>NC_082681.1:38965099-39586883 GCF_025265405.1 Mesoplodon densirostris | reverse complement strand
GACATTGCATCATTTTTTTCCCCTTAGGAGTCTATTTCTCTCTGCTCCAAGGTTTAGGTTATTATTGAGGGAAACAACTAGGGGAAAGAGGCAGAGCTGTATATGCACATCCATGCTGTGCCTGTCTCCAGTCCTCTCAGACATAGTCTGATTCCTGATGGCTTCTGGTTCTAGGGAGATTGCTTTGGGTTGATTGCTAGTAAAGCACTGCCTGCTGCCAGTTTTCTAGAAGTTAGAGCTCAGGGAAGTCATTACTGAAACTGCTGCAGTTAGGAGCAGACTGGGAATCAGGGCATCCAACCTTATAATGACAGCCTGAAAAAGAAACAGAGCAATTTCTCTTGGAACCAAAGGATCAGGAGCCTTGTAGGAGCCCTCAACAGGCCATCCTAGTTCATTCCCTAGCCCCTAGGAAGACCTCTACGGAAACCATTTAGGAAAAACTGCTGTGTAGTCCCCACCCCTGCACTCTCTGCTATGTAGTCCATTTCTTAACTCGGGGGATGTGGACTTTAGGACACTTGAGCATTTAAATGGAGTTTAAGGAATAAAGCCCTAAATGGGAAATCTTCCCTCTTCAAATCGCTCATTCCCCAGCATGGAAAACCTAAGAAACAAAAGGGCATGGGAGAGGGCTTCCCTGGTGGCGCAGTGGTTAGGAATCCACCTGCCAATGCAGGGGACACGGGTTCGAGCCCTGGTCCGGGAGATCCCACATGCCGCAGAGCAACTAAGCCCGTACGCCACAACTACTAAGCGCACGTGCCACAACTACTGAAGCCCCCGTGCCTAGAGCCCATGCTCCGCAACAAGAGAAGCCACCACAATGAGAAGCCCATGCACCGCAACCAAGAGTAGCCCCTGCTCACCGCAACTAGAGAAAAGCCTGCACGCAGCAACGAAGACCAAACGCAGCCAAAAATAAATAAACAAATAAATTTTAAAAAAAAAGGCCACGGGAGAAAAAGCCAAACAGCAACAGGTCCCTTGTGTCAGCAAAGTGTTGCTAAGCAGAGTAACCTGGGTATTGGATGTAGGCACAGCCATGTGGAAACAGAAGAGTGGGTAAAAGTCAAAGGCAATGAAAGCTAGCAGAAGCCTGGTAGTCCAAACTTAGAGGAAGGCTCTGATGCTTTTATGAATATTTGAGACATTCTGATGAAAATGATTTCATCTGTTTGCTGTTGACAATAATTAAAAATAATTTATGGAGCCAAAGGCTAGTAAGTACTGGTAAGAGTTGAATGTGAACCTGAAAAGAAGTGTATTCATTTCTTTTGAAACCTAGGATTGTACACTCAACCCCCTTGTTCTCCTCTCCCAAATTCTCTTCTCTGGTTGGCCACTGTTTCATTCCTCTCCACCAAAAAGTTCTTCCATCCCCCATGTTTACAAACTAGGCTCCCATTCTCCCTGCTTATCATTAAAATTCCTGGTCTTTATAGTGAAGATCCAACACTGGTGTAAAGCAACCTGATTGCATTAATTCAAGCTAAGGTAGGGATGACTGAAAGCTCTTGAATGATCTCAGGACTCTGCATTTTAAAAGAAGAACAGATTCATTTAAATTAATTTCTGATCCAGGAAAAATTTAAAACTAAGTGATGTGATGAATTTTTTTGGAAGGAAAGTTTGGGAAATGAGGGGAGCTTCTTGGTGCCCTTCAGATCATACACTACTTTGCCCTTACTGCTTTGGCTACACACTAAATATAAAGTCATCCATGACAGGGAATATTGTCACAGCTTCAAAAGCCCACCTACTCAGAAGCATAAGGCCTTGGGACTTCCCTGGTGGTGCAGTGGTTAAGAGTCCACCTGCCAGTGCAGGGGACACAGGTTTGAGCTGTGGTCCGTGAAGATGGCACATGCCATGGAGCAACTAAGCCCGTGTGCCACAACTACTGAGCCTGTGCTCTAGAGCCCGCAAGCCACAACTACTGAGCCCACATGCCGCAACTACTGAAGCCAGCGCACCTAGAAACCGTGCTCCACAACAAGAGAAGCCACTGCAATGAGAACCCCTCACACTGCAACGAAGAGTAGCCCCCACTCACCGCAACTAGAGATAGCCTGCACACAGCAATGAAGACCCAACGCAGCCAAAAATAAATAAATAAATTAATTAATTTTAAAAAAAGGAAGCATAAGGCCTTGAAGCATTAGATTTTAAATGAAAGTGAGAATCAGAGCTTTGGAAGTTGTCTATTGAGCCTCTGTAAAACTTCCCAGTTGTTATCTCCTCTGAGGAAGCCTCTTCTCTCTGTGTTACACCTACAGAACAGTCTGACCAAGACTAATGATTGCTCTGTCTTGGTGTTTCTTTGCCGAGAGGACAGTAGGTAAGAGATTAATGAGAAGATAAGCATTAAGATGGAGTTTAAAATTTGGAATGCTCTAAACAAATTAATGGAGAAAGAGAGACAGCCCCTTGATATAGGTCAGCCTCAGCCAACTGAGTAGACAGTGTCTTTCTTGCCCTGTCAGTTTCACAGCTGGTGAAATTCAGCATTGGGTCCACACACACAGTTGTGAGATGGACATGCCTTGATCCACAAGCAAACCCCCTGCAGACAACAGATTCTGCAGTGACAGATTCTGCAGTGAAGTTCCACCTGGCTGGCGTGTAACTGATTTGCAGATGCATGGCTCTGCTGGAGCTTTTGGAAACACACTCCTTATTCTAAGCTTTTTCCCTTAGGGTTTCCATCCCATCATCCTTGGCACCATTCTCCTCCCTCCCCTCCACAAAGACACACTATGCAGTTTGCAGGGGTGGTAACTATACCTACTGTTAAATATCACCATCACTCTGAATGACAGAGCAGCCAAACAAGACCCAAGAGAAAGGGAAAGTTAATGAGATGAAAGATTGCAAAACTTCCAAAGCAGGCTGCCTGAAAACGTTGAAAAGGTCTTTAATGCTGATGGATTTAGCTGTTTAATATCTTTAACAAGAGCAGTTATGTCTATTGTTGATTAATAATTGCTATTTTTCTCTCTTCATTGACACCTATCCTGTTCTTTAACCTGCCCAGAATACCTACCCAAGTGGTTCTCAATCATGATTGTGAATCAGAGTTACTAAAGGGATGTTTTTCTAAAATCTAGATGGCCCAGTCCCACCCCAGAGCTACTGAATAAGAGTCTCTGGAAATGTGGCATAAGTATTCACATTTAAAAAAAAAAGGTTTCCAGGTGCTTTTTGAGGCATAGCCAAGGTTGCAGACCACTGTTTTAGCCTCATCTGGACTAATTCTATCTTTACAACAACTCTGTTGAGGTTTGTATTATACCCCCATTTTATAGATTAGGAAACTGAAGCTCATAAAAGTACAGTGATTGGCCAAGCTCACACAGCTAGAGATGTGTGGAGCTAAGATTCAAAGCCAGGCCCATGACTCCAAAGGACATGCTCTTCACTTCATCACATTAATGAGCTATGCATAATTTTTCTCAGGACTCTGATATAGACTTCTTGTAAACTAGATGTCTTGACCTTATTTACAGTAGCTAGTTGTTCCACAGAACTCTTTCTCCAAGCAAACTTTGGTTCAGAATTCCAATATATAAAACAAATATCAGTAGAACCCAGTAGAGCAAGAAAAACAAAAAAGAAACATCTCGGGCTTCCCTGGTGGCGTAGTGGTTGAGAGTCCGCCTGCCGATGCAGAGGACACAGGTTCGTGCCCCGGTCTGGGAGGATCCCACATGCCGCAGAGTGGCTGGGCCCGTGAGCTATGGCCACTGAGCCTGCGCGTCCGGAGCCTGTGCTCCGCAATGGGAGAGGCCATAGCAGTGAGAGGCCCACATACCACACACAAAAAAAGAAACACCTCCTCCATATCTTTGGACCTTGAAGCAGCTGCATAGCACAATTTGAAAAACACAGTTCTAGTCAACTCCCAGAATCTACTGATGAGGAAATTAAGGTCCAGGGAAGTAAATCAACTTGCCCAAAGTCACATAGCATGTGGTAAATCAAGATCTAAAATTCAAGTTTCCTAATTTGAAGTTTAATGCTCTAACACACTTGACATGATAAAGATGGAAAAGAGCACCAAATCCAGAAAGTTCTAGAGAAAACCCCAGGTATAGGAGAGAGTAAAAATATTTACAGTTAATATACCTTGAGTACTTACTATATGCCAAGAAATCTTACTGCTTTACTTATGGGTATACTCTGACTGTTTCAGAGTACCTTCACCTGAATTAAATCTGCTTCATTTACATGTCTCTGGGTGTCTTTTGAACTAAGATCTCACATGCCATGTGGTAAGGCCAAAAAAAATTTTTTTAAATAAATAGTACACAATACAATGGTTTTTAGTATATTCATAGAGTTCTACAACCATCCTCACAATTTTATTTTTATTTATTTATTATTTTTTTACAACTTTATTAGAGTATAATTGCTTCACAATGGTGTGCTAGTTTCCGCTTTATAACAAAGTGAATCAGTTATACATATACATCTGTTTGCATATCCCTTCCCTCTTGCATCTCCCTCCCTCCCACCCTCCCTATCCCACCCCTCCAGGTGGTCACAAAGCACCGAGCTGATCTCCCTGTGCTATGCGGCTGCTTCCCACTAGCTATCTACCTTACGTTTGGTAGTGTATATATGTCCATGCCTCTCTCTCGCTGTGTCACAGCTTACCCTTCCCCCTCCCCATATCCTCAAGTCCATTCTCAAGGACGTCTGTGTCTTTATTTCTGTCTTACCCCTAGGTTCTTCATGACATTTTTTCCTTAGATTCCATATATATGTGTTAGCATACGGTATTTGTCTTTCTCTTTCTGACCCACTTCACTCTGTATGACAGATTCTAGGTCCATCCACCTCACTACAAATAACTCAATTTCATTTCTTTTTTATGGCTGAGTAATATTCCATTGTATGTATGTGCCACATCTTCTTTATCCATTCATCGGATGATGGACACAGTAATCATTAGAGAAATGCAAATCAAAACTACAATGAGACATCATCTCACACTAGTCAGAATGGCCATCATCAAAAAATCTAGAAACAATGAATGCTGGAGAGGTTGTGGAGAAAAGGGAACACTCTTGCACTGCTGGTGGGAATGTGAATTGGTACAGCCACTATGGAGAACAGTATGGAGGTTCCTTAAAAAACTACAAATAGAACTACCATATGACCCAGCAATCCCACTACTGGGCATATACCCTGAGAAAACCATAATTCAAAAAGAGTCATGTACCAAAATGTTCATTGAAGCTCTATTTACAATAGCCAGGAGATGGAAACAACCTAAGTGCCATCATCGGATGAATGGATAAAGATGTGGTACATAAATACAATGGAATATTACTCAGCCATAAAAAATAAACTTTTGGGAAGTCTGAGGTCTTCTGCCAGCATTCAGTAGGTGTTCTGTAGGAGTTGTTCCACGTATAGATACAATTTAATTTTAGAATGTTTTCATCACCCCGAAAAGAATCCCCATACCCATTAGCAGTCACTCCCCATTCTCCCCTCCCCAAAGACCTGGCTACCACTAATCTACTTACTGTGTTTATGAATTTGCCCATTCTGGACATTTCATATAAATGGTATCATATAATATGTGGTGTTTTATGACTGACTTCTTAGCATACTTTTTTCAATGCTCATCCATGTTGTAGCATGAATTAGTGCTTCATTCTTTTTTATGACTGAATAGTATGCCATTGTATGGATATACCACATTTTGTTTATCCATTCATCAGTTGATTGACTCCTTATTGTCTCTTGTTTGAATCACTGAAATAGCATTCTGACTGATGTTCTTACCTCCATCTTTCTCTTCACTCTTCCCAGTGCCATTAGAAATATTTTGTAAAAGTGCCTATTTGCCATCACTACATCAGTGGTTCCCCATTCTAAGTAGGGAATCACAAATTTAACCTCCACTAGTGGCAAGACAGGTCATGCAGAAGTGTGAAACTGTAAAATATCAAGACAATTTTGAGTGGGGGGTTCAGTAGTCAGTTGAAGGGTGCAAGCCCTGCTTAGAGACATTCAATGGCTTCTATGTATCAGGCAGTTAAGTATCCTGATTGTGATTTGTTTCTATGATCTAGTAGTATAAAATTTCTCCAGAACTGGCCAAATCAAGGGACTTAAGATTTGATGCCAAAAGCTACGATTTGCTACAAAGGATAAGTTTTTATACAAGGTGAATTGCATTAGACACAGCCAAAAGGTTTGGTTATTTTGGTAGCAAGCTAGAAATACTGCTCCTAGGCCTTTCTGCAACAGCATTCATCCAATCAACCAGTTTGGATTGATCACCTACTATGTTAGAGGCACTGCATGAATAATTGCAGCTACCACAATGAAAAAGGTATTCATGTCTCACGGAGGAGGCAAACATATATACTAATAAATACATTACAGTGTGTTGAGTGATATAACCAAAGTATGAACAAAGTGATTTGGTGAAGAGGTTTGCAAACTGCTCACCACCAGTTTTTGTGAATAAAGTTTTATTGGCACATAGTCACACCCTTTCATTTACTTATTGTTTATGAATAGTTTTGTGCTATAATGGCAGATTTGCTGCAATAGAGACCATGATCTGCAAAGCCAAAACTATTTCCTACCTGGCCCTTTACAGAAAAAGTTTGCCAGTTCCTGCCTTACAGAAGCAAAGTCTTTTTGGGTAACCTGAAAAAGCATCAAAGATGTCATTTAAGCTGGAATTTTTAGAATCAGTCTTACATATTCAGGTGGACAAGAGAGGAAAGGAGATTATAGTCAGAAAGATCACAGGCAGAAGTTGCGCAGAGATATAAAAAAGCAAGGCCCTTACTAAAATCCACTGAATTATACACTTCAAATGGGTGAATTATATATATAGTGTATGAATTATATGTGAGTAAAGTTATTTTTTTAAAGTTACCTTCTTGCGAACTGGTCCAGTGTGTCTATGCTGTACGTTACAAGTTGTTTAACCTCTCCAGTTCCCACCCATAAATGCCAGTTGAGTCCTCCATGCTCTGACAACCAAAATCAATACAACATATTTCCAAATACCCCCTAGGAAGGTGGTAACAGGCTCACTGAGAGCCACTAATAGTCCAATGTGGCTTGAGTACAGGGTATATGGAAGAAGCAGCAGGAAGTGACAGGCTAGGAAGTTTAAATGTTATCCAGCAGTCAGGCCTCCTCCACATCTATAGTTCATGGACTAAGATCTTTGCGATTGGGAAGAGCTGCTCTCCCCTTTAAAGGAGGTCTTTCTGCAATATCCCAAGGTCAGTCTAAGGCGGAAAGCCCAGAAAAAGTAGATGTCTTTCGTAATTCCATCCCTCGCAATTCCCCATCCAGCTGAATGCTGACCATCCTACCAAGATGTGGTCAATTGAAGTGAACAAATCTGCTGCAATCATATAGACACAGCTGAAATATGCAGCTCCATATTGAACAAACTGGGCCATTAGGCACACATTACCAGCTGAGAACCTGCCCTTTTCAAATGCTATTGGCATGCTGATAAGACATTTTAAATTCTCAATAAATAAAAAGCACCTTAAGAATGGTATGAATGTACTTATATGTTCCAAAGCCCCATAAAGTGAGCAAGATGTATTTTCATCATTGCTCTTAATCCTTGCAACTCCTTCCTTTTCCTTATTCAACAGGAATTTGAGAGAAGGCACGAAGCGGCATTCTCAGAAGGGAGTGGACTAAGAGTATTCAAATAACATTTCAACATGCTAAGGGTATTGGGAGGTAGAAATAAAGATCTCTCTTCTCCCCAGCTCTCAAGGTCAGCCAATTCTAAGCAGCAGTAATGTTTCCTGGGCCTTGATGAGAAAGGAATATGGGGATTTTGAACAAAATGACAGCCACACTGTTACATTGGTTGGGTCGTGTATCTGAGAGCACTCAAGGACAAAGTTCCTTTCCCCAGCATATTGGAGAGGGAGGGTTAGTGAGGTTTCTAGCTGCTTCAGTTTTCAAGACCCTTTCCTGAATATGTTGCAGATTAGACTCCAATCAGCCTAACTTCTCTTTGTGCCTCCATCTCATTCACAAATTCAAACAACATTTTATGGGGTCCAGTTTACTTAAAATTGTTGTAGTTATTGCTTCATTGATTGCAAACCGGGAACCACCCACTTCTCTTAAATACAGACAGCTGGGCCATCTGTTCCCTATGAATCATGTAAACAGAGAAGACTTGGGAGAAGGATTTAAACACTTTCCAACCTGGTTCTGCCTTATTTCAAAAATGCAATGGACTGTCCAGACTTAACAGATGCAATGCTTAATATCTGCCCTGCCAACTTAATCATCTTGTATAACATAGGAAGTTCTGGTTAGAACATGAGTTCAAAGCCTCCAACCTAGTCACATTTGTCCTCTTCATTGAATTAAGGTATTTTTTATTATATAGGAAATATATAAACATGAAATAAAAATTCAAGCAGTTCAGAATGGTACAAAATAAAAAGTAAAATGTTCCCTGCCTGCCCCTTGCTCCAAGACACATTCCTTCAGACCTGTGACTTTTGGTCTGAAAAGTTTGGGACTTTTGAGGTTAATTCCATTAATCTAGTTCTTGGTTTCTTAACTATAATCTGTATCTTTTGAGGCTACCCACGAGGAAAGATGATGAATTTGGCTCCTTTGTCTTCTCTCAAGACAAGATGCAGCCGAGACCCTAATTCATTAATTCTACCTCCCCTTCTCTCTCCCTTGACATTGTTGTTATAGTCTTTAGTTTTAGCTTTTTCATAAGTGAACTTTAAAATTCAAATAATATACTTAAGCCTTGATTTCTTAATCCGTCCACTTGGTTTTTATTTTATAATTATACTTTAATGCAGTCAAACTTAATATTTTCCTTTTCGTGGTGTAAACCTTTTGTCCTGTTGAAGAAATCCTTCCCTGCTACAACGTCACAAAAACATTCTCCTGTATTTTATTCTAAAGTTTTGTCTTTTGTAAGCCCCTAAACCATCTAGAATTGATTGTTGTATATAGTGTGAAGTAGGGATCCAATTTCATTTTTTCCATATGGGTAATTATTTATTTCAGCACTATTTATTAAATAGTCCAAGCTTGCCCCACTGTTCTGTAATGCTATTGTACTTCTGTTATACATCAGGTATTCTATAACACTTTGAATATAAGTGTTAGTCTGTGTCTGAGATCTCTAGTCTATCCCACTGGTCCATTTCCTTAAAATGAATTGCATGGCTTGGAGTCCATGCCTTGGAGTTGCATGCCTTAGTTTCCTCAGCTTTAACTTAGGATAGCAATATTTTGCCTTAACTACCTCAGAAAGTTGTTGGGAAATCAAATGGAATAATGCATGTAAAGATGCTTTGACAAATGTAAATTATGGAATCAAAACATACTAGCATCACTTAGTTAAACCCTTCATATTTATTGAAGCGCAAACTGGTGTTTAGAACAGACAAACGGTGTGCGCATATAGAAGGTATCATTATTATGCTCCTACAGTATGCTTCCTAATGCCTCAGCACACAGCAAAGGGCATTGTATCTAATCCTACTAAAATATCAAATCAAGGACTTGATCTACTAGGAGTGTCTGTTGGACATTCTTCATGTTTTCCCAAAAATGTGATGTAATATCTGAAGTTTGACATATTACTTCCGTAGGAGCCTGCACCTTATGGACAATTTCAAGGTTGAATGGTGCAAATGCATTTTGCATAGGCCACCTCTGATTCAGCAGCAGAGACTGGTATATATCACAGCCACTTAACAAATGGCATCTATCCAGTTGGTACCTGTCACACTGCTATTATGTGTTAAAATATAAGGCACAGTTAGGCAATTTATATCTATGCTTTATGTAAAACAAGAACATCTATTTATAGAAACTGGCCCATCTGCAAATTGGCAAACACACCTGAACAAGAAAACAAAAGTTTGATTTCAACATTAAATGGCAATGAATATAATTAAAAACTTTCATTTTCATTGAGTTAGAAAAAATGTGTCATAAAGGCTGCACTTGGGCAGATAGTCTACAAACAGGGAATGATTTTAGGATATGATAAATTTGGGTTATAAAGGCATTGTTTTTCATTTTTATTGTGAAATGCATTATTCACACCAAAGAGATTAAACATGTCTACAGTTTAAGGATTAATAATAAAAAATAAAGCAACCACTCCTGTATCTACCACACAGGTTAAAATATAGTAAATTACCAATACCTTAGAAGCCCTTAGTGTACCTTCTATAGTACCTCTCCACCCTCAGGGGTGACCACAATCCTGGATCTTATGTTAATTATTTCCTTGCTATTGTTTATAATTTTGACAACTATGTATACTTCTCTTAAAAAATGCATTGCTTAATTTTGCCTTGTTTTGACTTTTCTTTTTTTTTTTTTTTTGCGTTATGCGGGCCTCTCACTGTTGCGGCCTCTCCCGTTGTGGAGCACAGGCTCCGGACACGCAGGCTCAGCGGCCATGGCTCACGGGCCCAGCCGCTCCACGGCATGTAGGATCTTCCCAGACTGGGGCACGAACCCGTGCCCCCTGCATCGGCAGGCGGACTCTCAACCACTGCGCCACCAGGGAAGCCCTTGTTTTGAAATTTATGTCATTCTTGTCATTTTCCCCTTCATCAGCACTGGAACCTTATTGACTGAGTCTTAGATACATCTTTAACTTAAATAATTTCAACTGTATGATAGGAAAAGAAAAGAAGGAAAAAGAAAGAACTAGCAGAAATAAATAGGGAAAGAAGAATGATCATTTAAATAGTATTAGTAATTCTGTCCCCCATCTAGAGTTGTCAAATAAAATATAGGACACCAAGTTAAATTTGAATTTCGGATAAAAAAACAAAATTTGTAGTATAATTATTACATAGAACATACTTATACTAAAATATATATTGGTTCTTTATCTAATATTCAAATTTAACTTGGCTTCTATTTGTTGTTATTTGCTAATTCTGGCAACATATCCCACCTCATTCAATGAGCCTGCATCCAGAGTGAATGGGATATGGAAAATGTGACTCTCTTGTTTCTTTTTAAATATCATGTGACTTCTATAGTGTGATAATTTCACAGCATTATGTGTAAATCCAGTGTTCAACCATAGGAATAGTAATGTGTTCCAGTGCTGGAGGCAAAATTGTCTTGTTGAAAGATATGTTGGTCTCTAATATGGTGCCTTCCCAGGTTGTTTTTTTAAGGTGATTTGGATTATAGAAAATTGTATCAGGAAGTGCATTCAGCTACTAATAACAGAGACTTAACTACAGCATTTTAAAAAGCAAGTAATTAGCCACTCATATGAAAGTAGTCTAGAGACAGGCATGCAGGGATGATATAATGGCCTTAAGTGTCGCCAGGGACAGGCTCCTATTTCTGCTCTACCATCCTTAGTGCTGCTTCCATCCTTAAGGTTACTTCAAGGTTCAAAATGGCTACTAGAGCTCCAGCCATCAAGTTCACATCCCACGCAGGAAATATGAGAGGTAGAGAGGGCAATATGGGACTCACCAGCAGTCTGTCCAATCTTAAATTGCTTTCCTGCAAGTTCCTCCTAATAAGGTCCACATTAGGTCTCATTAACCATCCCTAGCTGAAATGGAAGCTGAGAAATGTAATTTCTGATGAGCATATTACTATCCAGGAAAAATCTCTGTCACTAAGGAGGAAGAAGAAAGTAGATATTGGGTAGGCAATTAATAGTGTCACAGTGATTTTTGCCTTATCTACTGAATTAAGAATCCAACTCCTGAGTAAGATAGAACTCCACTGTGACGATTTTCATGTGAAATTGTCAAAACTCTCATTCATTACTTTTTTGATCATAATCAGTCAAATTATATTACCATGTTCAAAAAACAATGTATAGGGCCTCCCTGGTGGTGCAGTGGTTAAGAGTCCGCCTGCCGATGCAGGGGATACGGGTTCGTGCCCCGGTCTGGGAGGATCCCATATGCCGCGGAGCGGCTGGGCCCGTGAGCCATGGCCACTGGGCCTGCGCATCCAGAGCCTGTGCTCCGCAACGGGAGAGGCCACAACAGTGAGAGGCCCACATACCTCAAAAAGAAAAAAAAAAAAAAAAACAATGTATAAATCTGTCTATAAATTTAACATACATTTAATCCAGACTACTACTACACTGCTGTAAATAGGTAGCCCTTTCATTCAAATTCTCACTTTACAAGTAATACTCTGTAATACTTAGGTATTAATGCTTGGCACTAATGAATGCAGTCAATCTTCCTAAAGAACACTTTAGCTTTATTGACAAATCTAATATTGATTTTTATATCAGGAATCCATATTTAAAGGATCTTTCAAATAACCCAAGTTCAGGAAACATCATCGTTTCCTAAACTCTTTGGAGGGCAATCAGAGATACACTATTGGGCCATGCTTCTGGTCTGACACGGGTGTGTGTTGGATGCTACACTTATCCCCTTTGATGCCCCAGCAAATCATCATACACATTTTGTGATTTTCCAGAGTCCTTGTTTCTCCTCTGGGCCACCATTTGATCTTTCTACCTTCACTTGAAAGGTGTAGAAGGATGCAGTATAAACAAAAGACAGATGCATTTTTCTTTTAAGAAGTTACAGGAAGAGACAAGTAAGGAGTTTGAAATAATGAGACCAAATTTAATTTTATACCTATTTAAATATTCAATTTACTAGTGATTCTCTACACAATCAAGAGTTTATTCTATAGCAAAACTGTACTATGCTCCATAGGATGCCTGCTGGCTCCCTAATCCTCAACTTTTCCAAGTATAAGGGCCAGCCCTGGGAACAGAATATATCTTAGTCAGCTCAGGCTGCTATAACAAAATATGACTTTTCATTGTATCCTCACATGGTGGAGAGCAGAGACAGGAAGAAAATTCTCATGTTTCTTCTTATAAGGTCACTCACTAATCCCATTCATGAAGGCTGCACCCTCATGACCTAATTATCTTCCAAAGGCCCCACCTCCAAAAACCATCACACTGGGGGATTAGGATTTCAACATATGAATTTTGAGGGGACACATTCAGTCCATAACAGAAGGGCTGTCAACTACTCCATCACCTTCTCCCTGCTTAGCCTCCAAAACAAAGTCCAGGAATAGAGTGGTGAGTGTCACTGAAGTTCAGTGCTCAGCCCCTACTTCTGGACTCAGACTCACCAGCCTCCACAGGTGGCTGAACACACTATGTGCTTGGACTACACAGCTATATAACTCACTACTGTCAAGGGGAAAAAAATTAAAAATGGCATTTGCTTCCACATATTGTGTCTTTGATCATGGGATTCCCTCAGCCTGGAATATCCTTCCTTGCATCTTCTTTATCAAATCTCAACTCATATTTCAAGGCCCAGGTCAAGGGCTAACTCTTCTGTGAAGCTTTCCCTAGTGTCCTCAGGCAGAACTAACTTAACCTTCCTCCATACTTTCAAGTCACTTTACTTAGCACTTAGTCACTTTACTTAGATAAGTCTGCCTAGCATGCACTTCATTCTGCTTTGTATTAAATATACTGATGTGTTTGTCTCTTCGACTAGATTGCAAACAACTTGAGGTCTGGGAGCAGATGTTAGTTAACCTTTGTTCATGACATGGAATCTCTCAGTCCCTATGGCTTTTGGTTCAGAGTGGTCCTCATCCCATGATATTATTTGGGGAAAAGGTAAATAGTCATTCTTTTTTATTCACCACTGATAAAGTATGCATTGCAATGAGGTCACAAAGTCCTCCCAAGACATAATCCCCTATGAACCAGTGTTACATTTAACAAAAGACCATCGTAAACTCCATCCTGAGGAATGTTTATATTGCAAGAACAGCAAGCCCTCCTTAAGACATACCCCTAGAATCCAACCTGCAGAAAGTATTAGGGAAAGTCTCGATGGTACTCTTTGGAAAACAGGAGCCAACAACCAGTAAAAGCTATATCTATGTCTATTACCTATGCCTCAACATCTGTTCTTACTGTCTCCACAGAAAGGAATTATTTTTAACGTAGGAAGCATATCTTTACCCATCTTATCAGCCAGTTTCACAATAAACTGGTGTCTAGCCTCAATCCCAGAGGTGAAGTTAGATAAGTAGCCACATATTTCCAACACACAGTTGTTGGGAGGAGCACTATGCTGATCTGGCTCTTATTCTGGTCTCGTAGGACCCAAGGGAAGAACAATCTACTCAATCATCAGTTGGGTTTCCTTCTTTCATTATTGCAGACACATCTGTGCAAATACCAAATCTCTAAAATCAGCACCTTGGATCACAGTTTAGTCTACCGTCTGGGCCCAGTTGGGACTCTGGGAACATACATTTCAAAATGAATAACAGGGTATTCACCACTGCAGTCCTTTTGGCTGGATAGGGCCAGAGATTGGCCAGGGAGATGCAGTAATAAGAAAAATGCTCAGCAGTCTCTCTGCTTGTTCTGCCAGGCTACCAGACAGACCTCTGAATCCCCAGAGTGATTCGTACTCCATGACACTGTGTTCTGAGAATAAAAATTGTTTAAATGTGGTAGGGTAGAAAGATCAGGGGATTTGAAATTTGCTAATTCCTGGCTCCAACATTTATGAGCTATGTGAACTTGGGATAAATCAATTAAACTTCTTGAAGTATATACCTATTTTTTAAAATGTAAAATGAAGTTAATGCCTACCACATAGGATTGGTGTAATGCATAACTGAGATAATGCAGAGCTCAGCACACAAGAAGCATTCATTTAATATTGTCTGTAATCTGTGAGTTGTCAAGAAAAGCTGCAGGGTAACAGTCCCTTCTGTTGGACATTTGGTATGTGCACAATATTTTTGGATTTTTGCATGTACTAATAGCTCACATTTTTCTCACAATAACTATGGAATACTAAATAGGACCTGTCATGTTGACTTCTTCCCAAAAAGCCCCACAGTCTTCGCTCAACCTCAGTCTGAAATTTGAAATTCCCTTTAGTTCCAGCTTACAGTTCAGCTAAATTGCAAAGCCTCAAGGACAGCTAAACATTTATTCAGCATTTAAAAAGGTCCTGAAAGCTGGTTTTGATAAAGAAAAAGAAAAAGAAAAAAACACAATGATGAAGATGGGCCATAGAAGATGGCAAACACCAAAGGGTAGGGATGGGTAAAGCCAGAAAAAGGAACACTCTTAATATAATAAGTGTGGCCTACATCAAGACTCTTGGAGAAAAATAATAATTATTGAATACTAACTATGTACCAGGGATTGTTCTAAGCCCTTTACATGGAATGTTTTATGTAATACCTGCAGTAACCCTCTGAGGTTGTTACATTACTCTTCCCATTTTGCAGAGGAAAATACGGAGGGTCTAAGAAGTTAAGTAATTTTACAAGGTTATTTATTGGCAGAGCCAGGATTTGGGTGCAGTCTGGCTAGATCTTGAGTTGAGCTTATGATTTGAAGCATCATATATGATAGCAGCTGACATTTGGTAAATGTTGATGGTAAAATGTGTGAGACATAGTTCTAAGCACTTCACATGAATTATAATAATCCTCCAACAAACCTTGGGAGCCAATGTCATTGTTAACTCCATTTGACAGAATAAGAGACTGTGGTTCAGAAAGTTAAGTTACTTGCCCAAGGTCACATAGCATATAAGTGACAAATAAGCCAAGATTCCAAACAAGCACTTTGGTTCTGTGGCCTGCATTCTTTTTTTTTTAATTCAAGTATAGTTGATTTACAATATTGTATTAGTTTCAGGTGTACAACATAGTGACTGAATATTTTTATAGATTATACTCTCTCTTTAAAATTATTATGAAATACTGGCTATATTCCCTGTATTGTACATTACATCCTTGTATCTTATTTTATACCTAGTAGTTTGTACCTCTTAATCCCCTTCCCCTATCTTGCCCCTCCTCTCACCCCTTTCCCCACTGGAAACCACTTGTTCGTTCTCTGTATCTGTGAGTCTGTTTCTGTTTTGTTATATTCATTTGTTTCTTTTATTATTTAGATTTGTGTCTTGCACTCTTAAAGGCTACCTTATACCGCCTCTCCAGGTAAAACAGGTATTACTAACCACATCTAACAGATGAGAAACTTGTGTTCTGTG
The DNA here is from genome assembly GCF_025265405.1 of Mesoplodon densirostris. NCBI lineage: Eukaryota > Metazoa > Chordata > Mammalia > Artiodactyla > Ziphiidae > Mesoplodon > Mesoplodon densirostris. The sequence continues at coordinate 39,570,801 of NC_082681.1, read as the reverse complement.
GTTGAGGTCTCATAGCCACTCAGCAGAAACAGATCCTAAATCCAGGGTCTCTGAATCTTTGCTTTTACTAGGCCATCTGACCACTTCCCATAGAGACTATTCTATAGCTTGGGATTTAGTTTGCAAGGTCTTTTACAGTTCTGTCTCTCTTAAATGGGTAGCTCAAATGCAGCTTCTCAGGCTTTGGTTATTCCACAACAGTTTGGTAGATTAGTTGCTGTTCTTTTCTGGTGTTCTAAAGCTGATAATTCCTGAAGAGTTGATCTAAGAAGATTATAAATAGCCCTAGAATGTTCTTCCCTAACCCTCTGCCTCTCCATCTTCAGGCCTTACAGGAAATACATTGGCAATTATCACAGGAAAACCAATCATTCAGCCAGCACTACCTAACAAATTGCCTTGAAACTATTTTAGAATTGACAGATGAGTACCAGGTCCTGGAAGGCAGATGTTCTTGCTTCCTTAATTGTTGCCTGACTTAAAGCATAAGGCAAATAATATTGAGAATCTTCTCTCTGAAATGCACTACCTCCGATGGCAAAAGAAGCTGTACATGTATCTATTAAATAGGCCCACTGAAACCTTGTTTGCTCAATATTAAGTAAGAGATGCTAATATAACCCAGCATCTGTGAACAAGGCAAGAAGACATCTGTGGATTACCAGGACAAGTATTTCATATTTTTATAACCTTTTTAATAGCTTAAGTAGCTCAAGGTACTTTTATAAACACTGGAATTTAGCCGTCTAACACCTCTAGGATATGAGAAAAAGGTGAATGTCTACTTCTTCCTATTTGAATAAAAAAATTGAGATGCAAAGCTATTAAATAAGACAGGTCTACAGATCCTTAATTCACTGCTATGTCCTTAAACTAGTGGTTCTACATAGCAGTACTTATTCTAGACAAAAATATGAGGGCGAAATTTGTTTTTTGGGTCCTTCTGCATTTTCCTTTATCCACTGAGCAATCTTCATGCCCTTTCTGTAATCCTCTCTTCCCCCACTCAAATGGCCTAATGCTAAAAGATTTTTATTATGGCTTCTAATATGGACCAGAGCCATACTCTATGACTTGTTCTCCACATTCCCCACTTGAAAAATTACCTGGGTCCCGTTCCAATAGGACTTCCTACAAAGTGTAATGTATAAAAGCAATGAGATGACCTCAAAATCCCAGTTCTGGGAAAGTATGTGGCACAAACAAAATGCCAGTAGGTAAGAATAGAGGTAGGAAGATGTAAGAGTGGAGTGATCAACTGTCCCAGTTTGCCCATTGCTGAGGAGTTTCCTGGCACATGGGACTTCAGTGTTAAACTCAGGAAAGTCCCAGGTAAACTGAAACAAGTTGCTGACCCAAGGAATATGGTTTATAGTAAGCAAACAACTAAAAAAAAAACCCAAACCCTAAATGTTCATCAGTAGGGTAATGGTTGAGTAAATTAAGGGATGCCATTTTGTAGAATATTATCCAGCTATTGAAAAGAATGAGATAAATCTCTATGTATTGAATAGAAAAGATTACTACAAAGAATTATTAAATTAAAAATCAAAGTATACTGTACAATAATATGTCCAGTATGATACCATTTTTGTGAAAGTTTTTTTAAAAAAGGCAATGATGGCTTCCCTGGTGGCGCAGTGGTTGGGAGTACGCCTGCCAATGTAGGGGACATGGGTTTGTGCCCCGGTCTGGGAAGATCCCACATGCCGTGGAGCGGCTGGGCCCATGAGCCATGGCCGCTGAGCCTGTGCATCCGGAGCCTGTGCTCCGCAATGGGAGGGGCCACAACAGTGAGAGGCCTGCGTACCACAAAAAAAAAAAAAAGAAAAAAAGAAAACGCAACGAAAGTAGAAAAGTCACATGACCAGATTTGCATATTAGATCCAATCCTAAAAATGAAAAGAAAGTAATTTGGCATTTAAAAATCCAATTTTGTATTGGATAACACAGGGATGATACACACATTTGGAAAGGTCATTAGGGCAATTATTAATAGTCATTATTACCTCAGGCCTAGGAATTTTGAAAAATGTATCCTAAATACCTGAAAGAATACAGTAAGAATTAATATTATTAAAATCACTATACTACCCAGGGCAATCTACAGGTCCAATGGAATCCCTATCAAAATACCAATAGCATCTTTCACAGAAATAGAACAAATAATTCTCAAATTTATATGGAGGGCTCCCCTGGTGGTGCAGTGGTTAAGAATCCGCCTGCCCATGCAGGGACATGGGTTTGAGCCCTGGTCCAGGGAGATCCCACATGCCATGGAGCAACTAAGCCTCTGCACTACAACTACTGAGCCTGTGCTCTAGAGCCTGCAAGCCATAATTACTGAAGCCCGCGTGCCTAGAGCCCATGCTCCACAACAAGAGAAGCCGCCACAATGAGAAGCCTGCTCACTGCAACTAGAGAAAGCCCGCTTGCAGCAACGAAGACTCAACACAGCCAAAAATAAAATAAATAAAATAAATAAATTAAAAGAAATTATATGGAACTACAAAAGACACAGAATGGGCCCAAAGACCCAAAACAATCTTAAGAAAGAAGAATAAAATAGGAAGTATCATGCTCCCTGATTTCAAACTATACTACAAAGCTACAATAATCAAAACAGTATGGTACTGGTACCAAAACTGACAATGGAACAGAATAGAGAGTACAGAAATGAACCCACACTTATATGGGCAATTAATCTACAACAAAGGAGGCAAGAGTATACCATGGAGAAAAGACAACCTCTTCAAAAAATGGTGCTGGGAAAACTGGACAGCTACATGTAAAAGAATCAAAATGGACTACTTTCTTACACCACATACAAAAATAAACCCAAAATGAATTAAGGACATAAACATAAGACCTGAAACCATAAAACTTCCAGAGCAAAACATAGGCAATATGCTCTTTGACATCAGTCTTAGCAACACTTTTTTAGATATGTCTTCTCAAGCAAGGCAAACAAAAGCAAAAATAAACAAATGGGACTACATCAAACTAAAAAGCTTTTGCACAGTGAAGGAAACTAGCAACAAAATGAAAATGCCGCATACTAGAGGGGAGAAAATATTTGCAAATGATATATCCAACAACGGGTTAATACCCAAAATATACAAAGAACTCATACAACTTGACATCAAAAACCAAACAACCCAATTAAAAAATGGCCAGTGGGGCTTCCCTGGTGGCGCAGTGGTTGAGGGTCCGCCTGCCAATGCAGGGGACGCAGGTTCATGCCCCGGTCTGGGAGGATCCCACATGCCATGGAGTGGCTTGGCCCGTGAGCCATGGCTGCTGGGCCTGCGCATCCGGAGCCTGGGCTCCACAACTGGAGAGGCCACAGTGGTGAGAGGCCCACGTACAGAAAAAAATAAATAAATAAAAAGGCCAGTGGACCTGAATAGACATTTTTCCAAAGAAGACAGATGGCCAAGAAGCACATCAAAACATACCCAAACATCACTAATCAAGGAAACACAAATCAAAACCACAGTGAGATATCACCTCACACCTGCCAGAATGGTTATCATCAAGGGTCTTTCCTGGTGGTCCAGTGGTTAAGAATCTGCCTTCCAATGCAGGGGATTGTAGGTTCGATCCCTGGCCAAGGAATTAAGATCCCACATGCCGTGGGGCAACTAAGCCCACGTGCCGCAACTACAGAGCCCACACACTCTGGAGCCCGCATGCCACAACTAGAGAGAAGCCTGCACACCACAGTGAAGATGCTATGTGCTGCAACTGACCTGACACACCCAAAAATAAATAAATAAATACATACATACATACATATTAAAAAAAAAAGAATGGCTATCATTAAAAAGATAGCAAATAACAAGTGTCAGCAAGGATGTGGAGAAAAGGGACTTTTCGTGCATTGTTGGTGGGAATGTAAATTAGCGAAGCCACTAAGGAAAACTGTATGGAGGTTCCTCAAAAATTAAAAACAGAAATGACATAGGATCCAGCAATTCTACTCCTAGGTATTTACACAAAGAAAGTGAAAACACATATTCAAAAAGATATATGAACCCCTATGTTCACTGCACCATTATTTACAATAGCCAATATATGGAAGCAACCTAAGTGCCCAACAATAGATGGAAGGATAAAGAAAATGTGGTATACACACACACACACACACATACACACACACACAATGGAATATTACTCAGCCATAAAAAGAATGAAATCTTGTCACTTATGACAACATGGATGGACCTAGAGGATATTTTGCTAAGTGAAATGTCAGACAGAGAAAGACTAAATACTGTATGATTTCACTTATATGTGGATCGAAAAAAAAACAAATGAACAAACATAACCAAATAGAAATAGAGTCATAGATACAGAGACCAAACAGGTGGTTGCCAGAGGGGAGGGGGTTGGAAGGAGGAGAGAAATAGGTGAGGGAGATTAAGAGGTACAAACTTCCAGGGACTTCTCTGGCAGTCCAGTGGTTAAGACTCTGTGCTTCCACTGCAGGGGGTGTGGGTTTAATCCCTGGTCAGGGAACTAAGATCCCACATGCCGTGTGGCAAAAAAAAAAAAAAAAAAAAGGCACAAACTTCCAGTTGCACAATAAATGAGTCACAGGTATGAAATACACTTTGTTGTTGTACAGTGACAGATGACAATTAGATTTATCACAGAGATCCTTTTGAAATGTATAGAAATATCAAATCACTGTTGTGTACCAGGAACTAACACAGTGTTGTAGGTCAATTATACTTCAAAAACAAACAAACTCATGGAAAAAGAGATCATATTTGTGACTACCAGAGGTGTGGAATGGAGGGAGGGGGAATTGGATGAAGGCAGTCAAAAGGTACAAATTCCCAGTTATAAGATAAATAAGTACTATGGATATAACGTACAACATGATAAAGATAATTAACACTGTATGTTATGTTATATGTTATATATGAAAGTTAGAGAGTAAATCCTAAGAGTTCTTATCACAAGGAAAAAATTTTTTTCTATTTCTTTAATATTGTACCTATATGAGATGACGGATGTTCTGTAAACCTATTGTGGTCATCATTTCATGATGTACGTAAGTCAAATCATTATGTTGTACAGCTTAAACTTATACAGTGCTGTGTATCAATTATTTCTCAATAAAACTGGGGGGAAAAGACAACTGAAGTAGAAAAGTGACATAAGTAGATTTGTATATTAGATCCAATCCTAAAAATGGGAAAAAAAACCGTGACATTTAAAAATCCAGTTTTGTACTATATAACAGGGATGATCCATGCATTTGGAAAGGTCATTTGGGCAATCATTAATAGTCATTATTACCTCAGGCCTAGGAATTTTGAAAAAATGTATCCTAAATACATGAAAGAATAGAGCAATCTAGAATAATTTAGAATTACAGTGTCATACCAGAAAACATGAATGTTCAAAAAGAAATGAATAGAAGAAAAAAGAATAATAGAATGAAAGCAAACAGGCATTATTTTCCATTTTTTTGAGTGGCCTTAAAAGAAAAGCCAAATGCAATTGCTAGTGATGGAAGTAGATAGAAAGATTAAAAACACATAAGACAATGCTTAGCCAGTAAATAGAAAATTTTAATAAATAAAGTTTAGAGCTGTTTGAATTTCATGTAGTGTAGATCTTTGATATGAACAAATTCACTATATGATATATATGAAAATAAATAAAAGTGATTAGAAAACTGTTTTATTGAGTGCAATACAGTCACTGCAAAAATTGTGTTTTGTGAGTGAAATATGTTATAGAGTTAGTCAAGACTTTGGGGACTTGTCATTGTCTCAGAACATATTTCATTTGAATGTTAAAGGTTATCAATATACAAAAAGAAAGAAGAGTAGAAGTGAACTATACCAAATGTGTAAGGATGATTCTTACTGATTAATATGAATACAGAATATTTTAACTTTAAATACTCGTCTATGTTTTCCAACTTTATCTACAAATGAAATGTAGTCCTTTTATAATCAGAAACAAAAAAACCATTAATTATTAGTTTCTATCCATCTCTGGAGGGAGCATGTGGAAAAGGATTGTGCCAATGCAATGTTGGTGGGAGCATAGTGTAGGGGAAAAAATTTGCCACCACAAAATCTCTTTGGCATGCAGATTATTTCCAAGCTGAAAATAATCAAGGCCCAAAAGACTCAGGAAGAAGAACCTTTGACCTTCCCCTTAACTGCCTAAAGAATGTAGATAGAGAACCTATTTCAGGAAGGGAGATATTACCATAGATAGCTATAGTAGAACTAGGTGTGGTAGATAGGGAGGAACCCAGCAAAGTCTGTTTGTTGAAATTCCTCTCTGGATCCCATCATTTCTGTAGGGCCCAGCAAACATTTGCTAACCAAATATTTGCTTTTCCATCTCCCTGTGAATTGCCTTCCTCCCCTCTGAAGTACTAAACCCCACCCCTCCAACATCCTCTTTTTTCTTTAGCTGAAGATGGTATTTAAGGTGAGGGCTTCAGCCTTTTTGGCAAGTTACTCATTTCTCCTACGTCTCTCCCATGTATACATGTTATTAAACTTTTGTTTGATTTTCTCCTGTTGATCTGTCTCATGTCAATTTAATTCTCAGACCAGCCAGAAGAACCTAGAAGTGTAGAGGAAAAATTTTTCCTCCCCAACATAAATTGGTGACCCCATTTTGGAAGGCAATTAGCTGTATCAATGAAGCATTTTAGCTTGAATATCCTCAATCCAGCAATTTCACTTTTCTGTGCAGAGATCTGTATATATAAGGACAATCATTGCAGTGTTATAATAGCAGCACTTTGGACAACCCAGTGTGCATCAAAGGGGTATTGGTTAAATAATTTAAGCTATATATATATATATATATATATATATATATATATATATATATATATATATATATATATATATATATATATATATAAAGGAATAAAGGGAAGACATTTAAAAGAACAGGTAAATATGTAACTAATGACATGGAAGGCTGTCCATAGTATGTGGTTGAATGACAACAAATTGCAGAACAACATACTTATAACCCTATTCCTTATATGTGTACACACACACACATACACACACACATGTATTTGCATATGCATAGAAAAAGTCTAGAAATATAGAAATGAAACTGTTCTGTTAAAACAGTGGTTACTTCTGTAAAGGTGAGGGGAAGAGTGGAGAGAGACTTCACTTTACATATTTACATATTGCTTAAGATTTTCTTTTTTAATCATAAGCATGTATTATCTTGTTAAAAAAGGGTTTTATCCAAAAAAAATCATTACACACACACACATAAGCAATCAGATAAATTTTTTCACATTAAAGTATTAGAAGTCGATTGGAACCATAAAATCTGACCTGAGGGGGCAGACACAATTTAGCTGAAGGTCTCTAGAGATACAAAATCCTACCACCAGGGAATGAATGAATGAGTGAATGGTATTTTAGATTTGGCACAGTAGAAAGAAGAGAGGAATAGTTTTGGGTGAATTGAGGGCAAGGGGTGTTCCTAGTGTTCCCACATTATATGACAACACATGGGGAGCAACTAGCATATTCTCTCAAATGGTTTAGGGAATCACAGACTATATTATAAAATTTATCTTCAGGGCTAGTTCCAGGAAACCACTCTAAAGGCTTATGTACTAATTCCAACCAGGTCCATAAATGATTGCCAGGATGACCAGTAAAGTCTAATAACTTGGCTAAAATTTCCATTGAATTGAACCCAGATATTTGAATTGATAGACCTATAACCACATGGTTTTTGACATGTACATTCTTCATGGAACATTATGCTGTGAGTTCCTATTAATTAAATTTAACGCAAACAACACTAATCACTCCACCACCTTCACTCTCCCTGACCAAGGAAGAGAAAATGGAAAAGAAAAAAGATGGTTTTAATTTGCTCAGACATCCTGGTTTTGTTGAAATGATTTTAAATCCTTTGTTTCTTAATTGATACCTTTCCCCCAGTAATTAAAGTATGGCAATAAATAAGGATGAAACCTTTTATATTACTTGACAATGACAGGGTCAGGCTCTCAGTCTCATATTCATCAGCCTGAGATGGGAAGCAGCAGCATGATGGGGGATACCCATCTGTCTTTATTAAGACTTGGCACCAAAGGAGCACAGAATAGAGAAAAGCTCATTTAGTAAATGGCAGTTCCCATTCTACAAAGTGACAGAAAATTTACTGCACTGTCAGCAAGAAAAAAATAATCCACTGAGAGAAAGTTTTTAAATTAGGGAGATTTAAAGAGAAAGCATTTTAGTGATATTAGAAAGAATAAAAATTTCTTCCTAATAGTACATAACAAATTAGAAAAAAAAATCTTCTCCAGGTCATTGTTCATGTTGCCTTTCCCTCCTCTAACACCCTTACCTTCTAGACCTATTCCTATCTTTTCCATCATTTAAGGCCAGAAACAATCCCCTGGTCCACCCGAAGCACTCCCTAATTTCAATCCAATCTGATTTCATCTTTCTGTTGCCAGATTTTCTAATGGGCATAATTTAGCATACTAACAGTTCAACACTTTACTATGTATTTTCATTCTCTAATTGTTTCACGTACTGGTTTGCTTTGCCCAACTAGGTTTCAAGTTCCTTGTGGACAGAGACTGTCTTAAATACTCTTGGAGCTCCCTTTAGCACTTGGCAGGGTGCTAGGCAAATAATAAGTGTTCAACAAATGCTTGATAATGGAATTTTTTTCTGATCTAAATCCCATTATCCATGGTGACCATCTTTATCAGACAAGAACATGAAAAAACTCAATAGTTCAATTTCTTAAATAATTCAAAAGTATTTATCAAAGTAATACACACACAAGGTTAAAACAGAATACAGGAGGGCTTATGATGCAAAGCAACAGACTTCTGCTCCACCATGTCACATCCCATATTTATGCCCTCCAGGACAACCCCTTCTACTTATTTAGCTGTTTCTTCTTGTAGTTACCTCCTATAATTTGAAAAGATACATGCACCCCAATGTTCATTGCAGCACTATTCACAATAGCTAAGACACAGAAGCAAACTAAATGTCCGTAGACAGAGGAATGGATAAAGAAGATGTGGTATACATATACAGTGGAATATTACTCAGCCATAAAAAAGAATGAATTAATGCCTTTTGCACAACATGCATGGACCTAGAGATTATCACACTAAGTGAAGTAAGCCAAACAGAGAGACAAATATCAATGAAATTGCTTATATGTAGAATCTAAAAAAAACCAAAGACTCATAGACATAGAAAACAACCTCATGGTTACCAAAGGGGAAAGGAGGGGAGGGATAAATTAGGAGGTAGAGATTAACAAATACACACTACTATATATAAGGTAGATAACCAACAAGGACCTAGTGTATAGCACAGAGAACTATACTAAATATTTTGTAATAACCTATAAAAGAAAAGAATCTGAAAAAGTACATATATATATATATATGTATATATATATAAAACTGAATCACTGTGCTGTACACCTGAAACTAGCATGACATTGTAAATCAACTCTACTTCAATTAAAAAAAAAGAAGTCCAATGTCAATATCATTCTCATTTCTTTGTAGGTTATTGTTTTTCTCTCTGGAAGCTTTGAGGATATCTTTATACTTTGTATTCTGAAATTTCATAAGAATATACTCTGAAAAATTCTCTTGTATTATTTCTTTGATAATTCTCTCTACTTTGTTCTCTCTTGAATTCCTATTAGTAAAACGTTGGATCTTCTGTGTTTTCCTCCTATGTGTCATTTTTTTTCTATCTCATTTTCCTTCTTTTAGTCTTGTGCTACTTTCTTTGATACTTCCTCAACTCTATATTCCAAATCTTCCCTTGAAATTTATCTCAGCAATCATATTTTTTTATTTCAAGATATCTTTCTTGTCCTCTTTTTATTTTCAAATATCCTATTCCTGTTATATAAATGCAATGTTTTCTTGAATCTCTCTTAGTATACTAATTAGGGTGTTTTGCCTCTCCTCTTTTTTTCTCTCTCAAGGGTCCTTGTTTTTTTTTTTCTATCTGTTTATCATTCTTTCATGTTGAAAGGTTTCCTTAAATATTTGGTGATCATTGATTTTTTTTTGTTCACATGGAAGAATGAGGCATTAAAAAAGTGATTGGAAGCTTCATATACATGAATGGGGAGCTAGTCATTTTGTTGGGGGATTTCCTAAATGTAAAAATGTGGAGGCCTTTTCTCTTGGACCTCTCAATCTCTTTAAAGAACAACACTCCAATTTTTTGGAGCTCATGGAGGATATTTCTGACCACAAGGTATTCTGTCCACCAGATTGGGGGGAATAATGCGGGACTCTATTAAAAATGACTTAATTTATTCCCTCCCCCCTTATGCCTTACGACTCACTCATTCTCTTTTTCAAACAGCATTTATGCAGGGAAGGGTGACTTTCACTGTATCGCCACTCTGAAAGTATTGTAAACTGTGACTTCTATACTACTTTATCAGTTACTACACCTCCATCTGTTTTCCAGCTTTCATCCAACATTCATCCACTAATGGCTCCCCTCCCATTCTCTTCATCATCATGAATTTATATCTTTTGTATTCTTTTGCTATCTTGGGGTGTAGAGGTAATATTTGCATGTAATCTGTCTGCCATCTTTTTTTTTTTTTTTTTTTTTTTTTGCGGTATGTGGGCCTCTCACTGTTGTGGCCTCTCCCGTTGCGGAGCACAGGCTCCGGATGCGCAGGCCCAGCGGCCATGGCTCACGGGCCCAGCCGCTCTGCGGCATATGGGATCCTCCCAGACCGGGGCACGAACCCGTATCCCCTGCATCTGCAGGCGGACTCTTAACCACTGCGCCACCAGGGAGGCCCTGCCATCTTTAACTTATTGAAATACATAAAACTTTTTTTTTCCGGCCATGCAGTGCAGCTTGTGGGATCTTAGTTCCCCGACCAGGAATTGAACCTGGACTTCAGCAGTGAAATCACCGAGTCCTAACCACTGGACCACCAGGGAACTCCCCATAAACCTGTTTTGACTACAGTTTGAGCTCTCACTTTGCTATTTGTTTAATTTCTTCTGGAAGTATAGCACTAAAGAGCATCATACTCATTACTGTGATGATATCCAACTGAATAGTAACAAAAGTCCATTTTACAGGTTACTGAAACATTAGAACAATGAACTTCAATATAACTTCAGAATTTTCTTTTATTTTTCAGCTTTATTAAGATGTAGCTGACATATAACATGTGTAAGTTTAAGGTGTATGATGTGAGATTATATATATATATATATATATATATATATATATATATATATATATATATATATATATATATAAATGAGTATCACTATAGGATTAGTTAACACATCCATGACTTTATATAGTTGCTACCTCCCATGGTTACTTTTATTTTTTGTGGTGAGAATTTTAAGATCTACTCTGTTAGCAGCTTTTAAGTATACAGACAGAGTATTGTTAACTACAGTCACCATGCTATACATTACATCTCCAGGACTTATTCATCTTATAACTGGAAGTTTGTACCCTTTGACCACTTTCACTCACTTCCCTCACCCTCTCCCTACCCAACACGCACTGGCAACTACCATTCTACTCTCTGTTTCTATGACTTCGGGTGTTTTTAGATTCTACTTATAAGTAGTATCATCAGCATTTGTCTTTCTCTGTCTGACTTACTTCACTTAGCATAGTGCCCTCAAGATTCATCTATGCTGTTGCAAATGATAGGGTTTCCTTCTTTATATGGCTGAATAATATTCCTATATATATTATATACATATACACATTCATCCATCAGGGGATACTTAAGTGTTTCCATGTCTTTGTTATTATAAATAATGTTTCAATGAACATGGGAGTACAAATCAAGATAGCAATTTCTTTCCCTTTGGATATATACCCAGAAGTGGAGATTTCTGGATCATATGGTAGTTCTATTTTTATTTTATTTTTTGAGGAACTGCCATACTGTTTTCCATAGTTGTTGCACCAACTTACATTCCCAAAAATAATGCACAATGGTTCCATCTTCTCCACATCATTGCTAGTGCTTAGCTCTTGTCTTTTTGATATTAAACATACTAATAGGTGTGAAGTGATATCTCACTTTGGTTTTGATTTGCATTTCCCTGATGATGAGTGATGTTGAGCACCTTTTCATGTACTTGTTGGCCACGTGTATATCTTCTTTGGAAAAATGTCTATTCAGATCCTTTGCCCATTTTCAATTGGATGATTATGATGATGATGACGATGATGATTTTGCTCTTGGGTTGTATAAGCTCCTTATATAGCTTGGATATTAACCCCTTAACCTATTAGGTGGCTTGAAAATGTTTTCTCCCATTCCGTAGGTTGTCTTTTTATTTTGCTGATCATTTATCTTGCTGTGCAGAGCTTTTTAGTTTGATGTAGTCCCACTTTTTATTTTTTATTTGGTTGCTTGTGCTTTAGGTGTCATATCCAAAAAGTCATTGCCAAGACCAATGTCAAGGAACTTTTTCCCTACATTTTCTTCTAGGAGTTTTATGGTTTCGGGTCTTACATTTAACTGTTTAATCTATATCGAGTTAATTTTTGTGAGTGGTGTATGATAGGGGTCCAGCTTCATTCTTTTGCATGTGAATATCCATTTTTACCCAAACAATTTATTGAAGAAGAATCTGTCTTTTCTCCTTTGAGTATTAATGGCTCCTTCATCAAATATTATTTGACCATATATGTATGGGTTAATTTCTGGGCTCTTGATTCTGCTCCATTGGTCTATGTATCTGTTTTTATGCCAGTATCATACTGTTTTGGTTACTATAGCTTTGTAGTATAGTTTGAAATCAGGAAGTGTGGTGCCTCCAGCTTTGCTTTTCTTTCTCAAGATTGCTTTGGCTATTCAGGGTCTTTTGTCGTTCCAGATGCATTTTAGGATTGTTTTTTTTTTCCTTTTCTGTAAAAAAAAAAACAGCAGAATTTCTATGCATAGACCAAGAGTGTCTGATATATTTTTTAAAACAATCAGTTCATTAGGGACCTATCTGTCCATTCCCACAAGGCAGTGGTTCTTAACCTGGGGAGCTTGTTAAAAATACATATTCTCAGGTTTCAGCCCTGCAGAAGGTCTGGGATAGGGCCAAGATTCTGTATTTTGAAAGAGCTCCCTGGGTGACAAAGCACAGCCTGGTTAAGAGCCACTGACCAGTGGAAGGCCAGCAACAGCAAGTCTGGACCATTCCCATTCCCTTTTCCTCCTTACTGCAACCTTTAGTCTTGCTGACTCCAAGAATGCATGGCAGACGTTAAGGGGGTAGTTGCTGCATGGCTAACCTAGCTTTCCAAACCATGGGGAAAATAAAAATCCACCAAGCAATCAATAAAAAAAATTGACAGATTTAATCTGTGCTGAGTAAACTCATTTGACTAAGGTCATCAGTGTGAGTGATGAAGATCAGAACAGTACTTGGACCAATCACCATATGTAGTCCAAACCAAAGGGTACTATTATCTCATTATAAATCTATAACAATAAGGTAAGAAATTACATTATCACAGTGCTAGGGCTTAGCTACCAGGTGGGGAAAAACCCCTTCCTGTAAGGAAGAAATAAGCAAACTCTGAATTTGAGCAATGTGCACTAGGTTTTATTGGGTGGAAGGGTTATTTTTAAAGGGAGAACTAGATTGTAATCATGACAACCCAACATTATTGATTCACTGTCTTATTTTTAAGGTCTTGCAAGCCCTTCTAGAACTTTGACATTTTCACCCCCAAGGGAATCAGAAGTGAGCCAGAAAGAGCTGCTGACTTGCAAAAAGTAAGAAGTAGATCTTAGACATAGCTTTAGTACCAGGGCAGGAGTATGATACAGTGGTTAGGAGCATAGGTTTATACTCAGGCACAGCTGGGTTAAGATTTTAGGCTCCATCACTTACTAGGTGTGTGATCTTGAGCAAACTATTTAACCTCTGTAAAGTTTAGTTTCCCTTTCTGTAGTTTCTAAAGTGAACCAAGCTCTGTCAAGCTTTGGTGCCTCTGTATAGGCAGCTCCCTCTGCCTTGAATAGCACTCACCTCCTTTAACCCTGACCAACTCTTACTCATCCTTCAGGTCTCAAATCAACATTGCCACTTCCAGGAAGTCACGATTCCCTAGAGTTAGGTAATGCTCTTCTGTGTCTCGTCCCCAAGTATCCTAAGCACATCTTCAATCATAATAAATGTATGGGAATTGGTGGTTTTTAAAAGTTTGTTTCTTCCACACATAAGGAGTCAGTAAGCTAGGGCCCATGGGTTAAATCTGACCCATGATCTCTTTTTGTTTAGACCTCAAGAATGGTTTTGCATTTTTATAGAATTGGTTGAAGAAAGAGGAATTTGCAACAGAGATCTTAAGTGTCCCTCAAAGCCTAAAATATTTACTCTCTGGCCCTTTACAGAAGAAGGTCAGCATTTGCTGACCCCTGCCATAGATCATAAACAATTTGAAGGCAAGGACTATTTTTCATTTCACTGTATGTCCTATTCCTAGCACAATGCCTGGCACATAAAAGCACTCAGATATTCATTGAATGAAGGAATGAATTAATGTTTATAACCAATATTTTTTAAAGTATAATTAATGATAGAATCAAAACACAGCTTCATTTTGTCTCCTAATGTGCAAATAAAATATACTCCTTTGGGGTCAAATTTCTCTGACCTTGGATAGAAACTTGGACAAGTCACATGATTTTCCTGTTCATTCCTTCAAGAGTCAACAGTCCTAAAATCACTCAAAGTCACAAAACGCAGTCTTGATTCAGTAATCAGAACATATTCAGTCCAAGATATTAATCAAATTCTTTAGGCTTTACTTGGAAATAAGGTCCCCCCTCCCACTCCACACTGAGGCCTGTAGGTGGTGGTCATCTGCCTTTGGAGAAGTGGGGGATGATAGGTTTTCTTCTTTCTCTCCCCACTTGCCAGCTCCTATTTGGACCCTCACCAGGGTGGAAGCAGGAACAGGGAAGAGAGGTAAAGGGATCGGTCTTTTCTTCCTTGGTAGAAGAAATGGCTTCCCACTCTCTGGGTCTCTGGCTCTTCTTTGGGTTCTTTAAATGTTCCCATCACGGAGGACCCCTCTCCTGCAATTTGGGAGACCTGGGTTTATAATTTATATTCAGGTTGGTAGTTTACAACTCTTTCCTCCACCCCTATGAATCCAACAGTTATCTCCAGCTTTTTTTTTTTTCTGGGGTCTCTACACCCCTCTAGGTGGCTCTACTGGACAGGGTCTAGTGTGACTCCACCTTGGCTGTCTCTCTTGCATGACACCCTTTTGATTGATTCCCAGGAAACTGTCAAACATCCCTTGCCTGATAAATTCTGGGAATGCTGGCCAATCCTAAAACAGTCAACCCTGTCCTCCTGCCAAGGGCCACGTTAAGCTTTCTCAGAATGAAGTGCATCTCCAGTTCTCTGCTCCTACTGCAGAGAACAAATGTCAAGCTCTCTGAGTGGTCTGGTGAAACCCCTCTCACTAGAGTTGAGGTGAAGGAGGTAATACCTCCACTATTCCAACACTCCTGTAGAAGGTGGAATGGAGTCTTAGCCTGGCAACAGATCTCTACAAAGAAATGTTTTCACAAGTTTTCCCCCCACTCTCCTCCACGACCTGACTTCTTTTTATTTCTTGGAACCTGTTTTGGAGCATTTCCTTTGCAAATTCTGTATGTCATGATCTGGCTTTGGAATTTCCCATCTACTGTAGGGCATCTATTATGTCTTCCTGGAAACTTGCATTTTAATATCATGTTACCTAAGGCTTTTTTTTCCTAATTAGGTGGGAAACATTAGACTACCCCTAATGAAATCTCCAGTTATATTCAAGTAGCCTCATTCTCTTTGGACGTTTAAAAAATTTAGATGGCAGCATTAACATTTATTGAGCATCTACCATGTAGTGCAGGCTTTAGAGATGTTTTCCTATATAATCCTCATGAAGAGAGTTTTTCCCTCTTTTACAGATGATAAAACTGAGAAATTAGACTTTCTCAAGGTAACCTAGAAAATATAGATCAAAGCTGAGGCTGAAACCTAGGTCTATCTGACTTCAAAATCCATGGTCTTTTTGTTACAACGTGACCTTCCAACTTTTTCACCAAAATATCCCAAATGGCAGAATAGAATGAACACGTATCCCTGGAGAGTCTGGGTAGCCCAAAGAGGCACCACCACAAGTGCAACATTTCTCTGAAGTCTCACGCTTGATTGTAAAAGTGCATACAAAATTTGCATTTTATTCTACAATATGTTTATTGTCATATAAACTATCTTGAAAATTATCACTCAGATTACCTACGTTCTCCCTATCTGAGATCCTCTAGAAAAATGCATTATGTTTACCCTGTAGTTTCATGAATCTTGAGCATACTACTCCAGTTTGAGAGACCGCAGCATACTCCACAGGGTATTAGACTATGCTGGTGAGATACTAACAATTTCAAGGAGAGTCTCAACCCACTGTAACCACTAGAATGAGGGAAATGGAAAGTTAAAAGATGCAAGATTTGGGGGCTTCCCTGGTGGCGCAGTGGTTGAGAGTCCGCCTGCCGATACAGGGGACACGGATTCTTGCCCCGGTCCGGGAAGATCCCACATGCCGCGGAGCGGCTGGGTCCCGTGAGCCATGGCCACTGAGCCTGTGCAACCGGAGCCTGTGCTCCGCAATGGGAGAGGCCACAGCAGTGAGAGGCCCGCGTATCGCAAAAAAGAAAAAAAAGATGCAAGATTTGTTAAAGAAAATTTGGGATAAAGGAAAAAGCACTGCAGTAATTTCTTAAAGACTGGCATAATACATTATTATGCTATTATTATTATATACTATTATTAATAATAATATGGAATTATTAATTTCATACTAAAAATTGTTGATGACCATGAGTTTTTGGATGAACAATGCACTAATAATGTTGTAATATTGGACAAGTGACATGAGGGCGTTCAGCTGTTCTTTTTTTTTTGCGGTACGCGGGCCTCTCACTGTTGTGGCCTCTCCCGTTGCGGAGCACAGGCTCCGGAGGCACAGGCTCAGCGGCCATGGCCCACGGGCCCAGCCGCCCCGCGGCATGTGGGATCCTCCCGGACCGGGGCACGAACCCGTGTCCCCTGCATCGGCAGGCGGACTCCTAACCACTGCACCACCAGGGAAGCCCCGTTCAGCTGTTCTTAACCTGGAGGCCATGGAGCATGGAAATTATATGCCTATTTCTGAGGAAGAGGACAATCCATAGCTTTCATTAAGTTCTCAAAGGAATCCAAGATGTACCAGAGGTGAAGAACTACTGCTACAGAGAAAAGAGCAGAGACTTTGGGATCACACTGCCTTGTTTTCAAATACTGGCTCCAGGCTTACTAAACTACATGACATGCTTCATCTCTGAGCCTCTGCTTCCTTATTTGTAAAATGAGAATAATTATATACAAGTCACAGCGTTGTTGTGAGGATTAAATGAGACTCTCTACATTAAATGCTTGACACAGAGTAGGCACTCAAGAAATGTTAATCTCCTTCCTCTTGCCACAATATATAAAACACAGTAGTGGCATTTAAACTACAGTTGGATGAATCATTTTTAATGGCACATGTATGCTGGATAGATATGCCTTCTTCAAAGATATTCTACCTGAAGCTTAGACCCCCAACCAGAAACTCAGACCTAGATTCCAATACTGATGTTACATCTCCACAAAAAATTCAAAATAAAAGTATTCAGTTGGTGCCTACAAAAAAGTTTCCCCAACATATGCACATATTCTGTTTATAAAGATGGAATTATTTAAATACCACTATATCCTGGCATGTTTGGTTTCAATTCTATGCATATATTACTATAAACCTAAGATGAAAAACCTCTTGAATTGAGCAGGAGATCTGATCCCCGTAAATGTCATATGAAGAGGCTTTTACAAAAACAGGGAGTCTTCTCTAGTCCTACAGATTCATGAAGAAGAGTCGAAGGGGTTAAAGTGGAAGGCTTATACAAACTTTGCTTCTCAGCTTCTCTCTTACCTCCTCCCTCTCGGCTCCACACCGCTAAGGCAAGGCAGAGCTGAATCACTATCTTTCCCGCACGGTCTAAACTGTTGCCTGCGAAAGAGGAACTGGGGACTTCACTATTCAGGCTGCTTCCATTCAAGTGTTCCAGATGGTATATACACATCCAAACAGACACTTCTCTTGGCTCTTTGGAGTTTATAAGAAGCAGGCATCTGAAACTGCACTCTGAAGCTGTAAGTGGCAACTGGAATTTTAAGTAACTGTTAGAGGGTGCTTTTCTGTTTTACGCTGGAAAGGTCTGACTCTTCAGGAAGATGAAAGAGAAAGCATATTTGCATGAACATAGTCCTGCTTCTGTGGCAAAACAAGGCTTTCTTTCTATTTTCCAGATATTCCAGAGACGTTCCTGAACAACTTGCCTGTCGATGCAAGCTTCAAAAGGGATGCTTAAATGGCTAATCCCATTCATCCTGTGAGCCAGGAAAGGTAAGAGAGATTTGGAAATATTATGATGTCATTTACGGTGAAATGAGCGGCATTTTATTTATCGGCAGGTGTGACAAAATAGGCACCATCTGCCGCAGAAGATACAGCAACTCCCACTTGAGAAGCTTGTTACTTAATGGCTCCAGCCATTGAAGAAGCACTTGCGGCTGGAATTCTTTTTTCACAGGGTGATGTGGAACTAGATACTCTAACAGCTCCCACCTCCCTTAGTTTTCTCTCCCTCACACGGGGCAGATAAATACGAACAGAATATGTTAACTCCTCAAAGCTGTTGCAATTGATAGTTTTGACTGTCTCTTCTGAGTCGTTTCTCTGATCATTTTCCTTAGCTATGTGGTGGGATTTCAGCTCTGAAATTATATAGGCAGGTGTCATTCAGAAAAACGTAAAATTACCAGTGAATTGTTTTCAGAACTTTGTCATGTTAAAGTAAAAGTAACTATGGCGAGCTCCTTGAGGATCCAAACAGGGATCAGGTTACATTTATCTCTGTCTCCCCAGCACTTTTTCTCTTATTAGAAACAAGTTTCACCCTAGTAATCCCTCTCAGCATTGATGGATGGAGAAAGCTCCACATTCCCATCTCATTTTAAGGAGCAAAATTCATGGTCTGGGTGTGTATGTTGTTTTGCTTCTGCGAGGTTATATATACTATGCTGACGTTGAACATTACGGGAGACTTGGGATTTCAGTGTTCATACCAAAAACTCAAGTTGTTTTTTTTTGTTTGTTTTGTTTTTTTTAACCAACAGTTTTATTTACCAAGTTAATGACAAAACATGCAATCAGAAAATCAGAGGTGCATTCACATTGCTTGTGGGTGTTTTGATTTACATTACCAGTAAACCGGATGTTCAGGCTAATGTTGGACATTGGCCAATTATTATTAAGTTAATCTCTTTCCATTTTCCCTTCCCCCAAACTTCCCTCCCCCTTTCCTTTCTTCGTCTCTTTTCCAATGTTTTCCTACTTCCCCATCTTCACCTCTATCTCTTAACCACTCATTTCCTCCCACCTCTTATCCACTTCCCACACTCCTCATCACCTTACTTCTCACATTTCCTTCCTTCCCTCGTCCCCTCTTCCCTCTATCTTCCTTTTTTCCCAATTCCTTACCTTTTTTTTCCTATCCCGCACTCTCCTCCTCGTCCCTCAACAGCTTTCCATCACTTTTACAAAGACTAGAGACTGATTTTCATTTTATTAGCTTTCCAGAAAGAACTGCAGGATACTAAAATCCTACAAGGGTCTTTCCACAAAAACCAGATTCTTTAGAATTAATAGAATTTTGATTTCTTTTGAAATTGCATGGTTGTTTTTTCTTTCCAAATGGTCCAGAGCTTTTAATGGAGCAATCACATTTTCTGTGCAACTAAGTAGTTAGTTAGCAAAGAGAGCTATGGCAATCCTGTTCCGAAAGCTTTTATGAGAAGTTGTCACAGATGCAGGAGCAGATTAACAAAGAGGACTCCCGGGTATCTAACTTTTCATTTACTCATTTCAAAGTCCTTAAGATTTAAGGAATTAAATTGATAGACCTGTCTGCATTGAACAGGATGTTTGGTGTTCTCCAGACTGCAGAGGTTTTAAGAAATACATGGCTAGTTAGTTTTCCAAACCCTCAAATGAAATGTTTAAAGAAGTTGACAACTGTACGTGAGATCACTGTTCTCTACAGCTTCTCCAAGCTTCATAGAATTCTAATAAATATTTAATAAGTATTTAGACCTTAAGGAAGATTAAGGGTCGTTTGTGTAGGAGGCAGTTATTGTTACTGAAAAGCATTTATAGACACAATTGAACTTTCTAAAACTTAAGGATGTAAACCCATTCCATGTAGTTTTCCTTTAAAATCATGCAACTGAAATAGTAATTCAAGAGCAAAGTTTCTAACAAAGTGACTATTCCTTTAAAAAAAATTTTTTTTGGCTGTGCTGTGCAGCTTGCAGGATCTTAGTTCCCCCACCAGGGATTGAACCTGGGCCCACGGCAGTGAAAGCACTGAGTCCTAACCACTGGACCACCAGGGAATTCCCACAAAGTGATTATTCCTTAATTCCAGATGATAATCAGGAATTTAGTCTCGTTTGCACAATAAGATATAGGGGAGTGGGGGAAGGGAATAAAAATAAAAGGGAGTTTCAGGTGTTTCCCCAAGCTATATTAGCTATCAGAACAGAGATAACACTGTGCTTTTCTCTAAATTGTCAGTGCTAAGTACATTTCTTCAGTCATACCCATGCATTTGTTCAACAATTATTGAGCAGCTATTGCGAGCACAGTTGTATAAGGGGCAGAAGGTTGAAAAAGATCCTCAAGGGGTTTATAAATTACAATTTTGGGGAAAATACAGCAAATAGATACTTACAGTATTAGGTGAATGTAATTTCTCCAGGAGAGAGAGAAAGCCTGCGGGAGTTAGGATTTGCATGAGAAATCAAGGTCAGTTTCATGAGCTGAACTATGAAGAATGGTAGCATTTCTCCAAGCAGAGATATGCAAAGATGGAAGAAACTGGTCAAACAAAAACATGGAGGCGGGGAAGTAGGTGACAGTGAGCATTACAGCTTGATTGGAAAGGAGGGTAGTGGAAGGAATTAAAGTCAGCCAGGATCAGGGCATTGACAGCCTTGAACGCCAAGCTAAGGAGAATGGAGTAAAGTCCAAAGACAATAAGGACTCTCAAAGGCAATGTGGGCTCCCA
The DNA here is from genome assembly GCF_025265405.1 of Mesoplodon densirostris. Taxonomy (NCBI): domain Eukaryota; kingdom Metazoa; phylum Chordata; class Mammalia; order Artiodactyla; family Ziphiidae; genus Mesoplodon; species Mesoplodon densirostris. Next base: position 39,549,558 of record NC_082681.1, on the reverse strand, counting down.
AATCTTTATTCCTTTTTCATCCTGTAAGATTAATTATAAATAAATCATATAGTAATGGACTGTAGAGTAAAAAGAGCAAATCGAGGATGACATATAGCTTGACAATTTTTTTATAAAGTTCGAAACAAAAATAGACAACATAGTGTTTAGGCACAGGTGTGTGTGTGTGTAAATAAAAGCAAGGTAATGACTAACAAAATTCAGAATACTGATAAGTTTCTGGGGAGGTGTGGGATTAGATAGAGAGGAGCATAGGTAAATGTCATGTAAATTATTAGTTATTCTCAATCTTACAGTTGGTAGGTGTTTGTTTACAGGTGTTTGTCCATGGGTGTTACTGAGTAAACAAATAAAAGGGACCCTGGATGCACCGATGATGACAATGTGCCTAACCAAGAAGCCTGACTTCCCCAAATCTGTGTATTTGGAGGTCCACAGGAGACTAAAAAGATACTATACTACTGTTGAGGTTTTTCCCACTTGGATTGCACTAGCAGTGAGTGTTTATTTTCCTTCGACTTGTCTTCTGGAGGCCAGGTGAAAAAGTAATGCCTCTATGTGGGCTGCCCGGGACTGTCAGAGTCCTGACTCTGCAATGCTCTGTTCTATTTGTAGAGTGGTGCTTCTCAGCCCAGGCCACATATCGAAATCACCTGTGGAACTTTAAGCACTACAGCTGTTCATGCCCCACACAAACCTACTGAATCAGAACCTCTGAAGGAAGAACCCAGGTATACATATTTTCAAAAGGTTTTGTAAGTGATCCTGAGGGCAACAGGGACTGGAAACCATTCCTTGCAGAGTATACTTAGAAACTCTAAATCGGTAGCTTGTCACAAATGTAGACTTCAGGATCCTATCCCGAGAGATTCTGATCTAGGAAGTAAGGAGAAAGGCCCAGAAACCTGCATTTGTAATACAAATCTTCCAGGGACTTCCTTCAGAAACATTTCCCCATGGATTCCAAAACCCTAGGGCCTCAGGGTGATTACTCTGTGTATTCGTTTCCTAGGACTGCCATAAACAGAGTACCACAAACTGGGTGGCTTAAAACAGAAATTTATTCTCTCAGGTCTGGAAGCTAGAAGTCTGAAATCAAGGCATCAGCTTGGTCACGCTCCCTTTGCAATCTGTAGGCTAAAATCCTTCCTTGGCTCTTCTAGCTTCTGGTGTTTACTGGCAATCCTTGGCATTCCCTGGTTTGTAGATCCATCACTCCAATCTCTGTCTCTGTCTTCGCCCTGAATGTCTCTGTCTTCTCATAAGGACACCAGTCATATTGGATTAGGGCCAACCTAATGACCTCATTTTAACTTGATTACATCTGCAAAGACCCTTTTTTCAAATAAGGTCACATCACATTCACAGGCACTGGGTGTTAGGACTTCAACATACCTTTTGAGGGGACATAATTCAACCTGTGGCACTCTTTTAATAGTTTTAAAGTAGGGTCCCCAAACAACCAATAAGATTAGCTATGTTCTTCAGCTGGGATATCTAGGTAGAGAAACTGATAGTTAACTCTCAAAGTTCTACATGCAAAGAATCACCTGAAAACCTTGTGCTTAGAATGCATATTCCTGGGCCTTGATCCAAGGTATTAGAACTCAGTAGGCCTGGGGAAGGGCCTAGGAGTCTACATTTTAAATCAGGTAGGGGGTTCATGCATCACACTCTTGAGAAAAACTGGATTTGGGAGGATAAGCAAGGCTAAGAATAGAGTGGTCTGGGGAGAAGGAGCTCCCAAGAGCAGACCCTGCAACCTGCATTTGTGACAAGCTACTCAGGAGAACCATTGCCTTTGGGGCTGGTGTTTCTAGGGAACAAAAGGGTACCTACGTGATTATCTTTTCCACTTGTTAGTGAATCAGAAATCAAAATAGATGTACCTTTAAGTATTGCAAAAATGTTTCCTAGACCATAGCTCCAAAGACAGTAGAAAGATACCCTGCCTCTTTGCTGTTGTTTCTTGAGAACCACATGGGCGGTAGGGGAATTAGATAGGTAGGCTAAGGATCATGAAGATTACAGAAAGTGTAGTACCACGGGCTAGTGAATATAAACTTTAAACTGAAATGCTCCCAGGCTGGGGGCAAAATTCAAGATTATAGGAAGAGTAATGTGATTGTTGGAGCTGTTTCTATTAACTCTCCTTGGGCATGTTAACAAGCGACAGAACTGGGCTACATTGTCAGCTCTCTGACACTACTGCACATAGAAGTTTGACAGGTGACGGTGGTTTATGTTGTTTTTATAGTCACCCATATTCAAAATTCATGTTCTGAAAAACAAGCTAAATCATTTTGGAAGCCTTCAACAGTAAATAGTTGACCCTATTTACACACTTGAATGTTTTTGTGAATAAAGACAAGGTTCTGGGGCTTCCCTGGTGGCGCAGTGGTTGAGAGTCCGCCTGCCGATGCAGGGGAAACGGGTTCGTGCCCTGGTCTGGGAAGATCCCACACGTCGCGGAGCGGCTGGGCCCGTGAGCCATGGCCTCTGAGCCTGCGCGTCCGGAGCCTGTGCTCCACAACGGGAGAGGCCACAACAGTGAGAGGTCCGCGTACCGCAAAAAAAAAAAAAAAGACAAGGTTCTGTCTTTACCAATAATGAATGATGCAGTTATTTGCTCAGAACAAACACACCCTTTCAATTACTTCTGATCTACAAATACTGAGGGAAAAACTGTATTCTCACCCCACAGACTTAAATGAGAGAGACAGAACCCAGAAACGAAATTGGGGAAAGCCTGCATTCCTGAAAATTCCATGATTTGTTAAAGCGACCCATGGCACTGGGACTTGGGGTTTGAAGAAATGAATCCTTAGATTTAGGCCTTTATTTCAGTGCTAGACTTTCCTGCTTAAACTAGGGCAGTGGTTCTCAGTCCTGACTTTACAGTCACTTGGGGAGCTTTTTAAAAATACCAGTGGTTGGACCCCACCCCAGACCAATAAAATATGACTCTCTAGAGTGGTGACCAGGCCCCCTACTGTGGAGATTATGATTCAGAAAGTCTAGATGGGGCCCAGGGTCTGTATTTTAATAAGTACTTCAGGTAAATTTTATGACCAGTTAGTCTGGGAAACACTGTCTTAACCTAGCCTAGTTATTAGCTGCTGTTCTCTGATCTGAATTTTTCTTTAACCTTGTAATAGGTATTTACCACTTAGGCAAAAAAGCATTCAAAATGATAAAAACTCAGCATATCATTTTAAAACTAATTTTCCGATAGCAAAACATTTTGCAACATATCAGTTAATTTTTATTTCAAAAGAAATTGCCGTCTGTTTTTCTTAGATACCCGAACCTTTTATTGTTGTTTTTGATTTTCAGGAAAATAAATCTGTTGAAGAATTTTAAGAGTCAAATCTTCTGAGCCTAGATCTACTGCTGTCTGCACCTCTGAGACCTCCTCCATCTGAGAATTACCAGGTCTGACAACACTTTTCCTCCAGCCTACAGTGAGGGATGTCAACAGAACTGTAGAAAAGTCACATCCTCTAGACTTCCAACCCTCAAGCTGTGGCAGCTGGAAAGAAACCTTACAAGTGCCATCCCTATGGGGCATTCAGAAAGACTAGAAGCCTAAAAACTCAGATATGCTGAGCCTGAAATATACAGAAGCTTTTAGAAAGTCTCCCCACCGAAGAATCCAGTTGAACTCACATAATTAATGCACACATTTAGATGAGCTGTAGATAAAATAGAGCTCTTTCTCCCTCTACCAAAAGACAGGAAAAGTCCGATTTAGTATTCAGACATTCTGGTCTCCATACCAGTATTATAAAGCAGTTTCACCATATTTATTTTAATCAGTATATGAGTAGGACTGTGGAAAGTAAAATATTTTATTTATATTTTTAAAAAAATGATTAAGAAGTTCTGATAAAAAACTATTTGGGAGGGGGATGCTTGTGCACTACTGACTTGGCTCTCGTTGTGATTGCTTTGTGTATGAGATTGTTAGAACACCTCCAGCATATTCAGAGACAGCCTAAGTGACTGTGGAATGCCTCAAGGGCAATAGAAATCAAATAGAAATAGGTACCAACTCAAGTCTTAAGTGATGACGGAGGTGCATTTCAAGTACCATGGGAATCTCACTGGGCGGGCCCATTTCCCCACCCTGGCAACAGAGGTTGACACTACTTCAGAGAAGTATTCCAACCTGTATATGTATGTGGGCTTATTCCTGAGCCTCCTGGCCATTCTCCTCATCCTGCTCTTCACAATGCTCCTTCGGCTCAAACATGTCATCTCACCCATCACCTCCGAGAGCACAGAAAGTGTTCCTCAATTTACAGACGTAGAGATGCAGAGTCGAATCCCCACTCCTTAGTCAGGAAGAAAGTGAGCTTTAATGGATCTCAGTGATCCCTTGTATGTTGATGTCCAGGAAAGCTGACTTTGTTGCATGTAGCTTCCCACGTAGGAAATCAACAAGTTGTTCACTTAACAAGTTGTTCATGTTTTCTCTATGTTATTCTTTATCTTGACTCTGCTTGTGGGATATCTAAGAGGTTTGACTCATTCCTTGCCAGGAATATAGGAAATGGCAGCTGGTTGGGAGGGCAGGTTTCCATGGTAACCAAAGAGAGCCTGGGCCTTGAGCAAACCTCAGACTGCAGAAATTCACATGCAGCTGTTGTAAAAAACACATGACCCTGGAAGCTCCAAGAACAAGGGAAATTTGCCTTTGAAAGGGCTAATTGTTCAAAGAGGGTATCCCAAGAAAGGAACAAGCTTTAATTTAGCAGTTGGACCCTAAAGAATCACCTCTGCTTACATGAAGTTAAATCATGTTGGAGGTTAATGGAAGTGACCACGAACCCTTTCCCAAAGGAGCAATGATTTTATCATCTGTGGCCATCGGGTTTGTCCCAAATGAAAGAAGAGTTCTTAAAAGAAACTGTTTCAATTTAAAGAGCAAGTTTACAAAAAGAAGTTTCTAGTCAACAAACTCATCTAGAGAGGGAAAATGTGCATTTTATATCTGTGTTATTACTATTACTGGACTTTAAAAAACTCAGATAATGGCCGATGTATTACAAAAATCTGGAACAATGAGCTCCCCCCAGACCAAGGGAAAATTAAGTCAAAATGTGCTTATGATAATGAACCTTATATTATACGTGCAGCTTCTTTGCCTTTTTCTCCTTCCCCATCATGCTCCAGGATTGAGTTGCACTCAAATATAAGCTTTGTTTAAAGATGGCCTCGGCAAAGAAGACTCAACTGTACTTTAAAGCAGAAATGAAATAATCTTGGTATTCTGTCATTGAATGATTGTGGCTTTGGGCAAAACACTCAAGCCTCTAGGTACCAGGTTTTTCTCTCTGAAAAATGATCTGAGGGCTATTGAGTCATCACTAGACTCCTTTTAGATTTGAGTGTAAGAAAAACAGAGACAAAGGAGGAAAGGACTAAACAACACCCTCCAACAAATCCTTATTGAGATCAGTGTCCTCAAATGTAACATTTCTTTCCCAGAAAATGTTCCTCCCTTCCTGATCCTTGCCAAAAGATGAAATGTTTCACTTATTACCTATAAGAGAAATATATTTTGAAAAATTCCATTCTCATAAGTAGCCCTAGTATGCCAGTAGTGGAAAAAGAATTTGATTTTTTAATAATTAACGTTCCAAAAGGGAACCAAAGGAAATGAGTACTGTTTACAAATTAGAAATTAGAAGGCTGGTCATACTCTTGCCACCAAAGAACTAAAACACCCATGTGCAATTCTACCTGCTTAGAAAAAATCAGTTCTCTCTTGCACCTAAAAGGTGGTCATCAAATTTCAACCAGGTGCTCCCTCGGGAATTGCAGCGGCAGTGAGAAAGAAGTGGAATGGTTGTTAGGTTAATGGCACCTCTACCAGACATGCAGCTCTCTCTAGTTTGTTACCAATTTAAATTGGCCCCTTTACTCTGATCTAAATCTAGCATGGTGGTGAAATTCCCAAGTGCTTTCTACTTTTATACACAGTCATTTGCCAATACTCCCTCTCCAAGGGGCTGCAAAGTGTGAAATCCCCACATGCAGAGCTTAACTTAGCAGCAAGGCTGACTCTGGCACACCTGTTAACAATAGCGCACTGTAAGAGATGGCAGTTGCATTCTGCACCATTCAGAAGAGATGAGCAGGTAGGCTAAGACTCGATAGGGCATGCGCTTCCCCTTTTGGTATTATAATTTCCAAAATGCAAAGTGATTCATATTATTGCATTTGGTGGTTTAAGTTGTCTTTATTCAACACCCAGACTCCACGTACCTTTTAAAATGTTAGTTCTTGGCAGCCATACACTCACTTCATCAAAGGCTGCCAATATACCCCAGAACTTCTTAAGGATACACATCTCTCCTCACTCCACACTCTGCCTTTTGTGCTCACAGTATTTGAATGTACTTTACAGTTAAGAAGTCAGTGACTGGATAAATGAAGGAACTGATTACATTTTCAACAGCAGTGAATAGCAAGATACCCAATGCCTTGTTGCTGAATCTGATGAAGAGACTGCAAATCTATTCCCTGCCCACCTGACCTCTCCAACACAGATTTCAGGAGTTTAAAACTTCTCCTTAATCTCTGACTTGGATGAAGATTCCCAATTTATGATTAGGTTACTCACCTGGAAAACAACCACCCTCTTTCATCACAACTACCCCATGGGATCCAAATCTTCACCGAGCATTAACCAAAGTACACAGCACGGATTGCACTAAAATAGCAGCATAACCCCTGACAATTTCCAATGATAACATAAATGGAGATGTATGTAAGCAGATGTGTCACTATGGTGACTCATATGGTATTTAATCTTTGGGAAAATAAACGGAATGTTTTCATCATAGCAAACCAACTGTAAAGAAAACTTTTCCATTTATATTAAATTTTATTATATCCTCCAACGTATTAATTAACATATATTACCGTGCAAAGAGGCAGCTAGAGCAATCAATGGGCATAATTTGAATTTATCCATCTATCCAAAATGCTGACTTGGCGATTCCTTCCCTCACCCCCACTCTCCAAAATATTGCATGTTAGCCTAAATGTATATAAACAGGTAGGTTATTTATATGTAGATGTACTTTGTTTTAAGGTGAAAGAGTGAGTCTTCACTTTTTATTATACTGAATCACATGAAATTGCCCTTTCCATAAATAAAAATGCTGAAATATCAGCAATTTCATATAATTCAACCAAATAAAAGGACTCACCACATGAATTCTTTAAACAGTAAACTCTCCTAATGTGTTTAAAATAACTCAATATCCAAAAGTGTACTTTGCATACATTTCAGAATCATGGGTTGTATAAAACCAGGTTTATTGTAAAAGGCTTTTGTATTATGTATTATGTACTAGGCAAGAAATCTTGAGGTAAATCAAGTAAAGACAGGTTCATTCAGCCTAACATTTCCATCTATGCCAAATCTGAAGCTTTGGGCTCCTAACTGAGTTTGATGGCTGCAGACCCCACCATGCTTACTAAGTAGGTAAAAGGGTCCATTTAATGCAATTAAGTGGTTATGTTTAGTAATACGTCTTATTCACCTGCATTTGTACAAAAGAAGCACTTTTTTAAAAAACAAAATTGTGTGGAAGAGAAAATTGGGTTTCTTTCGTTTAAAATCATTAATACTTGAAATAGATTCATATTGTGTATATGAAATATAATATTTGAATTAATATTTAGCATGTCATTTTTGTTCCCTGTAAAATAAATTCTGTTTGGTTTGCTGATAACAGCTATATATTGTCTGAAGAATATAAAGAGTATTAGTCTCTTCATCCCAATATAAATTGTAACAATTACAAATTTGTGGGATTTACAATTCTGAGGTGTCATTATTTTTTCTTAGTCACCAACCTCCCAACTTTAATTTTCTCCCCACTTGCCACCTTATTGGTGTGTTTCTTTGTTTCTTTAGTAGTAAGATGTGAAAAATGAGTAATGACTACCAGCTGCCAATGAAAGTGACCTGAGGTGAGAGTGAGATAAGGTATCTAAAGTATCAATATCTTGCAACATTCCCCAACATGTGGGATATTTTTATTTATGTATCTTCCGTTTCGTACTTTCTTCATTTGTTCCTCACAGCAGTCCTGTGAGTAATAAGTGGAAGTATTATGAAGTCTGTTTCACAAAAGAGGACATTAGGACAGAGAGACTGGGGACACATTCATGGTTACACAGAGGCCAAGTCAAGAGTATACTGCCAGTCTTTGGACTCCTAGTTTAGTACTCATCTCAAAAAGTGCTTTGCTTTCTGAGCACTGAATAGATACTCCAGAGTTATTCATTCCATTACACTCCAAGTTCTGCAAAAACCTATTGAGCTCTATAGGTTATTAATTACTCCTGTGCCAAAATTCAGAACAAATAAGCAGAATTCTGCCATCTATTAAACCATTTTATAGTTGCAGCAACACATATTTAACAGACTGTAAGGAAGTTACACAAAGGCAGATCCTGCAGCTTTAATTTACATGGAAGAGGGAAGAGGCAGAAATATAGATGAATTATCAACCCACAATGCAAATTCTAATCCTTTGATCATTTGACTTAATGTTCACAGTCAATGCCAGTTCTTCATATACATGATTGTGATCTTTCCCCTCCTAGAAATGAGAATACTTCCTCTTAGGTAAAAATAGTGTTCTTATTTAAAATTGTATAGTGTTCTAACTGTACACAGCTATTTCATTTGTGCTCTTTAATAAATGCAATGGCATTAAAAGGGAGAGAATTACTGGCTAGAGAAGCTTCCTCTAGCCACAAAGAATGAATTATTGTCCTCGTAGAAAAAGGAGACAAAAATGTGGGACATATGTAGAGTGGGAAAAGGAAATGCACATAATAGATATAGGTGAGGAGGTTTTGAAGAATAACTTGAGTAATTCCAGGAATTTCAATTCATTTTTCACATCAACTATTTGTTGATTAAATTATAAATACACACGTAGAAGAGTAAGAGAGACAGATTACACAGGCTAGGCTAGGCTCTGTGGGGATCTAAAGTTTGCAATCATAAAATCTACAGACTCGGGGCTTCCCTGGTGGTGCAGTGGTTGAGAGTCCGCCTGCCGATACAGGGGACACGGGTTCGTGCCCTGGTCTGGGAAGATCCCACATGCCGTGGAGCGGCTAGGCCCGTGAGCCGTGGCTGCTGAGCCTGAGCGTCCGGAGCCTGTGCTCCGCAACGGGAGAGGCCACAACAGTGAGAGGCCCGTGTATCGCAAAAAAAAAAAAAAAAAAAAAAAAAAAATCTACAATCTGGTCAAGATGATAAGTACCTATATTCATTCATTCTTTCAACATTTATTCAGCACCTACTGTGTGTGCTACCAGTGAAAACAGAACACACTCTATGCCCTGGTGAAAGTTACAGCCTAGGGGATGGACATCTCCAATCAGATAATTACAAGAATACTATGTTACAAAGGAGAAGTATAGGGTGCTTGGGTGCATACAAAGTGGAGTGCATGCTGCCTAGACTGGCCTAGAGTGTCAAGGAAGACTCTACTGAGATGATATCTAAGCTAAAATCTAATGGAGGAGTAAAAGGAGAGAATAGAGCAAACATTCCATAGAAAGAACAGCATGTACAAAGATTCTGAGGTCAAATAAACTTGGCACACTTGAAGAAGCACAGTGAGTGAAGAGAAGTCTCCAGAAGCCTGGAAAGGTTGACAAGGACAACAACATGCAGGGCCTTGTGGGCAATGTTATAGATTTTTAACTTTAAGCATAGAGAAGATGAGAACTCTGGTAGCAGTGTGGACGAGGGATTGAAGAGGGGCAAGAGTGGATGCAGGGAGACCAGTTAAGAGGCTATGGAAGTGGTTCAGGAGAAAAATGATAATACCTTAGACTTAATACCATCCCATCGAGTGGTAGTGGGTAGGGATAAAGAGAAGTAAATAATTCGAGATAGATTTAGGAGATAAAGTTAGCATTACTTGATGACTTGGATAAGTGGGGTAAGAAGGAAGAATCTAGAATGACTTACTGGATTCTGGTTTGAACAAGGGTCTAGTGGTTCTATTCACTGAGACAAAGAACAGTAGAGGAGAATCAGATCAAGGGGGAGATGAATTTCGTTTTGGACATGTTTAGCTTGATGTGCCTTTGAGACATCGAAGTGCAGATGTTGAATAGGCAGTTGAATATACGGGTCTGGAGCTCACAAGAGAGGTTAGGGCTGGAGACATAAATTTAAGAGGTGTTAGTGTATGAGATTGCCCAGGGAGGGGTTTTAGAGTAGATTGAAGAAAGAATGCCAATTATGTAACACAGAATATGCCCGAATATTTCCCCCTGTTTTTGGAGAATTAGTCACTTGTCAAGCAGGTTGGGAAAGAAGATTAGGTTTAAGGGTCCTCAAACTGAGGTAAATTGCCTGGGAATACTTGGTAGCAGGAGAAGAAGAGTGAGTTAGAGATAAAGTCCTCTGGGGAGAGGGAAGACTCCAACCTGAGGAGACCAAATACAAATATGAAGTACAAAGGTTAGGAGTAGTACCATAAATAAGAGGAAAATAGAGCCAATAATTTGAAGCCGGAAACCAATGAAACAGTGTTGGTACAGGTTAGTAATAGTACAAATAGGGTCCTGAGAGTTTGCAATGAACAGGGGTGGGTTGTCAAACACAGGTATGTGATTGTATTGATCATGTTCCTGGCAGGAAACAGATGGCATTCTCATAAAGGGTGAGTAAAGAAACTCTAATGAAGGGACTATTTACTAAGGGGCGGGTAGGATTAAGGGGTCAAAAGAGATGGCAAAACACCCAGGGACTAGCAGCTGTAGGAAGTTACAACCACTCTTAGGCTTGAGTGGGGAAGGGGAGGGAAACGTTTTTGGAATATGGCATGCCCTGTAGCTGTGAGAAAGAAACTAACAATCTCTGACCTTAGGTAAATAAGCAAAGCCATAGGGGGCTGGAGGATTAAACACTTTCTCCTCTACCTTCATCTGCTGATGCAGACCACCTGGAAGCCAGAGGGCAAGCAAGCCAGGGGGTGCAGTTTGTAAAGTTCAGCTTCCTAGAACAAACAGCAGGGTGCAGAAGGCTTGTGAGAAGGGATCTGGAGAAGACAGAGAATATACAGCACAAAAGGAGGCATGTTGGGATGGCTTAAAGATCCAACTTGAGGTTTACTGAATATGATTCTACCATAGAAAAGATAAAACATACTAGAAATTTTCAAAGGAGGCGTATCATTCAGAGTCCAATCAGAAAAAAACAAAACCACTCTAGCTATTTCAAATAGAGGGAATTTAATATAAGGAATTGGCAATGCACTTGATAGAAGACAAATGGGGATAGTGAAACAGGCTCAGGATTAGCAGAAGCAGAAGGCTATCACCAATCCTAGAGCTTGGGAAATAATGGGAAGAGATAATATTATAAGAACCCAGAAGCAGTGACCCTCTTTGGTCCTAGAATCATGGAGGGGCCTGCCAGCAGGAGATGAGACCACAGTCAGGGCTACCTGGTGGAATCTGGGACCTTAACAGAAAGAGCTCTTTGGCAGGAGCTACAACCATGGAGAAGAAAGATTTTGAGCCATTTTTGGTAGAGCATGTTGTGATTGATTAACAACATCTTTTATGGTGAAGAGGGTAATGGAGGCATACATGCCACATATCTTTCATTATGGACCTAGATATATTTCTTTATATCATGACTGTGTAGCATGAAGATATAAAATGTTAGTGTAAGATTTAGCCGGGAGCAGAATTTCTCTTAGGAAGAAAACTGTCTTTATCTGGCAAGATACTCTAACAGTTCATCTTAATTGTGGAAATATAATCCTCAGTGTATGGCTGATTTGGGCTGGAAGCAAGAAAAAGATGGATAAACTGTAACATAAGAAATGAACATATATTTGAAGGGTTGTTGGGTATGAACGACAGATGAGAGGTAAAGAATACAAAGTAGACAGAGGACCTAGCAACATGGCAGGAGGCTAGAGGCCAAGAAGGAGAGATAACTAGTCAAGATTCTTCCCTCAGAAGAACTTTGAAGAACAGCAATAGTTAATGTTCTAGACAATCCAGGTAGTCTGGACATATCAGTGCTTTGGTAAGGGAAGGGGCAGTGATGGTATCTTGCATGGTGGCATTTGCAGAAAAGGGACTATACACACAGAAGGCAAAACAGAGCAAAAATGGTAAAGTTGGTAAAAACAGGAACTTGGATCCAAAGGTAAGTCGAAATATAAGGCTTTCCTTTACCCCAAATCTTAGATACTGTAACTCATTAGATGCCTGGAGACCTGCTAATTACATGTCTAAATCAAACCCTTCAAAATTTAACATTTCAAGCTAACAGAATATCCAATACTTATTCACCAATCTATTTGTAGGTGATGCTGAAATCTGCTATCTTATTCTAACACTACTTACACTCTAGAGTTCTAACTCGTGGATAAAGACTGTTCTGGAGAATAAGAGACACTGATTTCTAACTTTTGAAGAATTTCCACATTGACATGGTAGAGACAATCTGTGTAGTTTGAAAGGACAGAACTCAGACCAACAATCAGAATTTAAAGGGAGCAAGGTTAATAGGAAAATAACTTTGGCTCATTGTGTTTCTAGTAATAGAGATTCTCCCAAATAGAGCAGGTTTTCTTGTAGGGTAGAATATTGTTGAAACAGTTCAAGCAGAGGCCGATGGTCATATCTATCAGAGGTAATGATGATAATAATAATAATCATTAGCATATTTTGAAGACTTATGTGTTAAACTCTATGTTTAATATTCTACATGCATCTTATTTAAACTTAACAAAATCCTACAAAATAGGTATTATTACTATCCTCATTTTACCTACAAGAATATTGAGGCATAGAAAGGTTAAATAACTTGCCCCAGGTCACACAGCTAATAAATGACACAGAACTGGGATTCTAAACCATAGCCAACTGACTCCAGAACTCATATGCTACCATTATGCTATACTGGCTATGTAATGGTATAGAAGTGTCCATAAGTTGGCTAGGAAGATGACCTGGGGAACTTCTAATTCCAATACTCTTTATGTATATATGTATAAATATGTATATAAAATATATGATCTGTGTGTGTGTACCCGTGTGTATATATATATCTTCATATATAGAGCACTAGGGAAAGAGACTCTTTAATCCATGGAAAAGATGAGTAAAAGATGGCCCTCTCAATAGAAAAAAAATCAACATAAATAGAAATCAATACAAACTGAGAGGTGGTTTGTAAAATTTTGGTTGACAAGACATAGGAAGTGACTGAGTCCTATGAATTTGACAAGGTAGATAACCTGGAAACTATGACTGGAATGTAATGAAACATCAACCACCTCAATTGTAATGTAACTGGACCATCTGTGATGTTGAATTAGAGAGATCTACCTGGCATCTGAAAAAATGGAGACAAAGAATCGGTCATTGTTTGTGAAGCAACAGTGCTATTTTAAAATATTTTAAGTCTACAATAAATGCAAAGAAATGTTAGGAAAGATAAACTATTTTACCTATAAACCTGTTACCAAGATTTGGCAAGTTTTAACTTTTGCTTCAGATTTTTTAAGAGAAATAAAATATTATAGGAAGAGTTAAAGCCCCTGTGTACTTCTCCCTGATCCTATTCCTGTACCCTAGGGTTAACTACTGAGAACCAAAATCATCACGCTCTACTCTCAGTTTGGACACTAAAGACTGAAATTACCTACTCTCCCCCACATATACTTTACTCTCTACATTAATAAGCCTACTCTTCCAGGAGATTCCTATCCAAGCAAATGGCTTGATTGTTCATTATACAACAGTAACTTCCTGAAAGATTCATCAACTTTTCAGTGGAAAATGTCAACAGTTTGTGCCCTAAAACTCTGAATACCTTTCCTCAAAATCCTCCCATTGCTGTTTCCACCATTCCTGGACTGTTATATCATGATCCTCATCCAATTGTAAACAAGTCCTCATATTAGAGGATCCACTTTTAACCAAATTTCCAATTCTCAATAAATTCTGCCCTTGCCTTCTCCCTATGAGATACTACCAAAGCTTTGGGGAGGTGGTTTTCTCCATTTCCATGGTAAACAAATAAACTCAAGTTGTGTTGGTGATATATGAGGAGCCAGCATTCGACACTACTATTCTCAGCTTGGTATTTATCATTACAATGTATGATTTAATTTGTTTCATACATACATATGTATGTATCCATAATGATATGTAACATTGTTTTGCAGTGCATGCTTTTAAATTTAATATAAATATATCATAATGTACCTATCCTCCTACAACTTATTATGATGATTATGCTTATTAGGTTCATGATATTTATCATTAATTTTCACTGTTGTATTCCATTGTATAAATACACCACAATTGTTTTATCCAGTTTTCTGGATGAATGCTTTGTCTGATATTATTGATAATAGAGCTGCACCAGCTTTCTTTTGGTTAGTATTTACCAGATATATATTTTTCCATCCTTTTACTTAAAGTACACATTTTCTTATATTTTAGATATGTATCTTATAAGTACAATATTAGTTGGGTTTAGCACTTTTATTGGATTTAAAATCTGTATGTTTTAAATGGTATGTTCAGCCCATTTATATTTATTGGGGTTACCAACATATTTGGACTTATTATTATATTTTGTTATTTCTCTTGGTTTTTGTTTGCTTTTTTTCTCCTTTCCTACATTTCACTCAGTTGCTTAATTTTTAATTCCTTTTTATTCCCTCTATTGATTTTGAAATTAGGTATTCTACTTCTATTCTTTTAGTGGTTAACTGTAAAATACTAAGATATTTTATGATTACTTAATGTAAAGGATAAAGTTTATCAGCATGGTTAGTCTCCTATTCCATAATACAAGGACTGAATGGCAGAATTCTTTACATGCAATTTCTTTCCTCTCATCCTCTATATTACTCTCGCTGAGCATTTTATTTCCCTTTTGTTTTATTTTTTCATTTAATTTTTTAATTAAAATGATGCATGAACTAATTTTAAAATTCTCAAAACATCATGCTGAGTAAAAAAGCCTTAGACAAAGGGAACCTATTTTATGATCACATTTATATTAAATTCTAGAACTGCACTATCCAATATGGTAGTTACTAGCTACAAATTGCTACTGAGCACTTGATATAGGATTAGTCCAAATTGAGATGTACTATAAGTGTAAATTGCACACTAGATTTCAAAGACATAATATAAGAAAAATGTAATATATCTCATCCATAATTTTTATACAGATTACATGTTGAAAATGATAATATTTTGGACATATTGGATTAAGTAAAATACATTATTTAAATTAGTCACTTCTTTTTATTTTTTGTAACATGGCTAATGGAAAATTTTAAATTACACGTGGCTCCATTTTTGACTCATATTACATTTCTATTTAACAGTGCTATTCTAGAAAAAGCAAAACTTATCTATAGTGAAAAAATTTAAACAGTAGTTTCCTTTGGAAAGATGAGGGTAGAGATTGACTGGAAAAGTCAGGAAGAAACTTTCTGTGGTGACAGGTATATTTTATAAATTGGAAGTTAGCATTACACAGGTGATTAATTTGTCAAAATTCAAAATATTAAGCTCTCATTAATCATATGCATGCTGAAGTATTTAGGGTGAATTATATTGATATTTTCAATTATTTTGAAATGCATGAAAAATTAAGATGGTTTGATGGGTGAATAAAGGGATGAATAAATACATAGTTGTATGATAAAACAAATATTGTAAACTGTAAATTGTAGAATCTAGGGAGTGGGTATACATACAATTGTACACTATAAAATGCTTTCAACTTTTTGTATGTTTGAAAATGTCCATTATGAAATGATGAATGAAATTATACATGTAGATAATTTTAAAAGCTAAATACATGAGACAATGGTTTTAAAGGCACTGGCCATCAGGCAATGAAGGACACTAGTTTGTAGATATGAGAAACAAATGAGGTGACACCTATGATTGCCCTAGCTATAAGTGATTTTCCAGGCAATGGCATAGGGTGGAGGTATTGAGGCAAAGGTCAGTGGATCCTCTCTGTTGATGTTATGGAGCTGAGAGTCTGGAGAGTCAAATGCAACTAGAGTTAATGAGACAGAAACAGAGTCCCAGAGAGCTGCAGAGGTCTCCCCTCAAGTATTCAGCAGAGTAACTATCAGTGCACATGTGTGAAAAATCTACTTGAGGCCAGAGAGAGAACAAGAAAGGATTAGATTACAAAGAACAGTACCTGACACAGAGGGCAAGAAATAGTGCCTATTCCTACCAGTCAGATTGGGAAAAGCCATAATTCACAGGACGTTGGGTAGGGTACCCAGAAGGTCTGGCCTCAGTGGTGGGAAAAATTAGCCCTAGACTGAGCTCTTCTTTGGACTCACGTAAACCAGAAAAATAAGACCTGAAAGGATCAAATTGTTTCCAGGTAACTTAACTGCATCTAAGAACAAAGCTAACAAAGATTTATAGGAATATAAGTATATCCAGCACCTGACAAGGTAAAATTCATAATGCCTGGCATCCAATCAACCAGGTATGTAAAGAAACAGAGATACATAACTTATAATGAAGAGAAAAAAATCAATCAAAACTGACCCTAAATTGACAGAGATATTAGAATTAGCAGAGAAGGACATTAAAACAATTATTATAACTTGTATTCCATATGTTCAATAAGTTAAGCAGACATATGAAGAAGACCCAAATTGAACTTCTAGAGATGAAAACTACAGTTCCTGAGAGTAAAAATTCACTGGGTGGGATTAAAGGCAGACTAGTCACTACAGAAGGAAAGATAAATGAACTCAAATGCATAGCAATAGAAACTATACAAAATGAAACATACAGAGAAAAAAGAATGCTAAAAAATGAAAGAGCACTAGTGAACTATGTGTGGCTTCATATGTGAGCAATTGGAATATTTCAGTAGGTTGGGGGACAGAAAAAACATTTGAAGAAGTTGGAAGAAACTTTCCAACTCTGACATTAATGAAAAATATAAATTCACAGATCCAAAAAGCTCAATGAACCCCAAACAGAAGAAGTATGAAGAAAATTACAGTAAGGCATATCATAATCAAATTGCTCAAAACCAATGATAAAAAGAAAAATCTTAAAAGGAAATAGAGCTATTACACATAGCTGAATGAAAATAATGACATCAGATCTCTTGTCAGAAACAATGTTATAGAAAAGAGAGTTGACACCTTTAAAGTACTGAAAGGAAAACAAAACAAAACAAAACCCTGTCAAACCAGAAATCTATACCTGGCAATATATATTTCAAAAACAAAATCAAGTCATTTTCAGGCATACAAAAATTGAAAGAAATCATCACTAGCAGAGCTGCACTACAGGAAATACTAAAGGACATTCTTCAGGCAGATACCAGATGGAAGTAGTGACTTAAACAAAAAGCAAGAAGGAGAGCACCAGAATTGGTAACTATATGGGTAAATATACAAGACTTTTCTCTTATTTCAATTTCTTTTAAAAACTGTTTAAACAAAAATAATAACAATGCATTGTGGAATTTAGAGCATATACAAAACTAAAAAATATGACAACAATAGCATAAAAGTTGGGAGGGGAGAAATGGAAATATATAATTGTAAGGTTGTCATACTATATGTGAAATGGTGTAGTATCACTTGAAGGTATACTGAAACAAGTTAACTGTGCAAAAAAAAAAAAACACCTTAAAGCAATCACTAAAATAACAAAACAAAGTGTTATAGCTAATAAGCCAACAAATGAGATAAAATGGGGTCATAAAAATATCTGATTAATCCAAAAGAAGGCAGAAAAAGAGGAAAAAGTGAACAAAAAAAGGTGGGACAAATAGAAACAAATAACATTATGATAGACTCAAACTTAACCATATCAATAATCACATAAATGTAAATGGTTGAAATATCCAAATTAAAAGGCAGAGATTGTCATATGGAATAAAAAATTAAGACCCATAGGAGACCATATGCTGCCTGCAGGAAACACACTTTAAATATAAAGGCACAAATAGGTTAAAAGTAAAAGGCTATTAAAAGATATAGCATGCTAACACTAATCAAAAGAAATCTGGAGTGGTTATATTAATATCAAAGTTGATTTCAGAGTGAAATATTGCCAGGGATAAAGTAATTTACTTCATAATGATAATGAGGTCAATTAATCAAGAAGACATAACAATCCTAAATGTTTATGCACCAAATAACAGGGCTTCAAAATTCATGAAGCAAAATTTGATAGAACTGCAAGGAAAAACAGACAAACCCACAATTATAACCTAGGCATCTCTATACCCCTCTCTAAAAAATGAATAAAATGTGGGTAGAAAATTAGCAAAGATATAGTAGACTCAAACACCACTTGACCTCATTGACATTTATAGAACACATCACCCAACAACATCAGAATGTAGTTTCTTCTCAAGTGCTCAGGGAATATTTACCAAGATAGACCATAGTGTGGGCCATAAAACAAGTCTCAATAAATTTAGGATTCAAATCATGCAAAGTTTGTCCTTTGACCACAATGGAATTAAATTAGGAATCAATAACAAAATGATCTTTGGAAATATCCACAATATTTGCAAATGAAATAACACTTCTAGATAATGAATGTATCAAACAAGAAATCAAAAGGAAAATTAGAAAATAATTTTAAGTAAATGAAAATTTAAGCACAACATATTAAGAATTGTAGGATGCTACTAAAGCTGTACTTAGGGGCAAACTTATAACATAAGATGGCTATATAAAAAAGAAAAATGATCTCAAAGTAATAACACAGTCTTCTACCTTGAGAAACTAAAACAACAACAACAACAACAACAAAAACCCAAATTAAACCTAAAGTAAGCAGAAGAAAGGAAACAGTAAAGATCAAAGCAGAAATGACATAAAAGAGAAAAATCAGTGAAGCAAACAAAAAAAGCTGGTTCTTTAAAAAGATCAATAAAATTGGTAAATCACTAGCCAGACTAATGAGGAAAAGAGAGAATATGAAAATTAAAAATATCTAGAACAAGAGAAGTGACATCATGAAAGATTCTGCAGACAGCAAATGAATAATAAGGGAATAACTTGAGCAACTATTCCCATAAATTTGATGAATTAGGTGAAATGGACAAATTCCCTGAAAGACACAAATTACCAAAGCTCAGTCAAGGAGAAACAGATAACCTGAAGAGTGAAATATATATGAAATTGAAATTATAGTTTAAAACCCTCCTACAAAGAAATTCTCAGGCCCATATGGCTTCACTGGTGAATTCTACCACACCTTTAAAAAATAAATAATAATAACTTTATATAAAATCTTCCAAAAAATTTAAGAGAATACTTCCCAACTCATGCTACAAGGCTATCATTACTCTAATACCAAACCACACAAAGATATTACAAGAGAAGAAAACTATAGGCTAACACTCTCATGAAATACATGCAAAAATTCATAACAAATATTTAGTAAATTGAATCTAGCAATATATAGAAATATAACACATCATGACCAAGTGGGTTTTATCCCAGGAATGAAAGGTTAGATTAGCATTCAAAAACCAATCAATGTAATGTATCATATTAACAAACTAAAAAGATGAAAAAAACATGATCATTTCAATAGACACAAAAAAAGGATTCGATGAAACCCAATAGCTTTTCATGATAAAACCATTCAACAAATTAGGAATAGAAGGTAACTTCCTTAAATTGGTAAAAGTTATCTACAAAAAATCTGCTGCTAACCCCATATTTAATGGTGAAAGACTGAATGATTCACTCCTATGATCAGGAACAAGACAGGAATATCTGTTCTGCCCCTTCTATTCAACATTCTAATCAGTGCAGTCAGGCAAGAAAAAAAAATATAAAAGGCATCCAAACTGGAGAGGAAGAAGTAAAACTATCTTTATTTTCAGACAACATGATTGTCTATGTAGAAAATCCAATAGAGTCTACAAAAAAAAAAAGCTACTAGGACTAATAAGCGAGTTTAGCAAAATGTCAGGATACAAGATTAATATACATCAACTGTATTTCTATATACTAGCAACAAACTATTGGAAACTGATTTTTAAAAACAATACCATTTGCAATAGCATAAAAAATATGAAATTCTTAGGGCTAGATATAACCAATGATGTGAAAGACCTGTACACTGATAATTGCGAGACATTGCTAAAAGGAATTATAGAAGACCTAAATAAATAGATATTCCTTGTTTGTGGTACAGAAAATTTAATATTGTTAAGATGTGAACGCTTTCCAAAATTGATTTATAAATTCAACACAATTCCCATCAAAATCCCAGCAGGCTTTTTTAAGGAAATTAACAAAAGGATTCTAAAATTCATATGAAAATGCAAAAGACCTAGGATAGCCAAAAGAATTCTGCAAAAGAACAAAGTTAGGGGTTAACATCTGATTCCAAGACTTATTATAAAGCTACAGTAATCAAGACAATGTATTATTGGCATAAAGGTAGACAAACAGATCAATGGAACAGAATAGAGAGTCCAGACATAAACCAACACATATGGATACTTGACTTTTCACAAACATACAAAGACGAAGCAGAAGAGAAAGAAAAGTCTTTTTGACAAGTGATGCTTAAACAATTGAACGTAGATACATAGGCAAAAAAAAATGACCTTTAATCCATAACTTGCCCTATTTACAAAAATTAACTCAAAATGGATCTTGTACCTAAATGTAAAAACTAAAACTTCTAAAAGAAAACATAGGAGAAAATCTTCGTGACCTTGAGTTAGGCAAAGATTTCTTAGACTTGACAACAAAAGCACAATCCATAAGAGAAGAAAATGATAAATTGGATTCCATCTAGATTAAAAATTTTGGCTCTTCAAAAAGCAATGATAAGAGAAACAAAAACAAGCCTCAGACTGGGAGAAAATCTTTGTAAATTATATAACTGACATCCAGTATATATAAAGAACTCTCAAAACCTAACAATAAGACAGTAAACAAACTAATTTGATAAAAAAATGGAGGAAATATTTGAACAGACATTTCATCAAAGATATATGGATGGCAAATAAGCACATGAAAAGTTGCTCAACATAATTAAGGAAATGCAAATTAAAACCACAATGAGACCACTACATGCTTATTAGAATGTCTAAAATTAAAAAGCCTGACCACATATTAGCAAGGATTGGAGTGACCAGAACTCTCGTACTGCTAGTAGGAATGTAAAATTGGAGAGCTGCTTTGCAAAACAGTTTGGAGTTCATTATAAAGTTGAACATACACCTACCATACAATCTAGTCATTCCACCCTGAGGTATTTACCCAAAACTAAAGAAATATATGTCTGTACAATGACTTGTACAGAGTATTCAAAAGAACTTGTTAAATAACAAAAATTCAACTAAGCACATTTATTTATTTATTTATTTATTTTGCGGTACGCGGGACTCTCACTGCTGTGGCCTCTCCCGTTGCAGAGCACAGGCTCTGGACGCGCAGGCTCACCAGCCATGGCTCATGGGCCCAGCTGCTCCGCGACATGTGGGATCTTCCCGGACCGGGGCACGAACCCGCATCCCCTGCATCGGCAGGCGGACTCTCAACCACTGCGCCACCAGGGAAGCCCTCAACTAAGCACATTTAAAGATCAAGTTGCCTTTATTTAATGATTTATGAATCAGGAAGCATCTCATCTAGCAATAGAAAGGAGGTCCACAGAGCTGTAGAAAAGGAAAGAGTTTTAAAGGAAGAAAGGGGGCAGGAAAAGGAAATGATTAGCAAAGAATGCACTGTTTCAGGTTAGGCCACCATCCTAAGGGGAAGGGAAGGGCCTATTGGGTGGATTACCTCACTAGTGCTGACCTGGTAATTCCAGGTTTACTGGTTAAAGGTTACATTCCTGGGGGTGTTGAGACTGCAATTAGGTTAGGTATTAAGTTTCAGTTTGCTGATGTGGGGTTTAGCACAAGTGACTCCATTTTGGCACTGATGTCTCCTTTTCAAGGAGCTTAACTGGTAATATGCAAAAACTGGAAATAACCTAGAAGTCCATCAACAGGGGGATGAATAAATAAATGGTAGTATATCTATACAATGAAATATTACTGAGTCAAAAAAAGGACTGGATTCTTGATACATGCAACAATATGGGTGAATCTCAAATTAATTATGCTGAGGGAAAGAAACCAGATCAAAAAGAGAAAATACTCATGATTCCAATTAATATAAAACTCTAGAAAAATGCAAATCGACAGTGACAGAAAACGGATTAGTGTTCTTGGCAAGGAACAAGAGGGAAGGCCCAAGGAAACTTTCTGGTAGATATGTTCACTATCTTGATTATGGGGATGGTTTCAGGAGTGTGTGTATATATATGAATATGTGTATTTTGAACATATATATATATATTTGAATATATATGTCAAAACTTACTAAATTATGCACTTTAAATATGTACAGCTCTAATGTTGAAAGTTTTTTTCAAATGTCTGGTGATCCTTGGCTGAATATTCATATTTAAGAGTGAGACACTGACAAGCTAAGGGAAAGCTCTCTGTGTATAGAGATTGCTTGTTTACTTGTAGGTGTCACTATAGGATGATCAGACATTGGTCCAAAGTCCCTAGCATGATGTATAAAACTTTCTATCACCTTGTCTTGTTTGCTCTGCTCAGTCTTCTTCCCCCAGTACTTTCTCTTTCACAATACACTCCAGATCGCATTCAGCATCCTTTGCCTGGAAAGCCCCCTTCTACCTCTGTATCCTTAGTGTACTGCCACTCACCTCAAAACAGCTTGATTTATCCTCATTATCCAGGTCTATCACTTTCCTTGATTCTCTCCCACCCCCCAGAACAGTTAATTACTATTTCCTCTGTGTGACCTCAGTGTTATAATTGCTTATAGTCTTGCATTTAATCATTGCATTGCAACTCATTTATTTGCATATATGTGAGTCCTCTGAGGGAAGACATTCATCATTACAACCTCAATGACTAGCACAGAACCTGGCACATAGTAGATGTTCAGCAGTACTGGATGACTGACTGCATGGCTAAATATCATATTCTGATTCATACTGCATTTCCTCTGGTGCCTATAGCTGAATTTGCTCAGTAGGAAAATCTAATTCCATGACCTGGCCCACCTACTCTGTTCCAACCAGATGTAGTTAATCCTGCTTACCCCCAACTGGGTCCTGAAATAGATGAAAAACTACAGATACTGTGAACATTTTAGTTGCCATTACTGGAAGAGAGTGTAGGCTAGTGTAACAGTGGGAGGTTGCTTTTAGTAAACAGATGGTTCACTTAGCCTAAATATGATACTAATAATGATACTACCATTGTTCTTTATGTATCCATTTACTTATCAAACCTTTCCCTCAGTGTTCTTCACATGGTGAATTCTGAAAATTTTTGATTTAGTAGAGCCTAAATTAGTGGGATTTTACTTTACATGAGAAAAATAGGGATAATCATAATAATTTTGGAATAAAACTAATGCTTCCTTCTAGCATATGCTCTTTGTGGAACTTTATAATCTTTTTCATTTGCTAGTAGGAATTTAGGTTTGAATGTCTCCATTTATTTATTTATTTATTTATTTAATTTTTTTGCCGTATGCAGGCCTCTCACTGCTGTGGCCTCTCCTGTTGCGGAGCACAGACTCCGGACGCGCAGGCTCAGTGGCCATGGCTCATGGGCCCAGCCACTCCGCGGCATGTGGGATCTTCCTGGACCGGGGCATGAACCCGTGTCCCCTGCATCGGCAGGCGAACTCTCAACCACTGCGCCACCAGGGAAGCCCTCTCCATTTATTTTTAATTAGAGCTTTTCATTTTGCTTGATCATGTATTAAACTGTATATGTGCTATTGCTGAGTGGGTTGTTATGGAAATAGTAGTGACATCACAGACTCTGTATTGTAGCACAATTTTGAGGTAGAGAAACAAATGAACGTGTAATAATAAAGGAAAATTCTTGCCTCCATTCAAATATTTATGATAATTAAAGAAAATCATATAAAAAATTAAAAGCAATATTTAATTATACTGATGACTATTCTTTAAAACTTAATGGAAGGAAACTCTTTTTCAATGATAGCCACACTCATTTATATTGGATTCATGTATATAATCAATCAAAACGAGGTAGTTACACAGTAATGACTGTGATAATGATGAGATTCTGAAACAGAGGCAATTGAATATGCATCACTTGCTTTTCACATGTAAATTCCATTACTAACAGAGCACTACTGTTCCCTTGTATTTCTATATAACACTGTAGCTAATAGGAGTATCATGGTAGAATAAGGGGAGAAAAGGTCTTTATGTTGCATTTTCAAATTTACAAGAAGCAAAAAAAAGTCTAGATTTAAATCACAGCAGAGGATCTTCCTTACCTGGACACTCAACAATCAGTTTAGGATGAGAATGCAACTAACAGATTTGTATCTAATCTACAATTCAGCTATATTTCTCTGGTCGATATTGATCTGTCTCCTTTTCTCCAAGAGTGAAATGCACACAGTGTTTTTTTCAAACTCTGGATTCAAATGAATGTAAATATTGGAATTCTTTCAGACTTAGTTAAGCATCTAGCCACTTCCTCTAGAATGAGTACATCAATAAGCAGGTCAATTTATCTCCTCAAGAAAAATGTAGATTTTCCAAGTGCTCTGCATTTCTTTTACTTAAGTATCAAGAGGGTGGGGAAAAGAACAGAAGAGAGGCACCTCAATTAGAAACTACCTGCTAGCCTAGCATCAAAACCATTTTTCCCAATTTATTTAGCAGAATAAATAAGAAATATTCATATAAGTCTGTCCTGGGTATACAATTCTCTAATAAGCTTAGTGGAAGGAAAATTTGACAAGGCTCCATCCTTATCCTTAAGTAGGATACATATATCATCTGGATAAGTAGACATGATTTAATGAAGGAGCAAAGGGCATTCATAAAAGCTTTCTTCCTCTTATTAATGGCATCACCATTTGCTCAGGTCAAAGACATTGGAGATACTGTATTCTTGATTATTCTCTCACCCACACATCCAACTCATCAATGGATCCTGTTCGCTCTACCTTCCAAACATGTCCAGAATCCACCACTTCTTACTACCTCCACAGCTACTATCCTGGTTCAGACCATTGTCATCTATAGGGGAGGAAAAACTTGTCTTCTATCTCTTAGAGTATCCAGCTGGGCCTAAGAATTAAACTGACATAAAACAGATTAACAGAAGAAAAGTATACAAGTTTTAACTGTTTTTTTCTTTACATGTACATGGGAGTCTTCATGAGAAAAATGAAGGCCCAGAAAAGCAGTTAGAGTTGAACACTTATGTACTGAATTGGACAAAGAGTAGTAAATTGTGAAAATGTGACAAGGCAAAGGGGCTTTGGCTAGGGTAGTTAATTGGTGGGGAAGTGAATAGGAAGGTAAACGTTAGTTTAACAAAGTTTGTACAGATTTCTCTCAGCCTCAACTTCCTGTCCTTGGAGATAGAATGTCTCTTCCCTTTTGGTATAGGGAGCACATTGTCAGGGAGGAAGAAAATTTCCTCTCCCCTTCCAGGGTTCTTCTGGCTGGTCTAAGAATTAAATTAACATGAAAAAGATTAACAGGAGAAAATCAACAACATTTAATAACATGTATACATGAGAGAGGCCCAGAAAGACTGAGTAACTTGCCAAAATGGCTGAAACCCTCACCTTAAATACCACCTTCAGCTAAAGACAAGAGAGGATGTTGGGGGCTAGTGGTTTGGAAACTGAAAGGGGAGGAAGGCAAGTCACATAGAAATGGAAAAGCAAATGTTTGGTAAATAAATGTTTACTGGGCCATGCAGAGACTGTGGACACAGAGTGAATGCTGGTCTCTAGACCCTAACAAATGTCTCCCACCACACCGAACCCATACTCTTTGCAAACGTCTCTGGTGAAAGCACTATTCCAGGCCCTTTAAATTCTTTTAGGTAGTTAAGGGGGTGGTAATAAGAAAAACTTCCTGAGTCTTCTGTTTCTTAAAAATAATCACCTAAATTAATCCTCATGCCAAAGAGACACATTTTGGGGTGGCAAAATTTGCTCCCCTACATATCTTACATGGAAATTTCATCTCCTGTGTTTAAAAGAAAGGAAAAAAACTCAGAGTGTCCTTCTTGCATCTGCTGTTTTTTCAAGCGCCTTTAACTCAAAATATTGCCTTAACTATGGCAATAGCCTCCTTGGTGGCTTCTCTGCTTCTACTCTTGTCTCTCTAGTGTCTCCAGAATCCATATAACAGCCAAAGCAACCTTTTAAAACTATAAATCAGCTCGCTTCACTCCCCTGTTGAGAATACTCCAAAGGGTTCCTATCACCATGGATTTCAAGGCCCTACCAGACCTATCCCCCACCAATCTGTCTAACCTCATCTCCCAACACTTTCTGCTCCTTCTCTCCACTCCAGCCACACTACTCTTCCTGGTGTTTTTCAAACATGTCATGCTTGAGAGACTGAATATGCAAACAGACAATGGCCAGACCATATATAAAAATAGAACTCTTACCCACAATCTGCAGAAACCAACTCAAGAAACCAACTTACTTTCTACAAGTCAGACTACTATCTCTAGTAACCAATCCAGGAAGCCAAACAATACTCCCTGTAACAATCAGCCCAAAACATCCAGGAACTGATTAATAACTGACAGCTTCCCTAATTTTTGTCCCAGCTTCCAACTTAGTACCAACCAGAGAAAGCCAAATATGTATCAATCACATAGGATGCCCTGCTTCTCATTAGCCTGCCTACAGTTTCCGCATGCCAACAGCCTCCAATCAAGGCATACCTGAAGCTATCCCTCTTTTCCAAGATGAAGCTTCCCTAGTCGCCTGACTGTCTTTGCCAAATCCAAGTAATGGTGGCTGACTCCCTTGCTGTAACAAGCTATGAATAAATAGCCCTCTTCTTGTTCTCATTTGGGTGGTCTCATTTATCTCTACATGCTCATTTGTGCCACAAGGTCTTGGCACTTTCAGTTCCTTCTGCCTGGAACACCCTTCTGCTTTGCATGGTTTGTTCACTTAATGAATTCAGGTCTCTGTTCCAAAATTACTTCCTCAGAGAGGACTTCCCTGGTCATCCTATCTAAAATATTCTTCTCAAAGCAACTGGTTCTAATCGGTGATGTTCAAAAAATATGTATTGACTAGAAATACGCTATAGGCAGCTCCACCTTTGCACAAAAAGGGGTATAAGAACCAGATGAGCCCAGCAGCCTAATACCTTCTAAGGAGTACCTATGACAATGCTGAATTTTATCTGAGCCCTGTGCTCCTGGAAGGCAGTAAAAGGGAGGAAAAATATCTTTTTCCCTCAACCCTTCTAGGTTCTTGGCTGAGTCTCTGTAACAAGAGACAGATTAACAAGAGAAAAGCATACACATTTATTTAATATAGGTTTTATGTGACACAGGAGCCTTCATAAGGAAATGAAGACCCAAAAGAAACAGTTAAACCTGAGTATTTTTATGCTAGGTTTAATGAAGAGTGGAAAGTCACAGAAAATGTGATAGAACAAAAGGGTATGAGCTAAAGATAGTAAACAGGGAAACTTAGCAAGGCTTGTTCAATCAAATTCCCTCCATCTTCAGAGATAAGGATACTCTTTTCCTTTGGGTACTGGGTGGGCACCTCTTACATGAGGACCTTATGATCTGCTTCAGGGAAAGTTCAGAGAGTCCTTCCTGCACCAACCATTTCTTAAATTCCTTCAGCTCAAAATTTTCAATATGCCAGGGCATCATATTTTGGGGGTAATGTGTTCTGAAACCCATCATTAGCAATAGTTGAGTTCCTCCCACTCCTTTATGTTCTGGCTAACTTCAAATGAGCACTCTGTTATCATATCTTCCCAGATAAGACCCATCTTCATCCTTCTTTATGACTCCCATATGCCTCGTGGATAACTCCCTTGTTTACCTGCCTCTATAAAACCTCAAGCTCCCTTCCTTTCCTTTGAGGTATTCCTCATTAACGAACAGTCTCCCTATTGCAATAGCCTGAATAAAATAATCTCTTTAATTGTCTGGTGCATTTTGTCTTTCATTGCTTACATCTGGAACTGCTTTCCTTTCTGTACCCTACCTACCCACCTACCACACACATACATACTCTAATAAGAATTTTGTTCCATGACCCAAATAGATCAGCTAAGCAGTCTGTCAGAACATTTGCTTTAGAGTGAAACTTCCATGCAAGATGCTTATTAAAGTCCTCAAAAAGATAGAGCAGTGATCTTTCTAAGATTATTGTAATAGGGTGTAAGACTTTCTTGCCCCTGTTTACTAATAAATGTGTGCGTCGGTTAATTCAGTTTAAGACCTCCATTCATTGTAACATGTCATGCAGTAGCAAAGTTGTGCATTTGAAGACCTATAGTCTTCAACTTGAGTCATTCAAACCTAACACTTCTGAAAACCAAATTGGTTTAAGTCAGATTACAACAAAGATATGAAAATAAATGGAAATTAACTGTTCAATATTCACTATTATTAATTTAATGTACAAATATTTAATCCCTTTCATATTTTCTTTTCATTGTCTTCTTTATATGAAAACTGAGACCATCTATACCTACACAGCTTTCTGCCTATATTAACGTGACTTTACTTTTCCATTGTCTTTATCAGCATAATTTTACTATTCTAGGAAATTCTTTCCCAGAAAGATAAAAGTTGCAAATAAACTTATTGTGCATTCCAGGAACTTCTTGAAAGAATCATCAGGAGAGTCCTGAAAGTCCATTTGCGGACTGCTGGGTCCACAAATATTAAACTATTGTATTATGATCTTTATCCAATCATAATCAAGCCCCTTCCCCAATTGAAAGGCCCACCTTAAACCAGACTTTAAAATCTCATAAATATCCCGGGTTCACACTCTCTACTTATAGAATGATGATACTAAGTCTCTGTTGAGGTGGTGCTCCCCCTTACTGTGGTGAGAATAAGCACAGCTTTATCTCAAGATATTTTGGTGATATTTGGGGAGCCAGCATTTAAAATAAGAACTTGCATAGAATCATTTACAAGCTCATTTCCGTTAGCTTGACATTTCTCACAGGGTCTTTGGTTCTGCAACCAAGAATTGGCCTTCTAAAGTTTTGTTTTGCTTTGTTTTGTTTTGTTTTGTTTGTAACTTAAGCTGTACAGTTGGGGATTGTAGTTAGCTTTTCACACATCTCTCTCACTCACGTACACATCTCTAGTCATTCACTCGTAGACACAAATCTGTGAGGACCAGTTTGGAGCCTATGTCAAGAGTCCAGGTGAGAGATAATGAGGCCTCTGACTTAAAGTAGTTGCTATAAGAATAGGAAGAGCCTGAATTTAAAAAAACATTAAGGTAAAATCAAAAGCATTTTGTGATTAACTACATTTAAGAGTAATGGAGAAAAGCCAAGAATTGCACTGAGGTTTCTAATTTTCAAGAACTGTAGAATTATGTATCATTCGAAATATCAAGAATATTTCCATTTTAATTCAGATATTTATTGAGCAACTACTATGTGCAGAGCACATGTATGGAGGAAGAATGGGGGGCAGTTACGTTAAATGGGAGGTTCCTGGAGGACAGTCAAGTGGAACAGTTAATGAGTAGTTGATAATATGGGTCTGAAATTCAAGGAAGAAGTTGGTATTGGAAAAAGAGACATGAGAACCACTGGCGTGGAGTTTATTACTGAAGCTGTAAATAAGAGAAAAAGAGAAAAAGCTAAATAAAAATGGCTAGAGAGACAGGAGGAGAACTAGGGAAAAAAAGTGATGTCACAAAAGTTAAAAAAGTAGAGCACTTTCAAAAAGAAGATTTTTTAAAATATTCCACATATGAGTGAAATCACATGGTATTTGTCTTTCTCCGTCTGAGTTATTTAACTTAGCATAATACCCTCAAGGATAAACCAATGTTGCCTAAACTTTAAAAAAGAAAAAAGGAAAAACTGGTTAACAAGGACAAATGCTGCAGAGAGGTTGACTAGGCCTTGCATTTGGCATATTAGTACATCTTTGGTGGTTTTAGCAAAAATACTTTAGTAGAAGGAAGAATACATTATGTAGTCCTTGTAATTAATCAATTTCAAAGGAAGCAAACAGATTTTAATTACTTTATGTTACTGGTGGATAAATTTCAATTTGAAAGATTAAGGGCATTTTGATTGGAATTTCTCAAGAAGACTCTCTTTAATGGAATGGCTGGCCTTTGAAAATGTATTTATTCAACTTTGCACTAACTAGAATGTTGGCCATGGAAGGAATGCAATAGATAATTGTTAAACTGAAGAGAATTCACTTCTCTCTCTCTCATATATATACATATAATTTTGAATAAACTATATTTTATATTTTAATATACATACTTTTTATTTTGAAATAATTACAGATGCACAGGAGGTTATAAAAGAAATGTACAGGGAAGTCCCATATGCACTTTCCTCAGCCTACTCCAATGTTAACATCTTATACCACTATAATACATGATCAAAACCAAGAAACTAACTTTGGCACAATCCACAGAGTTTATTCAAATTTCAGTGGTTGTACATGAAGTAGTTTCTGTATGGGGGGTGTCTCTATGGAATATTAGCACATGTGTGGCCTTGTGTAACCCCCATAATAATCAAGATATTAAACTGTATCATCACCACAAGACTCTCTTATATTACCCCTTTATAGGCACACTTGTCCCCCTCCTCCCTATCCCTAACACCTGGCGACCAACCATGAGTTCTCTACCTCTATAATTATGCTATTTCATGAATGTTACATAAATGGAATAAGGCACTATTTTTTGTGACTGAATTTTTCCACTAAGCATAATTTCCTTGAGGTTCATTCAAATTATTGTGTGCTTTGATTGTCCATTCTTTATTGCTGAGTAGTATTCCATGGTATGTATAAACCATAGTTTGTTTATTCACCCTTTGAAGGACATTTAGGCTGTTTTGGGTTCTTGGCTATTATGAATAAAACTGTTATGAGCATTAATGTAAAGGTTTTTATATGAACATACGTCTTTATTTCTCTGGGATAAATGACCAGGTTGTACATTATATGCTTAGCTTTGTAAGAAACTGCCAAACTGTTTTCCATACTGGCTGTACCATTTTACCTTCCCACTGGCATAAGGTCCAATTTCTCTGCATCCTCACCAGCATCTGGTGTTATCAATATTTTTTTCATTTAGCCATTCTGATAGGCATGTAGTGATATCTCATTGCAGTTCTAATTTGCATTTCTCTGATGGCTAACGTTAAACATCTTTTCATATGCTTGCCATACGTATATCTTGCCATATGTATATCTTCTTCTGTGAAATGTCTCTTAATATCTTTTGCCCATTTTTTAACGGTTGAGTTTTGAAAGTTCTTTATATATTCTAGACACTAGTGCTTTGTCAGATATGTGGTTTGCAAGTATTTTCTTCCACTCTGTAGTTTTTCTTTTAATTGCTTTTAACAGTCTTTCACGGAGCAAAAGATTTTAATTTTGATGAGCCAGTATGTCAGTTTTTTTCCTTTTATGGATCATGCTTTTGGTGTCAAGTCTAAGGACTCTCTAGTGCTAGTTCCCAAAGATTTTCTACCATGTAATTTTTTAAAGTTTTATAGGGACTTCCCTGGTGGTGCAGTGGTTAAGAATCCGCCTGCCAATGCAGGGGACACAGGTTCAATCCCTGGTCCGGGAAGATACCACATGCCGTGAAACAACTAAGCCTGTGAGCTACAACTACTGAGCCCGCGTGCTGCAACTACTGAAGCCTGCATGCCTAGAGCCCATGCTCTGCAACAAGAGAAGCCACCTCAATGAGAAGCCCGCACAACACAAGGAAGAGTAGCCCCTACTCACCGCAACTAGAGAAAGCCCATGCTCAGCAAGGAAGACCCAAGGCAGCCCACCCCCCAAAAAAAGTTTTATAGTTTTATATTTAAATCTGTAATCCATTTTGACTTAATTTTTGTATATGATATGAAATTTAGGTGAAGGATAAGTTTTTTTGCCTTTAGATGTCCAATTGCTTCAGCACCATTTGCTAAAAAGGCTATCATTTCTCCATTGAATTGATTTTGCTCTTTTGTCAAAGATTTATTGGGTATACTTGTGTGGATCTATTTCTGGGTTTCTATTCTGTTCTATTGATCTATGTGTCTATCCCTCGCCAGTACCATACTATCTTGATTATTGCCAATATATTGTAAGACTTAACATCAGGATAAGGGATTCCTCCCAACTATATATATTTTTACTTTAGTGCTTTATAGTAATTGCTCTGTGATATGAGCAACTATTTGCCTATAATATAGACATATTAATTTGCAAAGAATTAGAATATAGTAAGATATATTTTAAACTATACCTATATGAGAAATAATTTAATAGTCATCCTTGAGGAACTGATATAATGGAAAGAGCATTGGACTAGGAGTCGGCATACCTGGGTTTCATAGCTAGCTTTGACACAAGCAAGCTAAATTACTTTAAGCATATCTCTCTTTCTGAACTTCTCAGAGTCTGTTTCCCCATCTGTAAAATGAGTAGGAAGTAGATAGTCTCTCAGATTTTTTCTAGAAAGAGGAAAAGTTCCTGAGTTTATTTAGTCTATATGAATTGTCTACATGGCTACCACATAGCACAACTCCAAGAGGCACCATTCACACTGTATTCTGTGTCAGGATTTGGTAAACAATAGCCTAAGGCCCAAATCTAGACTGCAGCCTGTTTTTTGTAAATCAAGTTTTACTGGAACACTGCCATGCTTATTCATTTACATACTACGTGTGGCTGCTCTCCCCACTACAATGGCAGAGTTGATTAGCTGCAATACAGACCCTATCAGAAAAGCCAAAGATGTTTACTTTACAAAAAAAAATTGCCAAATCTTGGTCCATTTGAAGGCTGCTTCCTGGAGTTATGCAACTATGGTTGACCTAATTATTTAAATATCTGTACATAAGGGAGAAAGCACTGATTTGACAAGAATTAAACTCCTCTTTTGTTTTATTAATCTATCACTATAGTTAGAAAATAATCAGGGTCACAAAAATAATATTCCTAATTTTAGTGCCATCATTATCATATGAGTATATGGTAAATAAGCCCTTTCAAATAGTAGCAGAAGATTAGCCTAGGAGAAATAGGCCTTGATGTATTAGTTTAGATAATTTCTTTTCATTCAAGTGCTTTTCAGTTCAAAAAACATCTGAGCACCCCTGAGCATCATGAGATGTATGTGTGCTGTGAGGTAAGCAATGAGTAAGACAAGATCCTTGCCCTCAAGAAACTCACAATCTAGTTGAGGGGAAAGAGGATAAATCAGAGAAAAAGCCAACACAATTAAGATACATTGTGATAAAATATATAAAAGGGGGCCAATGAGGCTGTATGAACATCAGGGCTATGTTTTCCTTCATTTCTTAGCTGAGTGGCTTTCTCATGTGATGACATTGCAGGGGAAGAAAAAGTTTTCCTCAACTCTCTTAGGGTCTCTGGTTGGGTCTGAAAATTAAACTGACAAAGACAAATTAACAGGAGAAAAGTATACAAGTTTTATTAAATTTTTACATTTAATAAAGAGAATGAAGACCTGAAGAAGTGATCAGAGCAGGAAGGCTTTATACCTTTTATACAAACAATAAATTTGTGAAGAATTGACAAGACAAAGGGGTTTGGGAGAGGGTAGTTAGTGGTGAAGCAGTAATTAGGAAGATAAGCGTTAGTTTAACAAGGTTTCTTTATACAGATTTCTCTGGTGCCATCTCTGGGCAGATTAGAGTCTGTCTTCAGTAAAAGGAGAATTTATTTCCTGCCTTTAGGCAGAAAAGGGGGAGCTTTTTAAGAGTTTGCTGCTTCTTAATTGCCTTAAGCTCAAAATAATTATTATGTCAAAGAGACATATTTTGGAGTGGTAGATTGTGGTTTCCTTCAACATTCTATCATTCCCCGAGTGTTGTCACAGCTTGCCCTAGAATGGTTTATTTAACGTATGCTTTGTATGAATTAATAGAAACTTAAAAGTATTGCCCACTCTTGGCACTTTTGAATTCTAGAGTTTTTAGTTATACTATACCAGAATGTCTGACCTGAAATGATAAAGGAAGTGTGGTATATATATATATATATATATACAAAATGGAAAACAACCCAGTCATTAAAAAGAAGGAAATTTTGCCATTCATGACAACATGGATGGACCTTAAGGGCATTAATTATGCTAAGTGAAATAAGTCAGATAAAGACAAATACTGCATGATCTCACTTATACGTGGAATCTAAAACAACAACAACAACAAAAAAAACAAACTCATATTAGACATCAGATTTGTGGTTACCAGAGGTAGGGGTGGGGTATTTGGATGAAGGCGGTCAAAAGGTACAAACTTCCAATTATAAGATAAACAAGTAATGGGAATGTAATGTACAACATGATGACTATAGTTAACACTGCTGCGTGGTACATTTGAAAGTTGTTAAGAGAGTAAGCCTTAACTGTTCTCATCAAAAGGGAAAAAAATTTCTGTAACTGTATGAGGTGATGGATGTTAACTAAACTTATCATGGTAATCATTTAACAATACATGTATGTCAAGTCATTGTGATGTATACCTTAAACTTACACAGTGCTATAGGTCAATTATATCTCAATAAAACTGAAAGAATAAATAAATAGAGAAACAAAGTAGAATGTCTGACCAATACACATGTACATATATGTTTTCTCTTAATCATACGGGCTCAAAACTTTGGGCTTATATTTAATTCTTTGAAGCAACATGGTTGAACAGTTAGGATTTTGTGGCCAGGTTGCCTGTGTTTAAATCTCAACTCTCTGACCTTCGGCAGGGTGCTTATACTCTCGGTACTTCACTTTCTTCACCTGTAGAATATCTAACTCGTAAGGTTTCTGTGAGGAATAAATGATTTAATATATATAAACTACTCAGAATATGCCTGGCACATAATCAGCTCTAAATACATGATTGTTATAAATACCATTCTTCCTCCCTTTGCTCCCTACATTTATTTAGTTGTTGAGCCACGCATATTCTTCCTCTACCATGCCTCTCCAATCCAACCTCTCTACTCCATTCTCACAAATACCACACTTTTACTACTTTTCCTCTGGAGTATTCTTTCCACTATTCAATTCGTCCCACATTCCAAAGTCAGATTAATCTTCCTAAAATGAAGCTCCAGTGATGTAAAACCTGCCTTCTCCCCATATATGCAACAGTGATTTTCAACCTGCAGACTATGGAACCCTGGGACCCTATGAGGTTACTGTAAGTGATTTTGGAATCCATATTACACTCCAGAGGCAGAATTCTGTTAGCCTATAGTCTGCATTAGGTAACTAGAAATTATCCAAACCAAAGGCTGGACACTGGACCCCATTTAGTTTTGAGTCCTGGTATTCCTGGTAAAGACAGGTTTCTCTAGATTTTTTTTGCCCTACTCATATAAGAATAAGGTGTGTATTCAAAATATTTTAACCAATCACATATTTTGAATACCTTCAATCTCAACAATGAGAACTCATTTCTAATGTTCATCATGCTAATTAACAAGCCAGAAATTTCACCAATAAAATCTGGCTTCCAATGTTCCCAATGTGAACTAATAAAGCACATGATATTGCTATAGATAGTGTAGCTATAAATAAAGCACTTGTAGTAGCCACTTTATGGGTAGATGCCTTCTAATTTAAATAATAGTTGGCTCTCTGGAATGTGAACTCATAAGTATGAAACCAAGCAGGACCCTGTGGAGCCCTCCAGGGTACAAAAGTCTTTCCACATCCTCCATTTCTCGTTTGTAGGAAAAATGTTTTCAGCCTTCTAGACCTTCCCTGAGCTCCAAAGGGCAGATTCAAACAGTTAGTAAATAGAGGAGCAAGGGAATGCAGAAACAAAGGAAAGACAGTCAAGAAACAATAGTGCAGCAATGGAGCGGATCCTGGCTCCTCCTCAAGGAATATACATAACAATCTGGTACACATCTCTGAGTTCTTCTACAGGAACTAACCCCCCCCACCCCCAGGTGGAAGATGGTAACTTCAGGCTGAGCACAAGCACGAGAACCGCAGACTGGTTGGAACTAGAAGGCTGATGATTGAGATTCTTAGAACACCACCCTGTTACCCCACTACCAACCAACTAGAGGAAGGTCACATCCTCCCTCCAAATTTTTTTTTTTTTTTTTTGCTGTACGCAGGCCTCTCACTGTTGTGGCCTCTCCCGTTGCGGAGCACAGGCTCCGGAAGCACAGGCTCAGCGGCCATGGCTCACCGGCCCAGCCGCTCCACAGCATGTGGGATCTTCCCGGACCAGGGCACGAACCCGTGTCCCCTGCATCGGCAGGCGGACTCTCAACCACTGCGCCACCAGGGAAGCCCCTCCCTCCAAATTTTGCCTATAAAAACTCTTCCCTGAAGACCATCAGGGAGTTGGAATCTTTTGAGCACGAGCTGCCCATTCCCCTTGCATGGCCCTTGCAATTAACCTCTGTCTGCTCCAAATGCCGACAGTTTGGTTTGTCTTCACTGTGCATCAGCCACACAAACTTGGGTTTGACAAGTAGAATACTAGTCAAAACTGGGTTGTAACTTCAACTAACACAGATGTACAGTGTCACATTTTCTATGCTAAAGTGTTTTAAATGATAAATAACCTAACACTTCTGCTCTGATTTCTGCTTGTAATTACCCTTCTATTCTTCCTAGGTTATCTCAGATGATACTTCCATAAAGTCTTCCTATAAAGCCCCAATGAGCTTCTGTAGCACTTAGAACTTCTCTTATGATACCCACCTTATACTCTTATAGTCCCTTTCCTCACGCTGATTCTCAGAGGCAGTAGAGCACAGCAGTTAAAAGCATGAGCTCTGGAGTCAAGCTGCCAGAATCTGAATCCTGACTCCACCTGTGACCTTGGCAAGTCCTACAAGTTGCTTAGCTCCTCTCTGCAATTTCCTCATTTGTAAAATGGGGATGTTGCAAATTAATTGTAATATGCATTTGCTGTATTGACTGAGAATATTTAACTTTGCCATAGGAAACAAGAAAATAAGTGGGAGAGATGAAATTCATACATATGTTAAGCAGAGACAAGTAGATTAGTAACCCATGAGACATTTTAGACATAAACTAGATATATGTGTGCAGAACATAAATCAGAAGGGATAGAAGAACCAAGTAGGCACTAAATATTCATGAGGCACAGGAGGCACCTAATATTCACGATACACCAAATATACATCAGACCCCTGAGGCACCAAATATTCATGGTACAGTAAATATATGAGGCACTCAGTATTCATGAGGACCTAAATCAGCCACCCATGAGGGTCACATATTCTGGGCCCATGTATCCTCTGGCCAGGAAATGAAAAATAAAAATCCCTAGCTGCTCAGGGGGCTGTTGCAAGCTTCGGCTGTGGACAGGCACACTGGCCCCTACAACACTCCAATAAAGTATGTGTGTATAACTGGCTTCAGGCTTCTTTCATCCACAAAGCCCCTTTGCTCAAACTTCATCTCTGGTCCTCCTAACCACACCATCAGTGGGGAAGGTTAATGTGGACAATAGAAACAGGACACATGAAGGTTGCATAACCCAGGTGTGGTTTAGCCTGCTGGCATCCTATCTTAAGTGTATTAACATACTGCATGTCTCTCCTCTAGTTTCTTACTGTAAATATTGAATTGACGTAATATTGTAAATCACGTGATTTGAGTAATCTGAGACTTACCTGAGTTTCTAAGAGCTCAAATGCTCATTATTCCCCCATGCTTTAGTTTTTTTTCTTAACAGCCTTATTGAGATATAATTCACATATCATACAATTCACTCATTTAAAACATACAATTCAATGTTTATTGGTATATTACACTGTTTTTTAAAATCGTGGTAAAATATATATATAATAAAATTTGCCATTTTAACTATTTTAATTGTACAATTTAATGTCATTAATTACATTCACATGTTATCCAACCACCACTATTTCCCAAACCTTTTAATCACCCCCAAAAGAAACTCTATAACCATTAAGCAATAACCCCCCATTCCTCCTTCCTCCAGTCACTATTACCTTTAATCTACTTTGTTTCTATGAATTTGCCTAATCTAGATATTTCATATAAGTGGAAGCATATAACATTTGTCCTTTCTTTTTTTTCTAAGATTCTTTTGATGTGGACCATTTTTAAAAAGTCTTTATTGAATTTGTTACAATGTTGTTTCTGTTTTCTGTTTTGGTTTTTTTGGCCATGAGGCATGTAGGATCTTAGCTCTCCGACCAGGGATCAAACCCACAACCCCTGAATTGAGAGGCGAAGTCTTATCCACTGATCCGCCAGGGAAGTCCAACATTTGTTCTTTCATGTCTGACTTCCTTCACTTAGCATAATGTTTCCAAGGTTCATCCATGTTGTAGCGTATATCAGAACTTTGTTTCTTTTTATGACCAAATAATGCTCCACTGTATGGATATACCATATTTTGTTTATTCATTCATCTGTTGATGGACGCTTGGGTTGTTTAAACGTTTTGGCTATTGTAAATAATGCTGCAATGAACATTGGCATACAAATACCTGTTTGAGTCCCTGCTTTCAATTCCTTTGGGTATATATCTAGGAGTGAAGTTGCTGGGTTACATGGTAATTTTATGTGTAGCTTTTAGAGGCACCACAACCAAACTGTTTTCCATAGCACTTGTGCCACTTTACATTCCGGCCACCAATGTACTAGGGTTCCAATTGCTCCACATTCTTGCCAAAACTTGTTATTTTCATTAAAAAAATTATAGGCATACTGGAAGATGTGAAGTGGTAACTCAGTGTAGTTTTGATTTGCATTTCCCTAATGCCTCCCTTTAGTTTTGCCTAAACATACTCCCTAGAGCAGATTTGGAAAACACTTCCTGTAAAGGGACAGACAGTAAGTACCTTAGGATTCACAGCCCATATAGTCTTTTTCACAACAAACTCTGCTGTTGTAGTATGAAAGCAGCCATAGGTAACATGTAGAAAAGTGAGCATGCCTCTGTCAACTACAAGTTGGCACTTGCCATCTGCCGCTGGTTTAAATCAGGTGCTGCTGCAGTTGCTGACCTTCAACACCCCCTGAAAGCAATTCAGGGTGGAGATCAGGTATGAGGCACTCGGTGCTCTGAGAAAATATGGCAGAACAGGTCTTCAGATAGATATTTTCAGGAGCTTATTTTATGAGCCCAATTCTTGCATCTCCTCATATCTAGAAAAGTACTAAATTCCTTCATGGTGATGTCTGCTCCTCGTGACTAGCAGTAACCCTCATAAGACCTTCTGCAAAATATGTGCTTGACTGCATGTATTCCTCCTTCACCAAAATCACATATATATTGACCTTCCCCCCTACCTCTTTGGAGCAGTTTCTCAGAGCTATCTGAAATGCTGTCTTCAGGGCTCCAGTCCTCATTTTGCCCCAAATAAAACTTAACTCACAACTCTCACATTGTGCATTTTTTTTAAGTTGACTCCTGTGTTACAATAAAACTTTATTTATAGAAACAAGTGCTGGGCCAGATTTAACACACCGGCCATAGTTTCTAGACTCTTTATCTAGAGCTACAGAGCCATTGTCGCTGAATTTTCACCACATGCAAAAATACGAATGGGCTTCCCTGGTGGCACAGTGGTTGAGAGTCCGCCTGCCGATGCAGGAGACATGGGTTCGTGCCCCGGTCCAGGAAGATCCCACATGCCGCGGAGCGGCTGGGCCCGTGAGCCATGGCCGCTGAGCCTGCGCGTCCGGAGCGTGTGCTCCGCAACAGGAGAGGCCGCAACGGTGAGGGGCCCGTGTACCAGAAAAAAAAATATGAAGGAATCAAATTTTTCTGTTTATTTAAAAATATTCAAACAATATTTACTAAGTACCCACTATATCCTGTATGTGCTAGGTGCCGGGTATACAATAGTGAGCAAGGTGCAGTTCTTGCTCTCAAGAAGTTCTGAGACACTTGGGAAGTTCTGAGACACTTTTACTGAGATGGCTTTTTATTATTTTTCTGACGCAATTGAACACTTAGCTCTACTATAGAGATATTATGGTTTCATTACAACAGGGAACAAAACAAAATACCCCACAATTAAAGGTTTAAATTCTCCTGGGAAAAGTCTGACTCAATCCATTTGCTCATTTATTTTGCTTTTTTTAAGCCATGTTAATTATTTAAGGGAGCAAGAGAGGCTCTAAGCCCATACAATTTCCTTGACTACTTTTACACACAAATTTTAAATTTCATGTGTTAAAAATAATAAGTATGTTTTAGGATGTGAAGTTGATAATCTTTTAAAAAGTTTTCCATGTTTAATCCTTTCTGTTATGCCTCACACTCAATGATATCACTGAGGTGAATAAAAACTGACTGTACAAAAGAAAATTGAAAGGGTGAAAAGGACAAAGATCAGGTCAAATATGAATAGAGATAATCATGTTTTAAATCTTATAATTAATTTACCATGTACAGTCCACAAAAAGATGCTGGCAGCAATAGAATCTCCCTGGCTTAAATCAAGAGAATTCGGGGATTAGAAATGACATTTAATAGAATTATTATTATAAGCATATCTTATTATTAAGATGAATGAAATTCATGTTTTATCTGAGTTTCTGAACACATGCTAGCAATTACAAGAATGTTTAAATAAATAAATCATCAGAAGTCTTCTACCCAAGTTAATCCCCTTTAATTAGGCAAGAGCTTAATAGAAAAGATTAGTCTTTACAAAGCTATCAGTATTTGAAAACTAAATTCAATTTGACAAATGAAAGAGATTAAATTCAAGGCAAAGCATAGGGCAAGGGTCTAGTAATCAGGAGGTCTATTTGTGCACCTGATTCCTTGAGTAAACCTGGGCAAAGTACTTTAAATCCTCAGCTCTAGATTGATGGATGGATAGAGGAATGGATAGATAGAGGAATGTGTGATAAAGCAAGTTAAATAAAATGTTAATTATAGAATGTAGATGGTGAGAATATGGGTGTTCACTGTAAAATTCTTTCACCTTTTCTGTATGTTTGAACATTTTAGTAATAAAATATTGGAAATAAGAAAAATCCTCAGTTCTTTATAATTAGTGACAACAGGGTCATAGTCCCACTTGGACCATAAAAGATAGTTTTGTGTGTGTGTGTGTGTGTGTGTATGTATGTTTGTGTGTTTTACCTGACATGCTAACCAACTTGCAGTACCTGTACTACATTTTCCACATATTCCAATATTTTAGCTCTAATTTAGTATGTTGGACTGGAAGGGATAGTGTAGATGTATTCCTTCCTCATCTTCATTTATACTCATTCCCCTGAAGTTAGGAGAACAGCCACAAGAACAATCAGAAGCTCCATGTTACCAATCTTCATGAAATGATTCCAAGGTTACAGTTGTCAGTCCATCACACCAGAGCAATGACAGAGTTCACCATCTGTGTGGATTACAGATGGGCCTTATTTCTTAGGAGAGAAGGTATAGTGGAGAAAGAAAAGGTTCCTAAAACAAATACTCAGTATTTGGTTGACAACTTATCCAATTTTATGTTCTTATCATCAAGGGAAAAGGGGGTCTTGTCTCAAAAGGGAAACTCTATTACTAATTCTTAATCACCAAAGGAATTAATATTCAGGGCCCTACTTGTAAGTAGGTTGGCTAGAAAGGTGGAAAAAAAATTTAATGTGAGTTAAGTGAAGGAGGCAAGGCATGAGATGTAGCCAGGTATGAGAGCTCTGTGAGGCAGAGACTTTTTGGCTATTTCTGTTCACTACTATATCCCTAGGCCCTAGAACAGAGCCTAGCACGCAGCAGGTACTCACTAAATACTGAATAAAGGAATTCTCCCCAATTGACTAGATTGTAAACACATTTAGGGCATGGACCACAGCTTGTCACCGATCATATTAAAAAGAACCAGGCAGTCTAGCCCCAAACGAAATCACCACAGGCTAAAATTAGAATACCAGTGGGATGAAACGTTTCTTATCATACCTGTACCATGAACTCTCTCTCTCAGCTTGTTCATTTAGAAACTTTAATAGCTTAACACTTTGCATGAGATGAGGTATGCATTTTGAAAAAGGAGGAAAGAAAGGGAACTTCTACTTTTAGATATTTAGAGGACTAATATTTCCTAGTTGTAATTTTAAGGCATTTAGGCAGTCTTGTGTATATCTCAACTAACTGTTTTCTGCAAAAAAATTACCTACCTTTATGTTGCTATGACTTTTGTATGACTGGAAGAGTTCTTATGAATCAGGAAGTATCAATGTTGCTATTCCTGAAAAAGAAAAAATAACTGATAAATTTGTAAGTTTTCACTGACTGAGATAGAGCTGGCAATTAATCATTTATTCATTCAATTATTCATCGGGTACGTAATGAATGGCTATAATGCTTCAGGGAGTGAGCTAGGCCCTAAGGATACAAAAACAGTGAGAGTGGACCCATCTCCTAAAGGAGCTCATAGCCTAGTAGGACAGGGGGAGATAAGGATATCAATCATCAGAGTGCAGTGTAATAGAAAAGTACCCTAAGAAAAGAACGAAGAAATGGGGAACAGGGCCATTTTTCTGGTTTAACTGATTAACAACTTTAACCAATAACAGAATCATTTTAAACTGTAATAGAATCATTTTCATATCAGAAGAGCTTTGAAAAACTATGAACCAACTACAGTATTTCACTTTAAAAAAGAAGATAACTTTTATATTATTTGGTTAGTTTGTTAGTGCACATGGTCTTTAAAAACAAAATATGAAAAATGTGACAAATGGATTATTATAGAGGAAGTACAAGCTTTAATAAACAGCACAATTTTTTAAAAGGGTAATTGTAATTTATAATTTATTTATTTGACTTATGCTGGATATAATTACCATTATAATGTGTTATTATTTTCAGTCTGGCATGAGATCTGATTCCAATTTAATGCAGGCAGCCTGGTAGAGCTCTCAGTTTTCAGCAGCAAGTATCCAGCCAGAGACAATATTCAAGCCTTAGAAGAATGGAGGGCCCTTATATAGTCCTTCAGTGGGAACAAGTGCCATCAAGCTATGCACCTTCAGGGTTCTTATACATAGAAAACCTTAACATATTTGTCTTAGGTATGCTGATTGAGGGCACAATTAGCTCTGTTATTCCCAACCTTCTGGTATAGGTTTTACATATATGTGACTCGGGCAACCTTCTTATGATGATCCTACATGCTCCTCTGGCTATAAGTTTTACAAATAAGTAAATTAGGAAACCCTAATATTGATTCTGATTATATATAGTGACGCTTGCAGCTCTTATGTGTTGATACTGATAAGATGTTATGACCAGATCTGGGACTCAGAATCATAATCATGATACTCTTCTCTCCCCTCCCTCCCTCTCTCTCTCTCTCTCTCTCTCTCTCTCTCACTCACACACACACACACACACACACACACACACTCATACCATAATTACCAAGGGGGTATAAAGTTTAGAGAAGTAGGTAGTTGATATATAGGAAATAAAGAATGTGATAGTTCCAGCACACATGAGATTTTAGATTGAGAATCATGCCCAGTATAGTCAGAAAAACAAAACTAGAATACACCACAGTCCAAAATATATATAAAGACCACAGTGTTAACAAGAGTGGTTTAGAGATCTTCAAGACCAGCATCAGTGATATAAAGATCAAGAAGGAGCCTTTGGGAATTTTAGCATAATTAACAAAGAGCTGTATTCAGAGCATTTTGGATAACTGTGCCTCTGGGGATTAGTTCCTATATAATGCTTTAGTCTGCATACAAATTTTGCTGCTGTCTTTTGCTCAGAATAAGTGTAAATACTAGTTAGCTACTACACCTAAAGATAAACTACTGGTACACTCCATATAGAGCATGTTACAATTCTTCCCCAGAATATCAGAGGCAGGATTTACTTTACAAAAACAACATCTATAGAGAGGCTAGTAAGGAATCTCAAAAACAAAGATAAGCACACAAGCAAGAAACACCAATTAATATTTAAACAACAGTTATCATGTAGGAAACCAAAATTAATAAACAGAAAAACTACAATCAGAAGAAACAATAAATAATGGAAAAGGAATAAATATTTTAAAATAACTATAAGTAATGTTCTCAGAAGAATAGAAGTTATCAGACCCATAAACAAAGAAAATGTTGACATAAAACAAAACCAATGGCAGCTTTTTCTAATCACCTTTCCCGTTAACCTGTGCCTCAGACAGCCCTGCTTCTTTATTCTTTATCCCATAAACACCCAAGCCTCTTGCCTTTTTGGAGCAGATTTGAGACCTGCTCTCCCGTCTCCTCACTTTGCTGCAAACCTGGGTGTCTCACCATTTTGGCTTGCTGCACAATGGTCAAAACAAACCTGCCGTGTGGCTGACAGGGTCTTGGTGCTACGGCCAGGTGTCAGGCCTGAGCCTCTGAGGTGGGAGAGCTGAGTTCAGGACACTGGTGCACCAGAGACGTCCTGGCTCCACGTAATATCAAACGGCGAAAGCTCTCCAGAGATCTCCATCTGAATGCTAAGACCCAGCTCCACTCAACGACCAGCAAGCTACAGTACTGGACACACTATGTCAGACAACTAGCAACACAGGAACACAACCACACTCATTAGCAGAGAGGCTGCCTAAAATCATA
The DNA here is from genome assembly GCF_025265405.1 of Mesoplodon densirostris. NCBI lineage: Eukaryota > Metazoa > Chordata > Mammalia > Artiodactyla > Ziphiidae > Mesoplodon > Mesoplodon densirostris. The sequence continues at coordinate 39,504,808 of NC_082681.1, read as the reverse complement.
CTAAGTTCATAGACACCGCAAAGCACACCACCGGACATGGTCCTGCCCACCAGAAAGACAAGATCAAGCCTCATCCACCAGAACACAGGCACCAGTCCCCTCCACCAGGAAGCCTACACAACCCACTGAACCAACCTTAGCCATTGGGGTCAGACACCAAAAACAACCGGAACTACGATCCTGCAGCCAGCAAAAAGTAGACCCCAAACACACCCAAACAAAATGAGAAGACAGAGAAATACTCAGCAGATGAAGGAGCAAGGTAAAAACCCACCAGACCAAACAAATGAAGGGGAAATAGGCAGTCTACATGAAAAAGAATTCAGAATAATGATAGTAAAGATGATCCAAAATCTTGGAAATAGAATGGAGAAAATATAAGAAACGTTTAACAAGGACATAGAAGAACTAAAGAGCAAACAAACAATGATGAACAACAAAATAAATGAAATTAAAAATTCTCTAGAAGGAATCAATAGCAGAATAACTGAGGCAGAAAAAGGGATAAGTAACCTGGAAAATAAAATAGTGGAAATAACTACCACAGAGCAGGATAAACAAAAAAGAATGAAAAGAATTGAGGACAGTCTCAGAGACCTCTGAGATAACACTAAATGCACCAACATTCGAATTATAAGGTTCCCAGAAGAAGAAGAGAAAATATTTGAAGAGATTATAGCTGAAAACTGTCCTAATATGGGAAACTAAATAGTCAATCAAGTCCAGGAAGTGCAGAGAGTCCCATACAGGATAAATCCAAGGAGAAACACACCAAGACACACATTAATCAAACTATCAAAAATTAAATACAAAGAAAAATATTAAAAGCAGCAAGGGAAAAACAACAAATAACATACAAGGGAATCCCCATAAGGTTAACAGCTGATCTTTCAGCAGAAACTCTGCAAGCCAGAAGGGACTGGCAGGACATATTTAAAGTGATGAAAGGGAAAAACCTACAACCAAGATTACTCTACCCAGCAAGGATCTCATTCAGATTTGACAGAGAAATTAAAACCTTTACAGACAAGCAAAAGCTGAGAGAGTTCAGCACCACCAAACCAGCTTTACAACAAATGCTAAAGGAACTTCTCTAGGCAGGAAACACAAGAGAAGGAAAACACCTACAATAACAAACCCAAAACAATTAAGAAAATTGTCATAGGAACATACATATCGATAAGTATGTTAAATGTAAATGGATTAAATGCTCCAACCATAAGACATAGACTGGCTGAATGGATACAGAAACAAGACACGTATATATGCTGTCTACAAGAGACCCACTTCAGAACTAGGGACACATACAGACTGAAAGTGATGGGATGGAAAAAGATATTCCATGAAAACGGAAATCAAAAGAAAGCTGGCATAGCAATTCTCATATCAGACAAAATACACTTTAAAATAAAGACTATTACAAGAGACAAAGAAGGACACTACATAATAATCAAGGGATCAATCCAAGAAGAAGATATAACAGTTGTAAATATTTATGCACCCAACATAGGAGCACCTCAATACATAAGGAAAATGCTAACAGCCATAAAAGGGGAAATCGACAGTAACACAATCATAGTAGGGGACTTTAACACCTCACTTTCACCAATGGACAAATCATCCAAAATGAAAATAAATAAGGAAACACAAGCTTTAAATGATACATTGAACAAGATGGATTTAATTGATATTTATAGGACATTCCATCCAAGAACAAGAGAATACACTTTCTTCTCAAGTGCTCATGGAACATTCTCCAGGATAGATCATATCTTGGGTAACAAATCAAGTCTTGGAAAATTTAAGAAAACTGAAATCGTATCAAGTATCTTTTCCGACCTCAACGCTATGAGACGAGATATCAGTTACAGGAAAAAACTGTAAAAAATACAAACACAGAGAGGGTAAACAATGTGCTACTAAATAACCAAGATATCACTGAAGAAATCGAAGTGGAAATAAAAAGTACCTAGAACCAAATGACAATGAAACCATGATGACCCAAAACCTATGGGATGCAGCAAAAGCAGTTCTAAGAGGGAAGTTTATAGCAATACAATCCTACCTCAAAAAACAAGAGACATCTCGAAAAAACAACCTAACCTTACACCTATATCAATTAGAGTAAGAACAGAAAAACCCCGAAGTTGGCAGAAGGAAAGAAATCATAAAGAACAGATCAGAAATAAATGAAAAAGAAATGAAGGAAACAATAGCAAAGATCAATAAAACTAAAAGCTGGTTCTTTGAGAAGGTAAACAAAATTGATAAACCATTAGCCAGACTCATCAAGAAAAAAAGGGAGAAGACTCAAGTCAATAGAATTATAAATGAAAAAGGAGAAGTAACAACTGACACTGCAGAAAGACAAAAAATCATGAGAGATTACTACAAGCAACTCTATGCCAATAAAATGGACAACCTGGAAGAAACGGACAAATTCTTAGAAAAGCACAACCTTCAGAGACTGAACTACAGAGAAATAGAAAATATAAGCAGACAAATCAGAAGCACTGAAATTGAAACTGTGATTAAAAATCTTCCAACAAACAAAAGCCCAGGACCAGATGGCTTCACAGTTGAATTCTATCAAACATTTAGAGAAGAGCTAACACCTATCCTTCTCAAACTCTTCCAAAATATGGCACAGGGAGGAACACTCCCAAACTCATTCTACGAGGCCACCATCACCCTGATACCAAAACCAGACAAAGAGGGCTTCCCTGGTGGCGCAGTGGTTGGGAGTCCGCCTGCCGATGCAGGGGACACGGGTTCGTGCCCCGATCCCGGAAGATCCCACATGCCGCGGAGCGGCTGGGCCCGCGAGCCATGGCCGCGGAGCCTGTGTGTCCGGAGCCTGTGCTCCGCAACGGGAGAGGCCACAGCAGTGAGAGGCCCGCGTACAGCAAAAAAAAAAAAAACAGGCAAAGATGTCACAAAGAAAGAAAGCTACAGGCCAATATTACTGATGAACATAGATGCAAAAATCCTCAACAAAACACTAGCAAACAGAATCCAACAGCACATTAAAAGGATCATAGGGTCCTGAACCAAGATGGTGGAGTAGAAGGACATGCTCTCACACCCTCTTGTGAGAACACCAGAATCACAACTAGCTGCTGGACAATCATTGACAGGAAGACATTGGAAGCCACCAAAAAAGATACCCCACATCCAAAGACAAAGGAGAAGCCACAATGAGACAATAGGAGGGGCACAATCACAGTAAAATGAAATCCCATAACTACTGGGTGGGTGACTCACAGATTGGAGAACACTTATACCGCAGAAGTCCACCCACCGGAGTGAAGGTTCTGAGCCCCACATCAGGCTTCCCAACCTGGGGGTCCAGCAATGGGAGGAGGAATTCTTAGAGAATCAAACTTTGAAGGCTAGCGAGATTTGATTGCAGGACTTCGACAGGACTGGGGGAAACAGAGACTCCACTCTTGGAGGGCACACACAAAGTAGTGTGGACATTGGGACCCAGGGGAAGGAGCAGTGACCCCAGGGGAGACTTAACAAGACCTACCTGCTAGTGTTGGAGGGTCTCCTGCAGAGTCAGGGGTTGGCTGTGGCTCACTGTGGGGACAAGGACACTGGCAGCTGAAGTTCTGGGAAATACTCCTTGGCATGAGCCCTCCCAGTGTCTGCCATTAGCCCCAAGAAAGCGCCCAGGTAGGCTCCAGTGTTTGGTTGCATCAGGCCAAACAACCAACAGGGAGGGAACACAGCTGCACCCATCAGCAGTCAAGTGGATTAAAGTTTTACTGAGCACTGCCCACCAGAGAAACAGTCAGCGCTCCCCACCACCAGTTCCTCCCAACAGGAAACTTGCACAAGCCTCTTAGACAGCCTCATCCACCAGAGGGAAGACAGCAGAGCAAGAAGAACTACAATCCTGAAGCCTGTGGAACAAAAACCATATTCACAGAAAGATAGACAAGATGAAAAGGCAGAGGGCTATGTACCAGATGAAGGAACAAGATAAAACCCCAGAAAAACAACTAAATGAACTGCAGAGAGGCAAGCTTCCAGAAAAAGAATTCAGAATAATGATAGTGAAGATGATCCAGGACCTCGGAAAAAGAATGGAGGCAAAGATCAAGAAGATGCAAGAAATTTTTAACAAAGACCTAGAAGAATTAAAGAAAAAACAAACAGAGATGAACAATACAATAACTGAAATGAAAACTACACTAGAAAGAATCAATAGCAGAATAACTGAGGCGGAAGAATGGATAAGTGACCTGGAAGACAGAATGGTGAAATTCACTGCTGCGGAACAGAATAAAGAAAAAAGAATGAAAAGAAATGAGGACAGCCTAAGAGACCTCTGGGATATTAAACGCAACAACATTCACATTATAGGGGTCCCAGAAGGAGAAGAGAGAGAGAAAGGACCAGATAAAATATCTGAAGAGATTATAGTTGAAAGCTTCCCTAACATGGGAAAGGAAATAGCTACCCAAGTCCAGGAAGTGCGAAGAGTCCCATACAGGATAAACTCAAGGAGAAACACAACGAGACACATAGTAATCAAATTGGCAAAAATTAAAGACAAAGAAAAATTATTGAAAGCAGCAAGGGAAAAATGACTAATAACATACAAGGGAACTCCCATAAGGTTAACAGCTGATTTCTCAGCAGAAACTCTACAAGCCAGAAGGGATTGGCAAGATATACTTGAAATGATGAAAGGGAAGAACCTACAACCAAATTACTCAATGCGGAAAGGATGTCATTCAGATTCAGTGGAGAAATCAAAAGCTTTACAGACAAGCCAAAGCTAAGAGAATTCAGCACCACCAAACCAGCTCTACAAGAAATGCTAAAGGAACTTCTCTACGTGGGAGACAGAAGAGAAGAAAAGGATCTACAAAAACAAACCCAAAACAATTAAGAAAATTGTCATAGGAACATACATATTGATAATTACCCTAAATGTGAATGGATTAAATGCTCCAACCAAAAGACACAGGCTTGCTGAATGGATACAGAAACAAGATACGTATATATGCTGTCTACAAGACACCCACTTCAGACCTAGGGACACGTTCAGAATGAAAGTGAGGGGATGGAAAAAGATATTCCATGCAAATGGAAATCAAAAGAAAGCCAGAGTAGCAATACTCATATCAAATAAAAAAGACTTTAAAATAAAGAATGTTACAAGAGACAAGGAAGGACACTACATAACGATCAAGGGATCAATCCAAGAAGAAGATATAACAATTGTAAATATATATGCACCCAACATGGGAGCACTTCAACACATAAGGGAACTGCTAACAGGTATAAAAGGGGAAATCGACAGTAACACAATAATAGTGGGGGACTTTAACACCTCATTTACACCAATGGACAGATCATCCAAAATGAAAATAAATAAGGAAACGGAAGCTTTAAATGACACAATAGACCAGATAGATTTAATTGATATTTATAGGAGATTCCATCCAAAAACAGCAGACTACACTTTCTTCTCAAGTGCGCACGGAACATTCTCCAGGATAGATCATATCTTGGGTCACAAATCAAGCCTCAGTAAATTTAAGAAAAATGAAATTATATCAAGCATCTTTTCTAACCACAATGCTATGAGATTAGAAATCAATTACAGGGGAAAAAACGTAAAAAACACAAACACACAGAGGCTAAACAATACGTTACTAAATAACCAAGAGATCACTGAAGAAATCAAAGAGGAAATAAAAAAATACTTAGAGACAATGGGCTTCCCTGGTGGCGCAGTGGTTGAGAGTCTGCCAGCCAATGCAGGGGACACGGGTTCGTGCCCCGGTCTGGGAAGATCCCACATGCCGTGGAGCGGCTGGGCCCATGAGCCGTGGCCGCTGACCCTGCGCATCCAGAGCCTGTGCTCTGCAATGGGAGAGTCCACAGCCGTGAGAGGCCCGCGTACCGCAAAAAAAAAAAAAAAAAAAAAAAAGACTTAGAGACCAATGACAATGAAAACATGATGATCCAAAACCTATAGGATGCAGCAAAAGCATTTCTAAGAGGGAAGTTTATAGCTATACAAGCCTACCTCAAGAAACAAGAAAAATCTCAAGTAAGCAATCTAACCTTACACCTAAAGGAACTAGAGAGAGAAGAACAAACAAAACCCAAAGTTAGCAGAAGGAAAGAAATCATAAAGATCAGAGCAGAAATAAATGAAATAAAAACAAAGAAAACAATAGCAAAAATCAATAAAACTAAAAGCTGGTTCTTTGAGAAGATAAACAAAATTGATAAACCATTCGCCAGACTCATCAAGAAAAAGAGGGAGAGGATTCAAATCAATAAAATTAGAAATGAAAAAGGAGAAGTAACAACAGACACCGCAAAAATACAAAGCATCCTAAGAGACTATTACAAGCAATTCTTTTTTTTTTTTTTTTTTTTTTTTTGCGGTATGCGGGCCTCTCACTGTTGTGGCCTCCCCCGTTGCGGAGCACAGGCTCCGGACGCGCAGGCTCCGGACGCGCAGGCTCAGCGGCCATGGCTCACGGGCCCAGCCGCTCCGCGGCATATGGGATCCTCCCAGACCGGGGCACGAACCCGTATCCCCTGCATCGGCAGGCGGACTCTCAACCACTTGCGCCACCAGGGAGGCCCTACAAGCAATTCTATGCCAATAAAATGGACAACCTGGAAGAAATGGACAAATTCTTAGAAAGGTATAACCTTCCAAGACTGAATGAGGAAGAAATAGAAAATATGAACAAACCAATCACAAGTAATGAAATTGAAACTGTGATTAAAAATCTTCAAACAAACAAAAACCCAGGACCAGATGGCTTCTAGGCGAATTCTATCAAACATTTAGAGAAGAGCTAACACCTATCCTTCTCAAACTCTTCCAAAATATAGCAGAAGGAGGAACACTCCCAAACTCATTCTATGAGGCCACCATCACCCTGATACCAAAACCAGACAAAGATACTACAAAAACAGAAAATTACAGACCAATATCACTGATGAATATAGATGCAAAAATCCTCAACAAAATACTAGAAAACAGAATCCAACAACACATTAAAAGGATCATACAACATAATCAAGTGGGATTTATCCCAGGGATGCAAGGATTCTTCAATATATGCAAATAAATCAATGTGATACACCATATTAAGAAATTGAAGAAGAAAAACCATATGATCTTCTCAATAGATGCAGAAAAAGCTTTTGACAATATTCAGCACCCATTTATGATAAAAACTCTCCAGAAAGTGGGCACAGGGGGAACCTACCTCAACATAATAAAGGCCATATACAGCAAACCCACAGCAAACATCATTCTCAGTAGTGAAAATCTGACAGCATTTCCTCTAAGATCAGGAACAAGACAAGGATGTCCACTCTCACCACTATTATTCAACATAGCTTTGGAAGTCCTAGCCACAGCAATCAGAGAAGAAAAAGAAATAAAAGGAATACAAATTGGAAAAGAAGAAGTAAAACTGTCACTGTTTGCTGATGACATGATACTGTACGTAGCGAATCCTAAAGATGCCACCAGAAAACTACTAGAGCTAAGCAAAGAATTTGGTAAGGTTGCAGGATACAAAATTAATGCACAGAAATCTCTTGCATTCCTATACACTAATGATGAAAAATCTGAAAGAGGAATTAAGAAAACACTCCCATTTACCATTGCAACAAAAAGAATATAATACCTAGGAATAAACCTACCTAGGGAAACAAAAAACCTGTATGCAGAAAACTATAAGACACTGATGAAAGAAATTTAAGATGATACCAACAGATGGAGAGATACACCATGTTTTTGGATTCGAAGAATCAACATTGTGAAAATGACTATACTACCCAAAGCAATCTACAGATTCAATGCAATCCCTATCAAACTACCACTGGCATTTTTCACAGAACTAGATCAAAAAATTTCACAATTTGTATGGAAACACAAAAGACCCCAAATAGCAAAGCAATCTTGAGAACGAAAAGTGGAGCTGGAGGAATCAGGCTCACTGACTTCAGACTATACTACAAAGCTACAGTGATCAAGGCAGTATGGTACTGGTACAAAAACAAATATAGATCAATGGAACAGGATAGAAAGCCCAGAGATAAACCCACTCACATATGGTCACCTTAATTTTGATAAAGGAGGCAGAATATATAATGCAGAAAAGACAGCCTCTTCAATAAGTGGTGCTGGAAAACTGGACAGGTACCCTTAAAAGAATGAAATTAGAACACTCCTTAACACCATACACAAAAATAAACGCAAAATGGATTAAAGACCTAAATGTAAGGCCAGACACTATAAGACTCTTAGAGGAATACATAGGCAGAACACTCTATGACATACATCACAGCAATATCCTTTTTATCCCACCTTCTAGAGAAATGGAAATAAAAACAAAAATAAACAAATGGGACCTAATGAAACTTCAAAGCTTTTGCACAACAAAGGAAACCAGAAACAAGACAAAAAGACAACCCTCCGAATGGGAGAAAATATTTGCAAATGAAGCAACTGACAGAGGATTAATCTCCCAAATATACAAGCAGCTCATGCAACTCAGTAGCAAAAAACCAAAAAACTCAATCCAAAAATGGGCAGAAGACCTAAATAGACATTTCTCCAAAGAAGATATACAGATTAACAACAAACACATGAAAGGATGCTCAACATCACTAATCATTAGAGAAATGCAAATCAAAACTACAGGGAGCTATCACTTCATACCAGTCAGAATGGCCATCAACAAAAAATCTACAAACAATAAATGCTGGAGAGGGTGTGGAGGAGAGGGAACCCTCTTGCACTGTTGGTGGGAATGTAAATTGATACAGCCAACATGGAGAACAGTACGCAGGTTCCTTAAAAAACTAAAAATAGTACTACCATATGACCCAACAATCCCATTACTGGGCATATACCCTGAGAAAACCATAATTCAAAAAGAGTCATGTACCAAAATGTTCATTGCAGCTCTATGTACAATAGCCAGGACATGGAAGCAACCTAAGTGTCCATCGACTGATGAATGGATAAAGAAGATGTTGCACATATATACAATGGAATATTACTCAGGCATAAAAAGAAAGGAAATTGAGTTATTTTTAGTGAGGTGGATGGATCTAGAGTCTGTCATACAGAGTAAAGTAAGTCAGAAAGAGAAAAACAAATACTGTATGCTAACACATATATATGGAAACTAAAAAAAAAAAAAAGATTCTTAAGAACCTAGGGGCAGGACAGGAATAAAGACGCAGATGTAGAGAATGGACTTGAGGACACGGGGAGGGGGAAGGGTAAGCTGGGACGAAGTGAAAGAGTGGCATGGACATATATACACTACCAAATGTAAAATAGATAGCAAGTGGGAAGCAGCCACATAGCACAGGGAGATCAGCTTGATGCTTTGTGACCACCTAGAGGGTTGGGATAGGGAGGGTGGGAGGGAGACGCAAGAGGAAGGGGATATGGGGATATATGTGTATGTATAGCTGATTCACTTTGTTATAAAGCAGAAACTAACACACCATTGTAAATCAATTATACTCCAATAAAGATGTTAAAAAAAAGATAAGCCCTGGAAACTACATAAATAAAAGGGAATCAAAACAAAGAATACAATGGATCTCTGTAATAGCATTATGGAACAGCAGAAGAGAAAAAAATGTTGGTCATAACATCAAACTAAAAATTCTCACAAAACAGTGCAAAATGAAAAAGAAATAGAAATTTTGATAAAGCAATAATAGATATGGATTACGTCCAGAAGTTCAACATCCATGTAACAGGAATTCCAAAAGACCAGAAAGTATAGAGAAGAGGAAGTTAATAAATCAATAATAGAAGATAATTCCCCCCAAATGATAAAAGGTATTAGTCTTCAGATGGAAAGAGAAGTGCTAAACAAGGTAAACAAAGAAGGCATATATAAAATGCATTGTGGTGACATTTTACCACAATGAATTAAAAAATGGGTTTTAAAAAATCCCAAAAGCTTCCATAAAGAAGAAATATGTAACAAAACCAGTAAAGTTTGTAGTTAAGGCTAAATAACTGTAGATACATAAGGTCAAAATATTTTTTTATAATTACTTAGAACTAAAATCTTGGGAGATATCAACTTGAGATACAATGGGAAAGAAATTGTAAAGTTGCAAAGGTTATTGTCTAAAACAAGGGAATATATAGATTCTAATGAAATTTAGAGTTTGCTTTATAAAAAAAGATATAAGTGTGTATGTTGAGAACTAACCAGATCCATAGAAAGAGCATGTTCACCTTTGAAAGTACAAGAAGAAAAATAAAAGAACAAATCAAATCATCAACCCAGCTAAAAGGAAGAAAAGAAAAATGAAAGAAGAAAAATGACAAATAAAAACCATAAAAAATGATAGCAGTACTAAGGAAAAATGTACCAGTAATTACAATAAATATTAATAGGTTAAATTACTCTATTAGGGGAAGACCCTGTGAATGAAAAATTTTTTTAACTTTTAATTATGAAATAATTTGAATATTACAAAAAGTTCCATAACTAGTTAAATAATTCTGGTATAGCATTCACCCAGATTTCCCAAATGTTAACGTTTAAACCACTTTTATTTTCTGTCTCTAACTTTTCCCTGAAATGCTTAAGAGTAAGTTGCATACAGTATTTGTTTTTCTCTTTCTCACTTACTTCACTCTGTATGACAGTCTCTAGGTCCATCCACCTCACGACAAATAACCCAGTTTCGTTCCTTTTTATTTCTGAGTAATATTCCATTGTATATATGTGCCAGTATATGTGGAATCTAAAAAAAAAGAAAAAGGTTATGAAGAACCTAGGGGCAAGATGGGAATAAAGATGGAGACCTACTAGAGAATGGACTTGAGGATATGGGGAGGGGGAAGGGTAAGCTGTGACAAAGTGAGAGAGTGGCATGGACATATATACACTACCAAACGTAAAATAGATGGCTAGTGGGAAGAAGCCACATAGCACAGGGAGATCAGCTCGGTGCTTTGTGACCACGTAGAAGGGTGGGATAGGGAGGGTGGGAGGGAGGGAGACGCAAGAGGGAAGAGATATGGGGACATATATTTATGTATAACTGATTCAATCTGTTATAAAGCAGAAAGTAACACACCACTGTAAAGCAATTATACTCCAATAAAGATGTTAAAAAAAAAAGAGTAAGTTGCAGACAGTATGCTCTTACACAGTTTTACAGAGTACCATCTTATTGGGACAAATAGTGAAATTTAAATAAGGTCTGCAGGGGCTTCCCTGGTGGTGCAGTGGTTAGGAGTCTGCCTGCCAATGCAGGGGACACGGGTTTGGGAAGATCCCACATGCTGGTCTGGGAAGATCCCACATGCCTCAGAGCAACTGAGCCCATGCACCACAACTGTTGAGCCTGCACTCTAGAGCCCGCGAGCCACAACTACTGAGCCTGCGTGCTGCAACTTCTGAGCCCGCGCGCCTAGAGCCTGTGCTCCACAACAAGATGGGCCACTGCAGTGAGAGGCCTGTGCACCTCAACAAAGAGTGGCCACCGCTCGCCGCAACTAGAGGAAGCCAGCATGTGGCAACGAAGACCCAACGCAGCCAAAAATAAATAAATTAAATAAATAAAATTTTAAAATAAATAAATAAGGTCTGCATTGAGATAATAATATATCACTGATTATGGAATATTACTCAGCCATAAAAAGGAACGAAATTGGGTCATTTGTAGAGACGTGGATGGACCTAGAGACTGTCATACAGGGTGAAGTAAGTCAGAAAGAGAAAAACAAATATCGTATATTAATGCATACTTGTGGAATCTAGAAAAATGGTACAGATGAACCGGTTTGCAAGGCAGAAATGGAGACATAGATGTAGAGAACAAACGTATGGACACAAAGGGGAGAAAGTCAGGGGCTGTGGTGGGATGAACTGGGAGATTGGGATTGACAAATATATGCTAATATGTATAAAATAGATAACTAATAAGAACCTGCTGTATAAAAAAATAAATAAAATTCAAAAAATTAATATATCATTGACTGATAATTGTACTGTGGTTATGTAAAAGCATCCTGTAACTTATTGATACCTTCCCTGTGATTTCTTTGAGAACTTCTTTACTTTCAAATACCACAAGATGTTACAGAATCATCTTATATTTTACCTTCCCTAAAACTGGAATCAGTAATTTCTTTAAGGAAACCTTATTCCTTTGTTGTAGAATCGTATTTAGAAATCAAGATCTGGGCACTGGGTGTGCTCATTGGTACTAGAATATCGTTTGCTTCTATTACCTCTCAGTGGACAAACCTAGGATATACATGCATGTATACATACACACATACACACATCCATATTTCTGTATCTATCAATCTATCTTTCAAAAACCATGAATTAACACTGATAACTAATTCAAATCTAACTCCATGAGGTTTGTCCTAGGCTTCCCTCTTGTTCTGTTCTCCAACATTATGGACAATATATTCACTTATTTGCTCAATCTCAGAATACATATATTAGCTGCAGAATTGCTAACTCATACAACTATGAAAATCAAACCTATCAACAAAAGTACAATATTGGTTTCCAATTCCATCTTTATTCTTTTTTTTTTTTTTTGTGGTATGCGGGCCTCTCACTGCTGTGGCCTCTCCCATTGTGGAGCACAGGCTCCGGACGCGCAGGCTCAGCGGCCATGGCTCACGGGCCCAGCCGCTCCGCGGCATATGGGATCCTCCCGGACCGGGGCACGAACCCGTATACCCTGCATCGGCAGGCGGACTCTCAACCACTGCGCCACCAGGGAGGCCCCCATCTTTATTCTTAATTTATGTTATAGCAACTTCAGTGTGTCATGGGGGAGCTCAGATGTTGGTTCAAATGTTGAAACTCATAACAGTCAACTTTTTCTATGAAAAAAACACAACTGCATTATTCAAACAGGTGAGGAAATCTCAAGGCAAGGGGCAGGGTGCATGGCTCTCTGGGAGAAAGTTCAGAACTGAGAGAGAATGAATAGCAGTGTGCAGGCTTTTTATAAAGAGAAAAGTCCCACTGGCACAGGAGTTAAAAGAGGCTCTTTTCCAATGCAAGATTTTAAAGAGGCAGCAAGAGGTTGCATGATCTTGTGAAATGGCAGGGTTGGGGGTGGGGGGCAAGCTTTACCAGAAGGCTGCAGGAGGTTACAAAGGCAGGAAATAAAGCTCAGAATTTGCTGGCTCTAAATCATACATCATCGGGAGTCCAAGTTTCTTTCCTGGGGTCTTCATAAGGTATATAGTCAAAATACTGTATTTCAGTTACTTAAGTCTTGGACTTCCTCTCTACATACACACACACACTTTGTTATTCACTATGTTATGCTATTCATTTGAAATAAAATTAGGTTCATTTGTTCCTGTTTGTATTACATTTTTCTTGCCATGTCCCATCTTTGTTGATTTTGTTTATTTTTCAGCATGTGAATATTAACATGGTTATAAGTCAGAACTACGCAAAAATGTATATTTAGAAAAGTATGATCACTCTTCCATATTTCTTCTACTCTTTTTCCATATCCCCTCCTTTCCACTTTGTTCCCAGCTACTCTTGTACGTAACCAGTCTCATTACTTTCTAGCTTATCTTTTCATGTTTCTTTTTTTCATATGCATGTATATCCATATATGTATAATGAGCACATACACACACCTATGTATATGTATACATGTCCATATACATACACAGTTGTTACATACTGATGATTTTCATTTCAGGACTGACCTAGACCACAGACAAACAAAAAATATGGTGTCAGTCTTGACTTGGCCAAAAAGCCTTTTCACTCAACATAAGTTTTATCATCAAAACCACTTCTCCACAGAGATATGTATCCTAAAATGAAATGAAATATCCAAACTTTTAAAACTCATTTATAATCAAGTCCAGTGACATTACCATAGCTCTAGGTGCAAGCAAGTTTGTGTATGAAATCAGCATCATCCACAAAAACAAATTCATCAAAAATGAAGAAGGTCCACAGGACTCAGGATCCAAGTTTCTTAAGACTCCTGATTCATAGATAAAAATTCTTTGCAAATGGATTAAGAGAATCTGGAGAATCTAATATTTTTTGAGAGGTTGTGCAAAACTATTATATTTACAAAAATGGCACAAAAGTTAATTCAACAGTCAATGCACATCCACACTTCATTCACATCTTCAACAACAAAAGGTATTCTAACACTATAGACCTGAATAAGAATACTAGCTTCAATAGCAGCTCTTAAGCACTAGAGTCACATAAGTTGTACCAGAATGGGCAAATATTGGCCAAGAAAAATTCTATTGTTAAAGCTGAAACATATTTAAGGCCAATCAAGTTCAAGCACAGGATGCAAATCTTTTGGAGCCCCATCTCTTTGTGTTTGAAATATGTCACCTTTCTTCTAACTTGTGGTCTTAAACTTCTGTTTCACAAAATCCAAAAGGAAAATACAGAAGAACTCAATATAATAGAGTTTATTTTAGATAAGAGTAACATACAAAGCTATAATTAAGATTAATTAAAGAAAGCCAAAATATTAAAATTGTAAAACTTGCTTATTACTTCTTGGAACCAGCCCTACACTGGGAGTTGGGTAATACATACAATTCTTTCCAAGTAGATTACTTTACATTGCTCTAACATGTTCTTTTCATTAGTGCACTGCTAAGCTAATCAAAAACTCTACACATGTATATTACCTTACAATAGCAGCACACACTACAGCTACCTGCAAAGCCATCACTCTCAAATGACTTAGTGAAAGGAAATAAAAAGTGGAAAAGTAACATATTAAGAGGAAATAATGGGAATTAGAAGATTCATGCAGTTCAGCTCTTTTAATCAGTCAGCCGGCTTGCTAGCAACAAGAGATAGTTTCCGTTGAGGAAGGTCCTGTGGAGTGGGAATGTGGTCACCAGTGACCTCTGTCTTATTTGGGGCTGTAGTAGGAAGTTGCTTGTTCTTCATTTTTGCTTTAGCCATGCTGTAATCCCCAGAATCAAAATCTCTTTGCCCTTTCTGCAATCATTTCCTTAAAAAATCTGAACCTCTGGGCTTTTGTCCCAGATGAGGATACCTTGCTTTTAATCTTGCTTCTTCAGTTTTCTCTGGACTAGTTACTTTATCTTCCATTTCCTTCTGCTTCTCCACGGAGGCTGCCTCGGGGACTTCTGGGGACATACTTCTTGCTCCCTCTTACCCTGCTTCTCCAGCTCTGCGACATCCTGAGAATCTAATATTTTAGACCCAAATACCTTCCTTTGCTTGAACGCATCAAAAAATGATAGTCATTTTTTTATTGAAGTATAGTTGATTTACAATGTTGTGTTAATTACTGCTGTACAGCAAAGTGATTCAGTTATATGTATATATACATTGTTTTTAAAGAATATTAAAAAAAGAATGTATACATCTTTTCATGTTTCTTTACACATGCAAGGTAGCAAACTATTTTGCACTTTGCTTTCTTCACTTAACAATATATCCTGGAAATCACCCCATGTCAGTTCATAAAGTTCTTTCTCATTCTTTTTTGCATTTGCATAGTATTCCACTGTGTGATGTACCATATTTTATTCAAGCAGTCTCCTGCATGAGCATTTAGTTTGCTTCCAGTATTTTGAAATTACAATGTTGTAATGAATAACCTTGTGCATATATATTTTTATCTTATTGTAGGTCTATTTTCAGGGTAAATTCCTAGGGATAGGATTACTTTACTAAAAGACAAATACATATGTCTTAATTTTGTTAGACAGTTCCAAATCTCCCTCCAAAAGTATTGTACTACTTTGCATTCCCACCAATAATATATGACAGTGACTTTCTCTATAGTCTTGCTAATAGAATGTGTTGGCATATTTTTCATTTTTACCATCAGATTGGAAAATTTAATCCATCTATACACTTAAGTTTTGTTTATAAGAGACTTGCTGAAATAAAAATTAAAAATTGAAAATAGAAGAAGATATGCTAGGCAAATGCTAAGAAAATAAAGCAAATGTATCAATATTAATATCATATAAAAGAGAATTCAAGGTGAATAAATTAATGGGACAAAGAGAGATACATTATGGTGGTTTTATCCCCAACAAGGTGAAATAGTCATGAACGTTTAGGCATCTAACAAGAGAGCTTTGAAATATATAAGCAAAATGTAATAGAAATAAAAGGAGAAAGTTACAAAATCACTATCATGTTAGAAGACTTTAGCATACTTCTTAATGGTCAAAAGATCACATAGACAAAAAACAAGGAGGTATCTTAATTGGGGTTACCCAGAAGGCAGATTTTGAAACAAGGACTGGGTATGGGTGGTGTATCTGGGAAGTGACCCCAAGAATCACCTCCCAAAGAAATAGGGTGCAACTGCTGTGGGCAACTGGAGTTCAATCCTTCTAGGAACTCTCTAACTGTATAGAACAGACCTCAGAATTGTTCCACCACAAAACAGGGAAGATGGGGCATTTATCTATTGACTTTTGTCCTCCTTCAGTTGAGAAGTGTCCTTCATCCTTGGGACATTAACTTCCCATACTTTTAGGTTGCATCTGTACAGTTGAGAAGCCTTCTGTAGCTTCCAAGAAAGCAATAGCAGAGAAATGCTGTGATTTGTTCTTGCTTCAGCACATTGTCAATCATACATTGAACTTCTACCATGCTGAGCTGAAGTCAGGTAGATCCAGGGATTTGGCATGGTGCATCTTAAACATTTGCTATGGGAGAATTACTGAAGATTTGAATGATATAAGTAATCTCCTATGGTGTGTTATGGGTTCACTGTTGGTAAGGTAGAATGAAGCTGTATCTGATGAACCTTATATACCATACTTAAAAAGTAAACATTATCACTTTACAATGGGAAGCCATTTCATGTTTTAAGCCAGGGAATGGCACAGTCAGATTGTGTTTTCAGTATACAACTCTTGTAGAGGATGGTTTGTAGGGGGGCAAGAATGAGGGCAGGCTGACCAGTCTATTGCAATGTCCAGAAGACTGAGATGAATAGGATTTGACCTAGGACAATGAGAATGGAATAAAGAAGAAAGATTTGTGAGACAATTAGGAGCATAAAAGACAAGATTTAGGAAGAAGAGTTGGGAGAAGAGGTGGTGAAGGTAACCAGTTAAACTTGGAAAACATTGGGTTTGTCTTTGCAGCATCTTAATGAGGTACATAGAAGAAACATAATGATGTGACAGATTAGAAAACTGTGGTCCTTGTATGAAGTTGTGACATGCCCCAAATTACATAGCTATTTAGTTGCAGGCTGAGGACTAGAACCCGGGTTTCCTGACAGGCTTCTAGTCTTGTGTTCTCTCATTCTAGCACTATGCCCAAACAAGCAATTGACACATTATGAAGGGTACTAACTGCTCTTCTCACTATCTATCTGTAAAGAATATTTTACCCATTGAAACACATGACTG
Organism: Mesoplodon densirostris; assembly: GCF_025265405.1. NCBI lineage: Eukaryota > Metazoa > Chordata > Mammalia > Artiodactyla > Ziphiidae > Mesoplodon > Mesoplodon densirostris. Next base: position 39,487,368 of record NC_082681.1, on the reverse strand, counting down.
TATCCTTAAAAACTGTTTTTTTTAAAGCTGAATGTAAAAAAACTTACATAATTATACTCTAAAAATTTAAAAAGGTGAAGAAATTTCTCATAGAGAATGAGGAGTCTAACAGCAATGTTGAAACGGAGAATATTAACTGTGACTATAATATAACAAGACCATTTTAACAAATCAGAATGTATATACATCTGGGTATTTTCCTAAGAGAAAAACAACATTTATTCCATGGACAGCACTGTCACTTGTAAACCTTTTACTCCTTTTTGAAATTGCTCCTAAGCCAGTTTATGAGTCATAGAAGGAAAATTAAAAAGAAAATTTATAGTCATATCTCATATACAGCTGATGGGAAATTTTTAATCAGTATGCAGCTAGTACTTGTGGTTATAAAAGCTACAGATACGGGAACTGATTCAATGAAAATGATTAAAGTGCACAATTAATTCTGAGCGAATTAGCAAATACCTAGTCTGGGTCAATGATAAAACTGTTTTACAAGAAGTTGGCATAGAACCTAGCTGAGAAATGTGCTTAAATGACACTTCATCGTATGATGGTGGATGGAAAGGGCAACTGAGCTATACAAAAACCCTGAAGGCCGACCTTGTGAGATGAAAATTCCTGAAAGTGACCCTTAAAGCAAGTAGGCTAGGAATTATACCTGTATTTTGCTGAACTTTTACAGATAGCATCACACTAGAGATCAGAGAACAGTGAATGGAGTGTTGTACTTAATCAGCCTTAGATTTTGAACTTAATGTCTTCACTGTGATGCCCCCACAGGGTGCAAAGCAGTTTTTGAGCTATAAAGGAACTACCACTCTGGGTCTCCTTTGGCCATGAGGAAAACGTTTTGGAACTAGATAGAGGTGATGACTTCACAACACTGTGCATGTACTAAATATCATTGAGTTGTACACTTTAAAGTGGTTAACCTTATGTGAATTTTGCCTGAATTTCAAAAAATGAGCTACGACTTTGTGAACAATTTGCTTCAGGCACTTTGATTGGCCTTAATATCCAGCATCTCACCCTCCCAGCAACCTCTGAGATATACATTATTATCTCCATTTTGGGGATGAGGATCTGAGGTTCAGTGAGGTTAAGTGTTTTGGCTAAGGTAGTTTAACAGAAGAGATGGGGTTCAAACTAAGTCTATCTGATTCCAAGATTTGAACTCCCAGGTTTGAACATTTATATAAGTCCATAAAGGGGGTAGTCAGTCACGCAGATGTAATAAATCCTTGAAGCAATTTAACTAAATATGAAAAGAGGAATATGCCTGTTGAAATTTTCTTTCTTCATTTACAAAAGTAGTACAATCCTTTTGGAGAGAGATTTGGAAATAGCAAACAAAATTAATACATATGTATTTGTCTTTTAACAAGTAACCCTCTTGACTGAGAGAAAAATGTACAATCTAAAAGTAGAGAATTATGTTTCATTTGGTGGACTTACTGAGGACTTAAGCCTGGGGTAAGCCTCTGAGGGACTGTTCCAAAGAGGTAAGGGAGGAGCCAGGAAATATAGGAGTTTTTGTTAAACAAACAAATATGTAGTTGAACGTTAAAAGATTACTGCTAATCACAAAAATAGACATCTCAAATTAATAATTTTAGTGTCTTTCTGTGTATGGGAAGATGCAAGAGTCTGGGCTCATTGAATTTATTCCTTTGATATGCACTTTCACTATCTAGGGCCAGTATCCTGTTTTTCTCCATCCTGAATTCCCCTCAGGTGCACTGGTTGGGGGTTGCAGTGGCTGATGGTTTTATGGCTGCAACATCCTTGGCATTCTTTGTCCACAAGCCAGTGTCATGGAAAACAGAACTAATGTGAGGACTTCTCATGAGGAGGATTTGGTTACTGGAACTGGATTATAAAGTAGAAACTTATCTAGGTAAGAGCTCATTATTTAGACTAGAATATTAGGTCAGAAAGAGGTTGGTAGGAAGGCTGACTTTCGCTGAGTGACTGAGCTGCGAGTCCAGCGTTCTTTACATTTCCCCCTGCCTGATAGACGGCTCCTAGAGATGAGCAAGTCTGAGCCTGCATGTCTTCGCCAAGTGGCAGAAGCTGTAGGAACTAAAATGGAACTGCTCTTTATACCTAGAAGCTCACATCCAGGAAACACTTTCTCTAAATGGCCAGTTCCTAAATTCCTCCTAGGGCAGAGAATCCACAAGGCGGCCCCCCAATACTTTAGTTCTTCGCTGTTCTGTTCCCTCTGGGTATTTACAATGTCTGGTGGAACAGGACTATAATATCATGTGCTTCCTATATAGGTTCTGCCATCTGACATATATAACCTAACCTAAAAATAGTCAATAAAACTGTGAATTCAAGGAATTGTTACTTCTCCAAGTTTCAATTCTGAATATAATATTTTCTTAAATAAATAGTACAGACAAAAAGAATAGGCTGTATTCCTAAATCTCCTGCAAGACAACATGGTAGAGCAGAAAGTACATTAGGCTTTGGAGACAGATCTGGATTCAAAATCTGCCTCTATTTACCAGCTGTGTGTGACTTTGAGCAAGTTATGTATTCTCTCTGAGCCCATTTCTTCCTCTGTAAAATGTATATGCTATTTGCCTCAGGGTTATTTATTATTTAAAATGATATTATGGGGACTTCCCTGGTGGTTCAGTGGTTAAGAATCCGCCTGACAATACAGGGGACACGGGTTCAATCCCTGCTCCAGGAAGACCCCACATGCTGTGGAGCAACTAAGCCCATGTACCACAACTACTGAGCCTGCACTCTAGAGCCCATGAGCCACAACTACTGAAGCCCACATGCCTAGAGCCCGTACTCCACAACAAGAGAAGCCACTGAAATGAGAAGCCCCCGCCCTGCAACGAAGAGTAGGCCCCACTCACTGCAACTACAGAAAGCCCACACACAGCAACAAAGATCCAACATAGCCAAAAATAAATTAATTAAGAATAAATAAATAAAATATTATGTATCACTATATACACAACAATGCCTAAGATATGTACTCAATAAATGATAGTTTCTCTTCCCTTCCCTCTTATAATAGTAATCTTAGAAAATGTCTGATTTTACAGTAAGAACTCAATAAGAAAACAGAGAAAATGTGGTAGGAGTAGATAATATTTCTGAGAAAGAAAAAACAGGCTCTGACATCCAGGAGCTGCCCTGGCATTCACAACTACATCTTGGTATTCTCTTCTTGAACATAAACACTCTTACAGATCATGAACACTAAATAAGGCCACTCTGTGAATACAATGTGTCAACACCAAAAAAAGAAAAAGACCACTATGTAATCAGGTTCGAACACACACAAAATGTAAATGTGGTCTGAGTCACAAAAACGACTAACTATTCCCCTATTCTAGCTAATATTAGTGACTGCTGCTTCTGTACGTACCATTTACAGCTTTACCCTCATGCTAGTCTTCCCTTCTTCGAGGTAAGATTTACTGAGATATCCAATCATGACATTACCTCTACTTCCTGACAGCATCTATATCCAGAGAAAAGACCTCTTCCTTGAATCCTTCCCCCGATCACCTAACATGAACCCAAATCCTATATATTAAGTCCTTTCTAAACTCTTATGGTGGGGTGGTCCATGGATCCCCATGACATGCATTCTCTCTCCCTGCAACAAACAATGAAACCAATTACAAGTGTGTTCCCAGTGGCCTTTGGCTGGAGGGCATTGACATAACTGATTATGCAGTATCAACTCCAGGGTCTGAATAATTCAAAAACACCTCCATTCTGGTCTTTCAGTATAAGTTCCTTTTCCCTTTGCCCTCAGCACACACTTTTTTAAATTACTTATTGCATTTAATCTAAATATTATTAAGATATATCAGGTTATTTAATCTGTACAGAAGACACTCAAAAGCTTCCTTAAGCTCTGCTGTAGCTTCCTGTTTCTTTGCTTACATAACAGATTGATGTCTGGGTTAGTGATTAAGAAGAAGGGCAGAAGATGGCAGTGTGGAAAAAGACAAGGAGTTAGTGTCTCCCCACAACTAGGGTGCCTGCTGCCACTGGTGTGGGACCCTGATACCCAAGGAGATGGGAGGAACCCCCAAGTGAACCAGATCTTGGTTCACGAGCCACGGGTTGGGCCAAAGTTCCTATGGTAGGAGCTCTGAGTCTGAACCACTGGACTAATAGAGAACCTCAGACCCCAAGGAACATTCCTCGGAGTGAGGTCTCATGGAGGTCTCCATCTCAGCACCCAGAACCAGCTCTATCCAACAGCCTACAAACTCCAGTGCTGGAAGCTTCAGGCCAAACAACCAGTAAGACAGGAACACAATCCCACTCATAAAAAACAAGAAAAAATGAGACATCAAAAAAATATGTCACAGATGAAAGAGCAAGGTAAAAACCTACAATACCAAATAAATGAAGAGGAAATAAGCAATCTACCTGAAAAAGAATTCAGAGTAATGATAGTAAAGATGATCCAGAATCTCGGAAATAGAATGGAGACATAGATTGAGAAAATACAAGAAGTGTTTTAACAAAGATCTAGAAGAACTAAAGAACAAACAAACAGAGATGAACAACACAATAACTGAAATGAAAAATACACTAGAAGGAATCAATAACAGAATAACTGAGGCAGAAGAATGAATAAGTGAGCTGGAAGACAAAATGTTGGAAATAACTGCCGAGGAGCAGAGTAAAGAAAAAAGAATGAAAGGAACTGAGGACAGTCTCAGAGACCTCTGGGACAACACTAAATGCACCAACATTTGAATTATAGGGGTCCCAGAAGAAGAAGAGAAAAAGAAAGGGTCTGAGAAAATATTTGAAGAGATTATAGTGGAAAACTTCCCTAACATGGGAAAGGAAATAGTCACCCAAGTCCAGGAAGCGCAGAGAGTCCCATACAGGATAAACCCTAGGAGAAACACACCAAGACACATATTAATCAAACGAACAAAAATTAAATTCAAAGAAAAAATATTAAAAGCAGCAGGGGAAAAACAAAAAATAACATACAAAGGAATCCCCATAATGTTACTGGCTGATTTTTCAGCAGAAGCTCTGCAGGCCAGAAGGGAGTGGCAGGATATACTTAAAGTGATGAAAGAGAAAAACCTACAACCAAGATTATTCTACACAGCAAGGATCTCATTCAGATTCAGTGGAGGAATCAAAAGCTTTTCAGACAAGCAAAAGCTAAGAGAATTCAGCACCACCAAACCAGCTTTACAACAAATGCTGAAGGCGGAAAGCTTCTCTAGGCGGGAAACACAAGAGAAGAAAAAGATCCACAAAAACAAACCCAAAATAATTAAGAAAATGGTAATAGGAACATACATATTGATAATAACCTTGAATGTAAATGGATTAAATGCCCCAAACAAAAGACAAAGACTGGCTGAATGGATATAAAAAGAAGACCCATATATATGCTGTCTAAAAGAGACCCACTTCACCCTTGGGGACACATACAGACTGAAAGTGAAGGGATGGAAAAAGATATTCCATGCAAATGGAAATCAAGAGAGCTGGAATAGCAATACTCGTATCCACTAAAATAGACTTTAAAATAAAGACTGTTACAAGAGACAAGGAGGGCCACTACATAATGAGCAAAGGATCGATCCAAGAAGAAGATATAACAATTATAAGTGTTTATGCATCCAACATAGGAGCACCTCAATACATAAGGCAAATGCTAACAACCATGAAAGGAGAAATTGACAGTAACACAATAATAGTAGGGAACTTTTAACACCCCACTTACACCAATGGACAGACCATCCAAACAGAAAATAAATAAGGCAACACAAGTTTTAAATGACACAATAGACCAGATAGATTTAATTGAGATTTATAGAACATCCCACCCAGAAGTGGCAGAATACACTATCTTCTCAAGTGCACACAGAACATTCTTCAGGATAGATCACATCTTGGGTCACAAATCAAGCCTCAGAAAATTTAAGAAAATTGAAATCATATCAAGCATCTTTTCTGACCACAACGATATGAGATTGGAAATAAATTACAGGAAAAAAACTGTAAAAAACACAAATACATGGAGGCTAAACCGTGTGCTACTAAATAACCAGATCACTGAAGAAATCAAAGAAGAAATAAAAAAATACATAGAAACAAATGACAACAAAAACACAACGACCCAAAACCTATGAGACGCAGCAAAAGCAGTTCTAAGAGGGAAGTTTATAACAATTCAATCTCACCTCAAGAAACAAGAAAAGCCTCAAACAATCTAACCCTACACTTAAAACAATTAGAGCAAGAACAAAGAAAACCTGAAGTCAGTAGAAGGAAAGAAAACAAAAAGATCAGAGCAGAAATAAATGAAATAGAAATGAAGAAAACAATAGCAAAGATCAATAAAACTAAAAGCTGATTCTTTGAGAAGATAAACAAAATTGATAAACCCTTAGCCAGACTCATCAAGAAAAAAAGGGAATGGATGCAAATCAATAAAATTAGAAATGAAAAAGGAGAAGTCACAACTGACACTGCAGAAATACAGAGGATTATAAGAGACTACTGCAAACAACTCTATGCCAATAAAATGGACAATCATGAAGAAATGGACAAATTCTTGGAAAGGTACAATTTTCCAAGACTGAACCAGGAAGAATTAGAAAATATAAACAGACCTATCACAAGTAATGAAAGTGAAACCATAATCAAAAATCTTCCAACAGACAAAAGTCCAGGACCAGATGGCTTCACAGGCGAATTCTATCAAACATTTAGAGAAGAGCTAACACCGATCCTTCTCAAACTCTTCCAAAATATAGCAGAGGGAGAAACACTCCAAAATTCATTCTGCGAAGCCACCATCACACCGATACCAAAACCAGAAAAAGATATCACACAAAAAGGAAAATTATAGACCAATATCACTGATGAACATGGATGAAAATACCCTCAACAAAACACTAGCAAACAGAATCCAACAGCACAGCACATTAAAAGGATCATACAGCATGCTCAAGTGGGATTTACCCCAGGGATGCAAGGATTCCTCAATATACATAAATCAATCAATGTGATATACCACACTAACAAATTAAGGAATAAAAACCATATGGTCATCTCAATAGATGCAGAGAAAGCTTTTGACAAAATTCAACACCCATTTACGATAAAAACTCTCCAGAAAATGGGCATAGATGGAAACTACCTCAACATAATAAAGGCCATATATGACAAACCCACAGCAAGCATCATACTCAATGGCGAAAAACTGAAAGCATTTCCACTAAGACCAGGAACAGGACAAGGATGTCCACTCTCACCACTCTTATTCAACAAAGTTTTGGGAGTCCTAGCCACAGCAATCAGAGAAGAAAAAGAAATAAAAGGAATACAAATGGAAAAGAAGAAGTAAAACTGTCACTGTTTCCCGATGACATGATACTATACATAGAAAATCCTAAAGATGCCACCAGAAAACTACTAGAACTAATCAATGAATTTGGTAAGGTTGAAGGATACAAAATTAGTGCACAGAAATCTCTGGCATTCCTATACACCAACAATGAAAAATCAGAAGGAGAAATTAAGGAAACACTCCCATTTACCATTGCAACAAAAAGAATAAAATACCTAGGAATAAACCTGCTTAAGGAGGTGAAAGACTTGTACTCAGGAGACTATAAAACACTGATGAAAGAAATCAAAGATGACATAAACAGATGGAGAAACATACCGTGTTCTTGGATTGGAAGAATCAATATTGTGAAAATGAATATATTACCCAAAGCAATCTACAGATTCAATACAATCCGTATCAAACTACCAATGGCATTCTTCACAGAATTAGAACAAAAAATTTTACAATTCGTATGGACACACAAAAGGCCCCAATTAGCCAAAGCAATCTTGAGAAAGAAAAACGGAGTTGGAGGAATCAGGCTCCCTGACTTCAAACTATACCACAAAGGTACAGTAATCAAGACAGTATGGTATTGGCACAAAAACAGAAATACAGATCAATGGTACAGGATAGAATGCCCAGAGATAAACCCATGCACATATGAGCACCTAATTTATGACAAAGGAGGCAAGAACATACAATGGAGAAAAGACAGCCTCTTCAATAAGTGGTTCTGGGAAAAGTGGACAGTTACATGTAAAACAATAAAATCAGAACACTATATAACACCATACACAAAAATAAACTCCAAATGGATTAAAGACTTAAATGTAAGACCAGACACTATAAAACTCTTAGAGGAAAACATAGGAAAAACACTCTTTGACATAAACCACAGCAAGTTCTTTTTTACCCACCTCCTAGAGTAACAGAAATAAAAAAAAAAATAAACAAATGGGATGTAAAAGCTTTTGCACAGCAAAGGAAACTATAAACAAGACAAAAAGACCACCCTCAGAACAGGAGAAAATATTTGCAAATGAAACAACAGCCAAAGATTAATCTCCAAAATATACAAACAGCTCATGGAGCTCAATATCAAAAAAACAAACAACCCAGTTAAAAAGTGGGCAGAAGACTTGAATAGACATTTCAACAAGGAAGACATACAGATGGCCAAGAGGCACATGAAAAGATGCTTAACATCAGTAATTATTAGAGAAATGCAAATCAAATCTACGAGGCATCACCTCACACCAGTCAGAATGGCCATTATCAAAGAATCTAGACACAATAAATGCTTGAAAGGGTGTGGTGAAAAGGGAATCCCTCTTGCACTGTTGGTGGGAATGTAAGTTGATACAACCACTATGGAAAACAGTATGGAGGTTCCTTAAAAAACTACAAATAGAACTATCGTATGACCCAGCAATCCCACTACTGGGCATATACCCTGAGAAAACCATAATTCAAAAAGAGACATGTACCACAACGTTCATTGCAGCACTATTTACAATAGCCAGGACATGGAAACAACGTTAAGTGTCCATTGACAGATGAATGGATAAAGAAGATGTGGCACATATATACAATGGAATACTACTCAGTCATAAAAAGAAATGAAATTGAGTTATTTGTAGTGAGGTGAATGGACCTAAAATCTATCATACAGAGTGAAGTAAGTCAGAAAGAGAAAAACAAATACTGTATGCTAATGCATATATATGGAATCTAAAAAAAAAAAAAGGTACTGATGAACCTAGTTGCAGGACAGGAATAAAGACACAGACATAGAGAATGGACTTGAGGACATGGGGTGGGAGGGGGAAGCTGGGGCGAAGTGAGAGTAGCATTGACATATATACACTACTGAATGTAAAATAGCTAGGCAGAGGGAAGCAGCCGCATAGCACAGGGAGACAGGGAGATCAACTCGGTGCTTTGCTATGACCTAGAGGGGTGGGATAGGGAGGATGGGAGGGAGGCTCAAGAGGGATGGGATATGGGGACATGTGTATGCATGTGGATGATTCACTTTGTTGTACAACAGAAACTAACACAGTATTGTGAAGCAATTATACTCCAATAAAGATCTACTAGAAAAAGAAAAAAAGAAGGGCACATGATGGGTAACTCTGTACCTTAACAATTAAATTTAAAGCCATAACTACTCTTTTCTCATTTTCAGCTGTAGCTTCTGAGTAATAGCTCTTTTCCATTGTATTTGAAATACATAAACCCCCTTTTTTCATAGTAGCCAGGAAATCTTTTGTGAAATGTTTTGAAATGCTTTTTGTAAATGTCATTGTTTGTTAGTGTAAAATTGTCATCGTATACACTACCCACTAAGACTTGGAGGAAATTACACTATCAATAGAGATCTTTGCATATAGTCTGGGAGGGGAATTTTTCCCCCTCGAACCCTCTTGAGTTCTTGTGGTGAGACAAATAATAAAATTAACATAAGGCAGAGTAACAGGAGAAAAAGAAACAAATTTCAATTCATGCACATGAAGGTCTCATAGAAATGGATCTAAGAAGTGGCTAAATCAGGCAGCCTTTTATACTTTTTAGACACAGAAACAATAAATTTGTGAGGAATTGACAGGACAAAGAAACTTAGATTTTGGGTGCTCAAATAGTGAAGAATCTAAACAGAGTCTGGGTTTGGGTAGTAAATTTAAAGTAACCAGGTTTGTTTATATAGGCTTCTCAGTCTGAATTTCCTATCTCTGATGATAAGGGTAGCTTTCTACCCCCAGATGCAGGGAATGCACCTTTCACATGAGAGATTTATTTCCTGCTTTCAGGGAGACAGAAAGGACAGTCAGAGTGTCCCTCTTGAGTTGGTCGTTTAAGTAACTTTAATTCAAAATAATCAATATGTTATTGAAGCACATTTTGGGGCAGCCTATCTTGGGCCCCCACAGTACATAAGGAAGGGATAAAAGTGAATAAAATTAAAGAAATAGTAGGGACCATATGGGAAGTAAAAAATAGAAGCCTGGTAAGATTCCTGTAAGTTTTAAAGTTAGTAGTGCCTTTGGACTTACAGAATGAGCAGAATTAGGGCAAATAGACCATTTCACCTGAACTGGGACAAAAGAACAGAGGACCACAGAAAGACAGGTGAAAGAAACTGTTTATTGACAATCTACCATGTACCAGGTTCCATGCTAGATACTTCATATAACTTCATACCATTTAATTCTTACACCACCCTGAAATAGATTGATCCACATTTTACAGATTAAAAAACCAAGCTTCAGAGCACTTAAGGTCACACAGCTGATTAAGTGACAACAGTCAAATCTTGGTGATGCCTCCCTCTCCCCAGGTTAATTTCCTAATATAATGTCATTCCTGGAAATAACACTCTGACTCAAGAAACTCATAATCTGATGGGGGAAAGACAAACAAGTATGACAAAATCAGCAAAGAGCTAACTAAAAAGATTGAGTTCAGGGAATTCCCTGGTGGTCCAGTGGTTAGGCCTCCACACTTCCACTGCAGGGGGCACAGGTTCGATCCCTGGTCAGGGAACTAAGATCCTGCAAGCTGCACTGTGCAGCCAAAAATAAATAAATTAATTAATTAAATAAAAAGACTGAGTTCAAACATGGCTTAGTAGTAGAACCATAGTATTCACAGGAAGAGACTCCAGATTCCACATACCATAAAGTTTAGCCATTTAAAGTGTACAATTCAATGTTTTTTGGTATATTTAGAGAGTTGTGCAACCATCATCACAATCTAATTTCGGAACATGTTTGTCCTCCCCCAGAGAAACCCTGTACCCATTGGCAGTCACTCCCCATTTCCCCCAACTCCTTACCCCAGCCCTATGCAACCACTGATCTACTTTCTATCTCTATGGATTTGCCTGTTCTGGACATTTCATATAGAATAATACAATATGTGGTCCTTTGTGACTGACTTCTTACTCTTAGCATAATGTTTTCAAGGTTCACCCATGTTGTAGTATGTATCAATGTTTCATTCCTTTTTTTGCCAAATAATATTCCACCTCCTCACCTTTTGCTTGCTAACAGAGCCCTGGTTTCGATCAAGTATAAGACAGGCTTATATCCCAATGTAGATCATATCACAGATGTTCAATCTTAATTAATCCAAGCTAGGATTTTTCAAAATCAGGCTGTGATCCATTAGCGAGTCATAAAATCAAATCAGTAGGTCACAATCAACATGTCTTATTGTGGTAAAAAGCACATAACAGTGGCTACATCAATTTACATTCCCACCAACAGTGTACAAGAGTTCCTTTTTTTCCACATCGTCACCAACATTTGTTTTTTGTGTTCTTTTTGATGATAGCCTTTCTGACAGGTGTGAGGTGATATTTCATTGTGGTTTTGATTTGCATTTCCCTGATGATTAGAGATGTTGAGCATCTTTTTCATGTGCCTGTTGCCCACCTGCATTTCCTCTTTGGAAAAATGTCTTTTCAGCTCTTCTGCCCATTTTTTAATCAGGTTGTTTGTTCTTTTGATGTTGAGTTGTATGAGCTGTTTATATGTGCTGGATACTAATCCCTTATTGGTCATATCATTTGCAAATGTTTTCTCCCATTCAGTAGGTTGTCTCTTCATTTTGTTGATGGTTTCCTTGGCTGTGCAAAAGCTTTTAAGTTTAATTAGGTCCCATTTTCTTATTTTTGCTTTTATTTCCTTTACTTTAGGAGACAGATCCAAAAAAATATTGCTGCAATTTATGTCAAAGAGTGTTCTGCCTATGTTTCCCCTCTAGGAGTTTTATAGTACCCAGTCTTACATTTAGGTCTTTAACCCATTTGGAGTTTACTTTTGTATATGGTGTTAGAGAATGTTCTAAATTAATTATTTACATGTAGCTGTCCAGTTTTCCCAGCACCACTTACTGAAGAAACTGTCTTTTCTCCATTGTATATTGTATATACATTGTATACATATTGTATATATATTGTATATACATATACAATCCATTGTATATTCTTTTCATAGTTAATTGACCATGAGTGTGTGGGTTTATTTCTGGGCTCTTTGTCCTGTTCCACTGATCTATAAGTCTGTTTTTGTGCCAGTACCACACTGTTTTGATTACTGTAGCTTTGTAGTATAGTATAGTGTAGTATAGTATAGTATAGTCTGAGGTTAGGGAGTGTGATTCCTCCAGCTCTGTTCTTCTGTCTCAAGATTGTTTTGGATATTTGGGGTCTTTTATGTTTCCATACAAGTTTTCAAATTATTTGTTCTAGTGGAAAACACTGTGGAGGTTTCTCAAAAACCTAAAAATAGAACTACCATATGACCCAGCAATTCCCCTCCTGGGTATATATCTGAAAAAGACAAAAACATTAATTTGAAAAGATACATGCACCCCAATGCTCATAACAGCATTATTTACAATTGCCAAGATATGGAAGCAACCTAAACGTGCCTCAACAGATGAATGGATAAAGAAGATGTGGTACACACACACACACACACACACACTCACACTCACACACAAACACACACATACACACACAATGGAATACTACTCAAATACTATACGATATCACTTATATGTGGAATCTTAAAAATACAACAAACTAGTGAATATAACAAAAAGAAGCAGACTCATAGATATAGAGAACAAACTACTGGTTACTAGTTGGGGGAGGGGCAATGTAAGGGTAGGGAGTGGGAGATACAACCTATTGGGTACAAGGTAGGCTCAAGGATGTATTGTACAACATGGGGAATACAGATAATATTTTGTAATAACTGTAAATGGAAAGTAATCTTTAAAAATTGTATAAAAACATTAAATTTTTTAAAAAAATTAAATAAAAAGTGTTGCTATAAAAAACACATAACGGGCTTCCCTGGTGGCGCAGTGGTTGAGGGTCTGCCTGCTGGTGCGGGGGGGCACGGGTTCGTGCCCCAGTCCATGGGGATCCCATGTGCCACGGAGCGGCTGGGCCCGTGAGCCGTGGGCACTGGGCCTGCACATCTGGGGCCTGTGCTCCGCGGTGGGAGAGGCCACGGCAGTGAGGGGCCCGTGTGCCACAAAACAACAACAAGAAAAAAACCCCCAAAAACAATATTTACTGTCTTAACCATTTTTAAGTAAACAGTGCACTAGTATTAACTATGTGCATATTGTTGTGCAACAGATCTCTAGAACTTTTTCATCTTGCCAAACCAAAACTCTACACCTATTAAACAACAACTCCCCATTTCCCCTACCGCCCCAGTCTCTGGTAACCACCATTGTACTTACTGTTTCCATGAACCTGACTACTGTAGATACTTTATATCACAGAGGAATCATGCAGTTTTTTTCTTTTTGTGACTGGTTTGTTTTACTGAGCACAATGTTCTCAAGGTTCATCTGTGTTGCAGTATGTGACAGGATTCTTTTCTTTTTTAAGGCTGAATAATATTCCACTGTATGTATATACTGCTTTTTTTTTTGCTAGGATATTTGGGACTTTTTTATTTATTTATTTATTTATTTTTACATCTTTATTGGAGCATAATTGCTTTACAATAGTGTGTTAGTTTCTGCTTTATAACAAAGTGAATCAGTTATACATATGTTTCCATATCTCTTCCCTCTTGCGTCTCCCTCCCTCCCACCCTCCCTATCCCACACCTCCAGGCGGTCACAAAGCACCGATCTGATCTCCCTGTGCTATGCGGCTGCTTCCCACTAGCTATCTACCTTACGTTTGGTAGTTATACTGCTTTTTTTTATCCATCCATCCTTTGATGGATATTTAGGCTGCTTTCATTTCTTGACTATTGTGAAAAATGCAATGATCATAGGTGTGCAATCAATATCATTTTGAGATCCAATTTTCAATTCTTTTGGATATATACCCAGAAGTGGAATTGCTGGATCATCTGGTAATTTTGGTTTTATTTTTTTAAGGAACTTCCATACTGTTTTCCATAGTGGCTGCACCATTTTACATTCCTACCAACAGAGTAGAAGGGTTCCAATTTTTCCACATCCTCACCAACACTTGTTATTTTCTGTTTATTTTTATTTTTGATAACAGCCATCTTTAGGGGTATGAGATAATATCTCATTGTGGTTTTGATTTGTATTTCCCTGATGATTAGTGAAGTTGTGCATCTTTTCATATGTTTGTTGTTCATTTGTATATCTTCTTTGGAGAGATATTTATTCAAATCCTTTGCTCATTAAAAAAATTGGGTTATTTGTTGTTGTTCTTGTTGTTATTGAGTTGTAGGAGTTCTTTATATACCTTAGATATTAACCCCTTATTAGATACATGGCTTGCAAATATTTTCTCCAATTGATAGGTTGCCTTTTCACTCTCGTTTCCCTTGCTGCACAGATGTTTTAAAATTTGACTTAGTCCCATTTGTCTATTTTTGTTTTTGCTTCCTGTGCTTTTGGTGTTATATCCAAGAAATTACTGCCAAGTCCAATGTCATGAAATTTTCCACTATGTTTTCTTACACGAGTTTTATGGTTTTAGGTCTCACATTTAGTCTTTAATCCTTTTTGCGTTAATTTTTGTATATGGTGTAAGGTAAGGTATTTGCAGTTTTCCCAGCACCATTTGTTGAAGAGACTATTCTTTTCCCACTGTGTATTTTGGCACCCTAATAGTTCATTTGACCATATATGTGAGGGTGAGCACTCTATTCTGTTCTATTGGTTGATATTTCTGTCTTTATGCCAGTACCATACACCTTTGATTACTGTAGCTTTGTAATATGTTTCGAAAGCAGAAAGTGTGAGGCCTTCAGCTTTTGTTTTTCTTTCTCAAGATTATTTTGGCTATTTGGGGTCCTTTGAGATTCTGTATGAATTTTAGGATGTCTATACAGAAAGCCAAAACTGAGTCAAAACAATAAATTGAGGACTACCACATGCTAAGCATCATTGAATGCAATTATAAAACACCTATGACACTCTTTACCCTAACAGTAATCTTAATCTCTTTGGCACAACCAAATGGACTTGATTTTTAATCACTGTATTCCCAGTGTGTACAACAGTATCTAGCACTAGTAGGTGCTCAATAATTATTTGTTAAATTAAACAAATAAAGCTATTTAATACACAATTCAAGTAACGGTAAGACCATAGGCGTGTGGCTTTATCTCTGGGCTTTCTATCCTGTTTCATTGATCTATATTTCTGTTTTTGTGTCAGTACCATACTGTCTTGATTACTGTAGCTTTGTAGTATAGCCTGAAGTCTGGGAGACTAATTCCTCCAGCTCCAGTTTTCTTTCTCAAGATTGCTTTGGCTATTCGGGGTCTTTTGTGTTTCCATACAAATTTTAAGATTTTTTTGTTCTAGCTCTGTACAAAATGCCATTGTGCTAAGCTTCATCTGAACTATATGTTATAGTCTGAGTCTTTTCCAGACTTTAGACCATTATTTTATCAAATGTTCTTTTTGCTTTTCTTCATCATGAATGTCTTCTGACTTATTTCCCTGTTAGAAGTGTGGTTAACAGCATGTACGTTGGAACCTGTCTGCCTGAGTTCATAATCCCAGCTCCATGGGTTATTAGCCATATGACTCTGGTCAAGTCTTAACGTCTCTGACACTCAGTTTCTTCATCTGTAAAATAGGGATATTAATAGTTTTGAGGATTAAGCAAAATGATATGTTGTATATAAGTATTTGCTGCTATTATTTTTAGTATTATTATTAACACCAGTCAATTCTCTATTAAGAGAAAGACAAAAATACACATTATTAAAAATGTGTATTAGAGGTTGACAGGTAGTAGCTTTAAGAATATCCAGTAATGGGGGCCTCCCTGGTGGCGCAGTGGTTGAGAGTCCGCCTGCCGATGCAGGGGATACGGGTTCGTGCCCCAGTCTGGGAGGATCCCATATGCCGCGGAGCGGCTGGGCCCGTGAGCCATGGCCGCTGGGCCTGCGCATCCGGAGCCTGTGCTCCGCAACGGGGGAGGCCACAACAGTGAGAGGCCCGCATACCGCAAAAAGAAAAAAAAAAAAAAAAAAAAAAAGAATATCCAGTAATGGGAAAGGTAGGAGTCTTTTTATAATTCCATTTTATTTCCCCTTTGTTCCCAATTGTAGCTACCCAAGTGGCAGGTGGCTGAAGCACAAGTATTCACTACTAACTTCTCATTAAGCTACTTTAAACTGTAACTGAAGTTACCTTACTCTTCATTTTGAAAGACTTGACCTATAAGGCACCTGAAATGGTATTGTCTATGGAATAATCATCATTAGTTGGTGTTGCAATAAACTATTTTAACTTTTTTAAATCTTGAGAAGCTTACAAAACAGAAATGAAAGCTACTGGAACTTTGTGACAGGTAGTTTAAAGCTTTTTCAGAGTTTCCCAGAGCATCCTGCATAAGAGCATGAACTGTGCAGAGAATTTCAAGTTTTGATCTACCATAATCTAACCCTAACCCTATATGATAAGGTCATAGAGTTAAAAACAAACTGTAGGTAATCCATTCTGCCATGATACTCATTTTCAATAAAATACTATTTGGTTGTATCCTGTTCCTTTAAGACTCACCCCTGTTGGTGGGAGCAACCAAAACATTCATAAAAGGGGCTTGAAACTACACTCCCACTTCTTCAAGATGCATTCCTGAACTACCCTATTCGCCACACATCAAACTCCATTCCAGCTAGTTCTGCTGTCTGGTGCTCATCTTGATATTTGTAACCTCTTACTAACTCTAGTTCCTCTCATTTCTTTGGTACCTTGGTGTTACTGTTTCTTTAGCATCTGGCCTACTTTGTCTCCTGGACCCCTGTTCTCCACCTCTCTCCTGGTTCAAGTTGCTCAGAATAATTAGCCAGGATCTAACCTTTCTGGCTAGACCTCAGGATCCTTTCTCATTAACTGACTGCCACAATCAGTCCTGGTAAGTACAGCCAAGCACTCTTGGGAACTGCCCTTTTGTATGGTTCTGGTCTCAGAGGAGTCAACACCAGATAATTATCATTTGGGGGAAGGTATACTATCACCCACCAGCAATGTTTCTTATCACTCTGTTATTCATCTGTTTTCCACACAAACTCTCTCCCATATGCAGCCTCTTTATTTACTATCTTTAAGAGCCTTTTAGTTGTATGAAGAGAGAAATCATTTCACAGACATTCACTCATACACAATGGAAAGCATAAACGTGTTCTCATGTGTGAATTTGTGTATGTATATATTAGCTGCATGGAAGATGGGCAGCTACCTGGTCAGAAATGTGGGTCCCTTGGGAAAGAAGAAGAGGGAAATGGAGGCTAAGTAGGCAACCAATTAATATCCATGACAGCAAATGAATGTGGACAAGTTATGAAATAAATCTCATTCATAATGGATAACACTGTATTTTCAGGTGAGTTTAGGACTATATATGATGCAAGTTAAATATAATATATTGCCTTGTGGGTGTAAAGTCCTCAATTTTTAGGTATAAAAATGCAGAATACAAGGTGTCAAACCAGCAAGTTTTCAGTCTGCAGCCATAAAATTGCCTCCAAGATTCAACCCAGTGGGAAGAACAGGAAAGGAGATGAATTCCAGTGTAGACCTTAAAAACTGTACTGAAAAGAGGAATTATAATGTAAGAATTGTGGTATAGTCAGTAAAGATTACTCTCAATAAACATCAGTGCCAAGCACACAATAGGCACTGAGTAAAAATCTTATTGAATTGATTCAAACAATATAATTTTCAATAGACAGACCTGGATTTCTATCTACTTCACTAAGTAAATAGTGAACATAGATCACTAGGATTCATTAAGTAAATAGAGAACACAGTTACATCTTTTCTAGTGTACCAATTAAAAATTTACGTTTGCCTGGTAGTTACAGAAAGTGGAAAACAGTGGCTCAAACAAATTGGGGGTTTATTTTTTCTCATGAAGAAGTCCAGAGGTGGGCAGCCCAGTACTGGCATGGCTCACCACCATCCTTAGGGTATGGCTGTATTATCAGCTCACCCACCACTTTAAGAAACATCCTCAGAAGTTGTAACCAACAGTTTCTCCTTCATACCTTTGACCAGAAGTGTGAAATATAGTCATGCCTATCTGCCAGGAAGGTTGGGAAATGCTTCCCAAAAGTTGGGGCTCCATTAGTTAAAAATGAAAAAAAGACAGGGAAATGGATATTGGGTACGGAACTTGTATTCTCTGCTCTAGTATACTCATCTAACTTCCAAACATCTATGCACACCTTTCTTCCCACTAGTGTGAGGGAACACACTCACCCTCCTCGCAAGAGAGGCAGAATTCCCATCTAATTACTAGATCCAGTAACAAACTCAGAATTTGGGGTGATGTGAAGTCCTCTTCATCAGGCTTGAATGTGGCAGAGGATACCAAAGCAAAAATTCCCATCAGAAAAAGGAGAACGCAAAACTCTAAATCCTAACAATTATTGCCATTCTAAACAGGAATAGTGAAGTAGAAAAAAATCGGCAGGAGAATAAATTCCTTGGTTAGCTCATCTGGCAGCCCTTGAAATCTTTGAAATTGTCTGGGAGGATTTCCATTGTCCATTGCCCTCCATTTTCCCTGATCCTGTTTCTCATAGTTCTTCCTTTTCCATTATCCTCCTGGTTACATCTGAGCTGGGCTTTGTAGAGGGTGTCCTTTCTGGAAGCCACGTAGCTTTGGACAGCTTGCTTCTTGTTGGTGCAGGTTCAGGACCTTGGGGATTGTTGTGGGGTTTAACAGGCACAGACTGTTCCAGTCAGGTCTGGGATATTTTTTGGCAGTATATTCCTCAAAACTCTGTAGATTTCGGGCTTCCCTGGTGGTGCAGTGGTTGAAAGTCCGCCTGCCGATGCAGGGGACACGGGTTCGTGTCCCGGTCCGGGAGGATCCCTCATGCTGCGGAGCGGCTGGGCCCGTGAGCCATGGCCACTGAGCCTGCTTGTCCAACTTAGTAGATTTCTAGCATATTTATTTCTAATCAATCTATATGTGAATAACCTTGGCTAAGGATCTTTTCTAGACTAGCTCTACTCAAAGTTCCAGACCATGACAAGGTATGGTGCTCACAACAGAATGTAAATTAACACACTGCTGCCTTCACTGAGAAAGTCTTGACATAAAAAAGTCAGCTGAACTGAACAGTGATCTTAGGGTCAAAGCTGACTTACATTCTGCTTGAAGTTCCTTATCTCCTCTCAGACCAGTACCAAAAATTCATTAACTGACAGCCAGTCAGTGGACCACACTTGGAGTACCACTGGTCTAAAACTTTTTAAGCCTGAGAATTTGGGGCTTTGAGTTGCTTATCTTTGCACTCTATCCACTTTCCTCTTCTCCTTTAACTTATTGGCCTCTACCTTCAGGACATGTGAAACAGTAAGCTTTGCTGAGAAAAAAAAAACACTATTAATTTGATCAGAGAATTTGTCCAGCAGAGCATCAATCTTATTTACCACTATGGCTGCAACTTTGTTCTCACCACTGTCGATGCCTTCCTTTGGAGTACAGAAGCCTTTAGCTTTTTCAATCCTGCAAGGCTCCAAATTACAGGAATCTCAGTAAACTTAAATTGCAAGCCAAAGGCTAAAAGCACCCCTCTTAGGACATTTACTTTTCTTTCCATTTCTGCACCCTGAGTGCATCACTTTCTTATGGAGCTTTTCTTAAAAACCACAAGAAGGAGCCAGTACATGGCAACTTCTGAAATTTCCTACCATTTTTCTTAATCCTACAGCCTTGGTTGATATTTGGTTTATACTCCAAGGAATAGCAAGCAAAAGCTTGACCACAGTCACAAGCCTTGCAGATTGAAATGGGTGCATCTTTAATATTTATTTCCACATTGTCTCAATTCAGCCAATAACACATTATAGATACTGTTACTTGCAGCACGATTCTGATACCTATTACTGTATAGGTAATGATTCTTAGAAATAGGTAAATTATTTCATTCTAGCTAGTTTAATAATTAAACTCAGCTGAGTTTATTAAAGGATATCAGATGATCCTCAGAATCACTGTGAGACCTGAAGGAACAAACTGTAGACTACATTTCTAGAAACAACTCCCTACACCTAACTATAGAACTGGCTTATTAAAGGAGCTGCTATTAACCCAGGCCCCAAAACTATGCTGCTTTTTCCATAATTTTGAGACAGATGCCTCCCTGGCTGATCCCAGAAGATCAAAATTCCTTTGCCAGTGTATTTTCTTTCTCTTTCTCCTTTACTTCGACAACATCAAATCTATAGAGAAGACAATCTATATTAACTCTTCAGCCCACAAAAATCTGCACAGGTCTGTACAGCCAAATTTTTCTGAAAAATCTGAATGAAGAGAAAGCTTTGATTTTGCCTGAGTTAGTCAGAATGCAGATAAAAATAGAAATTTTCTCGATTTATCAGTACATAAACTTGATGTTTATATTTAAGAACAAAGTAAGATTCCCCCATAAATGTTATGCTTAAAGCGTACAAAGTGTCATTGGGGAAATATGCAAGGAATCCTTTCCTTCTGTCTTGGCCCAAGATTTCTGGTCTTTAAGAACAAATTTCAGTGAATATATCTGGCTACAAAAAGTACTTCACAATGGTAACCAGACTTACTGTGGTGATCATTTTGAAATGTACAGAAATATCGAATCACTATGTTGTGTGACAGGAACTAACATAGTGTTGTAGGTCAATTATACTTCAAAAACAAACAAACAAATAAACTCATAGAAAAATAGATGAGATTTGCAGTTACCAGAGGCAGGGGTGTAGGGGGAGCAGGAATTGGATGAAGACAGTCAAAAAGTACAAACTTCCAGATATAAGATAAATAAGTACTATGGATGTAATGTACAACATTATAAATATAGTTAATACTGTTGTATGTTATATATGAAAGTTATTAACAGAGTAAATTCTAAGAGTTCTTATTACAAGGAAAAATTTTTTTTCTATTTGTTTCATTTTGTATCTATATGAGATGATGGATGTTCGCTAAACTTACTGGGGTCATCATTTCATGATGTATGTAAGTCAAATCATTATGCTGTACACCTTAAACTTACACAGTGCTGTATGGCAATAATATCTCAATAAAGCTGGAAGGAAAAATAAAAATCAAAAAGAGAAAAAGTATTGATAAATTCCTAAGTATGTATTACATCAACTATCTTCCAACCTCATATTTTCTGGATTTTAAACATGTGTAATTCATTCAGATAAACTTTACATATATGGGAAAACATAAATCTAAATTTGAGACCACTTACCCTCACCTTTCCAAAGCACCATATTTCAGGGCTCCCAGAGACAAACTGCTCATAAATATTCCCTGCCTAAGAAATTAGGAAGCCCCCCTTTGTAAGCTATTGAATACCACAAAGGCTGTGTGATTGCTTTCTTCTGCACTATAACCACTACTAGCATAATACAATAATTGAATACGATCATCAGTCGTGAACTTTGTAGCCTGATAATTAGTCTGAAGTAGAATCATGACTAAAATGCTAAACTTTATATTGAGAATGTTAGAATCAAAAAGTAAAAAAGTCAAAGATAAACATGCATATTGAGCCCTATTAATCTGATATTCATTTACTGAATAAGGCATATTTTCTTGAATTATCCATTTGTTGTCACAACTCTTTTCTTTGCTAGTAGAAAACCTTGTCATGGAATAGCTTCCCTTCACCTCAGAGAAAAAGTTATAACCCTCCCACACCAAGAGGGCCTACATAAAATGACTGAGTGGAAAAGGAGATTGGTTTATGTCAAAATAACTTTATAAATGAGTGGGGGGTTTGCATTGACATCATGTATGTGTATTCTGATAAGAACCCTAATTTTAAGCTTTCAGGATTAGGAATGTTTTGCTCAATTTTACTGCATTAATATCATCATCAACACATGGAATATTCAAGCTTAAAATTCTTTAAAACCTGTGGTTCTATGTTTAAAGTTTCCTAATTTACTGATTCTTCTATATGTTCAGCTATTCCAAGGAAGAAGAAAAAAAATAGTTTGTCTTGTGATTAATAGATCATTTTAAAATAAGATTTTTATTACTGAAGATGCCAATTAAGGATGGTGAAGATAGTAACACTTTTTTTGTTCAATGAGGTTTTTTGAAATGGCTTTATTGAAGAAAAATGACATAAAATAAACTGTACATCTTTAAAGCATACAATTTTTTAAATGTTGATATATGTACACACATGTGAAACCATCCCCTCAATCAGGATGGTGAACATATCCATCACCCCCAACATTTTCTCCTGCCCCATGGTAATCCCTCTCTACTCTCCCCTTTCTCAAGCAACTACTGATCTGCTTTCTGTCAATATAGATTAGTTGGTATCTTATTAAGATTTGTATAAATGGAATCATGAGTATGTGCTCTTTTGGGGCTGGCACCTTTCACTCAGAAAAATTATTTTGAGATTCATTCATGTTGTTGTATCAATAGTTCAATTTTATTAATGGGTAGTATTCCATGGTGTGGACATATACTGATTTGTTTATCCATTCACCTGTTGATGAATATCTAGGTTGTTGCCACATTTTTGGCTACTACACATAAAGTTGTTATAAACATTCATGTACAAATCTTTGTATGGACACATGCTTTATTTTTTCTTGGGTAAATACCTAGAGATGGAAGAGCTGGATCATATGGCATCTGTGAATTTGACTTTTAAAGAAACTGCCAAACTCATTTCCAAAGTGGCTGTACCATTTTATATTTCACCATCAGGGTTATGAGAATTTCAATTCCTTCACATCCTTGCCAATACATGCCATTTTTAATAGGTACATAGTGGTATTCATTATGGTTTTAATTTGCAGTACCTTTAATGACTACTGACATTGACCATCTTTTCATGTGATTATTTGTGATCCATGTATCTCCTTTGGTGAAATGTCTGCTCAAATTCTTTGCTTTTTTTATTGGGTTGTTTGTTTATTATTAAGTTTTAAGTGTTCTTTATGTATCCTGGATATAAGTCTCTTATGAGAAATATGCTATGCAAATATTTTCTTGTCATTTCAGTCTCCTAACAGTCTCTTTTGAAGAGCAAAAGTTTTTAATTTTCCATGAAGTCTTTTATCCCTTTTTTCTGGGTTGTGCTTTTGGTGTTGTATCTAAGAGACTGTTCCTTAACCAAAGGTCACAGAAACTTTCTCCTATGTTTTCTTCTAGAGCTTTATAGTTTTAGGCTTACATTTAGATCCATGATCCATTTTGAGTTAAATTTTGTGTATGGTGTGAGGTTTAGATTGAAGTTTTTGGGTTTTGGTGTGTTTTTGGTTTTTGTTTGTTTGTTCATTTTGCATATGGATAAACCACTTGTTTCAGCAGCATTTATTTTTTAAAAATCCTTTCTCCACAGAATTGCTTTTGTACTTTTGTCAAAAATCAATTGTTCGTATATGTGGGTTTATTTTTGGACTGTCTATTCTGTTCCACTGATCTGTTTGTCTAGCTTGATGCCAATACCACATTGTCCTGATTACTGTAGCTTTACAATAAGACTTGAAATCAGATAGTGTTATCCCCAACTTTGTTCTTTTTCAGAGCGATTTTGTCCATTCTAGGTCCTTTGCATTTTTAAATGCATTTTAGAATCAACTTGTCAATTTCTTCAGAAAAGCAAACTGGGATTGTAATTAAGATTGCATTGAATCAATCTATAGAGCAATTTTGGGAGAATTGACTTCTTAACAATATTGAGTCTTCCAAGCCATGCACAAGGTCTATTAATTAAACGTCTTTTAATTTATCTCAGCAGTGTTTTGTAGTTTTCAGTGTTGCACATTTTTTGTCAGCTTTATCTCTAAGTATTTATCCCTAAGTACTATCCTTAAGTGTTTTTGATCCTTAAGTGCTATCACAAATGGCATTGCTCTTTAAATTTCAATTCTTGATTGTTCATTGCTAATATATAAAATTACAGTTGCTTTTTGAATATTGATGTTGTAGCCTGCAACCTGATAAACTCATGCTTTCTTGTGGATTCCATCAGATTTTCTACATAGACTTTCATGTTGTCTACAAATAAAGACAGTTTTACTTTTTTCTTTCCAAAATGGATGCCTTTTTTCTTCCTTACTCCCTCCCTCCCTCCCTTCTCATTCTCTCTCTCTCTTTCCCCTTCCTTCCTTCCTTCCTTCCCTCCCTCCCTCCCTCCTTCCTTCCTTCTTTTTTGCCTGATTGCACTGGCCAGAACCTCTAGTACAATGCTGAAAAGAAGTGATGAGAATGAACACTTTTGTCTTATACTTGATCTTAGGGGGAAACCATTTAGTTCTTCACCATTAAATATGATGCTACCTATATGTTTTTCATAGTTGCTCTTCATCTGGTTGAGAAAGTTTCCTTTGATTCCTGTTTTGCTGAGAGTTTTAATAGGGAATGTATCTTCAATTGTGTCAAATGACTTTTCTGAATCTATTGAAATCATAATATGTTTGAGTGTGTATTAAATTGTTAGTATGATGCCTTACATTGCTTCCTTTTGAATGTTAAATCAACTCTGTATTCCTGAGATAAGCC
The DNA here is from genome assembly GCF_025265405.1 of Mesoplodon densirostris. NCBI lineage: Eukaryota > Metazoa > Chordata > Mammalia > Artiodactyla > Ziphiidae > Mesoplodon > Mesoplodon densirostris. The sequence goes on along the minus strand of NC_082681.1, from coordinate 39,462,487 downwards.
CAACATTGTTGTGATGTATTACACTTTTTATATATTGTTGGATTCAATTTGCTGAAGTTTTGTTTAAAATTTTTGCCTCCAGGTTCGTGAGGGATATTGGTCAGTAGTTTCCTTTTTTTGTAATGTCTTTGTCTGGTTTTGGTATCAGAGTAATGCTGGCCTCATAGAATGAATTGGGAAGAAGTCCCTCTCCTCCATTTTTTGGAAGACTTTTTGTAGAATTCATATTATTTCATCCTTAAATGTTTGATGGGACTCACCAGTAATCACACATTTTTTCATATTAAAAAATTTAAATAAACAAATATGAGAAACAAACAAAAAACACTTTGAAAAAATTTGGTTAAGGTTTAAATATAGCTATAACTTTTCTAAAATGTGTCCTTTAGGATCACTAGTTTTCACTGTGTTTAATCGGATAGAATGAAATTCCTGCCCACCTCTATATATTTTTAACAGCTGTATTGAGATATTATATATATATATATATATATATATATATATATATATACACACACATATATAATTTATTTATATAGCATAAAATTCACCCATTTAAATTATACAATTCAGTGTTCTTTAATTTATTCAGAGAGCTGTGCAAACATCACCATAATCTAATTTTAGAACATTTTCATCACCCCCAGAAGAAACCCTGTACCCCTTAGCAGTCACTCCGCATTTACCTCTCCCCAGTTCCTGGCAACCACTAATCTACTTTCTATTTCTATGGATTTGCCTATCTAGACATTTCACATAAATGAATAAGTGGAATTATATACACGGCTTTTTGTGGCTGGCTTCTTTCATTTAGCATGCTGTTTTCAAGATTCATCCACGTTGTAACATGTATCAGTACTACATTCTTTTTTATTGCCTAATTATATTCTATTGTAAAGACTGTATACATTTTAAGGAAAACACTTTCAACTTATATTAGATATACCAATGCTATAAAAAGGGCTAAATTTTTCAGTAAAAAGAAATCAGCAGTTTCCAGTAAAGATAGTGGGTTCACAAGTATACTAGGAGCCTAATCACATTAACAATGGTGAATAAAATCTATATTTTTGATTAAAAAATATAGCAGAAGTTATAGTGATGGTTGTGCAACTTTGTAGATATAACAAAAGCCACTGAATTGCAAATTTACATTGGAGAATTGTATGATATATGGAGTATATCTCAATAAAGCTTTTTAAAAAAATATAACAGATAAAATTCTGTTCATTAGAAAGAGAAAGGAAAGAAATAGCAATGAGCAGGAAGCCAAAGCCACAGGCTTATGTGAATTGCTCTTAGGTATTCTACTGCACATAATGTACTCTTTAGGAATTATATTAACCATATTTGATGTAGAGAGAGTCACAAGAACTAAGACTATAAAATATCCTTAAATAATAACAAAAACCAACTTATTTATCTGTTCATCCTAACTTTCTTATACTCAGTAAATATTATCTTACAGTCCACTCTGTACCAGGCACTATTCTAGGAACCAGGGATCAGTGGTGGACATGGATGATCATGGTATATGAAAAACATATATAGAAACAAATATGATATGAAATCCTACAAAATGTTAATGGTGTGCCTTTCTGTGGTTTCCAAATTTTCTAAAATGAACATGTATTCCTTTTATTATCATAAAGAAGTAAAAAGAATAATATACATATTTTTTCCAGAGATTCTTATTATCTTTATTTGATCAGAGGAGTTTGAGCTGTTATTCAAAACATGTAGCTATCATAAGCAAGTTTTCACATTGTTCCTGTGGGTTTTTTTTTCTAATTTGTTTGCTTTCTTGTTTATCTATTTATCTGTATCCATTTATTTATCTGCAGAGGAGGCAATTCTCCTTAGAGGAGAGGGGAAGTGTATTAGTTTTCTATTAATGGGTACAAAATTCCACAAACTTAGCAGCTTTAAGAAAACACCCATTTATTTCCATGAGTCAGGAGGCTGGGCTTGGATTAGGTGGTTTCTCTCATCATCATCTCACTAGACTGAACTCAGGGTGCTGGCTAAGGCTAAGATCTTACCTGAGGCTCTAAACTCTCTTCCAAGATCATGTGGTGTTAGAAGACTTCATTTCCTTGCAACTGTTGAACTCATGGTGGCTGTTTTCAAGGCCAACAGGAGCATGTCTCCTAGTGCTTCTTTTTTTTTTTTTTTTTTTTTTTTTTGCGGTACGCAGGCCTCTCAGTGTTGTGGTCTCTCCCATTGCCGAGCACAGGCTCCGGACGCGCAGGCTCAGCGGCCACGGCTCACGCGCCCAGCCGCTCCACAGCATGTGGGATCTTCCCGGACCGGGGCACGAACCCGTGTCCCCTGCATCGGCAGGCAGACTCTCAACCACTGCGCCACCAGGGAAGCCCTCCTAGTGCTTCTTATCTCCTTTAGGGGCTAACCTGATTACGTCAAGCCTACCCAGCATAATTTCCATTTTGATTAACTCCAAAGCAACATCTGCAAAATCCCTTTGCTATCTTATTCACAGAGACGGTCCACAATCAAGGGGAGGTAAGTATACAGGGTATGTACAGCAGAGGGTGAGAATCTTGGGGGCCATATTAGAATTCCACTCACCACAAAAGGGTTTTTCTTTAAAGGATTATAAGAAGCACTCCTAGTTATCAATTCACTCACAGGAAGAACTGGAACATGTACTGTAAATTAACCACACACACAAAATTAACACTGTAAATATGAACTACAATAGCTATGTATAAGACTATGTTTCTACTATATAGCACATGGAACTATATTCAGTATCCTGTAATAAACCATAATGGAAAGGAATATGAAAAAGAATATATGTATATATGTGTGTGTGTATGTGTGTGTGTGTGTATAAGTGAATCACTTTGCTGCATAGCAGAAATTAACACAACATTGTAAATGAACTATACTTCAATAAAATAAATTTTTAAAAAATAAAATAAAAAAATATGTTTGAAGACAGGAAATCTTATATCAACTTAATGAAATTAACCATTTCTTGTGTATATAGATTCTATTGTCAGGAAAAATTATGAAAGATCAAAATGGACAAAAACATATTAGTGGGTGTCCTGTTGAATTTACCCATCAAGGTTATCTCCACTTTACACTGTCTTCGAATTATCTTATAATTCTAAGTTTTAGATAACTGAAAACACTGCAAACGATTTTTTCCATATGCAGAAGAGAAAGAACTGATTTCCCTTTCCTTGTGGAAAATGCCAGTTTTGAATCTATTTGTAAATTCATTTCATAAGCTATTTCTGTTCTTTGAATTTGCCTTGAACCAATAACATCTTTCTGGCTCTTTCATTAGTTAGAGTTAAATAAAATATTTGACATATGTTCATTTTATATGTAAATGACAGTCATGATTTTACCTTTTATAAAGTATCCTTTAACACTATCTCTCTTTAAAATTCCAAAGAATTTTTAAAATGCTAGTAGACTCAGTTTGGGCAATGATATTATTTGGCCATAGCATAGGATTTCTGTGCATGTCATCAGCCAATTTTTGCAATGTTGATTATCTGTTTAGTGACAAGTACTTTGCTACTTCCTTGCTTGATACATTTAAAAACTGCCTACTCCTTTTTAAAATCTTTGAATCACATATGCTGGAAGTGAAGTCATGTTTGTGAAGTAATGACTGCATTAAAGCCTCTAAGGCAGGCTTTCAAGAAATCAAAGTATTTGGTCCCCTAACTAAGATTCTGTACCCTTACTTCCTAACATCAGGATAATGGGAAGAAAATGTTAATTCTCCTTCACAGTTCATTATTTAAAATGTGCTTCCATAATCAGTCTCTAAGAGAAGTCTTTTCTGATTCCATAATTCCACCTACCAGTTTGGGTGTGGGGAATCTGGCTATTTAAATACAAGCACGTTATTTTTTTTTTTCAGACTGAAAGCTGAATTTCCAAAAGAAATAAATCAAATGCAGCTTTTTGAAAATTGGACCTATTATGCTAAGCTGATGTATCCTCACAGAGGAAGGAAGCAAAGCACTTGGAACTAATAGAATTGGCTGAACACTGGAGTTTTTAAAAGCCTTGGCCCATTTCCTGGCTGACCTCTTCCATAGCACAATGTAGCAGTAAATTGGAGTGGCATCTGAGGAATACAGACTCACACACCCTGACATATACTAGTCACAATCATAACGTTTTACATAGTATTTGTTATGATGCTATTTAGCTTGAAATGTGTAGAACATGCACTCACAAATAAAATTTAATATTGGATTATTTTTCCAAAATTGACTGGAGTAATATAAGGTAACTATGTTCCCTAGAAACACTAGTATTGACTAATTTATGAACATTAACATTACCCAGCAGAATCAGACAAAGCAGCCTTGAGAAAATTTAAGCTGACAGAAACGCCATATTGTTGAACACCATCTTATTGGGACTAAGAAAACAAAAAATTCACCCAATCATCCCTTTATCCTAGGTAGATGTTATATGGGTTTTTTTTTTGTTTTGTTTTCTTTCTTCATTAGTACCTTACAATCTGAAAATGGGAACATAATTATCTCTTAGATTTTATCAATTTTCAAAGAAGTCTAGCAATTCTTTGAAAATAGTCACTTATCCAGTCACCAACAGAAATTATTAGGATGTGTATATCTTTATCATTGTTAAGGGAAGGTGCCTGATATAGTCCTGGATTATATTCACAAAGCTGGTTTGGTGTCCTATAGACAGAGATGCTTATGTATACAGATATTAAATCATGGCCATATCTCCTGAATGGAGTAATAAGTTAGCTACTGAGGTCACAAAAATCATTATACCATGATTCCTGCCCTGGAGGAGTTTACAGTCTAGCAAGGAAGACAGATATATAACAAATTAATTACAATAAAAAATACATAATGCAGACAAATACAAAGTGCTACGGACAAGCGCAAAGAAATAAGTGATTATGATGAAACAAAGAAAGGGATAATGAAAGTGGAAGAAGAGGGTCACAGGAGGTGACTTTTGATGAGCATCAAAGAATTACCAAGCAGAGAAGATGGAAGGGGCATTATCATCAGAAAGAACAAGTTTAGTAAAATGTACACCAACTTTTACGTTACAAAAAATGTACATTTTCTTTCCTTGGCATTACAAAAAGTATGCATTTTATTTGGCACCTTGACATAAAGTGATGAATTTGGTTTCCCACTTCAGCAGGTCTGTAAGCAAGATGCTTCTATGTCTTGAATATAGGATTAAATAGGTATGTATTCAAAACGAGGACTAGCCATAGCCATTTTAGTATTTCAAAATGATGTTAACGTTAATATAGCAAGTGTTGATTTTAGAAAAAATTTATTCCCAAGATAACAGCCATATTGCAAATTTCTCCAGTATTTCAAAAGGGCATCAAGTGAGATTTAAAAAAAAGATGACTTTATTTTCTGAATGTCTCATCTAGATAGATTTGGTCTAGTTATTTTTGGTTTTAGGGAAGCTCTTCTAAAGTGTAGCATGCTTAAATTTCATACCTGGGGTACTTATTACAAACCCTTGGACTCCTGCTTAGTGAATCAGAAAATATGGAGATGGGAGGTAAGACACAGGAGTTTGCACTTCATGCAAATTCCTCAGATGATGCTTAGATATTACTGCTTTTAGAGAATTTAGCCTATAAGTGCAGCTAAGATAGACTTGTTTCCTAGAGCAACACAGAACTGAGAAGCAATTGCAAATTTAATTGCCTAAGAAAATTTGTAGATAGGTTTACCTGTAGATATAACTGCAGGCATGAGAGAGGATAAATAAAAAAGTTCAAACTCGTTTAATTTTACTTTCTTTTTTAGTAAGAGAAACACATATTTACAAAACACATATTTTAAAAAACCCATATTTACTCAAAAACGTTTCTTAGAACTTTAAGAGGAAGGCAGGTTCATACAATAATAAGTAACACCATGTTGCAATTTGAAGGAAAAACTTTCCTCTACCCTCTTGGGCTCAGTATCTGAGGACATTTGAATTAAACTGACAAAAGATAGATTAGCAAGAGGAAAAGAAAGCAGAGTTTATTTACATGTGCAATATGCATATACGAGGGAGTGCTTAGTGATATACTCAAAGGGGTAGTTAGAATCTGGGGCTTATATATTTAACTTAGTAGAGGAAAGGAAGGGGGTAAAGGTCTTCCAGGGAAGAACAAATAGGTTTCTTTAGAGAAGACAAATGAGTTTCTAGAAGAATAGGAGATAAGAAAGCTTGTGACAATTTTGTTTATGCAGTTGTGAGTGGTCTTTCTGTCTTCTTCGTGGCCATGAAACTCCCCCAGAGAGATTTACGGTAGGTTTACTCTTGGTCTCTCTCCTGGGAGTAGAAGCCTGCCCCAAGAGGGAATTTATAGCAGTCTTCATTTCTCAGAAGTTTCTGCTTTTAGTCAGATATAGGAAATTCTGAGATGGCTTCTTTCTGCATCTGTTGAATCTCAAATACCTTCAGCTTAAAGTTGGTATAATCTTTATACCAACTATGGGATTCTGAGCGTGTCCCTACCCAGAGCAAGAAGCCATTTTAGAATGGAGTGTGCTCAGGTATTAAAAGCCAGAGCAGGTATTTCTGCTCTAAAATAGGCAAATAGAGCAAGGGTATACAATATACAAATAATTGGGCAAGGCACATTGGGTATAAGAACTGAAACCAATGTAATTTCCTATCTCTGTCTTAAGTCTGAGAGCAGGCATATTTTTCTGTCCCTCTGTTAAATAATACTGACACCAGGGATGCTTTCCTGTCCTTAATCTGGGACCAGACATAAAAATTTAGCTACTCACTACAGGAAATACTTGCTCTTAGAAGATAATCCAACTAAAATAGTTAATTGTCAAGATTAATTTCAAGATCCTCATCCTTGCTGTGTTCACCAATCCCAAGATATTTTGTCATAAACTCTGCTCAATCTATAGCAGATTCCTGCCTTGCAAATCACCTTAAAATCACCCATTCCAGGCTCTAAACCCCTAAAGACCCAATAAACATCCTTCCTTAATTTCTCCATTTTGGAACAGTCATGGAAGTTTTCTCTCATACTGTAGCAAGTTTAATAAACCTAGCATTGCCTGACCAGCAGGCTGAACTGTAAAAATTGTGAAACACTAAAAAAAAAAAAAAAAGCAAAAGATAACTAGTTGTCCTTTCAATGGAATGCTAGATGTTGTCTAGCGAACCTTTAGGGATTATCTGATTCTATTAAGATCTATGCTTTGTAATCTCTTTGGACTATTTTACAGTTCGATATGTTGTTGAAAACTGATAACAGTGCAAACTATTTTTAATCTATAGACATGCAAATGATTTTTTTCTGGTTGGGGATGCAAGTGATTGAAGAAGAGATGATTCCACACATTACATTTTATTTCCCTGTGAGTATTGCTCAGTTTTGCATCTATTAGGACATTCATGTGATTACCTATATACGTGCCTATTCTTTGGACTCTCCTGTGAACCAGTATTAACATTTTACTTGTTCAATCATTAATGTGAGTTAAATAAAACCTCTGATGTACTTATATTTGTATAAATCACGATTTTATCTTTTTGAAATTATCCTTTAATACTAAATGATCGGGAGACCAGGGGGAAGATGGCGGAAGAGTAAGACGCAGAGATCACCTTCCTCCCCACAGATACACCAGAAATACATCTACACGTGGAACAACTCCTACAGAACACCTACTGAACACTGGCAGAAGACCTCAGATCTCCCAAAAGGGAAGCAACTCCCCACGTACCTGGGTAGGGCAAAAGAAAAAAGAATAAACAGAGACAAAAGGATAGGGACGGGACCTGCACCAGTGGGAGGGAGCCGTGAAGGAGGAAAGGTTTCCACACACTAGGAAGCCCCTTCGCGGGCAGAGACTGCAGGTGGCGAGGGTGGGAGCTTTGGAGCCACGGAGCACAGCGCAGCAACAGGGGTGCAGAGGGCAAAGCGGAGAGATTCCCGCACAGAGGATTGGTGCCGACCAGCACTCACCAGCCCGAGAGGCTTGTCTGCTCACCTGCCGGGGCGGGCGGTGGCTGGGAGCTGAGGCTCGGGCTTCAGAGGTCGGATCCCAGGGAGAGGACTGGGTGGGCGGCATGAAAACAGCCTGAAGAGGGCTACTGCGCCACTGCTAGCTGAGAGGGACTCAGTAAAAAGTCTGGAGCTCCGAAGAGACAAGAGACTTTTTCTTGCCTCTTTGTTTCCTGGTGTGCCAGGAGAGGTGATTAAGAGCGCTGCTTAAAGGAGCTCCAGAGAGGGACGCGAGGAAATAGTTAATCAAGTCCAGGAAGCAGAGAGAGTCCCATACAGGATAAATCCAAGGAGAAACACACCAAGACACACGTTAATCAAACTATCAAAAATTAAATACAAAGAAAAATATTAAAAGCAGCAAGGGAAAAACAACAAATAACATACAAGGGAATCCCCATAAGGTTAACAGCTGATCTTTCAGCAGAAACTCTGCAAGCCAGAAGGGAGTGGCAGGACACATTTAAAGTGATGAAAGGGAAAAACCTACAACCAAGATTACTCTACCCAGCAAGGATGTCATTCAGATTTGATGGAGAAATTAAAACATTTACAGACAAGCAAAAGCTAAGAGAACTCAGCACCACCAAACCAGCTTTACAACAAATGCTAAAGGAACTTCTCTAGGCAGGAAACACAAGAGAAGGAAAACACCTACAATAACAAACCATAAACAATTAAGAAAATGGTAATAGGAACACACATATCAAAAACTACCTTAAATGTAAATGGATTAAATGCCCCAACCAAAAGACTCAGACTGGCTGAATGGATACAAAAACAAAACCTGTATATACACAGTCTACAAGAGACCCACTTCAGAACTAGGGACACATACAGACTGGAAGTGATGGGATGGAAAAAGATATTCCATGAAAACGGAAATCAAAAGAAAGCTGGCATAGCAATTCTCATATCAGACAAAATACACTTTAAAATAAAGACTATTACAAGAGACAAAGAAGGACACTACATAATGATCAATGGATCAATCCAAGAAGAAGATATAACAATTGTAAATATTTATGCACCCAACATAGGAGCACCTCAATACATAAGGCAAATACTAACAGCCATAAAAGGGGAAATCGACAGTAACACATTCATAGTAGGGGACTTTAACACCCCACTTTCAGCAATGGACAGATCATCCAAAATGAAAATAAATAAGGAAACACAAGCTTTAAATGATACATTAAACAAGGTGGACTTAATTGATAATTATAGGACATTCCATCCAAAAACAGCAGAGTACACTTTCTTCTCAAATGCTCATGGAATGTTCTCCAGGATAGATCATACCTTGGGTCACAAATCAAGCCTTGGTAAAGTTAAGAAATTTGAAATTGTATCAAGTATCTTTTCCGACCACAACACTATGAGACTAGATATCAATTACAGGAAAAAAATCTGTAAATGATACAAACACATGGAGGCTAAACAATACACTACTTAATAACGAAGTGATCACTGTAGAAATCAAAGAGGAAATAAAAAAATACCTAGAAAGAAATGACAATGGAGACACGACGACCCAAAACCTATGGGATGCAGCAAAAGCAGTTCTAAGAGGGAAGTTTATAGTAATACAATCCTACCTGAAGAAACAGGAAACATCACGAATAAACAACCTAACCTTGCACCTTAAGCAATTAGAGAAAGAAGAACAAAAATAACCCCAAAGTTAGCAGAAGGAAAGAAATCATAAAGATCAGATCAGAAATAAATGAAAAAGAAATGAAGGAAATGATAGCAAAGGGCAATAAAACTAAAATCTGGTTCTTTGAGAAGATAAACAAAATTGATAAACCATTAGCCAGACTCATCAAGAAAAAAAGGGTGAAGACTCAAATCAATAGAATTAGAAATGAAAAAGGAGAAGTAACAACTGACACTGCAGAAATACAAAAGACCATGAGAGATTACTACAAGCAACTCTATGCCAATAAAATGGACAACCTGGAAGAAATGGACAAATTCTTAGAAAGGCACAACCTGCCAGGACTGAATCAGGAAGAAATAGAAAATATGAACAGACCAATCACAAGCACTGAAATGGAAACAGTGATTAAAAATCACCCAACAAAGAAAAGCCCAGGACCAGATGGCTTCACAGGCGAATTCTATCAAACATTTAGAGAAGAGCTAACACCTATCCTTCTCAAACTCTTCCAAAATATAGCAGCGGGAGGAACACTCCCAAACTCATTCTACGAGGCCACCATCACCCTGACACCAAAACCAGAGAAAGATGTCACAAAAAAATAAAACTGCAGGCCAATATTACTGATGAACATAGGTGCAAAAATCCTCAACAAAATACAAGCAAACAGAATCCAACAGCACATTAAAAGGATCATACAACATGATCAAGTGGGGTTTATTCCAGGAATGCAAGGATTCTTCAATATATGCAAATCAATCAACGTGATACACCATATTAACAAATTGAAGGAGAAAAACGATATGATCATCTCAATAGATGCAGAGAAAGCTTTCGACAAAATTCAACAACCATTTATGATAAAAACCCTCCAGAAAGTAGGCATAGAGGGAACTTTCCTCAACATAATAAAGGCCATATATGACAAACGCACAGTGAACATCGTCCTCAATGGTGAAAAACTGAAACCATTTCCACTAAGATCAGGAACAAGACAATGCTGCCCACTCTCACCACTCTTATTCAACATAGTTTTGGAAGTTTTAGCCACAGCAATCAGAGAAGAAAAGGAAATAAAAGGAATCCAAATCGGAAAAGAAGAAGTAAAGCTGTCACAGTTTGCAGATGACATGATACTATACACAGAGAATCCTAAAGATGCCACCAGAAAACTACTAGAGCTAATCAATGCATTTGGTAAAGTAGCAAGACACAAAATTAATGCACAGAAATCTCTGGCATTCCTATACACTAATGATGAACAATCTGAAAGTGAAATCAAGAAAACACTCCCACTTACCACTGAAACAAACAGAAAAATGTATCTAGGAATAAACCTACCTAAGGAGACAAAAGACCTGTATGCAGAAAATTATAAGACACTGATGAAGGAAATTAAAGTTGATACAAATAGATGGAGAGATATACCATGTTCTTGAATTGGAAGAATCAACATTGTGAAAAGGACTCTACCACCCAAAGCAATCCACAGATTCAATGCAATCCCTATCAAACTACCACTGGCATTTTTCACAGGACTAGAATAAAAAATTTCACAATTTGTATGGAAACACAAAAGACCCCATATAGCCAAAGCAATCTTGAGAACAAAAACCGGAGCTGGAGGAATCAGGCTCCCTGACTTCAGACAATACTACAAAGCTACAGTGATCAAGACAGTATGGTACTAGAACAAAAACAGAAAGATAGATCAATGGAACAGGATAGAAAGCCCAGAGATAAACCCACGCACATATGGTCACCTTATCTTTGATAAAGGAGGCAGGAATGTACAGTGGAGAAAGGACAGCCTCTTCAATAAGTGATGCTGGGAAAACTGGACAGGGACATGTAAAAGTATGAGATTAGATCACTCCCTAACACCATACACAAAAATACGCTCAAAATGGATTAAAGACCTAAATGTAAGGCCAGAAACTATCAAATTCTTAGAGGAAAACATAGGCAGAATACTCTATTACATAAATCACAGCAAGATCCTTTCTGATCCACCTCCTAGAGAAATGGAAATAAAACCAAAAATCAACAAATGGGACCTAATGAAACTTCAAAGCTTTTGCACAGTGAAGGAAACCATAAACAAGACCAAAAGGCAATGCTTAGAATGGGAGAAAATATTTGCAAATGAAGCAACTGACAAAGGATTAATCTCCAAAATGTATAAGCAGCTCATGCAGCTCAATAACAAAAAAAATAAACAAACAAATCCAAAAATGGGCAGAAGACTTAAATAGGCATTTCTCCAAAGAAGATATACAGACTGCCAACAAACACATGAAAGAATGCTCAACATCATTAATCATTAGAGAAATGCAAATCAAAACTACAATGAGATATCATCTCACACCAGTCAGAATGGCCATCATCAAAAAATCTAGAAACAATAAATGCTGGAGAGGGTGTGGAGAAAAGGGAACACTCTTGCACCGCTGGTGGGAATGTGAATTGGTACAGCCACTATGGAGAACAGTATGGAGGTTCCTTAAAAAACTACAAATAGAGCTACCATATGACCCAGCAATCCCACTACTGGGCATATATCCTGAGAAAACCATAATTCAAAAAGAGTCATGTACCAAAATGTTCATTGCAGCTCTATTTACAATAGCCCGGAGATGGAAACAACCTAAGTGTCCATCATCGGATGAATGGATAAAGATGTGGCACATATATACAATGGAATATTACTCAGCCATAAAAAGAAATGAAATTGAGCTATTTGTAATGAGGTGGATAGACCTAGAGTCTGTCATACAGAGTGAAGTCAGAAAGAGAAAGACAAATACCGTATGCTAACACATATAGATGGAATTTAAGAAAAAAAAATGTCATGAAGAACCTAGGGGTAAAACAGGAATAAAGACACAGACCTACCTGAGAATGGACTTGAGGATTTGGGGAGGGTGAAGGGTAAGCTGTGACAAAGTGTGAGAGAGGCATGGACATATATACACTACCAAACGTAAGGTAGATAGCTAGTGGGAAGCAGCCACATAGCACAGGGATATCAGGTCCGTGCTTTGTGACCACCTGGAGGGGTGGGATAGGGAGGGTGGGAGGGAGGGAGATTCAAGAGGGAAGGGGTATGGGAACAGATGTGTATTGTATGTATAACTGATTCACTTTGTTATAAAGCAGAAACTAACACACCATTGTGAAGCAATTATACTCCAATAAAGTTGTAAAAAAAAAAAAGAGGACTCATAAAAAAGAGTTTAAAAAAGCCAATCTTAGGGCTTTCCTGGTGGCGCAGTTGTTGGGAGTCTGCCTGCCGATGCAGGGTACGCGGATTCGTGCCCCGGTCCGGGAGGATCCCACATGCTGTCGAGCGGCTGGGCCCGTGAGCCATGGCCACTGAGCCTGCCCATCCGGAGCCTGTGCTCTGCGGCGTGGGGCGGGACACAGCAGTGAGAGGCCCACGTACCGCCAAAAAAAAAAAAAAGGCTATCTTAAAAACTCACATACTGGGGCCTCCCTGGTGGCGCAAGTGGTTGAGAGTCCGCTTGCCGATGCAGGGGATACGGGTTCGTGCCCCGGTCTGGGAGGATCCCATGCCGCGGAGCGGCTGGGCCCGTGAGCCATGGCCGCTGAGCCTGCGCGTCCGGAGCCTGCGCGTCCGGAGCCTGTGCTCCGCAACGGGGGAGGCCACAACAGTGAGAGGCCCGCATACCGCAAAAAAATAAAAAATAATAATAAAAAAAAAACTCACATACTGCATGATTCTATTTATGTAACATTCATGAAATAACATAATTATAGAGATAGATAAGAGATTCATGGTCACCAGGAATTAGGAATAGAAGAGGAGGAGATTGGTGTGACATAAATGAGTAACATGAAAGAGTCTTATGCTGATGTTACAGTTGAGTATTTTGATTGTGGTGGTGGTTACACAAGGCTATACATGAGAAAATTGCATAGAGGTACACACACACACACAAATGAGTACATATGTAACTGTTGAAATCTGAATAAACTCTATGAATTGTAACAATATCAGTTTTTTTGTTTTGATATTTACTATAGTTGTGTAAGTTGTCACCACTGAGAAAAGCTGGGAGAAGAGTACATAGAGCTTCCCTGTATATTTCTTTGCAACTTCCTATGAATCTATAATTATTATAAATTAAAAAAAATTTTAAGATTATAAATTGGTCTTCAAGCTGTTACCAAGGGGTAATAAGAGGTTATATTTACCTTCTGTGTAATATGCCTGATAGCAGAGATTTCAAATATCATAAGAATAATTTTATCTACATTTTATTGCCTTTATCATACGTTTGATTTTTTAAAAAGTGCATCCAAGGTACTAAGGTACAAAGAACAAAGTTTCTTCTATAAGGAAGAACTAAGTTTCCTTATAACCATATCGCTTTCCTCTATGTTTATTTTAAAACATTTTATTATCATTTTGATTAAATTGATAACCAAGTATTGTTTTTCAGGTACCCATGAAAATATTTCAGAAATTGTATAATTTTTGTAAGGCACTGGAGACTTGTCAATGTCTTTGTTGTTAAGTATGTGCTTACACTCAGGAGAACACTGATCAAACTCTTATGAAATAGTTGTGTAGTGTGTGCCAATAGAGAATTTTACTTTCCTCCATTCTAATATTATTGGTGACTGTAATAAATTAACCATAGCCTCTAGGTATCATTATCAAACAGATTTCTCCTTCCTGATGCATGCCTGAAGTCTCTGCCATAAGGTATTGGCTGGAATTTGTGTCTACAACAAAAGAGGACTGTTGCAGAGGCTTATGGATAAGACTAGATAAGGTACTCTGAACTATTGCTACTTTAAGAAGAGACTCCTGCTTCTAGGATTCTGAGCTGACATTGCTTAGATAGGTTTTAGACTGAATGAGTGGAGTGGGTCAGAGTTTCCAGAACTCTTTGTAGTCCAGAAATAGATACAGTTCATGAAGGCCGACTGCTCATCTAAGATGCAATAGACACAAATGGAACAAAAGTTAAATACTTAGGCATCAGTGAACTGATGAGGGAATCTTATTACAGTTATTTCCTTGGAATACGGTGGGTATTATTTTTTAAGGCTTTACTGAGTTATCATTTATGTACTGACTCAAAGATTTCCAGTTCATTCATAGAATTGTGCAACTACCGCTAAAGCTAGTTTTTAAAAATATTTCCATCACACTTAAAAATGCTCTCAGGCCCTTTTGCAGTCAATTCCCACTCCCGACCAAGCCCAGACAACCACTTATCTGCTTTCTGACTCTGGACAATTTATATAAATGGAATTATGCAATACGGGGCCTTTTGTGTCTGGATTCTTTCACTTAGCACGTTTTTGAGGTTCATCCATGTTGTAGCATGAATTATTATTTCACTTTTTAAATTAATTAATTAATTAATTAATTTTTGGCTGCGTCTTCGTTGCCATGCACGGGCTTTCTCTAGTTGTGGCGAGTGGGGGCTACTCTTCATTGCAGTCGCAGACTTCTCACTGAGGTGTCTTCTCTTGTTGCGGAGCATGGGCTCTAGGCGTGCAGGCTTCAGTAGTTGTGGCTCGTGGGCTCTATAGCACAGGCTCAGTAGTTGTGGCGCATGGGCTTAGTTGCTCTGTGGCATGCGGGATCTTCCTGGACCAGGGCTTGAACCCATGACCCCTGCATTGGCAGGCAGATTCTTAACCACTGTGCCACCAGGGACGCCCTTACTCTTTTTATAGCTGAATAGTATTCCATTGTATGGATATACCACATACTGTTTACCCATTCACCAGCAACGCACATTTGAATTGCTTCCAGTTTTGGGCTATTTTGAATAACGCTGTTATGAATATTTGCATACGAGTCTTTGTGTGACGTATATTTTAATTTCTCTTGGGTAGATTCCTAAGGGTGGAATTTTTGGTATGCCTGGTAAGTTTATGTTCAACTTTTCATGAAACTGCCAAATTATTTTCCAAAAAGACCATATCATTTTCCCTTCCCACAAGCAATGTATGAAGATTCTTGCTTCTCTATATCCTCACCAATATTTTTACTGTTTGTCTTTTTGGATAGAGCCATTCTATTTGGTATGAATTGGTATCTCACTATGGTTTTAATTCACATCTCCATGATGGTTAATTATGTTGAACAATTTTTCACGTGCTCATTGGCCATATGTCTGGCTTCTTTGGAGAAATGACTATTCAGATCTTTTCTCCTTTTTTTAATATGTAGTTTTATTATCAAGTTGTAAGAGCGCTTTAAAAATTCTAGATTAAGTCCCTTAATATTTAAATGATTTGCAAATATTTTCTCCCATTCCATGAGTTGTCTTCACTTTCTTGATGGTACCCTTTGAAACACAAAGGTTTTTAATTTTGATGAAGTCTTTTATTTACTTTTTTGTCATTGTTGCTAGTGCTTTTGGTATCATATCTAAGCTTTGTTTAACCAAAGGTTACAAATATTTTCTCCTATATTTTCTCCTAGAATTTTTATAGATTTAGTTTTTACATTTAAGTCTATGATCTATTTAGACTTATTTTTGTTTATAGTGTAAAGTAAGGGTCTAAATTAATTTTTTGGCATTTTATGGATATTCAATTGACACAGAACCATTTGTTGCAAGGGCTATCCTCTTCCCATTGAACTGTCTTGGAGCCTTGGTGAAAAATCATTTGATCATAAACGTATGGGTTTATTTCTGGACTCCCAATTCTGTTCCATTGATCTACATGCCCATCCTTATGCCAACACCACACTGTCTCCATTATTAACTTTTGAAAGTTTTAAAATAGGGTAGTGTAAATCCTCCAACTTTGTTATCATTTTTCAAGTTTATTTTGGCTATTTGAGGACCTTTGCATTTCCATTTGAATTTTAGGCTTACCTTGTCAATTTAGGGAACCTTGCAATCTTAACAATACTGAAAATTCCAATCCATTAACATGGAATGTCTCTCCCATTTATTTAGATCTTTTAAAATTTATCTTAGCAATGTTTTTGTGGTTTTCAGTATAAAAATTTTGTACTTCTTTTGCTAAATTTCTTCTTAAGTATTTTATTCTTTTTGATGTTGTTAGGAATGTTTTCCTGATAGTTTTCTTAATTGCATTTTTGGATTGTTCATTGCTAATGTACAGAAATACAAATAATTTTGGTGTATGGATCCTGTGTCTTGTGACCTTGTTAAATTCATTTATTAATTTTAGTAGTGTGTGTTTGTGTGTATTCCTTAGGAGTTTCTAAATATAAATCATGTTGTCTGCAAATTAAGACAGTTTTTACTACTTCCTTTCTAATCTGAATGGCTTTAAAATAATTTTGTTTTTTTGCACTGGTTAGAATCTCCAGTACAATGCAGTACAATGATGAATAGAAGTGATGACAGTGGACACTCTGGTCTTGTTTCTGATCTTAGAGGAAAAGTATTCAGTCTGTCATGATTACATATATTAGTTAAAGGTTTTTCATAGATGTTCTTTATCAGGTTAGGAAAGTTTCCTTCTAATCCTAGTTTGTTGAGTGCTTTTATCATGACAGGGTGTTGAATTTTATCAAATGCTTTTCCTGTACCTTTTGAGATGATTATGTGTATTTTGTCCTTTATTCTATTAATATGGTATTTTTAATTGTTTGTGGGCTTTTTTTGGTAAAGACACACTTATTCAGTGTCATGATCAGACTATTACATTTAGCAATCAACAGCATGGGTGCAAAAAAAGAAAATCTACATTAAAACCCTTTGTTGGAGATATGTTCGGTAGATTACTCCTTTCTGCTTGTGGACGCCGCCGAGGAAGCATCGTTAACGTCTCCCCTGCCCCCCTCGACTGCCGTCATGTCTAAGTCAGAGTCACCCAAAGAGCCCGAACAGCTGTGGAAGCTCTTCATCGGAGGTTTGAACTTTGAAACAACCGATGAGAGTCTGAGGAGCCATTTTGAGCAGTGGGGAATGCTCACAGATTGTGTGGTAATGAGGGATCCAAACACCAAACGCTCCAGAGGCTTCAGGTTTGTCACATATGCCACTGTGGAGGAGGTGGATGCGGCCATGAATGCAAGGCCACACAAGGTGGATGGAAGAGTTGTGGAACCAAAGAGGGCCATCTCAAGAGAAGATTCTCAAAGACCTGGTGCCCACTTAACTGTGAAAAAGATTTTTGTTGGTGGCATTAAAGAAGACACTGAAGGACTTCCCTGGTGGCGCAGTGGTTGAGAGTCCGCCTGCAGATGCAGGGGACACGGGTTCGTGCCCCGGTCCGGGAAGATCCCACATGCTGCGGAGCGGCTGGGCCCGTGAGCCATGGCCGCTGAGCCTGCGTGTCCAGAGCCTGTGCTCCGCAACGGGAGAGGCCACAACAGTGAGAGGCCCGCGTACCACCAAAAAAAAAAAAAAAAAAAAAAAAAAAAAGAAGACACTGAAGAACATCATCTAAGAGATTATTTTGAACAGTATGGAAAAATTGAAGTGATTGAAATCATGACTGATCGAGGCAGTGGCAAAAAGAGAGGCTTTGCTTTTGTAACCTTTGATGACCATGACTCTGTAGACAAGATTGTCATTCAGAAATACCACACTGTGAATGGCCACAACTGTGAAGTAAGGAAAGCCCTATCTAAGCAAGAGATGGCTAGTGCCTCATCCAGCCAAACAGGTCGAAGTGGTTCTGGAAACTTTGGTGGTGGTCGTGGAGGTGGTTTTGGTGGGAATGACAACTTTGGTCATGGAGGAAACTTCAGTGGTCGAGGTGGCTTTGGTGGCAGCCGTGGTGGTGGTGGATATGGTGGCAGGATGGCTATAATGGATTTGGTAATGATGGAAGCAGTTTTGGAGGTGGTGGAAGCTACAATGATTTTGGCAGTTACAACAATCAGTCTTCAAATTTTGGACCCATGAAAGGAGGAAACTTTGGAGGCAGAAGTTCTGGCCCCTATGGTGGTGGAGGCCAATACTTTGCCAAACCCCAAAACCAAGGTGGTTCCAGCAGCAGCAGTAGCTATGGCAGTGGCAGAAGGTTTTGATGACTGCCAGGAAACAAAGCTTAGCAGGAGAGGAGAGCCAGAGAAGTGACAGGGAAGCTACAGGTTACAACAGATTTGTGAACTCAGCCAAGCACAGTGGTGGCAGGGCCTAGCTGCTACAAAGAAGACATGATTTAGACAATACTCATGTGTATGGGCAAAACTCGAGGACTGTATTTGTAACTAATTGTATAACAGGTTATTTTAGTTTCTGTTCTGTGGAAAGTGTAAAGCATCCCAACAAAGGGTTTTAATGTAGATTTTTTTTTGCACCCATGCTGTTGATTGCTAAATGTAATAGTCTGATCATGATGC
The DNA here is from genome assembly GCF_025265405.1 of Mesoplodon densirostris. Lineage (NCBI taxonomy): Eukaryota > Metazoa > Chordata > Mammalia > Artiodactyla > Ziphiidae > Mesoplodon > Mesoplodon densirostris. The sequence goes on along the minus strand of NC_082681.1, from coordinate 39,443,467 downwards.
TGAATAAATGTGTCTTTTTTTAAAATGTGCTGTGTAAAAAAAAAAAGAAAACCCTTTGTTGGAATGCTTTACACCTTCCACAGAACAGAAACTAAAATAACCTGTTATACAATTAGTCACAAATACAGTCCTCGAATATATACACTACCAAACATAAAATAGATAGCTAGTGGGAAGCAGCCGCATAGCACAGGGAGATCAGCTCGGTGCTTTGTGACCACCTAGAGGGGTGGGAAAGGGAGGGTGGGAGGGAGGGAGACGCAGGAGGGAAGAGATATGGGGACATATGTATATGTATATGTATAACTGATTCATTTTGTTATAAAGCAGAAACTGACACACCATTGTAAAGCAATTATACTCTAATAAAGATGTTTAAAAAAAGTTATACAAATATAAAACAACAACAGCAACAGCAAAAAACCAACAAATACAGTCCTCGAGTCCTTTTTGCCCATACACATGAGTATCGTCTAAAATGTCTTATTTGTAGCAGCTAGGCCCTGCCACCACTATGCTTGGCTCAATTCACAAATCTGTTATAAACTGTAGCTTCCCTGTCACTTCTCTGGCTCTCCTCTCCTGCTAAGCTTTGTTTCCTGGCAGTCATCAAAACCTTCTGCCACTGCCATAGCTACTGCTGCCACTGGAACCTCCAAGCCACCTTGGTTTCATGGTTTGGCAAAGTATTGGCTTCCACCACCATAGGGGCCAGAACTTCTGCCTCCAAAGTTTCCTCCTTTCATGGGTCCAAAATTTGAAGACTGATTGTTGTAACTGCCAAAATCATTGTAGCTTCCACCACCTCCAAAACTGCTTCCATCATTACCAAATCCATTATAGCCATCCTGCCACCATATCCACCACCACTGCAGCTGCCACCAAAGCCACCTCGACCATTGAAGTTTCCTCCATGACCAAAGCTGTCACTCCCCCCAAAACCACGTCTGCAACCACCACCAAAGTTTCCAGAACCACAGTGATCTCTTTGGCTGGATGAAGCACCAGCCATCTCTTGCTTAGACAGGGCTTTCCTTACTTCACAGTTGTGGCCATTCACAGTGTGGTATTTCTGAATGACAATCTTGTCTACGGAGTCATGGTCATCAAAGGTTACAAAAGCAAAGCCTCTCTTTTTGCCACTGGCTTGGTCAGTCATGATTTCAATCACTTCGATTTTCCCATACTGTTCAAAATAATCTCTTAGGTGATGTTCTTCAATGTCTGTTTTAATGCCACCAACAAAAAACTTTTTCACAGTTAAGTGGGTACCGGGTCTTTAAGAATCTTGAGACGGCCCTCTTTGGTTCCACAACTCTTCCATCTACCTTGTGTGGCCTTGCCTTCATGGCTGCATCCACCTCCTCCACAGTGGCATACGTGACAACTCTGGAGCGCCTGGTGTTTGGATCCTTCATTACCACACAGTCTGTGAGTGCTCCCCATTGCTTACAATGGCTCCTCAGACTGTCATTGGTTGTTTCAAAGTTCAAACCTTCAATGAAGAGCTTCTGCAGCTGTTCAGGCTCTTTGGGAGACTGACTTAGACATGATGGCAGTTGAGGGGGGAGACTTCAGCGATGCTTACTCGGCAGCATCCATGGGCAGAAAGCTTCACTGTTTTTTTCTAAGATTTTTTTGATATGGACCATTTTTAAAGTCTTTATTGAATTTGTTACAATATTGCTTCTGTTTTATGTTTTGGTTTTTTGGCCGTGAGGCATGTGGGATCATGGCTCCCTGACCAGGGATCGAACCTGCACGCCCTGCATTGGAAGGTGAAATCTTAACCACTGGACCGCCAAGGAAGTCCCTAATTGTTTTTTAATACTTCTCCAATTTGCATTTCTAGAACAGATCCAACTTTGTTGTGTTTTATAATCCTTTTTATATATTGCTGAATTCAGTGTGCTAATGCTTTTTAAGATTTCTTGCATGTGTATTCAGGAGGGATATCAGTCTGTAGTTTTCTTTTCTTCTGATGTCTTTATATGTGTCTTTGGTATCAGAGTAATACTGGCCTCACAGAAGGAATTGGGAAGCACTACCCACCTCCTCAATTGTTGAAAGAGTCTGTAAAGGATTGGTGTGATTTTTTTCCTTTAAATATTTTATCCAATTTACCACAAAAGCCACATGAGCCTGGGCTTTTTGTGTGTGGGTGGGGTGGGGGGATGATTTAAATTGCTGAATCCATTTCTTTACTTCTTTAAAAATCTATTTGCATATCATTTTTTGGTGAATACTGCTCATATTAGATAATACGTTGACCCTTGAACAACATGGGTTTGAATTGCATGGGTCTCCTTATACATGGATTTCCTTCAATAGTAAATAACACAGTACTACACGGTTGGTTGAATCTGTGGATGCATATACGGAGGAACTGCAGATGCAGAGGAATGGCGAATATGGATAGCTATCTATAAAGTTATATGTGGATTTTCAATGCATGGAGGATCAGCGCCCCAACCCCCCATGTTGATCAAGGGTCAACTGTATGTTTTAACAATTCTTGATTCTGATTTTGCCTCCTGATGGTTGCTATCATTATTTTCTTGGTTGTTTACTAACTTGCCTGAACTAAGTTTATGACCTCTGTCTCCACTATAATGTGGGGCTGCTGATGTCTCTGCTAAGACTTTTTTCTCTTGCTTTTATTTTTAAAGACTAGCTTCCTCAGGGTTGCTCCTATATCTGCATAGCTCAGTGTTAAGGTTTTGCTCAAACACCTCCAGCCAGTATACATCCATTATCTGCTGATGAGTCTGTGGGTGGACTGGGGAACACATTCAAGCTTCAAAGTGTTTGCATGTCTGCTCCAGCTTTTATTTTCTCCTGGTCTCTCTTGCTTCTCATAGGCATGTAGGCCAGGGATGTGTGCACATGTACACAGGATATGTGGATTGCCTATCAAGTCCACTATGGCTGTCTCCCTTCCTGGATTTCCCTGTTACATCCCCTGGTAGTCTGCTGGCCCAGTGCCTGCCTCAAACAGTCCTGCAGCCTCAGGCTAGCAGTCCTTCTTACTCACTTGCCACTGAGATCTGACAATGCTCTAAATCAAGTGACTTCCTTTCAGCAGCAGCAGTGGCAACAGCAAAGCGGCTAGCTTTTATTTTACAGCCTGCCTCACCATGGTTGAACTACTGTGCCAACAAAGCTGGAGTGGGGAGTGGTGGTGGTGATAAGTGGTAAGTTGGAGCAAGCCCAGTGTATTAGTCAGGATTCTCCAGAGAAACAGAACCAATAGGATATAGACAGATAGATGGATAGACAGATAGAGACTTATTATGAGAGATTGGCTCACATGACTAGGGAGGCTGAGAAGTCCCATAATCTGTTGTCTGCAAGCTGGAGGTCCAGGAAAGCTGATGGTGCAGTTCCGGTCCAAACTCAAAGGCCTGAGAACCACGGGAGCAAATAGTGTAAGTCCAAGTCTGAGTTTGAAGGACCATGAACCAGGATCATCAACATCTGAGGGCAGGAGAAGATGGATGTCCCAGCTCAAGCTGAGCAAATCTGCCGTTCCTCTGCATTTTTGGCCCTCAGTGGATTGAATGATATCTACCCGTACTGGTGGGGAGATCTTCTTTACTCATTCTACTGATTCAAATGCTAATCTCTTCCAGAAACACCTTCACAGATACACTCAGAAATAATGTTTTATCAGCTATCTGTGCATCCTTCAGTTCAATCAAGTTGACAAAGAAAATTAACCATCACACTCAGGCAAGTACACTTGCTCTGTTCTTACCCAAAGTTCAGAAGTTCTAGGTTTGTTCTAGCCTTAGGTTAATTTCCAGAGTGTTGAAATGGTTGTTTTTGACAATTTGTTCAACTTTTTAGTTGCTCTGCACATAGGCATAAATCCCCTAAACTCAAGAATTTATTTACTCAAATACAGGAGGATTTTCTTCATCAAGGTCAAAGAAACTCTTCCAACTGAGGGAGACATCAGTCTCTGACCAGCATCAGTGCAAGATACAATAGTAATACTGACCTGGAGATTTTTCTACTGTTTTACAATACAGCCTTTGATCCAAACATATGAAGAAGGGAACTAATATTTAATAGAAAATGGACATCAGCTTTGGTGTACACTTTGCTGATATGACTTGAACTTGGAGCCATGTGAGCAAATCTATATGGCAGAAGAAGCAAACAGAGGGTCATATGTCTGGGGAATGAGAAAGAGAAATTAGGAAAGAAAGAGAGAAGAATATGAAAGGAGTCTAATGATTTTTCCAAAGGGCTCTTTATACCCAGATAGATTTTCCAATTATTTTTAAATCCTTCAAAAGCAAGAACAATCTTTCATGTGTTGCAAAATGCTTTAATGTAATGTCAGTACTGCACATGTGTCAAATTAAAATACTGTAATATTCACTAGCTCCAACGGTCTGGGTAGTACTGAAGGCTAGGTTTGTTAGTATTTTATGGTCATGAAGCCAAATTCTAACTCTGTAATGTAATGTTAGTGTGTCCTCCTCAATCTAGAAGATGGGGCATTGAGACACTGACACTAACAAAATTTCAGCCACACAAGAGTCAGATTTTCTGACCTTCACTTATGTAAACAATATCTAAAAGCAGGCATGTTAGGAGCCAAAGATTGATGAGCTGCCAAAATGCTGAGTATTTGTTATATAATGTGGAATAGCATCTAGGAATATCTATACCATTTTTAAAATACTCAGGAGACTTAAATTTGTTAAAAATCATTGAATTATACACTGAAACGGGTGAATTATATGATATGTTAAATATGCCTCAATAATGTTACTAAAAATACCCAGGAGACTGAGAAGAAAACATATTTTTCAAATATGGAGTTTGAAAAATATACAGATGCAAAATAAAGTCAATTATAGTCCTAAAAAAGGCAATCTGTTATTACAGATATTTAATTCAAATAGATGTCTTACACAGCTGCATTTTAAGGTAGGTGAAACATGCCACTTTAGAAATAAATGTATTAATGAAATGTTAGATGCAATTAGAACTCTAGCTATTCAGGAATAAAATTTTCAACAAATCCTTTTTTAAATTTTTCTTGAACTTTTACTATCACTTATATTTTCAGAAATTTGCAGCTCATGTAACCAACCTATGAATGACTTTCACCTTGACCACAGATTTATTTGTATGGAAAAACACAACAGTATTTGCTAAGTATATTCAATATCTTCCACCTAATTAGTACCTCAGGGAAGGTTGTTTATAAACAGAAAACAATAAGGGACACGCTAAATATCCCCAGCAGTACTCTCTGCATACTATCAGCTTTAGAAATAAAGAAGACAGTTTGCATTTTAAGCAATAAACCAGCTAGCTACCAGACTGCCATTAAGTACAAGGGATCCAACTAGATAAACGTGGGATTCATGGGGAAATAACATTATCTGCAGCTTTATACACTGGACAAATGAACATGGTTCCCTTTAGCTTCAAATTAGAAATATGTGTAGAGGGCAACATGGAAATAGATACTATTATTTCTGTTTTTGATATTAATTTAAAAAAGAATGTTATAAAAGTGTTTCACACTTGATACTAAATACATCTCAACTTTGCACATCCCCCACCTTCCTACAATCACTGCCAAGTGACTACCTAGTATCCACTTACTGGGATCACAATAGAAATCAGCCATTAATTAGGGAGCATTTGGCTCAAGGGACTTGTAATGGGTTGCAGAGAATTGCACATCATGCTTCACATGCAGATGAGGTTGCCATCTGGTGGATTTTCTCTAACTATAAGCTAACAACATTTATAGGTAAAAGCAGAATAATCCTTTTCTAGATGGGCAAAGCTGCCACTTTTAGAAAACATCTGGGTTTTTTGAACATTTATTAAGTGTCCATTTTGTGATTTGCTCTGAATGGGTGCCTGTTTTTTGTAACTTAAATATGAGGGAAAAATACCACGAAAGCAAGTATATTAAAACTTCAGACTTAAAAGGTAAAAAATGTGGGATGAAAAAAGATATTCCATGTGAATAGTAACCAAAACAGAGCAGGAGTGGCTACACTTAGATAAAATAAACTTTCAGCTGAAGTCTTTCCCAAGATACAAGAAAGTCACTATATCGTGATAAAGGGGTCAGTTCAGAAATGGCAATACAATAATAGTAGGGGACTTTAATATCCCACTTTCAATATTGCATAGATCATCTAAATAGAAAATCAATAAGGAAAGAGTGGTTCTGAACAACACTATAGACCAAATGGACCTAACAGACATATACAAAATGTTCTATCCAACAGCACCAAAATACACATTCTTCTCAAGCACACATGGAACATTCTCCAAGACACATCTTATGTTGCGCCACAAAGCAAGCCTTAGTAAATTTAAGAAGATTGAAATCCTATCAAGTATCTTTTGCAACCACTAAGGCATAAAACTAGAAACCAATAACAGGAGGAAAACTGAAAAATTCACAAATGTGTGGAAATTAAATAATATACTCTTGAACAACCAATGAGTCAAAGAAGAAATCAAAAGGTAAATCAGAAAGTGTCTTGAGACCAATGAAAACAAAAACACAACATACCAAAATTTATGGGATGTAGCAAAAGCAGTTCTAAGGGGAAAGTTCAAAACAATAAATACCTACATTAAGAAAAAGAACGATCTCAAATAAACAACATAACTTTACACCTCCAGGAAATTAGAAAAAGAAGAACAAACTTAGCCCAGAGTTAGCAGAAGGAAGAAAATAATAAAAATTAGGGCAGGAATAAATGAAATAGAGACTAGAATGACAATAATAAAACAAAAAATCAATGAAACTAAGAGTTGGTTTTTGAAAGATAAACAGAATTTACCAACCTTTAGATAGACTAACCAAAAAGAAAAGAGAGTGGATTCAAAAGGTAATAAATGTGACTTTTTTATTTAGCAAATTCTTGCTAAACAAAATTTTGTCACACTAATATTAAAAATGTCTAGAAGTAAGATCTGTGACATCACATTGGTTCTGTTTTAAATGTCAAAGTGACTTCTGATATTAAGTATGTCTTTACCTAACAGCCTTACCATGGGGATTCAGGAGCAGATATATGCCAGAACTATAAACAGTTCCTTCTCTAACTTACTCTAATACAAAATGACTGTTGATTCAAATATCACCACCCAGCTTATCTAGTTTTACTCTTCTCTCCTTCTTTTCCCTAATGACAGGGATAGTATTGGGTTGTTGTAGGGATGAGAGCACCTACCAAATAGATTTTTAATACATCTCAGTAAATATGAGAAGTGGGTATTTCGTTTGTTTGTTTGTTGTTGTGTGTGTGTGTTTTTTCTTTTACTGAAGTCCTATCTACTTTTCCACCCTGATGATTTCAATTAACACTACCATGTTTGCATGAAATAACCTACATCAAAGTTAGTTTAAAAAAAGAAATCAGGGCTTCCCTGGTGGCGCAGTGGTTGAGAGTCCGCCTGCTGATGCACGGGACACGGGTTCGTGCCCCGGTCTGGGAAGATCCCACACGCTGCAGAGTGGCTGGGCCCGTGAGCCATGGCCACTGAGCCTGCGCATCAGGAGCCTGTGCTCCGCAATGGTAGAGGCCACGGCAGTGAGAGGCCCGCATACCGCAAAAAAAAAAAAAAAAGAAATCAGCAAGCAAATACATACATATGTATATACATAAAATATCAATACAAATTTAATACAAATATTAATACAAATGTAGTGACTACTCCAGGAAATATGACATCACAATTGCAAATGTGATGTTATATGAATGGGCATTTGTGATTTGGGATAAAATTTCCTTTACAGTAAGATGATGCAAATAGTTTTTGTATGTATAAGTGAGGCAACGAGCTCTGGAAACCAGTTAGATGACAAGAATAGGCTCTGGTAATGCAGATATTAATGTTGAAAATACATGTGAAGAGTTATATATTTCATGAAATAGGAGGGGATAAAAGCAATACAGATAAATCAATGTGTTTATATAATGGAACTTAATTATTTTACTAAATTGAAATTTTAAATAACCTAAGTAGATATTTAACTCATTCATTTATATCCCTAAACATTTTTATAATCCAGTTGACAAGAAAAACTTTTTGATATCTTCTTATTGAGGTCTCCTTATATTTGAGGATATATAACACATGCTGATGACTACATAATCTGCATCTCTAGCCTAGCCCTTTCTCTTGAACTCCAGACTCAGATACCTAAATATCTCCTAGACATCTCTACTACCATGTTCCACAAAAGAGACAGCAGAGCTAAATGGTTAGGAATGCAGACTAGGGGTTAAACAGACTGGGTCCAACTCCTGATTCCATCATTTACCAGCTGTGTAACTTTGGACAAGTTACTTCATTTCTCTGATTCTCAGTTTCCTCATTTGTAAAATGGGGATATAAATAGTACTGATCTTATAGGATTAGTGTGAAAATTAAATGAAATATATACCTAGTACACTTGGCTGAATGTACTCTATTAAACAATAAATAAGTTATACATTCCACTATAAGAAACACATGCACATATATCTCATTGAAACCAGTAATTTTCTCCCTTGGTGTGCCTTAGCTGGCAGCTTTTTTCTAGACTTGCTGTACCTGAACTGGTTTTAATGATGTTTTGCAGCAGTTGTCAAAGGTTAGCATGTATGAATAGTATACAAAGGAACACATATATATGGAACGTTACCTACAAAATTCATTCTGCTTATACTGCAAGTTGGCAAAACAGAAAAATCAAAATATATTGCATCATTCACATGGTATTTGTCACGTAATACCATATACAATATAGCAGTTCTTTTGTATATGTCTTACCTTCAACACTAGATTATGAGCTTCTTGATAAACAGCAGTTTAGGCATTTTTAATATCCTTTCTCCCATAATGCTAATCACAATGCCTTGCAGAGAGTAGGTACTCAGTAGATATCAATCAAGTAAGGAGAAAGAAATATACCTTGTCCTTTTGCAATAAAAAATGCCAATTTTTCAATCTTAAACAATTGGCAGGCTGAAATATATTTTACTAATCTTTGGGAGAATTAATTATTTAAATTCTCATTTCCTCTCCAGATTATTTCCTTTAATCCTAGACCAATTTTATAAATGTTCCAGACCTATGCATTCTTGGTAGTTTGTTTGACTGAATGTGTATTAAATCATCACAGGTTGCTATTATCTAGGAGTTTTTGTGAAAGTTTGATCACTTGGAAACATCAGCCATATTGCTTTAAAAAAAACACGTTTAAAATTTATAGTAATGCTTTGGCAGGTTTCTCTCTCTTCTCTTTCTCCTTTTATTCCATATCCTCTCTTACAAAATACTTGATGGTATATTTTTCAAAACAATGAACTATTGGAATCAAAACTCCTGCTTGAAGTTCCAAATTATTAACCTTCAAATTCAAGTACCAAAGATGAACTATTTAGTATTAACATACTGAAAGAACAGCAAAAAGCAGGGATAGTATACAGAATTATGCCATGAATATAAATAAGTCTAGAGCACTTGGGAAGGGGAGGAATGGGAGAGGGAAAGGAAATGAGACTATTATGACTCTTTGGAGACATTCTTCCGCCTTTCCTCCTCCTTACCTATTTAACCTTCCATTTTTACTGTTTAAGTTCATTTGTCAAATAATCACTAAACATGTATATGAAATAATTCACAAAACGTGTTTAGCACAGTTACTGACACACAGTAAACACTCAGTAAAGGTTAATAAATATTAGCGATTAGTATTATGATTGTGTTCAGTCCCACTTCTTTGCTCTTACATTGACCTCTTTTCCCAAATTTACATATAGGCAGGGTGTGTGGTCAGGGTTGGAATAGAGGAGGACCAGGCAGACTCTTTTTTTAACACTTAAGGTCTGTCTGAATAATATTTTTAAAATAGTGTCTGGAATTCACTCATTTCATGAAATCTACATTAAATTCCCGGCTCCATCTCTCCAATCAGGAGTCTTTCCAACTAGGCGCTAAATGGCATACTTCTTAAGGTTCCCCAATGAGGGCAATTAATGTCTAGAGGCAATTTTTCATAAAAATGCATTCTGTATCTAAAAACACTAGACAAGTCCGTATATCTTATGTTTGTGTATCCAGTTAAATTACCTATAATTTTAAGTATTTGAAAGTTGATATAACAGTTTTCTGTAGCAACAGACCTTTTACAGTACAGTGAATAGTCATATATATGGCTTATATATTATAGTACTACTTATTTCACGTTTCTCAAAAACAGATTTTCTTTTTGCAAGTGGGCTTCTTAGTCTTCCACCTTTAATGTTATTAGCTTGGACTGCATTATTTCTCCATGTAGAGTGTGCTATAAGACTTCCAGTTAAACAAGGCAGATTAGAAACATGCATTCATCTCTGTACCTGCATGAAGCTCCACTAAAATGACAGTAAAGGATTTTTTTAAAAAAAGGTATAAATAGAGAAGGACAAAGAGAACAGGAGAGAAGACAACAGCAGACAAGCAAAGTTGACAAAACTTTAGAAGTTGGAAAGCAATAGATGAGATGAATGTTAAGCTTACTTAACAAACTGGAAAAAGCTGAAACCTAAGGCTGGTGGTGATGAGTTGTTTTTAAAGTTACTCAATATCTCTGAGATACAGGTTGAAGGGAGAGCTAAAAAGAGGAGGATTGATTGAAAGTATGTATAAGGAAAAATTACGTCCCGAAAGCTCCTTATCCATTCAAACAAGATTCAAGTTTTAATACAGCATTCTATTTCACTGCTTGGAGGGTCAATGGGTGCTTCTTGCTGTTAAAGAAGCTTGCTGACTTAGTTGAAAGAAAAACAATGATTTCAGTTAAAAAAAAGATTCAAGTTTTATTTTCTACGGTAATTAAAACATCTTTCCAGAAAAGAAGCTCTAGTGTTGGAAACAATAGGCATAGCTGAGGGCTGGATTGTGAACTTTAGTGAAAATGGGGATTGAATCTCTATTTACTAAATAGTAAGATTGCTCTCTGTCACCTTTCTGCTGGCTGATTTCTAAGATATTTTCAGCTGAGCAGACTGGAGGATTCTGTAGAAGCTGACCAACACAAGTGTAAAGCCCTACAGACACTGATATTTGGGGTCTCCCATTAAAAAGATTGAATTTCTTTCCAGTTACTCCCCAGTGAAGCTCAACAATCCATAAGTCCCAACAATGGAGACAGAACTTCTTTTTTGTGCCTCACTCTTAAATATTTATGGCTGACCAAATCCCTAGATATTTGAGTAAATTTTCTAAAATGAAAGACAGAGATCAAAACAACAACAGCAGCAGCAACAAAAGTCAAAGAGAAAAGAAACAAAACTATAATAACATCTTCAGAGAAATGAGGTGATACTAAATTCAAGATACAAGAACAGTGTTCTGTAAAAATGGAACTTTCAATGAATGAGAAAGAGCTCTTAGGAATTCAAAATATAGTAGTAATCCTAAAAATCAATAGAAGATTAAAAATTTTAAATTGATGAGCTCTCTTAGAAAGTAGAACAAAAAGAAAAAGAAATGGAAAATAGAGAAAAGATGAGAAGGTTCAAGGATTCAGTACTGGAGGGCCAAATTGGACCAAAAGAAGTTCCAGAAAGAGAGGACAGAAAAAGCAGAAGGAAGGAAATTACTAAAGAAATAACACAAAGAAAATTACTAGCACTGCAGGATATGAATATACGGATTACAAAGGTCTATCATGTATCCAGAACAGTGAATGAGAAAATAATTCTCAGTAACATACATCATAGTGAAATTTCAGAAGATAGAATAAACAAACGATTTTAGAAGCTTCCTGAGAGAAAAAAAACAGGTCATATACAAAGTATCACAAATAATATTAGGAACAAACTTCTAAACTGTATCCCTAAAATCAAGAAGACAAGTTTTTAGGGAAAAATCATTTCCAACTGTGATAGGATGAATAATGTGCTTCCCTCCAAAGATGTCCTTGTCATAGTCCCTGGACCTGTGGATATGTTACCTTACATGGTAAAAGGGATTTTGCAGATGTGATTAAGTTAAGGATCTTGAGATGGGTGATTATTCTGGATCTTCTGGGTAGGACCAATGTAATTAAAAGAATTCTCATAACAGGGAGGCAAGAAAACCAAAGTAAAAAAAAGGAGATGTGAAAACTGAAGCATGGGTTGGAGTGATATGTTTTGAAGATACAGGAAGAAGCCATGAGCCAAGGAATGCAGGTGGCCTGTAGAAACTGGAAAAAGGAAGGAAAAGGATTCTCCTTTAGGGCCTCTAGAAGGAAACAGCCTTGCTAACACCTTGACTTTAGCCCACTGAAAATGAATTCAGATTTCTGGTCAAAATAGAATAAATTTTTGTTGTTTTGAGTCACTAAGTTTGGGGTAATTCATTACAGCAGCAATAGGAAACTAACAAACCAACCTAGAATTCTATATCAGTCTAACAACTGGATGAGAGATTAGAACAAGGTGTTTTCAGACATGCAAAAATCTCGAAAAAAATTATCATCTTTCTCAGGAAGTTATTGGAGGATATTTGTCCACCAAAATGAGGAAGTTAAAGGAAAAGTGAGGGGAACATAGGGTATAGAAAATGAGATCCAATACAAGAGAAAGGCAAAAGGAATTTTCAAGATAACAGTGAAAGGATACCCCAGGAAGACAGCTATTCAGAAAGATAAACCAGCTCAAACTGAAACAGGATAAAAATCCCTATCACAGACATCTTTAATTTAAAAAAATGAAAGTTATAGTTACCCTGATGTATTTGAACATACAGAGAGGAGCTGTATGGATTTCTTGGGAAGACCTGTTTGGGTATGAGTAAGTGATAGTCCAGAGAAAAGAATCCTAAGCAAATAAAAATTAAATAAAATGTAGCAGAACAAAATTTTTATAGGATAGGAAATGTAATAACAAACTCAATACATGGTTAAACTCAATAATGTTACAAAGTCATAGTAATATAATCACTGAATATTGATTTTACCAAAAATTTGGGGAGGAAGGGAAGTATGTGTTTATGGGTACATAAGAGAGTCAAATTGCCACCTTTCATAATAGAAAGTCAATAGATATTATCTAAAAAGCTGAAAAATCAAGAAATAGCTGTGGAAAATGAATGTTGCCTGCCATTTCAGTAAACAAAGGGTGTTGCAGCCATCAAACCATCAGCCACTGCAGCACCCCCACCAACGGTGCACCCTGAGGGGAACTGAGAATGGAGAAAAGCTGGATACTGGCCCCAAATAGTTAAGATGCATATCAAAGGAATAATTTTGATGAGCCCAGACTCTTGCATCTTCCCATACATAGAAAAGCGCTAAATTCATTACCTTGAGATATCTGTTTTTTTGTGATTATCAGTAACTTTTGATATTTGACTACATGTTTTTTTTTGCTTTTAGCAAAAACTGCTATATATCCTGGCTCCTCCCTTACCTCTTTGGAACAGTTCCTCAGAGCTATCTGAGAGGCTGTTTCCCAGGCTACAGTCCTCAATAACATCCCAGAATAAAACATAACTTGCAACTTTCAGGTTGTGTGTTTTTCTTCAGTTGACATAGCAATATAAGCATGTTATCGATACATAGAAACATGGTAGTAAATATTATAGGGAATAGCTAAAATTGTTTAAAGTTATTGTCCTTTGGAGTAAGAATCAGGAACGGAGAGGGATAGGACAGAGAACTATTGTTTTTTTACTGTACTATTTAAAACAAAACTATCTACATGGCATCAATTTAATAAAATTAAAATTTTACTTTAAAAGTGAGTTATTCCCATGAACAATACATTTTTGTGCTTAGCTTAATTCTTCTAAGATGCATTGTTGGCATATTCTAATCTAGAAAGCACAGTTTTTAAGATAGGTAAAAATCCTCTTACATATATTGGCACATTTGCACTTACTCAATTCTTGAGGGATACAAATAAAAATTGTTGCTATGACCTACAGGGCTTGTTTAACCCTCTAATCTCATTGCATGCCACCGATTCCTTTGCCTATTATGCTCTAGCTGCACTGTCTTTTTTCATTTCTCTTTTCAAACAAGAAAAGCACCTTTCCTGATGACCTGTCCACAGTCTATTCACTTTGCTTGGAAGGCTATTCCCTCAGTCTTCTCCTGGTTGGCTCCTTATCTTTCAAGCCTCAGCTTAAATGTCACTTCCCCAGAGAAGCTTTCTTTGACCGTTGAATCTAAAGTCGGTTCCCACGCCACCCCACCCCTCCTGTTATTCTCTCTTGCATTGCTCAGTTTTTTATTGCACTTTATCATAACATATTTGCATGCCTGTGTGTTTTCATTAGATTCTAAGCTGTCTAGTCTATCTGTGTGTAGCAGAGGGATTGTACATAGTAAGTGCTCAATGAATATTTTTGAATTAATTTGTTTTTATTAAGTGATCTGTCCATACCTCTGATATTTATAAAGAATGGAATGTTATATTCTGTAGTTTTTGCTATAAGTTAGCAAAAATTAGATAGAGAATTAAGTAAGAACAAAATAAAACAACTCAGACCTTTTTGAAAACTTGAGTTCTTGAAAAACATCCAAGTCTTAACATCTTTTGTCTCATCTGAGTACTAGCCCTCTATCATATAATGGATTCTAAACCATGTCTGGTATTATGTTTCATTCAGTATAGTCTCCTTTAATCAAACATTTTGTCATTTGTGATTAAGCTGATTATGATAAGTTTATGCAACAGGGGCTTAATTAACATCACTGATCCATACAGGAGGCATATACTCATATAATTAGGATCACATAAATGTCTTTTCCTTCTTCCAAAAAGACAGATTAACAAGAGAACAACAAACAGAAGTTTACTAACATGTGCATCAGACATACACTACATGTACTCAATGATGAGTAACTGAAAGGGGTGGTTAGAGCTTGACCTAATGCAGCAGCTTAAAATAACAAAAAATTCTTAGAGAACTGACAAGACAAAGGAAATGGACTTTGAGTTTTTTGGGTGGCAAATTGGGGGAAGGTAAATATATGGGGGAACTAATGGATCATAAGAGCTATTTAGTAAAGTTTGTTACGTGGGTTCCTCTGATGCTGATTCCAGGCTGTTAAGGGTCTAGAGCTGTCTCTGGTGGTTAACTTCTGTCCTTCCTGGTACAGAGGGGAGGTGCATACCCTTACAACTACTGCTTTTAGGCAAATAAGAGTAGGGCAGAGAGTTTTTCTTGTATCTGCTTCTTCTCAGTTGCCTTCAGCTCAAAATAATTCTTATGTCAAAGTGCCATATTTTGCAGTAGCATATTCTGCTATCTGTTTAAAATTAAACAATTTTCTTTATGGTTCTCCAAAAATTGACTCTATTATAGTAAAATTTTGATTTGACCAGTGTAGGCAAGAAATAATTATTTTTGTGTCCCTAACAGTAAGACAATTACCATCAATAATATTTGGAAGGGGGAGGAGGAAAGGGAGAGTCAAGTTCTGGCAACTCTTCAAGAACACAATGGATCCACAAAGCAGATTTGTGGAAACATTAAAAACAAATGTTTTATAATATGTAACTTCTCAGCTTTGATAAAAGACATTTACTTTAATAATAAAGGATATATAGAAACTTTTGATGAATGATGAAAAATTAAAGAAATAAATCTAAACACAATAGTTAGGCAGCTCAAGGATTCTATAATGTGCTGTGTTTAAAAGATTAAGAAGAAACATTTCTGGTTTATCAGACTTTAAAAGTCATATTGCTGTTATTACTTTATACTATAATATAGATACCAATACTGTAGGCTCATCATTAAAGGATAAGTCTGCATAGTATGCCTTGACAAGCATCTGGAGGGTTGGATTCAACCCTCTGCTATTATTATCTTGGGAAAAAATCACAATCTGTTTGAATCTCTGTTTACTGTCCATAAAATAAAACCAATGAATTCCATGGTTTCTTAATTCTAAAAGTCCACAGGACTTCCCTCGTGGTGCAGTGGTTAAGAATCTGCCGGCCAATGCAGGGGACACGGGTTCAATCCCTGGTTCAGGAAGATCCCACATGTCACGGAGCAACTAAGCCCATGTGCCACAACTACTAAGCCTGCGCTCTAGAGCCTGCAAACCACAACTACTGAGCCTGTGTGCCACAACTACTGAAGCCCCCACGCTTAGAACCTGTGATCTGCAACAAGAGAAGCCACTGCAATGAGAAGCCCGCGCACTGCAATGAAGAGTAGCCCCCACTCGCTGCAACTAGAGAAAGCCCGTGCGCAACAATGAAGACCCAACACAGCCAAAAATAAATAAATAAATAAAATTAATTAAAAAAATAAGTCCACAAAACTTTGATCAGCCTATGAACAAACCCATATATTCTTGAGATAGAAAAGGCACTATGTTTTATTTATCGTTGTATTCCCCACAGGGTTTAGCATGGTACCTAATAAGGTAACTCTTTTTTAGTTCAATAAACATTTATTTTACATCCCTAGGTTCCAGGGACAGCACTAAATTCTGGGAATTCAGAGATGACTTAGACATGGTCTCCACTCTTTCAGGATTTTACGGTCCAGAGGAAGAAAAAAGTATATAGGTAATTTAAACATCAAGAATTATGACAGAGGTAGGCAAAGAACAATATTTGCACATAATACACATACCTTACAAGGGTCAGAGAAGGGCTTCCTGGAGGAACTTGCACCTCTGCTGAATCTTGAAGGATTAGCTAACCATATTGATGGGAAGGGAGAGGAAACAGCAAGAGCAGAAACAAAAAAATATAAAAAGAATATGAATAAATTAATATGGCATTCATCACAATTTCATTCTGAATTATTTAAAAAATAAAATAGATCCTCATTTATATAAAACCAATATGAAACCACCCTAATCATAAGGATAACTAATGCTACTTTATTTTCCATATTTCCTTTAGCTTCTCAGCAATAGCTCCATGTTTATTTTATCTGGGCAAGTATATACGGTATTTCTTCTAAAACGCATGTCAGAAAAGCTGGGTTTCATATGTCATGAAAAACTGAAAGATTTTGAAAGGGGAGGAAGAAAAGGATTACTGGGTAGCTTACGGAAGGCTGGGCATTGCCTAGTATATCCTTCCTGGTTATCTGACTCTGTACTGTTCTGAGCCTTTCATTAGATTAGAAGGAGTCCTGGAAATCTTGCCTCAGTCCACTGGTGCTGTCTGAAAGTTATCTAAGTGATGTCAACTCAGAAGTCTATTCTTTGAAGTGGCAATCATGTGAAGTACCTGGTACGGTCCTTTTCCATGAGGCTCTGAGATTGTTCTTCTTTGTTGAAGATACAAATTCTAGCCTGTAGTAGAATCTTCGGGTAAGCTTTAGAGTAAAACCAGAACATTAAGAGATTTAATGGCTGTGGTTAATTTATTACTACTGCCAATTCTATCAAAATAGAGGAGTAAAATTCCGTATTGGAGTCCAGTATGTAACTATTTCATAGGAGTTTTGATGAGGGTTATTCCTGAAGGTAAAACAGTATTATGGAGGGCACATCTGTCATGGAGGGCACTGACAAATTGCTGGGGACTTCCCGTAAAGCATGCAATTTCTGAAATTTTTATACTAATATTTTACCAAACAAACGTAACTTAGGAAAGGCTGAATGTCCCTTCTGATCTGACAACTTTTCCCATGCAACTTTGCTATAGTAACAAATTAAACAAACCTAATTATTTCCAGTATCTTTTTTTATAAGGTGGCAGCGCAAATCTTTGTGATTCCAAAGGCCCTCTGAGAAGTCTTAGAGGTTTTATGCATAAGTTTTCGTTTTAAGTATGTAATATATTCTGAAAATTTTATTTTATGTGTCCTAAATTTAGGAACTGATTTTGGGAAGACAAAATTAAGGGTTGTCAGAGGAGATTTGGTCACTTGATTAGGTAGGATCATGAGTGACTGAGAAACAATGCTTCCCTTCCTATTTAATCCAAGTACAAATAATGCATTTAAAAAAATACAATGTAACACTATTGTAAGTGAAGAGTCGCGTTCTATGGGTATTTTCTCCTTAAATAATCAGGGACACAATAAAGGCTACTTAAGTGATAGAAGATTATTCTTGTAAGACACAGAATCTTTGCTATTTAGGCAGATTACATGTAAGGTAAAGAATAATCTTTCAGGGCTTCCCTGGTGGCGCAGTGGTTGGGAGTCCGCCTGCCGATGCAGGGGACACGGGTTCGTGCCCCGATCCCGGAAGATCCCACATGCCGCGGAGCGGCTGGGCCCGCGAGCCATGGCCGCGGAGCCTGTGTGTCCGGAGCCTGTGCTCCGCAACGGGAGAGGCCACAGCAGTGAGAGGCCCGCGTACAGCAAAAAAAAAAAAAAAAAAAAAAAGAATAATCTTTCAAATCATAGGTGGAAGCATTAATTACTATATAAAGGAAACAACTGCATCTAAACTGACAGAGTACTCTAAACATTTTAAAGTATTTCGTAGCTTCTTTTCAGCCTCAGGTATTATAAACAAAGGCAAATAAAATTCACTTTCTAAGTTTTGTCACGTTTTTTTTAATACTCTCATATTCCTTTACAGGATCTGTGAGGTCAAAATAATTTTCATAATAATATTAAGATGTCATGTGGGTTTTTTTGACTCTCATCCACTCAAATTCATGAAATTTGGTGTCAAGAAAGGGGTAGCAGTATACCACTCCTCACATGAGTACAGGGTGGAGTTTTCCAGAGGTTTTGTGATGTGTGATAATGCAATGGATTGCCAAAGCAGATACAAGCATCCAGCTTTCTTCTGTAAGGCAAGATAGTAAACAGATTTGCAAAAGTGTGAAACATGCTATTCTTTTCGTGAAAATTTTTGTTTCGAAAAACATAGTTATTTTTCAGAAAAAATAGGTCATTTCTGTCAACATGCAACGTGCTCATCATTACTACTTTCCAATGAATTGATAAATACTTTTAAATTTTCTCATATTTTAGTCTCTAATATGGTAAATTTCAATAGTTATAACTAACATTATAATCCACATAAACAAATGCTCTTTGAGGTTCTCAATAATTTTTAAGCGTATAAAGGGTTCTGGAACCAAAAAAGCTGCTTCAGGGGAAAAAAAAAACTATTCTTTTCCCTTGAAAAACAAAAGCACATATACTGTTGTAATTCTCTGTCACTGTCACTCCTTGAAGAGCCTCAACCACCCATACTAATTATAACTTTTAATGAAAGTGACTAATTTCTACTTTAAAGAGAAAAGTGAAGGGTGGATATAATTGAGAACTGTCTGGCATATATAAGCGTGTTAACAGACTAGCAGAGTTTAAGACTACACATGACAAAACTTTCTATAGCCACACAAATCCTTTTGATAACTTCCTAAAGTGGAAAAAATGAACAAATTGATTACACAACTCCAAGATAGAGCTTCTCGATAGTATTTCAAACAAGATGCAAAAATATATAAACTTAGAATTAGGCTTAGTTTAAATCAATGTTACAATATTCTGTTTTACTTAAAAAGTATCCAGCTGTGCAACAGTTATCCATTAATTAACTCAATTTAATGTCAGTACACACTTTTTAAAAAGGTGCTTAAAGATCTTGGAAATTATCTTCAATCTGGCATACCAGGAAGCATAGTTACTGTTGAAATAAAGTTTGTCAGAATGCTGATTTAATGTAGTTGAAAATAAATTTACATTTTTCATAATCATAAACATTTTTAGAAATAATGTTAATTTATTTGATAAGTAAGCCTCTGTAAGTTTAGGAAAAACACACCCAAGTAAAATAAAATGCATACTTGACACTGACAAAACAGAGAAAAGACTTAATTACCAAAATTTTATATCAATTATGTAATCTTGGGTTCTTAAAACGTTTCTGGATCAATTTCTGCAAGAAGATGTTTTAATAAAGTCTAGAATATTTAAAGTATTAATGTAACCAAGCAAGGGCTTGTGTGCCCATGCCACAGAAAGCCAAACTCTGACAGTGGGAGTTTGCAGCAAAGTAAGGGTTTATTTGCAGGGCACCAAGCAAGGGAGTGGGATAAAAGCCTCAGATTCACTCCGTCTTGGTCTCTTGAGTTGGAGATGTTTCGAAGGGGAAGAACAAAGAAACTGGAATTAATCATTGTCTTGTGATATTTCTGTGACATTTCTTAAGCATGATTTCAGGAGTCAAGATGTCTCTGGTTTAGGATTCTCTGGCCATGTGGTCCATGGCTCAGGGGTCTGTGAGCTCATCTTGCCCTGGAGAAACAACCTGAGTTTTTAACGTAATGATGATATCTACAACAACAGCAATTTTAGTCACCTGACTCTGGTTGGTTAGTGTTCAGTTAGCATAGGATTGAGGTCAGAGGGCACAAGAAAGGGAAAAAAGTTTTGAATAGAGAGATTAATCATTAACTCGGTAAGGAAACTGTTTCAGCGGGGCTCAGTTTCATTAGATATTCAATTTTCTTATTTTCTGGAAACTTAAGACTATTCAATTTCTGTATGTGCTTATTCTCTCTATGAGCTCATCAGAACAGTGCTCCTTTAATTTATATCTTCCAGATATAGGAAAAGATATCATAGACACAAGATCTTTCTGAATTACAGAAGATTTTGGAATATTTTGTCTTTATATTCCAATAAATATTCATACTTTATTCCCCCTATTGGGTAGAAAATATGCTTATATTTTATTATTTAACAATGATCTTTCTACATTTATTGTTATTATGAAACTAGTTTTATTAATTCATGAAATTTGGTATCAAGAAAGGGGTAAAGCATACCACCCCTCAAAAAGACATGTACTCGGGGCTTCCCTGGTGGCACAGTGGTTGAGAGTCTGCCTGCCGATGCAGGGGACACGGGTTCATGCCCCGGTCCGGGAGGATCCCACATGCCGCGGAGCGGCTGGGTCCGTGAGCCATGGCCGCTGAGCCTGCGCGTCCGGAGCCTGCGCTCCACAACGGGACAGGTCACAACAGTGAGAGGCCCGCGTACCACAAAAAAAAAAAAAAAAAAAAAGACATGTACTCAAGCTTCAAGATTTAGAGAAACAGTCTTATTAGAAATAGGCTTAATAGGTTTTTTAAGCCCATGTTCTAGGCTTAATTCACCTCTAATCCCACTCGTGTTTAAAAGAGTTTCTTCTCATACCTTCCCTTCTGTATATAACCAGGCAGAGCAAAACATGCATATTAGATAAACTGAAATTTTAAGTAGAAAATACAGAAAATATTAGAATGAGATAAAGCAGGCAATGATCTTAGTAATGGTGGTAGGACAAAGAAGAGGAGTCTTGAGAAATCGCCTCTCCCGTACCTGATTGCCTAAGTATAATATATATGTGGTATTTATTCATGCTAATGTATAATTTTACATTTTATTATAATTTAAATTTATGGTAATTCTACGTTTTAAATGGTTCAATGGATGGGTTCAATGACAGAGATGTAAGCTTCAGGCCTTAAAGCCTCTATTTTTTTTTCCTTAGAGAATGGACTTGAGGATATGGGGAGGGGGAAGGGTAAGCTGTGACAAATTGAGAGAGTGGCATGGACATATATACACGACCAAACATAAAATCAATAGCTAGTGGGAAGCAGCCGCATAGCACAGGGAGATCAGCTCGGTGCTTTGTGACCACCTAGAGGGGTGGGATAGGGAGGGTGGGAGGGAGGGAGATGCAGGAGGGAAGAGATATGGGAACATATGTACATGTATAACTGATTTATTTTGTTGTAAGGCAGAGGCTGACACACCACTGTAAAGCAATTATACTCCAATAAAGATGTTAAAAAAAAGCCTCTATTTTATACACAATGCTTGCTAATGGAACTTACTGTTTCTCTGCAGCTTCCAAGACTCTGTAGGGCTCTGGTTTCTTGAGAACCACAGTTGGAAGAAGAGCCCAGGCTAATGAGCGATTTTTAAAAGGCACTTTTTTTTCAGATGCCCTCAACAGACTTGAAGTAAAACCATCTCTCAAATGTATCTTGGCTAAAGAATCCCAAACTTCTATACCATTAAAAGAGCTGTGGTACCCGAGCAAGGATGCAAACACAAGGGTGTGAGGCTTAATGATTATTTTTTTAAACCCCACTTTTGAAGAAAATAAATTTGTCAATTCCCCACCTCCTTAAATGTGAGGGTCCCATGAGCTTCTACACGCAAAGGGCTTACAACAGTGGCCCGCACACAGCCAGGAGCATTCTTTGCTCCCAACCCATCCCAGGCGACACAGATCAGGTGGCTGCTTCCCCTGGAGGCCACGGCCGACTTCCGCCTCCCGCACCGAGCGCAGTTGCCTCGTCCACGTAGTCTCTGCTACGTCACATCCGGCCCTTGATATTCGAGGCTCTGGATCACGCGCGATGAAGTGCGTGTTTGTTACTGTAGGGACCACCAGCTTTGACGACCTCATTGCATGTGTATCGGCGCACGACAGTTTGCAAGTGAGTGGGGAAGGCGAGCGGGAGGCGGGCGGGCGGCGGCTGGGCTCCCCGCGCTGAGCTCGCCGCTCGCAGCCGCCAGCCTGACCGCTAACCTCGGTAACCTTGCCTGACGGTTGCACTCGGGAAGAATCCCCGGCAGCTCAACCGCTGGTGCCGCCGCCCATCAGCCGGCTCCTCCCCGCGCCTGACTGGACCTTCCTCCAGCTCCCCCGGTCCTTAGGGTCCTCCGCCTCCTCTTCCCGTTCCCCACAGCCTTGCCGGGCCGCTCCTCTCCGTCCTTTCTCCGGCTCCCCCTCTCTCCCGGATTTTCTCCGCGGATTCTCCGCCTATGCCTCCGCCCCTGCCTCCGCCTCCGCCTCCGCCCCTGCCTCCGCCTCCGCCTCCGCCTCCGCCTCCGCCTCCGCCTCCGCCTCCGCCTCCGCCTCCCCGTCCTCCGGCTTCGCCCCTCCTTCCAGCGCTTCCGCCTCTCCGAGCCGGGCCTCCGGCCCGCCTCCCGGGCCCGGGCCCGCCTCGCTGGCCGCTTCTTGGGGCCGCGCGGTCGACGCGCTCCGTCACGCTCTGGCCGGCCCGACCCGGCCGGTCCGCTCGGCGTCTTGCCCCGGCCCTGCCCCGCCGCGCTCGGGCTGAGGCCGCCGTGCCTTACCTCCGGCTCAGGCACCCTCGCGGCCGGCGTGCCCGCGCGGCGCGTCATCCCCCGAGCGCGCTCTCTCCTTAGGGCTCGTGGTTCGCGCAGCCCCAGCCGTGTGCTACGACGACGCTGTTCCTTGCTCTCCCTCCCTAGTTTGCGATGCCTTTTTCAGAGTCTTTGCGTTGGTCTCCTAGTTCTTGCTGGGCCATTTCTGTCACGACGGGATGAGCTGAGGCGTTTAGATCCCTTAGGGCTAGTGAGGTGCCAAGTCGGGGCCCGGGACGGGGGGAAAAGGAGCCATTTGAAAAACTAACGGGCTCCAGTTCGACTATTTATTTGGCAGCTCGTGCTCCGATTGGGTGGTTTGTCGTCGATATTACTGTTTTTACAGTAGCCTGTTTAAAAGGCCCGCTTTTTCTTTTTTCCCGTTTCAGATAATCCAGAGCCTCGGTTACAACCGACTTGTCCTACAAATAGGTAGAGGAAAGGTGGTACCTGAACCATTCAGTACGGAGTCATTTATTCTGGATGTTTACAGATACAAGGATTCATTGAAAGAAGACCTTCAGAAAGCAGATCTTGTTATTAGTCACGCCGGTAAAGTGCTGTAGAACCGTCCTTTTTTTTTTTTTTTTTTCTGTGGTACGCGGGCCTCTCACCGCTGCGGCCTCTCCCGTTGCGGAGCACAGGCTCCAGACGCGCAGGCTCAGCGGCCATGGCCCACGGGCCCAGCCGCTCCGCGGCATGCGGGATCCTCCCTGACGGGGGCACGAACCCGCGTCCCCTGCATCGGCAGACGGACTCTCAACCACTGCGCCACCAGGGAAGCCCCCGGTTTGGTTTTTGATAGATAACAAATAAGAACAGAAACTTGAACCTTTCTGATGTAAAATAAAATCACTAGGGTAACTCACCGGTGGGTAGCCCTTCTGAATAAAATACTGATTGCAATATAGCAGTCGGGAACATTATTGGAGAGAATTTATAATTCTGGGTGATAGAAAAATGGGAAATCAATCACTGAAGCCCAACTTTACAGTTTACAGAACTGTAAACTTTAGGGTTTACAGAAACCCTAAACACAGGCAAAATAATTTATCCAATGACATGTGTCAAGAGTTGTCAGTGGGAATTAGTATCTGGGCTTAGGTCTGTAGGAACGTTCAGCCAGCTAATAGATCGGATTGGTCATTGAGAATTTGGCTTTGGAAGATTTTTTACATTTCTATTAAAAGGTTAAGTAATTTGTCCAGTCAGTAAGTGGCAGACAGATAACAGTCTGGTGCTGGCATCGTCTACCCATAAAGGATTTGTCTGCTCGCTTAGCAGTCTCCTCGCTCCCATTTAAACTATCTAAATGAGTTTAGAGTTAAAAGTTGAATTGACCCAAATACTGTATATATGCACGTTTGTGGAGATTTATCCTTGACTATTTTGACAAGCAGACTCATTAGGAGTGGTCAAAGTTTTCCTTTATTGGTGCTTGTCACTTTTGAAGGCTTGCTTTATTACTTGTGTTTGAATAGAAGTGCAGTATGGCTTCATGTACAGTATGTTGAACCTGAATCTTATTTGGATTCAAGGCCCATGCCCAGGGCATACTACTAGAGGGCAAGTTGCAAAGCACTGATATTGTTGGTAGTAATAAAGAATGTGTTTTTCAAGTCAGGTTTGTAACACTAGAGACCACTCATAACTGTTTTTTGTCATTTTGGATGTATAATTAAAAGGCTTGATTTGTAGTGTTGCCAACTAAGTTTTTCATCTTTTGAGTTCTAGTTTTAAGGCCTGGTGAAGCACCGTAACTTTTTTTTAAACTGTGTTAACAAATTTGGTATATTTTCGTAGGTGCAGGAAGCTGTTTGGAGACTCTGGAAAAAGGAAAGCCACTCATAGTGGTTATAAATGAAAAGTTGATGAACAATCATCAGCTGGAATTGGCAAAGCAGCTACACAAAGACGGGCATCTCTTTTACTGTACCTGCAGGTATACTAGAGACTGATTATTTGACCTCTTAATTCCTTCCTAGCTATTCTTACCCACCTGCCTAACCCATCTGTATCTTTGATCTCTTACCTTCTCCCACTTAGCAAACATTTTGATTTTCTCACCTGTAAAACCTGCTCATTTGTCTTTTACTTTGACTGTGATATCTGTGTTGTATTTCTTTCATTGTCTATGCTTATTGCACGTGAATATCTGAATGTGTGTGTGTGCACGTATCTGTGTGTATTCATCTGGGTGTGCAGGTCTCTGAGAATATAAACTTTTGTGTTCATTATTTTTCATTATTTAAGGAAGGCATTTGTTTATTTTGAATTAAGGTTTTGCCTTCAGTAAATCCACTGGAATTCCTAAATTAAATTTATTCATTCATTCATTCAACTATACCTAATACGTGGCAGGCATTGTTTTTGGGGCTGTGGATAACAGTGGTAAACATGACATAAAGTCCCTGCTTTCATGGTGCTTACGTTCTAGTGGTGGGAGATAGACAGTAAATGGTTCATAAATAAGCATTTGAGATAATTTCATATGGTGAAATATGTTATGAAGAAAATAGGGCAGGGTGATGTGATAGCTGAGGTGAAGACTAATTAGATTGCTCAGGGAAGGCATAACTGGGTATATGATATTTGAGCTGAGACCTGAATAACCAGGAAGAGCCAGTCATGTGAAGCTCTAGAGGCAGAAGGAACAGCAGCAATTGCAAAGGCCCTAAGTTGGGAATGAGCTTGGAGTTTGGTGTGTTTGAGGAACAGAGGGTTAGTGTGGCAGGAGTACAGTAAGCAAGGGAGAGAATGTAGTATGAAGATGAAGCTGGGTGGGGATAGTTCACAGAAGAGTTCCAATTTCTATGTTTAATAAGAAGCCATGGGAGTATTTTAAGCAGAGGAATTGCTTTATGGTAAGGAGTATTATTTTCTAGAAGTATATTAGAATTCAGCAAGAACTGATCAACATCACAATAAGAAGGATGAAGAAAATTGCTGGTTTTCTGTTAATTCTCTTCAGACACTAGAAGCTTGCCAAAGGGTCAGGTCAGTAATTCCCAATTGTTTGACTTTAAAAGCTATCCTAATTTGATGTTTTAAAAAGAAAAGACCTCATAGAAGTATTACAAAATGCATATTTCTTATGTTATAATAAATTGAAATTAATTTGAAAATAAACCTTAGAAACAACTGGTTAGAACATAAGCTTTTCTTTTAATTTTACTGCTTATGTGTCTTAGGCACTCAGTAAATACTTGCTCATTCATTATTTATTGGGCACATACTGTGTGCCAGGCATTATTCTAGGCACTTGGCATCATCAGTGAACAAAAACAAAGTTTCCTATTCTCATTGAGAGGAGACAGATTTATGGATTGTTCCAGGAGCAACGGTTGCTGTCTTAATCCCTATAATGATGGAGGAGAGGGAATGTCAGGGTGGCTTTGTAATATAGAAGCCATTCTTAAAATATTGTGAGTCAGGGGAGAAGCTAGATAATCAGAATTATGTGGGCTTCAGATAATGGGCATATCTGTCCTTAGGTAATTGAGATTGTTAGGGGTTAATACCATTTTTGAAGAGGAATCAATGTTCATCTTCCTTGGTTTATGCAAGTCAATTTTTCCAGACACTTTTGATGAGTATTTTCATTCTAAACATTAAATCAGCTTCGATTGTTATGTTAGTACATTAAAAAGGGGAAAGCATTGATTTCATAGACACATCCTGACTCTCAGGCTGAAAAAGGAGCTGTACAAATCTCCAATTTATTA
The DNA here is from genome assembly GCF_025265405.1 of Mesoplodon densirostris. Lineage (NCBI taxonomy): Eukaryota > Metazoa > Chordata > Mammalia > Artiodactyla > Ziphiidae > Mesoplodon > Mesoplodon densirostris. The sequence continues at coordinate 39,416,666 of NC_082681.1, read as the reverse complement.
ATTTTTTTCAGTTTTAGAATTCTTTTTTTCTTGTATTAATTTCAAGAAAGCTGCACACGTGGATGCCATAAGGAGAATCAATAATTGGTTGTATTTTTATTTTAGGTATATCATTTATTTGCCCCAAATGTAGGCTGGATGATTCTGTTCTAATTTAAGTGGCTGGTTTAATTAAATTTCTGAAGTAATAGTTTTATGTTGTGGGTCTGAACCTTATTTCCAACGTGCATGGCGATTGTATGTTGCTTAGTTATATATAGATTTATGGTAGTAAATTACTAGCAAAAATTATTTCACAATCTTCATGCATGGTCTAGTAGTCTCCCCAGCTTATTGTTCTTGTCTTGCAGCTGTTACTGTTGGTTTCATTTATTCTGTTTTCATAAATTGAGTTTGCTTCAAGTTATATCTGCCCAGTCCTGAGAAGTGTTCCAAAGCCATGTGACCACATCTTTCATGAAATAACATTTCTGAAATATTTCAGTTGATGTAAAAGATAAAATGTTGAATTGCTGTTGACATGTAGTACTCTTTTTATTATTTTATTATTATTGTGTATACCTATAATATTAAAATACATTGAAATTCACATATACAGTTTGAGAACCATCACAATATTCTTGGAAGTTAGATTCAGTCATCAAGTGGGCAGCATTGAATTATGGAATTTTCTCCCATATTACCTAATATTTTTCTTCTTTTGTTTTAGCACGCTTCCTGGGCTGTTACAGTCAATGGACTTTTCAACACTGAAATGTTTTCCTCCTGGCCAGCCAGAAAAATTTTCTGCATTTTTGGATAAAGTTGTTGGATTACAAAAATAAACACTAAACTCTCAAAGCTTTAAAAACACCCCTCAAATTCAACTTATGGAATGTGGTTAAATCAAATTAAATATAGAGTATACATTTGTAGAATAATATAAATTAATAAGTCTCCTACATCTGTAGAATGTATAGAAAATTTTATGGTGTGAATGTTAGCATTTGGGTCCAAATTCTAATTGCAGTTTCACAAATTTATTAGATTTTTCCCTAATCTTCATGTTTTAGTAAAAGAAATATGTAGTGAGCATTCACACGTTTTATTCTAGAATCCCAAATGGATTTGGAATCATGAAAAAGAAATGAATTAAATATGAAAACTTTGACAAAACCCTCAAATGTAGTTAATTTAATATTAGAGTAAAAAATGGAACAGTAACAAACTTGTAAAAAAAATTTGAGTCAGAATCTTTAGCTTCATAATCCAAGGAACCAAATTTAAAAAAAAATGATGAATTGTGTTCTGTGAAATAAAAAGCTCAATAATTACCTTAAAAAGATGAACTATCGGGCTTCCCTGGTGGTGCAGTGGTTGAGAGTCCGCCTGCCGATGCAGGGGACACGGGTTTGCGCCCTGGTCCGGGAAGATCCCACATGCCGCGGAACAGCTGGGCCCGTGAGCCGTGGCTGCTGAGCCTGCGTGTCCAGAGCTTGTGCTCCGCAACGGGAGAGGCCACAACAGTGAGAGGCCCGCGTACCGCAAAAAAAAAAAAAAAAAAAAGATTAACTATCAAGTCAGTTGATCTATTGTACTTCGAGAAACTACTTTATTCTGAAGAATAGAGTGGAGTAGATGTGTTCACTGTTTTCCTGTAAAATATGAATAGAAAGTGACAAAAATAATCTTGCCCAATGTCAAAGCTTTACTGATTTGAGAAGAATAAATCAAAAAGCACTTGTGCCAATAGGACTTGCTGTTATTTTTTAAGGACCCCCCCACAGTGGTATTGAAACATTTACTGTAGCATCATAGAGGAATTTATGCCCTTATAAAGTTAGTTTTACAAATGAATAAATGATCTGATGTGTGTAATGGCCTAAATATATGGTTTTAAAATTCACATAACTCAAAATAGATACTTTATGAAATTCTGATTATGGTAAGTGGTTTCAAGACCTATAAAATAAACTAGATTATCCATAAGTATTGATAGTTTTCTGGTAGAAAGTTTAGATATAATTCATCCATAAAAATAGAGCATTCACTATAAAGATTCATTTTTGATTGTGTTATCCCAAAATGTTGAATATTCTAAACATTTTACTTGGGATGCATTATATAATGTTTCTGTAGATTTATTTTCCTGATTGTGTTTTACTTAGGCTAATACTAAAATAAATTCTTACTAATGGTAGAAGGTGGTGGCTGAGGAGTACTCCGGGTAGCAGGAGGATACCAACTTTGATTAAATTTTGCTGAGAATAACCTGAAAAGTGAGTAATCTACACAGTTGAGAATTCTCAGCACCGTAATCATAATTGTATATTAATGTTAACATAATGCTGTAGGAAAGGCCCTATTCAAATCCATAGAGAGAATTTCACTTTTCTGGCCTCTCTTTTAAATATGTTTCTCTAGTTTGAGAAAAAATGTGGTTTAAAATTTATGTTGATCACTCAGTCTTTAATTATCTTATGTCATGAAGGATTAACCATAGAGAATCAAACAAATGAAAGGGTCTACTCAAACATTAGACAACTAAAGAGCAGCATAGGGCCTCAAATCCTCTGCTTCTTTCCCACAAGAGCACATAACCCAGATTCCATTATTTCATTTAGCAGAGGCTTAAGCCAGTGGTGTCAATTGTGTGCAGTGACATCTTTTGACTATACCTTTGTAAAATTTTATATCACTTGTGGGGTTTAAAAATCAAAGGATATCTTAGAACCATTTTGATTTGGCAGGAATCCTCAAGATCATGTAGTCCAGTCTCTTCATTTCACAGCTGAGGAAGAAGGCCAGAGGTTACAACTTGTCTAAAATAACAGCCTTTGGTAGAGCTGCCACTAGAAGCAACTTCTTGACTCCCAGTCCTGTCCTCTTTCTACCATACCATAATATATGTTGTAAGCTTTTTGTTTCTTTATAGTTGTTTGCCTAGTATTTATTTTAGTTACTTTAATTCCTTCCAAGGGAGATTTTCTTCATTTCCAGAAGTTGAATTATTTTAGAAGGAACTCCACAGTTCACTAAATTGGGTTTTCCTTTCGTGTATTGCAGCCTTAGCTGGGACTTAGAAACCGGTGATTCCTGAGTTTTTGGAATCTAGCAAAATGCTACGGTATAGCATTGATACTAGATTGAACAAATAAAGACTTTAAGACAAAGAATTGTAGATTTTGGGAATTGGTAGAGAATTTTAAAAATACCTAGTGCAAACCATTCATTTTACAGATGAGGAAAGAGGCTAGGATAAATTAATTGCCCAATTAGAAGGGTATTTCTAATTGGTCCTTAAGAAAAAATTCATGGTAATCAAAATTCTATTTGAAATATTTACCCAATAAAATTTGTTTAGTTTCATTACCTGACAGGGCTTCAGATGTTTTAAATCAATGTATAAGTGCAATGCAGTTTATGTAGCAGTTTTCTGTTGAGAGGTATTTAGATATCCAGGGATGAGGAAGTGAAAGAGAAAGTTTAGTATTTTGAGAAATTCACATCATTGGTAGGTGCAAAGGTGGACAGGTAATAGAAAGTTGATTGCTGTTGGAGTAGGTGAAAAGTGATGTGAAGTTATAGTATGCTTGGGAAGTAAGGATTTTAGATGACTACATGCTTATAATTTGGAAGGAAAGAGTAAGGATTTGGTGTTAGGTAAGACAGTACAACTGATGAACTTGATGCAGGGTTCTGTAACATTGAAAAGTAGTCATCTCAAAGTATTAAGTGATTCTAGACACCAAGAACCTGTATTAGAGCACTGCTTTGTATGCTTTTAAAGGCAAATCATGTGGACACAAAGGGCAATATAAAAATGTATACCACTTTCATAATTTGAGGAAATTTTCCAAGACTAAGGATGTCAGGAATGACTAACAGTAATGTAGATATTTTTCTTGGTCCTTTATTATAGTATAAGCACTTAAACCCTGTGATTTATTAAAAATAGGAAATTATCAGAGATGACCAAAAATCTTCATGTGGTCTGAGAAATGGGGTGTATGGCCGGATTACTTGAAATTGTTTTCTTGGGAAAGATTTGGACGCAGTGGTCCTGATAGCTGTGTGGTAATCAGTTTTCTGCTGAACAATTAGTACCATATTTTTATGGGGGAGTGGGGAATGAAAAATAACAGTAACAGTTAACACCCGCCTGCTTAGTATGTATCATGTACTGTTTGAAACATTTTACACAAATGAACTCATTTAATCTATACAGTATAACTCTATGAAATAGTTACTGTTGTTGCACTTTGCAGATCAGGAAACTGAGGTCAGAGCATAATGTGAAAAAGGAGTTACGCTGGGCTTTCCTGGTGGCTCAGTGGTTGAGAGTCTGCCTGCCGATGCAGGGGACAAGGGTTCGTGCCCTGGTCTGGGAAGATCCCACATGCCGCGGAACGGCTGGGCTTGTGAGCCACAGCCGCTGAGCCTGCGTGTCTGGAGCCTGTGCTCCACAGCGGGAGAGGCCACAACAGTGAGAGGCCCGCGTACTGCAAAAAAGAAAGAAAGAAAAAGAAAAAGGAGTTATGCTACTTAAGTATCCAAAAGATGGTCTGGGAATTGTCATTGGAACACTGAATTCCAGTATATTTCTATCATTTACGTGGACAGGACTATATTTGAAATCAGTGGACTATTCCAAAAAATTTAGATTGTGTGGTAGCCATGGGTATGTAACCTATTTCAGTTTTTACATTGCTATTTTTTTATTTTTTATTATTTTTTAATTTATTATTTTTTAATTTTTTTAATTTTTTTATTTTTTACTTATTTTTATTTTATTTTTTATTATTTTTATTTTTTATTTTTATTTATTATTATTATTTTTTTTATTTCCAGTTGCTTATAGGTCATGTCACTCTGTTAATTCTCTTAAGCACCCTAAATTTGATATGCCCCAAACTAAAATCATATTTCTCCTTTTCATCCTTCTGAGATCCTTATCTCTGTTAATGGTGTCACCATTTAGTCAGTCTTCCAGGCTTTAACTCTTACATTTCCAACCCTTTATATATGATTGGTCACCAGGTACTCTCAGCTTTACTTCCTAAATGGCTCAAGCCCATTTATTTGTTCTCTTAGTTTTTTTTTTTAAACATAAGTGCATGATAAGAATCTACTTTTTCTATCAGCAGGACTCAAGACATGATTCCTGCTCTCGAGGAACTCTTAAGTATAGTTGAGGAGGAACTATATATTCATGCGTCCTCTGCCTGAAAAACAGTTGGCTATTGGTAAATGATAAATGCACTTCTGTAACTTAGTATTCTTTTCTCATCTTGATTAGGTATTGGGTCTAGGAAACATTGTCATCTTGCACATATTCACTTCCTACTCTCTTTGACTTGACTTCAAAATATCTAGTATGTCTCTTGTTCAGGAGAAAGATGTGACCATCGCATTATATGGTGAAGTTTGTAGGATCAAGCATTTATAGGAATGGCATCTAAAACATAGTAGTGCTGATCCTATGTAATGTTCTAATGGTATTTAAGGGTCTGTCAAAGAATGGTACCTGTTGGGGATTTTCGGACAAACATGGTGTTAAAAATCAGAGGTTTATAAACAGCAGTAGCTATAGTGTTTTCCAGTAAAAGATTACATGGAGAAAGGTTTAGGATAACCACCAAATCACACTTAACTCCTTGTTAAATGGTTAATTCCTTACATGAATATTCTAGCACAATATTGCATAGTTCTTTGAGTTCTTATGATTTTTGTTGGTGGCTAGATAAAAGGTGTGAGCAAAACAATCTAGCTTCAAACGGGAAAGTAAAATACATGTTTCTTGACATTGATATTGATTCTTAAAAATTATTTTGAGGGGTTTTTATACCGTCATGTCTCATCTATTTTAGTATTTCACTTCTAGATCCTTATTGTCTTTATGAACTTTTACTGGATCCTGGCTGAAATTATTTATTATGATTGACACTCTGTCATGAATTTTCCTTTTTTTATGTCCTCCCCGTATGCCCTGCGGTGGAAGCGCAGAGTCTTAACCACTGGACTGCCAGGGAATTCCAATGTCATGATTTTATTTTGATGGCTACAGTCCTGCTTTCTAAGGCAGTAGTTCTTAAGCTTTTTTGCGGTTATGAAACCCTTCAAAATACTTTAAACTATTGCTTCTCTCTCTACTCACACATATACATATTTTGCTATGAGTTTCAGGGAATTTACAGGTACCTTGAGGCCGCCCCAGGTTAAGAATCCCTAGACATAGGCCAACTTCAGTAATTCCTTGGTCATTGTTCATTAATATTTGATGGTAACTATTAGACTCCTTTATAATTAAACCCTCTGATTAAATACATTTAAGTTTAGTAATTTCCAATTTTTATAATATAACACAAATTATAAATTTTTCTCTTCATTTAAAACGTGCCAAACAACACATTTTGACACTAACCTTAATACTTTAACTCAGTATCTATAACCCATAATGTCTTGTGTAGTACTATTTCTAATTGATTAAAGGAACTAAATGAAAATTATTTTTGTTTGTAGTAATTATTTTAGGATATATTACATTAGGCTATCTGGTAAAGCAATACAGTGTTGTAATTTACTCATTTGCTGTTAAGTGTGCTTCTAAAGTATTTGCTGAACTGATAGTCACTGTTAGAATGATGTCTGTGAGAGGCCATATATTGCATCTTTGTTACTGTTCATTTCCCCGTTTGTCCAGAACATTTTCCCCCTTTTTTCCACTACTGTATGAAGTGGGTGGATAATACACTCCCCAAATTTAAGAGTGAAAACCATTCCTAAATTTTCAGCCTAAGTAATTTTCTAGATTTCAGTTTTTCCTTTTGTGAATTACTTAAACTAGCTTGCCTCATAGGTGATTTCTAAGACATTAAAACAATTGTGTGGCATGTTTGAAAATAAAAAATGTTGAAATAAGACATTTTCTCTTGGTTAGAGTTTTCGTTTTAAGAAGTAGGAATAGGCTTAGAGATATTTTCCTAGAATTCACAGTATATATATAGTCCTAAATGATACAGAAAGCAAAATCTTCATTGAATTTCATATTTAAATTCATATTCAGTCTAGTTGGGGTTGTAGTTACAGAATTGAAGTTTACTTAGAGGTTTAAGTGCATGAGTCTTTTCAGTGCATCAAAACAAAGAAAAGAATGTTCTGGTCTTTATTCTCCCTTTCTTCAATCCCCTGTCTGTCTGTAGACTGATTGGACACTGCAAGTAGCTTAAAAAAAACAACAGAAAGCAACCTTCAGTATTTCTGTGTCAAGATGATATATTTTTAAAGAATACTGTTTTCCTTTTTTTCTAATCTGTATTAGAATGCTTCAGGTGAAAGTAGGGAAGAGAGGGAAATGAAAGCAAGTGGCTCTTGGTAATGTTTCTTCTGTTTTGCATATCTGAGCAAGGATAACTGCTCTGGGAAATCAGTTCTTTTTCTTTATTGTCTCCTTCCTAAAACTTGAGGAGGTTGAATAGGGCCGTATTGGCCAAATTTTGTTTTGGAACCATTGTATTTCTTTTCCTCATTAACCTTGCTTTGCTAATTCTGTTTAAATGTTCACCATGAAAGGAAGTGACAGGTTCTAGTTTCAGAGTGCTATTAAAACATGTTTTTAAAAAAGACAGTTTTCCATTATATTTTTCAGTAATGAAAGGCCTTAAAAAGGTTCTGTAGAATTGCAGAGCTATTTCCCCCATTGCCCCCATGTTATTTGGTACTAAAAATAGTTAAATGATTTAGTATTAAGTTTTAAAAAAAATACGAATTGCCTTTTCAGCAGGTTGTTACAAGTCCTTATATACATGTATCTATTGTTAATTTTTTCAGCTTTGTTGAGATATAATTGACGTGTAACATTGTCTAACTTGTGTGTCATAATGATTTGATGTATGTATATAGTGAAAAATGGTTACCACAATAAGTTTAGTTAACATCCATCACCACATACAGTTACAAATTTTGTTACCTTTAAAAACCTAGGTCTGTTTATTTCATTTGATAAGGTAAGATTTATCATTCATTTTTATATGGGCCATTCAGCCTCACAATTTGCCAGGATGATATGTTAATCCCCCTATAAGCTATTTTTATGGTTAACGTTGATCACAAATTTGATCCTCTAAAGGGAGGGCAAATCTGTTACCCACCATTGAATCACAGAGAATCACAGTTCCTTAGACCTGAAAGAGAGCTTAGAGATCATACAGCCCATCTCCTTTATTTTACAGATAAGGAAACTGATGCAGAGATTAAAGTGGCATAACAAAGTTCATAATATTCTTTTCATTGTACCGTATTGTCTCTCAGAAATTAATAACTCAGAAGCTTCATTTTTATACATTTACAATTATACATTTGCAACTATACCATATATGTCACAGACAATGTATGCTTTAAAAAAAATTCTGGCATATACCTCATCTAATTGGTTGAAACATGAAGGAGTGTTATCTTAGAATTAAAACTATCAGTATTTATATGTTGTACTTCAAAGAATTTCCCTACTTCATCAGTGAAAGAAGAAATAGGCAATTCCAGTTAAAACAACAAATCCCATTTTCAAGTTGAATTACAGCATGGAAAGTAGTTGTAAAATTAAAGCACGTCAATTTTATGACAGGTCAAATGATAATTTTAAGTTATTTTTATTTTCTTCCATTTGTTTTAATCTGTACCCACAGTACAGTGCTTAAAAGGTCTTTAAGGCAATTATTTTTCTTCCCATTATTTTCAAGAATTTAGGTGAAATTGTTCTGGTTCTTACCATTTTTTTTCTTTTTTTTGACCAAAGAATAATTTCTTAGTGAACCACTTTATTTGGCAGGTAGCAGTTAACAGCAGTCAATACTTAAACACTTATGTGCTACGCACTTGACATGCAGTATCTTATGTAATTATTCCAACAACCTTAGATTTAGACCACAGAAAAATTCCTGGAGTAACACTTCTCAAACTTTTAAAATTTGAAAGCAGTAGCTGTAGCACATTAAAAACCATTAGTAACTTGAATGCTGAAGTTACCTGTTTAACTTTGACTTGGCCTTTTCCTAAACCATTTTTCCTCTTAGGGAAAGACCAGGTCAAAGTTAAGCAGGTAACTTTAGCATTCCTTGATGCCTTTAATATTGCTAATGGGCATATGAACCTCAAAGACAGGATTATAGTAGGTGGCCTTGAAACTCTCTTCTTAGGAATACTTAATAACTTGTGGAACACCTTGTTCTAGAGCACTGGTTCCCAAAGTTGTGGTCCTGGGCTAGCAGCATCAGCATCTCCTGAGAACTTGTTAGAAATGCAAATTCTTGGGACCCACCCCAGACCTGGCTGAATCAGAATTTCTGGGCATGGGGTAATCTTTTTTCAAGCCCTTCACTTAAGAACCACTGTTCTAGAGGTTTGCAGGATTGGAGTAGTTTGCTGTGGAAAAATAGTCAGCCAGTTTGGATTTCAATGCAATAGCTATTTCAAAGGACAGTATTAAATACTATGAAATTGCTTTCTATTATATACAGGATGAATTCTAGTATTGTCCCACAGGTCTTTTTTTTTTTTTTTTTTTTTTTTTTTTGCGGTACGCGGGCCTCTCACTGTTGTGGCCTCTCCCGTTGCGGAGCACAGGCTCCGGATGCGCAGGCTCAGCGGCCATGGCTCACGGGCCCAGCTGCTCCGTGGCATGTGGGATCTTCCCAGACCGGGGCACGAACCCGTGTCCCCTGTATCGGCAGGCGGACTCTCAACCACTGTGCCACCAGGGAAGCCCCACCACAGGTCTTTTTTTTTAAAAGTCCTATTGTACTAATTTGGGGAACATGACTTGTAGTTAACCATCTCTGAGTCCTTGTTCATATCTTTTCTTATTTAGTATGCAGTTCCTCTTTATAATAATTATGCAAGAATCAGGAGACAATATATAGTTCTAATCCTAGTACTATTGCCAATTGGATGTGAAAACTTGGGCAAGTCTTATAATTATTTGAAACCCATTTCTTCATCTGTAAAATAAGAGGTCCCTTTTAGCTGTAACATTCTACTTATCATTTATTTTCCCAGTTTATTATGCCAGTCTGTTTCTTGCTCACTTTATTGAATTTTTAATTTGTTTTATTATTTCTTAATACATGTAAATATATAAAATTTTAACTAGTTCTACAAGGCTTATAACAAGAAACAGCAGTTCTATGTCCCATTCCTCCCCATCTCTAATCCTTCCTCCCGTAGGTAACCATATTACATTATTTTATATGTTTTATAAGTGATATTTTCGAAATTGTTTTTTAAATTTAAATACCATCTGTAGACTTCCTACTGTGGAAGAGAGGCTTTATCTCCCTCCTCCCTTGCTTCCACGGTGGGAAGTCTATAGGTGATATTTAAATTTAAGAAACAAAAACAAATTTAGTTTATCAGTTATGGTGAGATCTGTTTTCAGTGTTGACATTATTATGATTCTTTGAGTACAGTATTCACATATGAGCCATGTAGTAAGTGTTGATTGATTACATTTCTATAAAACTGTTTACCTCATTTCTGTTTTTTCATTTGCTCAGTTTTCTATAGAATATTCCCAAACTCTCCAACAGAGGTGGCCATCTTTCCTAGTATGTTTAAATATGCTAGGTTATCTATGACTTTTATTATTATTTATTTTTTAATATGTCTGTGCTGGAGTTCTCTTTTCTTTTACCTGAACTGGTTGTTCTCTATCTAATCCTGCTTAAAAGTCTGTCCTCCTGGGATTTCCCCTTTATCCTTATCTTAAAAATTCTTTTTGCTTCTCTCCTGTTGGATCTTCTGTTTCCAGGATTCTATGTGCCCCACCCCTTTTTGTGGTTTAACTTCTTTATTTTGGTTTCAGATATCCTCCACTAGCTTTCTGACAGTAAGGCACATTTTTTTTAATCTTTCAAGTTTGAAAATGCCTTCTTCTACTCTTCCATCTGATTGATAGCTTGGCATAGAGTTCAAGGTTGGAAATAATTTCCCCTCAAATATTGAACTTCATTGTTTTCTAGCTTCTAGTTCTTCTGTTGAGAAGTTTATTGCTATTCATATGTGTGATCTTTTGTTTAAGACCTGTTTTTCCTCTCAGAAAGCTTTAGAATGTTGTTATATGCATTGCAGATCATCTTTTTTGCTTTCATTGTTCTGGCTACTTCATGGACCTTTTCAATCTAAATATAGACAGTCATATCCTGCAGGGCTAGAATTTTCCTTACATCATCATCATCATTAGTTTTTCCTCTCCGCTTTCTTCATCTCATTTTGGGACTCGTGTTAGTTAGATATTGGCTTTCCTCAATTGATCCTCTAATTTTCTTTTTTTTTCTCTCCAACCTTGTCTGTTTTGTGAGCTCCTCAACTGTAAATTCTATTCCTTCTACTATTTTTGTTTTATTTATTTTTAAATTTAAATACAGCAAAATTAGCATTTTTCATGTACAGTTCTATAAATTTTGAAAAATGCATAATCATGTAACCACCACTACAATCAAGATACAGAACTCTTCCACCACATCCATAAATCCGCTCCTGTCATCCCTTTGTAGTCAACCCTTTCCTACAATGCTAACTACTGGCAGCAACCAATCTGCTTTTCCTTCCTATAGTTTTGTCTTTTCCAGTATGTCATATAAATGCAGTCATACAGTATGTAGCCTTTTGAATCTCTCCTTTTGCTTAGCACAATGCATCTGCGATTCACACATGTTCTTATATATATCCATAATTCATTATTTTTTTTATTGTTGAGGAGTATCCTGTTGTATGGATGTACCACAGTTTGTCCATTCACCAGTTGAAGGATGTTTGGATTGTTTCCAGTTTGGGAGGAATCATGATTATGAATAAAGCTGCTATAAATATTCATGTACAGGTTTTTGTGTGAACTTAAGTTTTCATTTCTCTTGGATATTTACCCAGAAGTTGCTGTGTCATATGGCAACTCTTTTATTTTATAAGAATCTGCTAAACTATTTTTCCAGAGTGGCTGTACTATTTTATATTACTACCAGCAACATATGAGAGTTTCAGTTGCTCTGCATCTTTGTCAACACTTGGTATTGTCATTTAAAAAAATTTTTAGTCATTCTAAGATATATGTAGTAGTATCCCATTAAAGATATACAAGTGGCCAATAGGCACATGAAGAGATGCTCAACATTATTAGCCATCAGGGGACTGCAAAACAAAACCACAACAAGATACCACTTCATACCCACATAGGATGGCTATAATCTAAGAGATGGACAGTAAGTGTTGATAGGATGTGAATCGGGAACCCTCATACACTACTGATGAGAATGAAAATAGTGCAGCTGCTGTGGAAAGTGGTGACAGTTCCTCAAATGGTTAAACATAGAGTTACCATATGATCCAGCAACTCTATTCCTGGGTATTACCCAAAAGAATAGAAATGTCCAAACAAAAACTTGGACATGAATGTTTATAACAGCCTTAGTCGTGATAGTCAAAAAGTGGAAACAACCCACATGTCTGTCAACTGATGATGAATGGATAAATAAAATCTGCCTTAACTATACAAAGGATTGAAATACTGATACATAGGTGCTCCTTGAAAACATCATGCTAAGTGAAAGAAGTCAGTTACACAGGACTGTATATTGTATTCCATTTATTTGAAGTGTGCAGAATAGGCAAATATGTAGAGACAGAAAGTAAATTGGTGGTTGCATGGAGTTGGTGGGGATAGGAGGATTGGAGGCTGATGGTTGTGGGATGTGGGGTTTCATTTTGGGGTAATGTAAAATTGTGGTGATGGATATACAACTGTAAATATACTAAAAAAACACTGAAATTCACCTTTTAAGTGAGTGAATTGTATGACATGTGAACTATGTTATAAAGCTATTAAAAAATCACCAGTTTTAAGTGTACAGTTTGATACTTCTTAGTGATTATGCAAAGTTGTGCAAACATCACCACAAAAGAGTTTTATAACATTTTTATCCATCAAAAAGATCCTTTGTGCCTGTTTGCATTTAGTACCTATTCCCATCTCAACCTTAGGCAACCACTAACCTGCTTTCTTTCTCTGTAGATTTGTCTTTTTGGTATATTTCATATAGATGGAATCATATCTTTTGGAATCATGCCCCTTTTGCATCTGGCTGCTTTTACTTAGGATCCAGTTTCTCCATGTCCTTGCTAACACTTGTTATTGTCTGTATGATTTATCATAGCCACCCTAGTAGGTGTGTAGTGATGTCTCATTGTGGTTTTAATTTGCATTTTCCTAATGACGTTAAACACCTTCTTACGTGCTTATTAGGCGCTCCTATATCTTTGGTGAAATGTGTAGTCAGATCTTTGCCCATTTTTAAATTGTATTGTTCTTTTCTTATTGTTGACTTTTGAGTTCTTTTATGTATTTTTGATACAAAGTTTTTTTGTCAGATATGTATCTTCCAGTCTGTGGCTTGTGTTTTCACTCTCCTAATAGTGTCATTTGCAGAGCAAAAGTTCTGAATTTTGATAAAGTCCAATTAATCAATTTTTCTTTTATTATATCATATCTAAGTTCTCTTTTCCCAACTCAAGGTCTTGAAGATTTTCTCCTATGCTTTCGTCTAAAAGTTTTGAAGATTTGTTCTACATTTAGGTCTTTGATCCATTTTGAGTTAATTATTGTAGAAGATGTGAGGTATAGGTTGAGGATCATTGTTCTTATTTTGCATATGGATGTCAAGTGTTCCAGCAGCATTTGATAAAAACACTATCTTTTCTCTATTGAGCTGCTCCTGCACCCTTGTCAAAAATCAGTTGACTGAATTTGTATGGGTCTCTTTCTGTGTGTTTTCTTTGTGTGTTTACTTTCCCTTTCCTCTATCTCTCTTTGTCTTCCTGCCTCTAATTTTTCTTCTCTGTTTCCTGCTCTTTCTCCTATTTTCTGATTCTCTCTCCCTCTCCCAGTTTTCCCTTCTTCTATTCTCTTTTTCAAAATGAAGTGTATGGGTTAATATTGATTGAAGCTTTATATACCATATTTTTAGTATAAATAGCAATAAATATGAAGAATTTATATTTTTCTCTACAAGTGAAAAATGCCAAAAATGAATTAACTTTTTCACTATAATTCAGTTTTTCTCAGTGAATTTATGGTCTTAAAGAACGATGGTGATCCCTCTTCCCAAACCATGTTTCAGAACTTTTGCACCAGTGTTTTGGTTTCTTTGAAAAATAAATTAGTCAAGGTAATTTCAAATTGGCATGCTAAAGAAAGTCAAGATTTTATTTTTTCTACCATGCTTTTATTTCATTCCTAAATTGTAAAATTGTTTATTGATGCTTTTCCTGTTGGAGGCAGTCATGATTACTGGAGCCACAGATACCAGAAAAACAATTCTGAAAGCAGCTTAATTTTGCAGCTTCTCCAAAGCCAGCTTTAGATCTATTTATTTCTTAAAACACTTAGAAAAAGTAAGAACGGAATTGGATTTTGGCATTTAAATAACACTTGACAGTGGAATCAAGTAATACAAGTGACCAGTGCTGTTTTTGAACCTTAGAAAAGTACAGTCGTATTTACTTTGGTTTTCTCAGAATTAAGAGCAGTTTTTCCAGAAAAGTGCCCTAAACATTGAAACATGCCTCTCATGTCCAACACCTCTAGTCTGGTGCCACAGCATTTTAAATGTAGCCTATTAGCAAGTTTGTGGGTAAGATATTTCTTCCATTAAGCTTCATTTTAAATTTTCATTGTTTGCATTTTCAGAGAAAGACACTTTTTGCAATTTCTCTTTCTGTTAATGTTGTATGGTAGTTTGGAGACATTAGTCAAGAATTGTATCCGTGTTTTCTAGCATAACTAATGGATTTAATTTCTGTGGTCCTAGCAGAGGGTTATTATTATTTAGGAGAAATAAATGAGATTACTTAAACATCATACCTGAAATATCCAGATAACTTGCTTTGGCACTTTACTTTGCTTGAACTGTGACCTCTGCCCTTTTAGATCAAGGGAGTCCCCCTCTCCCCCCCATTTTCTTTGTTTCTTAAGATAGTCTTAACACAAAAGCTTACTTAGTTAATTATGTTCAGATTTTTTTTTCCTCTCATCTACATGAAACTATGATGGGAGCAGGGAACTTGGGCAGAGACTGGTTGAAAATTCGGGCAGAGATCTTAAAGCAATGTAATGTGGGCTGGGCTACATCATACACACCTGAGCCTTATTGCAGTCCCTTTGCAACCTCGTGCAGCAGTTGCCTTGACTTAAGCTGCAGACTCGGCATCCTTTTGGTCCCGAAGCTCAGCTGCTTGTGCATACTTCTCTCAGCCTTGGGCTGGCTGGGTTAATCCCACCCTTCCCCAACAAGGTAGCTCTGCAAGTTCCTTCTCGCTCCCACATCTCCTTCTCAAGTCAAGTTCTCTATTCCTAGGAGCATCGGCTCTTCCTCTTCTTTTCACAGGGTCCCGACTCAACCTGGACCAGCCCTTTGCTTCTCCTGCTCCTGAGAAGTGCCAAGATTCTGCAGCGCTGACTCCAACTGCCTTCTCGTGCCTAGACTTTGGGCTGCTTTCTGGATACCTGCATAAGCAAGCCCTGTCACTGCTACCCATTCCTACCTGCACCCTGCTTTTTCCTTCTTGCCTCACCTGTGTTACTTTCTCCCCCTCCCCAACTCCACCCCCTGTGCACAATGCATAAAGGATGGAAAAAGTACTGCGGCCAGAAGTCTCTGAATGAGGCATCAATGGATGAATATTTAGGCAGCTTAGGGCTGTTTCGAAAGCTGACTGCCAAGGATGCCTCTTGCCTCTTTCGGGCTATTTCGGAGCAGGTAAAAGGAAAACAAATATATCTTCTCTATGCTGAGTTTTTGGAGTTTGAGACTTGGCTCAGTACTGTAGCTAGAAGACCTGTAGCCTACCAAAACAAAACAAAACAAAACAAAAATTCCCTTTTCCCTATTTAAAACATCAGGGTCTCTCTGCTTATTAGCTTGGTGCGTGCCTTTGCTGATTAGTTCAAATATATTGCTCTGCCTTTGCTATCTTCTCTGTTTTCTAAATGTCACTTTGGAATGTAAGAGATAAAGTAATGGGGTTAAAGAAAACTTTGAAATGTATTTTGATCCTTTATAAGCAGCACCTTCTTCCTCTAAATTTTATGCCTAAGGAAAAATTTATAGGTTGTGCCCATAAGTAGTAGAAAGGGGGGGGGCATGACAGAATCATACCTCTTCCATATCGCCAAAGACGACAAAAACAGATCTTAGTAAGGTCAGGACTTAATTTCCCAATTTCCTACATATGTTCTGAATAAGGGGAGGACATGAGTGTCCAGTTCATAGTCTTAACTTAAAAGCTTCTGTTTCAAATAACTGCTGACAGTGAGCTGGTCTTTCTCTTCTTTTTAGTTGTTTTGCAGCCAGGTCCATCACTTGGAAATCAGGAAGGCTTGTGTCTCATATATGAGAGAAAACCAACAAACATTTGAGTCTGTAAGTAGAATACATACCTAAGGGAGAGTTGTTCATAGAATATGTAGCAGGTAGGAAATGAATTTTGAGCACCTACGTATGAATATCATATCCCGCCATCTCCTCTCAATAGCAAATATTTAATTTTCAGTTGGCTTCCTTCCTCCTAGCTAGCATGCTTCTGGATCTCCTCCCAGAATTAGATTGTTTTGTACTTTAATTAAAAATTAAGAAAGTTAATCTTTATCCTTCCCACTGTTTATTCCCCCCCACACCCAAAAAGTCACATTGTGGCTGTTATCCATATCACAGTTTTCTTAAACAAGTAATCAGTTCACGAGGGCTTTGGCTATGTTAATATTTTTAACTGTGTATTTTTAAATTTTTATAAATGGGAGCCCCTTGTGTTCTTTCTTATTTCTATGCACAATGATAGTCAGCCAGTCAACTTGAAGAATCTTGTAAAACTTAACTCTAAGGAAACAAATTATTCCTAAACATGTCTTTCCATGTGACAAACTGTGGTAATTGGAGCTCTGCCACTAATGATTGACTTTAAAACAACTTTTAGAAGACATCTTCGTATACGTTGAAGTATTTGAATTCTTGTTAACAAAATAAGGTTTTATCAAGGTCTGATTTGAAGTGTGCCCTTTCCTGTGGCTGTTTTTTTTTTTTTTTTTTTTTTGCTGTTTGTTTTTGTTTAAACATTCCTAGCCCTTCCAGTACTATTTGTTCTCCTGACTATATTATGGGTATTTGCCTGCTGTTCGAAGTTTACTCTTAATTATCTCAACAGGTTTCTGTGAATTTTAAAACTATATGAAGCCTTCTTGATTTTAAAGCTTATTACCTTGAAGTTAATTAGCAGTCACCACACCTGGGGAAAGGATTATTCGTGAAATTACTTCAAATGCAAGACCGTGGTGTAAAGCAGTGCATGTCAAGTGTTTTCGAGCATACAATTCACCTGGGGATCTTGTTAAAAAAACAATTCTGATTCACTAGATCTGAACTGGGGCCCAAGATTTCCGCAGTTAACAAATTCCTGAGTGATGCTTGCTGTTGTTCAAGGACCACATTTTGAGTAACAAAGATGTCTGTAAAATTTTAAAATCACATGGATGAATCTCAGATTAATTATGCAGAGTGAAAGGAGCCAGACCTCCCCCAAAAAAGTACATACTGTATGATTTCCTTTATATAAAACTCTAGAAAATACAAGCCAATCTGTAGTGACAGAAAGCAGATCAGTGGTTGCTTGTGGGTTAGTGAAGTTATAGAGGGGCACAAGGAAACTTATGGGGGTGATGGATATATTCACTATCACGATTGTCATGATGGTTTCATGGGTGCATACGTAAGTCAACTTATTTGTGCCATTTAAATATGTGTGGTTATTGTATGTCAGTTATGCCTCAAAACTGTTTAAAAAGGGAACTGAGAAAAATTAACATGATTTTTTAAGTCTAGTGATATACATGCATGGAACTAAATGTATATTATATTTCCTGATTTTAATTTTTATTGAGGTATATTTTGCATATCATAAAATTCACCATTTTAAGTTTAGTGTTTTAAGTTTTGGCAATAATATACTCATGCAACTGCCACTGCAGTCAAGGTACAAAATATTTCCATCACCCAAAAAGTTCCCTTGTTGCCTGTGCTTTTTTTGAAACTAGTGAAATTCCTTTTAAAGTTCCTCAGTTTAACTTTGTAAATGCATTTCTGCTGTCAAATTTGAAATCCTTATAATTATTGTGCTTGCTTGATTTATGAAAATTGTCGTTACTTAAGTTGGCATTTCAAAAGAAACTCCAAAGGCATACTGTTTGATGAAATGCACTGGTATGTGGATAAGCCAGGACCAGTTCCTAAGATAGTTTTATAGTCCAGCTTTTCTCCACTCAACTTTTGTGTATGTACAAATCTTCTTGAGGTGCTGTGCAAAGTAGTCATTTAATACCATAATTGTTCAGCTGAACAAAAACTCATTGGAGGATAATATTGCAGAATATAATCAGATTTCAGTAATGCTATGTATTTGGTTAAGTCAAGTTTGTTTTATTTTTGAAGTATGTGGAGGGATCTTTTGAGAAATACCTGGAACGGTTGGGAGATCCCAAGGTAAGATCAAATATGGGGGTTTAATCTTTTCAGAGTATTTGGAATAGTAGCCTAAATATCATTCAGCTGTGTCACTTTAGCTAAGCCCAGTCTATTTTCTTAAATAGCCAGCTGTGTTGAATCAAATAGTTCTTGCAAAAGTTTAGAGGCTGGGAATTGACCTGTTGTTTTGTGTTGAATATTGAAAATTGTGTGTTAACAATTTTATCATCTATAGACTAGTGAAAGAGTATATATACACTACTTGGGAACAGGACTAACCCAAGCCTTTTCACTTTAATGGGGGAGGGGGATGGCAGTGAATGTTACCAGGAGGTCATTATATTTTTTTATTAAACAACTCCCCTGATTTGTAGTTATCCTTCTTTTATGTGGGAGTAAGATTCATAAACATAATTAAAAATAATTTTATGTGATTAAATTAATTCCATAGTTCTGGACTTAACACATTTACTAAATACCCTGCTAACTTCGTATTCTTACACTAATTACATTTTTATTGTGTCTTTTAAATCTCCCATATTCCTGTCCTTGTTAATTAATAGCTAACTAAGAAGATCTTTAGGTCCAATTTTTTCTCAGAATAAGTTTATGTTAATAAGTAACTATCACAGTATCCCAAGCCTCAAAGCAAGTTATAGTGTGTTGTACAAATTCTTCACCTACAACAGTGCTAAGCATCTAAAAAAACAATTGTTGAACTTGCAAAAACTTTTACCTCCTAGATACAGAATGCTTTTAAAAACTTTATGCACTGTTTATGTTTAGGAAAGTGCTGGCCATCTGGAAATAAGAGCTCTTTCTCTAATTTATAAGTAAGTTGTATCTCTTTTTTTTTTTCTTTTAGAGAAAACGTGTGTGTAAGGTTTCTAATAAAGTCCCTTTAGGACTGGGAATATTTGAGATTTGATGTATTGATAGTCAAATGAAGTGGTCTAAGCAAAGTCAGTGGCGTAATTTTGGGGTGGAGAACTACATTTGTGTCCGTTTGAATGGAAGAATAAAGGGCTTTAAGAACTGCTAGTACTATTCCTGTAGAAAATCAGAATACTTATCTTAGAATTTTTGTGTATTTAACTTTGTTCCTTTTGTGCATGTGTGCTCAGTGGGGCAATATCACTTCCAAGAGTGTAGAAATTGTTTCCCGAGGACAACAAATATTAGATATTACATTGGTTTATGATCCTTCAAAGGGTCACAGTATGAAAACAGACATACAGTGTATCTGTAGTATTAAAATTTTATAGGGAAATTAAGAAATGTATGTTTTTAAAAGGCTCTTTAGGGAGGCAGTAATGGTGGAAAAATTTGAAAAACACTGCTGTACCGCTTTGGAAGTTCTGTTTTGGTCTTTAAAACTGCGAAAGTGGCATTTCTGAAAGCTGTAGGTTATATAGTGTGGGTTAGAGGCTAGTGGGAATCTTGTTCCTATAAGGAGTTGGATCTGTGTAAGACTCCACAGTTCTTAGGATGGTGAGATGGCGCATACCTTGATAGAATCAGAACCCTCTTGTATGGGGACTTGTTCAAGTTAGTGTTTTGCAGTCTGCTCATTCCTCACTAAATCCAGCAAGAAGTAGTACAGAAGAGGCATCGAGCAGGCAGCTAATCAGCTGTTGCTTTTAAATCAGGGACAACCTTTTAAATTGGCCTGCTTTTTGTTATTTTGTATGGCTCTTGGCTAAGAATGCTTTTTAAAAAATTTTAAATGGTTAAAAAAAGAATAATATTTCATGGCATATGAAAATTATATAAAATTCAATTTCACTGTCCACAAATAAAGCTTTATTGGAACATAATCACGTACATTTGTTTATGCGTTGTCTATGGCTGCTTTCAGGCTACAAAGTCGAAGTTGAGTAAATCGTATGGCCTGCAAAAACCATATGTTTTTTATCTGGTCTTTTACCAAGAAAAATTTGCCAACACCTGCTTTAAATAAATGGGAGCCTCCAAAACTTATATTCATACAATTGGCAATTTATCTTCTTTATTCCTCCTTTCCTCAAATTAAGATACATTTTAAAAATGCATAGGACTTTAGGGCCAGTTAGCTGTCTATGTTGAATTAATATTTATCCTCTTAAACATTTAGGTTATTTTAGATGAATAAGGTAGGCAGTTTAAAAGCACAAATCTTTGTTCTTATAACTATTTCTTGCATATACTAAATTATCTCTTTTCATCCATCTTTGTTTTCTACCCATGTAGTCGGGATTTCATTCTTTATCGCTATCCTGGCAGGCCTCCAACTCATGTCACAGATAATGACTATGAAGACAAGGTAAGATAAGTGAATGTTTACTAAAATAAAAAATTGAATGATGCTGCCAGTTTATCATTAAGAAATCATCCTTTTAAACCTAATTAATGAAAAAATAAGCACAGTCTAAAAGCCAAGCTTTTCTACAACTAGCCTTTTCCTCTCCAGTTAGTCAGCCTAAGTATTGTTAGCTATCTTTCTGAACAAACCTGATCTTGTCACTCCTCTGTAATAGGAAAAAACACCCAAAACCCTAATTGACTCTTCATTGACTAGAAGATAAGGATCAAACTCTGAAGCTAGACATTCAGTAATGTATAGGGTCCCAAACCTTCTTTCCAGCTTCATTGTCCTTCAACCTTAGTATATCATGCGACCAGAGATTCCGACTTTCATCTCTCTTTTCCTTTGTATCTCAGATGTCAATTTCTTTGAAACTTTACCAACTCCCCTGGAGTTATTTCCTCCCTTTTTGTTCCCCTAGAATCACCCAGGTAAGTATAGTGTTTATCACCTTGTATATATTTTCATGTCTGTTTCTCTCATGAGTCTGAAAGTTTCTTAAGTGCAGGGACAATGTGCTACTACTGTCTAGTGAGGTGCTTGGAAAATAGTAGGAGGTTGTTTTGTTGGTTGAGAACTCTCAGCAGGTAAACAAATTGTTCTTTAGCATACAGTTTTTCTTCCAAAAAGTTTTTAAGAAAAGCCTTCTATCCAGATGATTTGATTAGTGAATGTAGATTACACAGTATTTTAGTTTTGTCTTGTTTCATACCATGGAGCAAAATTCAGGCAGCATTTTTTTTTTTTTTTTTTTTTTTTTTTGCGGTATGCGGGCCTCTCACTGTTGTGGCCTCCCCCGTTGCGGAGCACAGGCTCCGGACGCGCAGGCTCCGGACGCGCAGGCTCAGCGGCCATGGCTCACGGGCCCAGCCGCTCCGCGGCATATGGGATCCTCCCAGACCGGGGCACGAACCCGTATCCCCTGCATCGGCAGGCGGACTCTCAACCACTTGCGCCACCAGGGAGGCCCCAGGCAGCATTTTGATGGTAAAATAATACTAGATACTGGTAGAACTGTTAGAATGTTACAGTAATCTAGACAGAAAACCTGAACTAGGCAAGTGGCATTAGGAATAGAAAAGACTGAATAAGATGCAAGAGATAACTTAGAACATAAGTATAAATTGGGGCATGTTAATTATTTTACTGATGGTACTGCCAATTTGTTCAGTAAACATTAAGCCCCTGTAGTGTACCAGGCAGTTTACTGGGTTTTGGGGATACCACAGTTAATACAGCAAAATCCTTGCCCTCTAAGGGCTCAAGAGGCTATGAAGACAGACATGTAAATAAATACAGTGAAGTGATATGTTTTATAATAGAACTATATGCAAAGAGCATATAAGAAAAAGCCCTTCACTGTGCTTTAGGGAGTTTAGAAAGTTTCATGGTGGTTGTGACATTTAAGTGGAGTATTAAAAAAAATGAGTCTAACAAGTATAAAGGGCAGTCTCTTCAGAGGAAACACTATATGCAAAGGCATAGAAGCAAGAGACCCTTGGAGACCAAGTAGTTGGATGGGGGGAAGACAGTGCTGAGAAGATAGGCTAGAGGGATGTAGTAGGCTATGCCAATAATTTGGCTTTTCATTGTACAGAATAGTCAATTGAAGCTTTTTTCCAATATTTTATTATGAAGGTTTTTCAAACATACAGAAAAGCTAAATGAATTTTACATTGAGCATCCATAAGCCCACCACTTAGTCCACTGCTAATATTTAATATCCTTGTTTTGTCACATATCTAACCACCCCTCTATCCATGCATCAATCCATCTTAAGTTTTGATGTATTTCAAAGTAAATTCAGACATTAGTATAATTGTCCCTTAATACTCAATTCAGAGTTTTTAAGCAAAGGTGTGACATAATCAGACTTGTTTGAGGAAGAGGCGTGTTAGCTATTGTGTTTTAGCAACTGTACACAGCATTGTCTGAGGTGAGATTTAGACAGTTAGATCTTTACCAGGAACCTTTAAACCTGCAGTTAATTTTTTTCTCCATTTTATTCTGAAATTTTTCATACAGAGAGAAATTATAAGACTTGTATAGTGAACATCCATATACCTACCACCTAGTTCCTATAATTATACAGCTCTGTTTTCAAATGAGTCTTATACATTTTACAGAGATATTTTTGAGCTAATTAAGGGGAAAACATCACCCATTGGGAACCATAAGAATACAAAAATGTAAGACCTTTTTAGTGTGTGCAGCCATGAGAATATCCTGTGTAAGTCTCATCCATACATATATATAGAGAGAGCTAATACTTATCAGCAGTTGGGTATTTGCATTGCACAGGATACTGTATATATGTCTGATTTGGGAATGTACAAAGCGAATGTTAGTTTATACTGAAATTGAAGTATGGAAGAGCCAGGTGGCAGCAGGGTACTTCTGTTGTGCGACACCTTGCTTTGCCTAAAACTTAGTTGCTGTATCAGTTCAGGCTCCTAAGATTTATATTTGAATTGTTTGTATTTTCAAAAATGACTTTATTAAAAGCAGTAAACATTATTCATAAGCTTTGCATAAAATATAATTTAGAGCAAATTTTCAAAGAAATAAATACCTAATGTTCACCCTAGTACCTTTCACCTTTTTAGCTGACTTAATTCTGCATTTTACATAGTTATCCAGTGTCAAAGTGAATGCTACTGCAAACTAGCCATTTTCACTCAGCCAATTTGTTCTATCTAGAAAGAGTAGAAAAACACTATATTTAAAACAAAATGAAACCTGTATCTGGAAATGTAAAGTCAAGTTTCTGTTCATGCTTTTCAATCTCATGTGCTTCAAAGTAACAGCTATTAAGTTTGGGTGGGTATCCCAATTTCATTCTCTATGTATTTATTCATTTATTATTTTTTATGTAGATGGGCTCATACTTAACATTCTGTCACTTGTTCTTTTCAGATATTTATCCCCATCAGTCATATAGATCTACCTCATTTTTAACTAGTTTACTGCCATTACATCCCACCTTCCCACCCCCAACAAACACACCACTCACAAGTATTTATGAGAAAATTATTATTTTATGTTGAGATACCACCAGGAACATAAAAGCCATCATGCTTTAGTTTTGCCTCTTCCAATCAAAATAGAACTTCTTGCCACTTCAATAGAGAAATTGTATACTCATCTTTGTTTTCTTTCCTGCTTATTTAGTCATCAGTTCTGGTTAGCTGGGTTCCTTTAACTAATCCTTACTAACTGCCTCTGGTTATTAACCTTTCTTTGTTGGAGTTCCCAGTTCTTCTAGTCCAAAGTACAAAAGGCTTCTCAGCTCAAAATCTGCTCATTGTTCTTTTAGATTAATAAACTCCTCTTAAATGCAAATACCCCTTGGGGGCGGGTGAAACTTTGCAACTTAAACTTCATTGTGGGTTACTTTAGCTTGATACTCCCTCTCAGTACTTTGAAATGGATTATACTAATAGAGTTAGAGTTGTGATTGCAAAAAAAGACTAGGGAAGAATAATAGACCTGCGGTCAGAGAACTTGTTCATTGGGAGAAGTTAGCCCAGGGTAGTGTAGGAAAGTAGAAAAAAGAGTGCTTAGGATAATTTTCTGCCAAGGAAATTTGGTGACACTATCCTCTCATAGATCACAGAGAATTGTCCTTGGTACCTCAGGTTGTTTCCAGAGATGGCTTCAAAATGAAATAGACTTAATCACTAGGGATTACATCCCCTTACACAAGACAGAGGTTTTTGAAGAAAAATTCAAAAAGGTTTTGGACCTGTTATATAAACAGATTTCATCACATGGAGCCAGGGAGCATTTTTACTGAAATAATTTGATTAGTAAGCCTGGCCTTCGAACATTGTTTGAAAAAACTAGATATTGAAGGAATCAGCTAAGAAATTAACTCATTTTATAGCCATCTCAGTGCCTCAATTCTTTAAGGAAGTCTCCTATATAGCATACTGATATATTGCTATTCAATATAGTGGATAACATTTTGAATAAATTGAATGAAATTCCTCCCCCCATAGTCTAAATTTGGGGTATTTGACCTGTTTTCTCCATTTTTAGAAGATAAGCTGGGTCGTTTGACTTCTGTTAGGCTTACTATTCTTTTTGCTCAATTTGTAAAAGTTCCCATCTTCTGCAAATTCATAAATCAGGACTTGTTTGGTATATTATCAGGAATGTGATTGAGGCTCACACTGTTGCCTTAGCAGTGATTTTAATCTTGACATTTAAAAGTCAGTCTTACCTCCCTTAGCATGATAATCTCTAGGTCTGTTCATGTTGCTGCAAATGGCATTATTTCATCCTTTTTTATGGCTGAGTAATATTCTATTGTATATATGTACCACATCTTTTTGGAAGTCAACCACATACAAAGATGGTAAGAAGGTTACAAGACAAAAGTAGTAAAATATCTATATCCACAATAAACATTAAGGGATACACAAAAGAGATGTAAAATATGATGTTAAAAACAGTAATCATGAGGGAAGGAGAGTAAAAATGCAGGGTTGATAAAATGCATTTGAAATGAAGAGATCAGCAGTTTAAAATAATCACGTGTAAATATATATATATATATATATATATAGAGAGAGAGAGAGAGAGAGAGAGAGAGATTGCTATATATAAATCTCATGCTAACCACAAACTAGAAATCTGTAATAGATACACACACATAATAGAGAAAAGAATCCAAATGTAACACTAAAGAAAGTTATCAACTCGTAAGCAGAAAAAGAAGGAACAAAAAAGAACTATAAAAACAACTCCAAACAATTAACAAAAATAAAAAAGGATGGAAAATTGTGTCAAGAACCTGGAATAACTAAAACTCTAATATACTGCTAGTATGAGTATAAATTGCACAACCACTTTGGAAAACTGTCTTTTTTTTTAATTGAAGTGTGGTTAGTTTGCAGTGTTGTGTTAGTTGCAGGTGTGCAGCGGGGTAATTTAGTTGTACATACTTATTTTTTTTCAGATTCTTTTCACTTATTAAAAATTTTTTTTTAAAGAAATAAAAGTCACTGTCAAGAAAATCTGATTATGGGATACAGCTTTCATTTATCTGTATTTGGATTTTAAACTCACTTTTTCCCCAGCCTTATTGAGATTTGATTGACATGTATGCTAAGTGAAATAAGTCAAACAGAGAAAGACAACTACTGTATGATATCACATACGTAGAATCAGAAAGTCACTTTTTTTAAAAAGCAAATTCATTTAGTTTATCAATTTCTGATTAGCAACTTAATTTGAAGTATTTCATGGTTGTAAGAAGTCTAACATTCACTTAATTGTTCTGTGTGTTTTTTCTTCAGATTCTACTCTGCTGTTCAAGTAATGGTCATTATGATTCAGTGTACTCAAAACAATTTCAGTCAAGTGCAGCTGTTTGTCAAGGCATGTGTAGGCTTTATAAATATTTGGGTGTGCTTTCAGATGATTTGTTGCTGATCTTTAAATTGAGGGGCCCACCATAAGTAGCTCTTTTAAAACTTTGTTGGCACCTATTGAATTTGTATACTGGGTTATAGCTATTTTCACATTGTTATAAAAATTCTTATTTTGACAATTGGAGTTTTGGTCATTTTTTCCTTTAGCTGTGTTGTATGAAATTCTCTATAAAGATGTGTTTGTTGTGGATGAAGAAGAGTTGAAGACTGCAATTGAGTTGTTTCGAAGTGGTTCCAAGAAGAACAGGAACAATGCTGTGACTAGAAGTGGGAATGTCCATATTGGCTCCAAGAGTTCAACTCAGGATAGGTAATAAAGGGAAAGGGGATGTCAACTACAAGATCATGATGTTTCTGTGTATCATTTGAAAGTGGAAGGGACCTGGCAAGCTTATGACTTAGTGTATTTATATAGTTATCTCTTGACATTTGCGGAGGATTGGCGCCAGGGCCCCTGCAAACACCAAAATGCTTGATGCTCAAGTCCCTTGTATAAAACAGTGTAGTATGTGCAGTTAGCCCTCTCCATATCCATGGGTTCTGTGTCCACAGATTCAACCAATTCCATCCGTGGCTGATTGAATCTGTGGATGTGGAACCTGCTGAAATGAAGGGGCCAACTGTATATACACACACATGTATGTATGTATGTATGCTTGTATGTACAGGGATGTACATTTTTTAATGGGGGAAGAGAAGTTTTACCAAAAGATATGTTGCATTGCGAAATGCTCAGGTTTTGGGGGTTTGGTCCAAGTCGGAATCCATTTTTTTTGTTTTTCTCCTATTAACCTGTCTTGTGTCAATTTTATTATTCGTCCAGCCACAAGAACTCAAGAGGGGTAGGGGGGAAATTTCCCCCTCCTGACACATATCTCAAGTCTGACTCCAGAATCAGTTTTTTAATTGCTAGAAGAGACTTTGGAACTATAATCCCATGATTCTCAAACTTATATATGAATTACTTAGGGCGCTTGTTAGGCAGATTTTGGGGCCTTCTTTCAAAATTGGAGATCAGAGTAGGGCCAGGGATCTACTTTTTAAACAAGTACACCCAAGTATTCTGATAGAGGTAGGCCATGGACCACACTTTGAGGGAAAAAAACCTGATCCTAAACCAGCACCATCATTTTGTAAATGGTAACTGAGGTTCAAAGTGGTTACTTGACACATACATCCAGCTAGTAGAAAAGAATCTCTCAGGCTAAAGGGGAGTTTTAGGAGCTTTTAGTGTCTGCCTTTGGTACTCACTAGGAGTATACATTGTGGCCTCTGAGGAAGCAGCTATTATTGAACAGATTTAGTCAAAAACTTTGAGATAATAAAGTAGGTGTTGTCTTATATTTCTCCCTGATTCTTCTGTCTGGAAATTCAGATAGGCTTGGTGCTAGTCAGATATAACCTTGTCTTTTTGTTGTCTTGCAGTTCTATTTCTTGAATGTTTAATGCTTTTTTTTTGATAAAGAGGGTTTTTTAAAAAAGCTTACAATCGGCCCTCCCGATCCACATGCAGAACCTGGGGTGGTGGAAGGCTGACCGTGAGGGACTTGAGAAATTTGAGGATTTTGATATCTGCCAGGGGTCCTGGACCCAATCCCTCATGGATACCGAGGGATGACTGTATTAAGGAATGCGGGGGGCGGGTGGCAACCATATATATCAGGGTAGAAGTTACTTCATTCTTCACTGATTATTTGTATTAAGAACTTGAGGCTTACAGAAACTAAAGTAGTAGGAAGGCAGGGTGTATTAGTTATCTGTTGCTGAGTAACAATATTTCCACAAACTTGGCAGCTTAAAACAACATTCTTATGTCATAATTTATGTGGGTTAGGAATCTGGGCACAGCTTATCTGGGTCTTCTGCTTAGGATCTCACAAGAATGTAATGAGGGTTTTAGCCAAGATTGAGTTCTCATCTGGAGCTTTGGGGAAGGATCCACATGGTTCTTGGTAGTATTCAATTCCTTGCAGCTGTAGGACTGAGAACTTCAGCTTTTTGCTGGCTGTCAGCCAGAATAACCCTCAGCTCCTTGCCACATGGGATTGGTGAACATGTCTGCTTGCTTCCTTATAGTCAGCAAGAGAGATCAGCAAGACAGGCACTACATTCTTATATAGTGTAATGATATACATCCTGTCTATTGGTTAGACACAAACTTGGAGGGAAATCATACAAGAGTGTGAACACCAGGAGGTGGGGATCATAGTGACCATCCTGAGATTGTGTCCCCACAGGAGGTATGAAATATATAGGAGGTATTTGTAGCACGTACTTAAAAAGAGGAAGCATAAATGTAAGTGCTGGGATGAAAAAGTATTTGCCTCATTTTTAGAACTGAGCTACTTTACCACTAGATGGTGGTATAGTCATTAGACTTACGACTTAGCTACTGCATTTATATAAAGCTCTTTGTTCTAAATCTTTTCAATTAGGACTGAAGAGTGGGGTGCCTGCTGCAATGTTGAAAATATACCAGAGGGGTACAATCAAGGAACAGAAGAAGCAAAGGTTTGAGATCTTCTAGGGCAAAGAATTTTCATAATCTTGGCTTGCAGTATCATAACTTAAATTAGTTAAGGTCAGATGGTCCATTTTAGTTATATGGGGTGGGGGAAGAACTGATGTTTTCCTTCGTGTAAGTCTTGATCTGAAATGTAAAATTTGTGCTTAATGTTCTCTGAATTTTTATTCCTATGGAATTGTAAATCTTTTTCAAAGCTAACTCTGAACACTTGAGAAATTTCAGAAGCTGTTGTTTTCAAGTTAAAGTAATATTAGAAACCCAATAGATATTTAGTTTGTAATCAATCTTCTGATGCTGAGGTTTCTTTTTGTCATTAAAGAGAGTAAGGTTTATTCCTATTTTACTCAGAAAATAGGTAGTAATCCTAGTTGGAGAAACAGGAGGAATTTTACCACCTGTATAGGTCTAAAATCAAGCAGACCTTCAGTTTGAGACTAGCTAAATAGGGCAGATACTACTAGAACAATCTCTGTGTATGCCCCCAAGTGCTGGTAATTTGGAAACAGTATGGAATACCATGAAATTCTAGGAAAGCAGAAGAAAAAGATAATTCTTTTGGAAATTGTAGCAGATTTTGATCAAAATGAAGTAACCTTTTCAGATTTGTCTAGGTGTCTAGGGTACAGAAACACTTGAACTTGATATGCACCTCTGTATGCATATCAAGATGAGACTTGTTGAATAGCCCTGACTGAATCTTTAATTCTGGTCTGTGTTGCATTGATTTATGTATCTCCTGAGTTATTGGCTGCTTTAGACAATATTTCTCTTCTGCCATCTATAACCTTTTAGATTTCTGCATATTGCTTATTTAGACTCCTGATTTTTAAAAAACACAGTAAAATTTATTGCGGCTTTTATTTTTTTTAAATGAAGGTTTATTTATTTAGGCTGTGTTGGGTCTTCATTGCAATGCGTGGGCTTTCTCTAGTTGTGGTGAGTGGGGCTACTCTTCGTTGTGGTGCGCAGTCTTCTCATTGCTGGGGCTTCTCTTGTTGTGGGGCATGGGCTCCAGGTGTGCGGGCTTCGGTAGTTGTGGCACATGGGCTTAGCTGCTCCGATGCATGTAGGATCTCCCCGGACCACGGCTCGAACCCATGTGCTCTGCATTGGCAGGTGGATTCTTAACCACTGTGCCACCAGGGAAGTCCTATTTCTTTTAATAAAGAAGGACAGGCCTATATGTACATAGTTTTAAAAAAGGAAGAAAAGAACCTTATTTCTTCCTTTTTCATAGAAGGAAGACTTAAGGATGGTGAGTTTGTAGCATGATTATTTTTGTTTTAGTCTCCAGAAAATCCATCAAAGATGCTCTTCCCTTATAAGGTGCTCAAAGCCCTGGATCCAGAAATCTATCGTAATGTAGAATTTGATGTTTGGCTGGACAGCAGAAAAGGTAATGAAACATCAACAGGATATTTTTGAATCCTGACAGATCTAGGAGAATAATTTTGCAAATTTTTTTAGTAAGAGGTGTTTTCAAACTACTGTTATAAAGAAACACTTTTATATGTTTATATGGTACTTTTTAGCCTACTCAATACATGATTTACATCCAAAGGAGGAAACAAATAGGTTTAGAACTGGGGAGGGATCTTGTAGAGTCTGATGTTCATCAGGGACTTCAACTGTGCAAAGACTGTGTGTCTTTAGATAACTTTAAGAGTACCAGAAACTTGTAAGTGGAAATAAGTTCATCTTAAGTTTAATGTGTCAAGACTGCCCTCACTGATAGATGAATAGGTCAGGTGTTGGCAGACTATGACCTGTGAATCAAATCCAATCTGCCACCTGTTTTTGTATGGTCTGTGAGCTAAGAATGGTTTTGATATTTTTAAGTGGCAGGGAAAAATTAAAAGAACAGTGTATTGTGATACATGAGAATTATATGAAATTCAATTTTAAGTGTCCATAAAGTTTTATGACAGACTTGAATAATTGCAAGAGTCTGTATGACCCACAAACTTTGAAATATTTACTATATGGCTCTTTACAGAGAAAGTTTGCCAACCCTTGAAATAAGTAATTGTTTCTCTCCCCTTGTAAGATAACTAAGTTGATCAAAGTAGGTCTTAAAGTTCTGCCATCAAGGTAGCCTCTAATGTTTCATATTCAACTCCTTGAACCTCGGTGGTGAACCTAGGTATAGTTAATAATCTAGAATGAGGTTAATACCTTGTGGAACACAATAAAAACACAGTTGATCCTTGAACAGTGCGGGGGTTAGGGCCGCTGACCCCCTAAGCAGTTGAAAATCCAGATATAATTTGTAGTCAGCCCTCAGTATTCCCAGTTCCTCTGTATCCTCAGTTCTACATCCTCGGATTCAACAACCTCGGTACTTGTAGTACTATTGAAAAAAATCTGCATATGAGTGGATACATGCAGTTCAAACCCGTGTTGTTCAAGGGTAAACTGTATTGTTTTGAAGAAGCTACATAGTGTTTTTTTTTTTCCTTTTTTAAAAAAATTGAAGTGTGTTACTTTCAAACTGTACCTTGTTGGTATATGACCAACTCTTAAGATTACAACCTCCCAATTTCCACCTATTTGTGGGGTTTTTTTTGGTTTTGTTTTTTTTTTTTGCGGTACGTGGGCCCCTCACCCCCGTGGCCTCTCCCATTGCAGAGCACAGGCTCCGGACGTGCAGGCCCTGTGGCCATGGCTCACGGGCCTAGCTGTTCTAGGGCATGTGGGATCCTCCCGGACCGGGGCACGAACCCGCATCCCCTGCATCGGCAGGCAGACTCCCAACCACTGCGCCACTAGGGAAGCACCCTATTTGTGTTTTATAGCACAGAACTATTCTGGCAGGTCTCCTTAAATTGACCACAGGAATAACCCATCAAGAGTGATGGAATGACCCTTTAGGACATTTTCCCACCAGATTTTAGCTTATAGTGGTAGCATTGTCAAAAACACTGTGGTAAAAATAAATTAGAAAATGAAATGACATAAAACAGCAAAGGAACCAGTTCGGTTGAGCTTGAATCTTCATTTTCTTTTCATAGAACTTCAAAAATCTGATTATATGGAGTATGCTGGGAGACAGTACTATTTGGGAGACAAATGTCAGGTTAGTTCCTTCTTTAAAGAATCAGTAATTTGTTTTTCTGAGATTGTGGTTTTAGTCATTAATATGAGTTCAACAAAACTAATTTACAAAATGCTAGGAATTTTTTAATGTTTGGTTAAATTTTAATTACAAACTTGTGATTAGATGTAACGCTGTTTCAGCATGTGCTGCCTCCATTGAACTGGATTGGCAGTGTTGATTATCAACTGCTTTAATAAGTAGATACTGAACTCCACTTGGGAGGAGAAGTAGTGTTTTTGTTTGGCAAAAGCCAGATCTGACTCGAGACTAGATGTGTTCTTACTGTCTCTTCCCCTCTTTCAGGTTCACTTGGAATCAGGTGGAAGATATTATAATGCTCATATTCAGGAAGTTGGAAATGAAAGCAATTCTGTAACAGTCTTCATTGAAGAATTGGCAGAAAAGTAAGAATATAATAATTTGTTGAATTACTAAAATCTTTGGCTTTTGATGCCTTTTTGTAATATTGAGAATTACCAGGATGCTAGTAAGAGAACCAAAGTTATATCTGGTACTGGCCTAAGATGACTTATCGTGAGTTGTAAAAGCATATGGTGAGGTGTGAAATTTCAGTATACCTATGCATAAGTTTCAAAATCCTGGGTAATAGCCAACTTATTAGAAATACTAAGTACAACAGAATTCTGATATAAAACTATACTAACTGGAAAGCTAGTTTGTTAACTGAGTCTCTGCCAATATCAAGATAGGCTAGTCCATCTGTTCTCAAACTTTAACATACCCCAGAATTACCTGGAGAGCTTGTTAAAATACAGATTGATGAGCTCCATCCCCAAAGTTTGATTTAGTAAGTTTGTGGTGGGGCCCAAGAATTTGAACTTCTAACAAGTTTCCAGGTGATGCTAATGCCGTTGGTCCACTTTGAGAACCATTAAAGTAGGTTATGCTGCCCTAACAACCAAAGACTTTTGGCAACTTAAAGTTCATTTCTTGCTCATTTAGCATGTTCATAGTAGGTCAGCAAAGGGGACCCAGGTTGACAATGGCTCTATCCAGACGTATGCTACCAGGATCACAGGCAGGGAAAAAATGAAAGCATGACAAACCGTGTGCTGGTTTTTAAAGCATCTGCTCAAATTTTCCTGGACAAAATAGGTTACATAACTAAGCCTAAAGTCAATGGGGTGAGAAAATATAATCGTTCTTCAAGGAGAGGCAACAAATATTTGTAAATTAGTCTACCACAGTCTATCCTCCTGAGCATGATATGTGCTACAAACAGCTGTGAAATTGTACAAACTGCTCTTAGGTTTTTTAACATAAAAAGAAAACCTCAATGAGGAAGCTAGTGTTAACAGGTTTAAATAGAAAACACTTGAAAATGAAGCAGGAGGGATCAGGTATATGTATCAAATGAGAATTAAGTCTGTGTTGCCATGGCTTAATGGTGGTATCTTTACGTTTAAGGCATGTTGTTCCACTGGCTAACTTAAAACCACTTACCCAAGTAACACCTGTTCCTGCCTGGAATGTTACACCCAGTAGGAAAGGAAGAGGTTACCAGAAAATTTCCTGCGGCTGTGTCCCAGAAATGGGTTTGTATGCTGAAGGTTTTATTATTTTCCTCTTGTATTTACCTACATTGCACTTTAAAAAAATGCTGGAACGTTAAGTCTTATTCTGGGTTAGAGTTTCTCAACTTCAGCACTACTGACTTTTTAGGATGGATAATACTTCGTTGTAGGGAGCTGTCCTGTGCATTGTAGGATGCTTAGCAGCATCCCTGGTCTCTATCTACTAGATGCCAGCAGCATCCTTCTCCAAGTTATGACAACCAAAAATGTCTCCAGACATTGCCAAATGTGCCTCAAGAAGGGGAGGGGCAGAATTGTCCCTGGCTGAGAACTACTGTTTAGGTGACTTTGCTTAAGCTTAAGGTGGAGTGGATTTTAAATTCTAAAACTTGAAGGGAAAAGATTTCTCAAAGAACTAGGAAAACACCTCATGGAAGCAGCCAGAGAAGCTGGAAGCAGCCATATTAATATGTCTATTAATAGACATAATTTTTTGGATAACAGTAACATAGATGACTGGATGACTGACTCTATGTTTTGATGACCAAAGTTGCCTATACTAAAGGTAGTGCTGAGATGTCCATTGATACAGAAGTTACTTGCTGGTTTTGCCCTTCCGAATGAAAGACCTAGTACATCCTTTGAAAATACAGAAGTTCCTTCCCTGTATTCATATGGTTTTCCTAAGTAAAACATCTGAGAGTCTTAGACATTTGTGGGAGACACTGGACCTTTTGCTTTGGTTTTGAAGCTTATTGCTTACTTCTTTGTTTGCTTGAAAGCTATGTCAGAGATGGACATGAAGCAACGGAGGAAGATGTTCAAGAAAATTAGAGGGAAAGAGGTTTATATGACTATGGCTTACAGCAGGGGAGACCCCCTCCTCCCACCCAGGCTTCAGCACAGTATGCGTTATGGGCATGACTCTCCAATGCACTGCTCACAGACAGCTGGCGGTGTTATGTCTAATGGACATTTTCATCCTCCACATTCATCTCAGGGACAAGGTCGGGGATATGGGACGCCCAGGTAGGTCTTAACTGACTTTGAAGATAATGTACATCTCTGTTTAGACATTGGAAATAATTCCTTGGCAGAATTACAGTAGAATTTAGAAATATCTTAATAGTTTAGAATTATTTTATAATCTCTGCCTGAAGGGAGCGTAATGGATGGAACTGATGTATACTTAAATTCTTGTCAAATTTATTGAAGATTTGTATTCTCATAGTCTAGGAAAATATGATGGAGCAGTTGAAGAGATCCTAGAAGATAGAATGCCATCAAGCTGAGTGCCATGTATATGGCACTGTGTCTGTCAATAATGAATAGGCCAAACCATAAAGAATATAAAGAAAGAATGTATGTATATGTATAACTGAATCACTTTGCTGTACAGCAGAAATTAACACAACATTGTAAAGCAACTATACTGCAATTTTAAAAAAATGAATAGGCCTAATGTCAGTAGTGAGGAAAGCAAAGCTCTTTCTATTTGGTCATTTTTAGAAGGATATGTTAATTCTATTTAACTACAAAGACTGACTACTCAAGCACTGGTAAATAAAGAGTTCTGGGTTTTTTCCCTCTTTATTCTTAGGGATTCACCTCACTTTATAAACAGGCACAACATGGCAGGCCCTAAAGTTGGTTTTTACCCTGGCCCGGGTAGAAGGTGCTGCCAGAGCTATGATAACTTCTCCTATAGATCTCGGTAAGTGAATTTTAACTTTGAAAGTTAGAGAAAATGAGTGAGTCTGACTTTCTTGCTCTGCAGTAAATATATGGACTAAATTTTAAAGTGCCAACATTGAGATGTTTGAACTGTTATTTAGAAATTAGAAACAAGTTACTACCATATTTTATCTTTTTTTCCCCTTCTCATTCTGCAAACTACTTAAGTTCCTTTAGACGTAGTCACCGCCAGATGCATTGTATGAATAAGGAGTGCCAGTTTAGCTTTGTTCCAGAGAATGGACAGATGCCCAGGGGCTTGGAAGAAACCATTACTTTTTATGAAGTTGAAGAAGGGGATGAGACTTCTTATCCAGCTTTACCTGTAAGTAGGTCAAAATTTTACTCAAAAAGCCATTTACTTTTTTTATTGTACTTTTTTAAGTGAAGGTAATATGGATACATTTTAGCTGTTTTACAAATGACCAAATACAGCCCCTCCTGGAAAACATGAGTTTTCATCCTAGAGCTTTTAAAAATTGGAGAGAATGTTTTTTTAAGCTGTTCTTATGGAGGAGGAGCAGAGGTGGACAAATAATCTTGCCTATATAAGTATGGGCTAAAATCTTCTGTTCTTTCTCTTTTTTTTTTTTAATATTGACATATGTCGTGAATTTTTAAATGTATTTATTTATTTATTTATGGCTGTGTTGGGTCTTTGTTTCTGTGCGAGGGCTTTCTCTAGTTGTGGCAAGCGGGGGCCACTCTTCATCGCAGTGCGCGGGCCTCTCACTATCGCGGCCTCTCTTGTTGCGGAGCACAGGCTCCAGACGCACAGGCTCAGTAATTGTGGCTCACAGGCCCAGTTGCTTCGCGGCATGTGGGATCTTCCCAGACCAGGGCTCGAACCCGTGTCCCTTGCATTGGCAGGCAGATTCTCAACCACTGCACCACCAGGGAAGCCCTCTTCTGTTCTCTTGATCGTTATTTCCTCACATATTTTTGATTCTAAAGTAAATTTAAAATATTTATAGCTTTTTCTCTGACTATATAGGGAGAACTGCATGTGTATGTGTGTATCTCTTTGGTACAGAATCATGGAGGGCCCTCTACAATGGTTCCTGCTACTTCAAGATACCATGTTGCAAGGCGAGGACATAGCTCAGGCAAACAGACTCTGAATTCAGAGGAAGGTGATGGCCAGAGTGACAATGGTGAGTCAGTTCCAGTTAAATATTTTTTTAAAAGATGATTCTTGTTGTATTAGCACAACAGGGCTAAAGTTTTGGTTTGGGGTGGGGGGTCTCACTCTGTTCTGGCAACTCATTTTGAAAGAGTTATCAGTTCTTGTATCAGAGCTTGCTAGGTTTTTGAAGATGTCTTGGTATTTTTCAGAAAGACAGACTTCTATTTCTGTAGACCACTACATTGTTAAAACTTTCAGCTCTCTGCATAGGTCTTCAGTGAGTTTTGATTTGGTGAGATTTCAGTATGGAAAATATCTATTCCTTATTAGTGAGGAACTATTCATGTTGTCCTCACCATTTGTATAACTATTTTAGGCTTTTCATGTGACTCTTATTTTACAAGACTGCTATGAAATAATTTCGTTGCCCAAAGAAATCTACTTGATCTATAAACATTACTGTTCATTGAGTTCTAATGGCCATGTACTGTACTAAGCAATTATAATTACAATTTAATATAATACTTTATCGCTCTGAGGAATGTGGTATCTTTATTATTTTTTTATTAATTTTTTTTATAAATTTATTTTATTTTTATTTATTTTTGGCTGCATTGGGTCTTTGTTGCTGCGTGTGGGCTTTCTCTAGTTGCGGTGAGCTGGGGCTACTCTTCGTTATAGTGCATGGGCTTCTCATTGCGGTGGCTTCTCTTGTTGTGGAGCACGGGCTCTAGGTGTGCAGGCTTCAGTAGTTGGGGCGTGCAGGCTCTAGAGTGCAGGCTCAGTCGTTGTGGTACACGGGCTTAGTTGCTCTGCAGCATGTGGGATCTTCCCGGACCAGGGCTCGAACCCCTGTCCCCTGCATTCGCAGGTGGATTTTTCTTTCTTTTTTTTTTTTTTTTTTTTTTACGGTATGCAGGCCTTTCACTGCTGTGGCCTCTCCTGTTGCGGAGCACAGGCTCCGGACGTGCAGGCTCAGCGGCCATGGCTCACGGGCCCAGCCGCTCCGCGGCATGTGGGATCTTCCCGGACTGGGGCACGAACCCGCATCCCCTGCATTGGCAGGTGGACTCTCAACCACTGTGCCACCAGGGAAGCCCGAGGTGGATTC
The DNA here is from genome assembly GCF_025265405.1 of Mesoplodon densirostris. Lineage (NCBI taxonomy): Eukaryota > Metazoa > Chordata > Mammalia > Artiodactyla > Ziphiidae > Mesoplodon > Mesoplodon densirostris. The sequence continues at coordinate 39,379,218 of NC_082681.1, read as the reverse complement.
TTAACCAATTCTTCCCACCAGGGAAGCCCTTCTCTGTTTTTGATGTGAGAAAATTGAGGTTCAAAGGGTAAATGACATGGCCAAAGTCATACCTTTGGTAAGTGGCAGAGATTTAATCTTTTTTATAACAGTTTTATTTAGATATAATCTACATACTATACAATTAACCTAACTTGTACAATTCAATGTTTAAAGTGCAATTCAGTGGTTTTTAGTATAGTCACAAAGTTGCATACATCACCACAATCAATTTTAGAAAAAGAAACCCTGTACTCATTAGCCGTCATTCTTCATTATCCCCCCAGCATCCCCTGCCCCTAGTGTTAGGCAGCCATCAGTCTGCTTTCTGTCTTAATGGATTTGTCTATTCTGGACATTTCATATAAAAGGAATCATGCAATATGTGGTCCTTTGTGACTGGCAGAGATCGATTTTGAATTTGGGTTTATCTGACTCTAAAACGTATACATGACCTTTATAGTTGTTAGAATGCCTCTCATCATTGGGTTGCTTATTTTTTTTACCACTTTTATGTAAAATGAAATATGCCTACTGAAACAATTCTGGAGGAATTGGGTGGATTAAGGAGGTGTGAGGCAGTCTGAATGATTTGACTTACTGGTCAACGTATTTTCTTGTGATATTCTTCTTTCTGCTACTTACGTTGGAGAAAATAGACATTTCTAAGAACTTAGTGTGCATGCATGTGCCTGAGTATGCGTATTCTCTGCTCTTTTACTCAGGATGGCCCTTTTCCTTTTCCTTTTAGCACAGTGGGTATCTTCATATGTACTGTTCACCTATAGTGGCATATTCAGAGTAACCAAATATTCGTTCTCACCTTAAATCCTGTTGTCTGGAGGGGTTACCTGCATGTGTGTTGGATAAGTGACATGTTTAAGAATCAATCCAGTTTTGACCTTTGGGGTGTTATTTGCTGGAAAACTGTCCAGTTAAAGATTGACTTTCTCTGAGTTTCAATGGTGTAGCATCTTAGAGCAAAGTACTTCAGTCCTCTAAGCCATCTTCTGAGAACAAACTGATTGTAAATGTATTATTTACCTGAATCAGGCTGAAAAACAGATGAAGCATGCCATATTCCTTTAACGTTCACCTAAGCAAACTATTGGTTATTATACTCAGATTACTTTATAATCACCATTTACTATATGCCAAGCATCATGCTATGTTCTTTTCACCCCACTATGAGCTAGGTACTGTTAACCCTGTTTTACAGTGAAGAAATTGACACAAAGATTAAATAACCTGCCTAAAGTGATATAGTTAATTAGGATTCAAATCTAGACAGTCCTAACTCCAGAGCCAGTGAAGTTAATCACCATACTCTACCGCCAGAATTGGACACAAGTGGGTTTTTCACGTCTGTCTGAACTCTAAGAACTAAGGGAATTTTCAAAGGAGAAATTTGTACTGTTTACAGCCAGTCTCTGGCTTTAATATCTGTTGAGTAGTATGAAAGCTCAAATCACTTGTTTCAAGGATGTATACATTTTAGTTTTGAACATATATCCATAAAACTTGAGAAAAAGCAAGTGCTGGCCATCTGTCTCTGCTGAGCAAAAAGTCCTACATAAACACACTTTTTCTGTCTTTTTTTTCTAGGGGGATATCATGAAGAATATATTTATCCTTCAGGTCAGTGAGATCTAGGTAAAATCTGATATTCATTATTTATAAAATTTCAAACTATAAAATAATGCTCATTATTTTTATTTTGGCTATATCCTCTAGAACAAGACTATGAAACTTCAGGTGTTTACAGCACAACTGAATCTACAGCAAACTTGGTAGGTATTTAATAATGACAAACACATACAGTTCCTGTGTACTAGAACACTGTTCTGAGTGCTGTACATATAAATGTATTTAAATCAGAACAATCCTATGAGGTATTAGGGTATCATTCCCATTTTGTAGATGAAGAAATTGAGGCCCAGAAATTAAGTAACTCATCCAAGATCACACCCCTTTCTAGAAATTTCCTAGAGATGTTCCTAATATGTGTTGATAGAAGAGGAAATTTGAACATTGGCGATGATGATTTTTTTAGAGGATTTTATCATGATCTTTCTAACAGTAAGAATGGGCCATAAATCTCAGGTACTTAATATAACAAAAGTTTACTTCTTGGTTATGCTACATGTGTAGTGGAGGTCTGCAGGAGGGCTCTGCTTAGGGACTTAGGCTGATGGAAGCTCCATCCATGATTGCTAAGGCAGGAAACAAAAGGTAGTGAATGGTGCACTGGCTCTTACAGCTTTTACCTGGAGATGACACATATCACTTTCTTTTCCATTTCTTTTTTTTTTTTTTTTCGCGGTGCGCGGGCTTCTCACTGCTGTGGCCTCTCCCGTTGCGGAGCACAGGCTCCAGACGCGCAGGCTCAGCGGCCATGGCTCATGGGCCCAGCCACTCTGCGGCATGTGGGATCCTCCCAGAACGGGACACGAACCCGTGTGTCCCCTGCACCGGCAGGCGGACTCCCAACCACTGTGCCACCAGGGAAGCCCTCCATTTCTTTTTCGTCGGCCAGAGCATGTTTCTCTTGAAGACTCTAACTTCTCTGTGCCTAGAAGTCAAAAAGTTGGAAATATTTTAACAGCACTAAGGATTACAACATTCAGTGGAAACTCCCACAGGCAAAATACTTCCTTCTACCTCAAGAGAGGCAACCCCAAAATCCCCTTCAGTGTGATAAAACTCACAGCCCAAGGTTTCTGGGAAATGTGTAGTACTCTTTGTATTGGGTCCAGATGTGGTTCCTCTTGATCTGGAGGCCTAAACCAAATATACAAAGTTATTTACCCCTTACATACCCAATTTCCAGTGGTAGAGCAGGGACTGAAAAATTGCAGTAGAACTTTCCATTCAGATGCAGGTAAAATGGGAGAAACAGTTACTGGTCCATAGCAATTCTGACATCATGCTGGACAGACATTTTGAGGGCCCCCAACCTAGGCATGGGGACTGTTCCCTGGAGAGGCTCCCTGGTTCATTGTTTTCTGGGGCTCTTGATTACTCCAAGGACCTTCCTTCTTTGGCTATATTTGAAGTAGGCATTGGAGAATAATCCATCTTGGCAGCTGAGCAGCTTTCTCAGCCTGCTTCTTACTCATAGAATATTGAGGGCCCAAGGGTGGTTTTATCTCAGTTGGATAGTTTTAGTTCTGCTCATGGTTTCTTTGGCTATGTGAGTAATTTATTGTGTAGCTTCTCTGATTCCTATTAGTTTCATTTGCCAATAGCCATACTGACAATTCTTTTTTATAAATATACTACTTAGATTTGCTATAATTCTTTGCATTCTTATCCCTGTCTCTACTTGATTGCAAATACCTTCAGCTTATCAGGCATTGATGAATGAGCCATACCTTTGAATACTTTTCCATGAGCCATTTTGTCCAAGTGCAAGGATTCATTGGGTGTTATATCCTTAATGGTACTCTTGCTTTGAGATACTTTAGTGCAATCATATTTTAACAATGATTTGAGTCTTCCTTCAAGGCCGAGTTTTAACTTCTCTTTGTTGTTCAAAGCATTTATCAATTTTATCTTTTAGAGTTTTGAGTTGAAGCAGTTGCCTTTCCAAACCCTACAAGTCCTAGTATTCAAGGACTCTATTCCCTTTCATTCCTGCCTACAAACTACTTTTCTTTACACATCTGTCTTAAAATACCTTGCTCAACTCTGCCAGCAGTAATCAAAACACAAAACTAACATTCTGTTTTCCAAACCTCTTCCCTTAAGAACTACAAATTCATAATCTCCTTCTCAAGTTAGGTTTTTGTTACAGCAGCACCCTGATTTTAGTTACCAATTACTGTTTTGGTCAAGCTAGGTTACGCTGCAACAACAGTCCACCAAAATCTCAGTGGCTTAACACAGCTGTTCTTGCTAATGTTATAGGTCCAGTGCAGATTGGTAGCAGGCCTTTGTTCATCAGAGTCACTCAGGAATCCAGGCTGCTGGACATGTACTTTCACAGTCACCTTGGCAGAGCTGAAGATAGGGAAATTAAACACTGGCTCTCAATATTTCTGCTCATATTTCATTGTCCAAACAAGTCACGTGCCAATACCTAATTAGATGAGGCCAGGAAGAGCAACCTACCCATGTACCTAGGAGGAGAGCTGGAATATTTGTGAGGAAGTTGAATGACTACCCTCTATTCTCTGTGATTAATCTTAACTTTGATAGCTTCATGTACTGAATTTTTGTTTTTACTGTTTAGGCAGTACATCTTAGGAAGGTGATGAAAACTGTGATATATAATTCTCTTCCCATTATTTCTCCTTCCCTTCCTTTGCCCCTGCTAGAGAAATAGTTTTTTCCTCTCACTCTGTCATTACTCTTCTCATATCACATGCTTTTACACCATTTCTTGAAATAGCCACCCAAGTTGAAAAAGCAAGTAAAAATCTCGCCTTCAGGGATGACAGGAGTAGACACTTCCTTTCTGTCCCTTTAATTTCACTTGTCACGTGTTCCTTTTTGTTCTGAACTTACTTTATCATACATCCCCAGTAGGTTTCAATCTCTTCATGATGTGCTCCACTCCCATTCTCCAGTCACCAAGTAAGTTTTCTAAGTGATTTTTTCACAGCATTCTGAGGGGAGAAGACCAATGCAGGACTTAAAGATTTCCAGGTACAGAACCTTCTAAGAAACCATGAACATTTTTTCTTCTTAATTCCACGCCCAACTCTCACCTAAATCCTTCTCTAGAATTGTTTAGAATTCACACTGGGCCTTCTGAGCCAGGGCTAAAGTTTGCTCTTTGGCCGGTACTTGGGCTGTACTTGAACACAGACTTTCGAAACATGCACTCTTAGGTCCATGTTAAGTGGGCCTTGTCTTTGTCCCAATGTGGTTCCTCTTGTTTCCTGTGATTACTTCCCCTGATTTCCTCTGTGTCCTTATTACCAACTTCTGCTGCTAGTTTATTTTTCTGTCATGACAGTCTGTCATGCATAATTCTGAGCCTTTTAAAATCACTGTTACTAAAGTTGGCTAACCTGCTGTAAAATACATAGATATGTGTATGGTCAAATTTTTATCATGGCCTCATAATTAAGTGTAAAACTGAAATACATTTATTTGCTTTTGTAAAATATTTTTCAAACCCTGATGTTATCTTTCACAGTAGTCTTTTTTTTTAAGTCAGTAATACAAATTAATCAAGTTCCTATGAATAAATGCATTTTTATTTCCTACCTGTTTAGGGAGTACTGCAAATGTTTAATTGTCACTTAACAATTTTCAGTTATCAGTTATAATAGTTTAACTGACTATATAGATTTTTTTTCTGTGCCACATATGTACCACTTTTAAGTAGTAAATGACCCTTTATTGCTATATTTTAAAAGCAGTTGTATTAGGAAGAACTTTGTAAATAAATACTTAAAACTCAAAAAAAATTTAAAAACAATCATTGTTACTTTCACAAAGACAAGGTCTTGAACCAAAGGGGAATGGTGTTTGGATTATACTACATCCTGCTTAGGTAGGATGCAGCTGACCAGCCAGTTATCCACCCTTGTCCCAAGCTGTTCCTTTAGATGGAATGCTTTCTTTTAGCAACACTGTTGCTGGCCCTACTGATTTTGAGGTTTTTAAGGCAACAGAGGACACTGAGAAAGTGTTTAAATTACAATTCTCCATTACATTTTAGTATCTACATTGGGACTAGAGTTGGATATGATCAGGATTTCTGTAGATAGGAAATAGAACAGTCACCTAAGTCAGGCACTAGAGTGATACCTTTTGGAGCATTATCATAGTAGTCACCTCCAAGTTTGAATACTTTGAGGACAGATCACTTTCACTTATCTTTAGGAGATGTTGAAACAAAGCAGATCTTTTATTGATGTATTGTTTAATTTCTTGATTTCCCCTTATTTGTACTTCTGTATTCATTAAAGTCTCTTCAGGATAGAAGACCATGTTCTATGTCTCCTCATGATACAGTTACCTCATACAACTACCCCCAGAAGGTAATCTTTATAGTTTTATTTTGCAGTCAGTTGCAGTGGCCTAAACAGCAGAAAATGAATTTTTTCTTTTTGTTCTCTTTGCCCTTCATCATACTTCAAAGAAGCTGCTTATATTCTTATGTTAAGTGTTATTGTACTTCCTGGTGCCTGGCACAGTAAATAGTAAATTTATTAACAAATTGATGGAGCATCTACTCTGTTCCAGACACTGTTCTGTGTGCTGGCATTGGACTACTCAGTCTACTCTGAACCTCTTATATAATGAGTGAGTTAATATAAATTACCTGTCAAGTCTGTGCCATTTCTTGAAACTTAAAATGTAAAGCTTTCTTATAGAATGGGAAGCTGGCATCAGAAAGGTAGCTGAAACCGTAGGAGTAAATAAGATCATCCTGGAAAAAGGAAGAGATTGAGAACAGCATCTAGAACAGAGCCTGTGCATCACCATTTAGAAAATGCGTAGAGAAGGAATAGCCAAGGAGGGAGGAAAAGCAGGAGAGTGTATTATTATGGAAGCCCCAGGAAGAGAATGTTTCAAGGAATAGTCAAGTGTCAGTTGCTGCCAAGCGTCAAGCAACATAAGGACTAACAAGAGTCTACTATGATTTGTTGCCATGGAGACCACTGTGACTTTGAATACAGTTTCTGAGAACCAGAGAGGGTAGCAGCCATATTGCAGTGGGTAATAAGAAAATGGAGACTACAGTGAGGACAGGGTGTTCATGAAGAAGAATCTGTTACCATTTATTGAACATCTTTCTGTGCACAGCCCTGTATTGGGTGCTGTGGCCTAATCAGAAAAACAAAGTGCAGTCTCAAGAAGTTTTTTTAAAAAAAGCAAATAACATTTTCTGTTTGTTTTTTTTTAAAGTGTGTGTGGGGAAACATATATGCATGTAAAAATAAATATGTACTATAAATTTCTGGATAGTATTCAGGAAACCCAGAGGTTACTTGTTTGTGGAGAGAGGAACTAGGCAGATGGAGGACAGGGGTTAGAGGAAACTTTTCATTGTATACAATTTTATACTTGGTTTTTGAATCATATTAATGTATTACCTTTCCAGAAAAATATTAAAATAAAAAAGTAAAGCTCTCAAAGTCATCTGGGGTCTTCTAAAAGAAATAACCTTCCTATATTAGGTTTACATAAATATTGGCTTCTTGGTGTTTTAGTTATTAGAATACTATTTCCTGAAGTTTAGGATCAGATAAGAGACTAATATTGTTTGTGAAACCAAACTTAGAGTTCTAAACTTTCTTCCATACTTACAGGTGGTGATGGTAAATTCTGCAGCAGTTGCAGCTTCCTGTGCAAATATTATTCCAGCTCCAGTCTTGCCTAACTGTGCAGCAGCTAATCAAGCTAGTAGTACCACTTCAATTTCCTCACAGAATGCTATACAGCCTCTATTTGTATCTCCACCTACACAAGGCAGGCCAGGTAGGTTATTAGTGGTTCCTTACTTTGGAAGCCTCTTTTTCTATTCATGAACATGCCCATACAACAATTCTAGTGATTAGATAAGATTACTTTAATCTCCAGTATTAAATTTCAATTTTTTTTTCTTGAAAATTTGGCTTTGGTATGATTTCATAGCTATTGTTTTGCTAACCCCATTGAAAATTTAGAGGACTTGTACTAGTTTCTTAAACTTCAAGTTAAGTTTTATTATACAGAAATTAAGGTAAAGGGATTTCACACTTCACAGACTTAATTCCTAAAAAATCTGGCTCTAGAATTTAAGAGATCCAGGTTAGAATCTTGGTTTTACAACTTACTAGCTATGTAATTTTGGACAAATTATTGAACCTTTCTTATCTGTGAGCTTGGAGGTACTGATAGTACCAATTTATGAAGTGGTTGTGAAATTCCACTGAGTTAATATGATTTAAAATTTTCAGCAGAATTCTGGGAAAGTGGTGGCAACAACAGCATAGCTTTTCAGTCTGCGTCCCCAAATAAAAATGGAAATAGCAAAACCAAAACCCATGGGACAATGTTTAACAACAAAACTAGGTGACAAGGTCTCCCCGTGAACCCCAAAATTTAAGGAGGTACGGGCAAACCATCAGTCACAAGACCTGCATGCTGTCAGGGTCAATGTGGGAGCAATAAGATGGAAGCATCGGGGATGTTGTCTGATGGACCTGAGAACAAAAGAACCCCAAAAGAGCTAATAAGTATTCACTGGACAGTGGGGCAGCCAATTTGGAAGAAACAGCTAAGACTGGGAAGGGATTTGACCTCTCCAATACTAGGTGAGTGCTTTGGGTACATGGTAAAGGGACTAAAGGGCTTGGAACAGTTTCGCCCCTAAGAATTCTGAAAAGTGACCTGGCAGGGCTACCTTTTAGGATAATATTCCTCACTGGGTAGAAACTGCTGGGAGTGGAATCAAAATTGATGAGGATACGGAAAGAGCAGGTCCAAACTAAAGCTGAGAGAACAGAGCCAAGGAATCCTAGAAAGCAGTCATGTTTTTAAACACTACAAAAACAATAGAGATCCCTAAGAAGTTAGAAAAGCTTTCTTGTATTCCATCTCGTTCTAGAGTTCATGAAAAATAATTTCACATAAAAATGAATGTATATGTATAGCTGATGCCCTTTGTTATAAAGCAGAAAGTAACACACCATTGTAAAGCAATTGCTCTCCAATAAAGATGTTAAAAAAATGAATGAAAGAGAAGCACTAAGGTTGCATACAAAGGTAAGTTTTAAGAGGAAAACAGAATAGTATCCCTGTTAGACAGTAAAAGCATGTCAGTATGTGCACACTAAACAGAACTTAAACTAAACCAACAACTATTTCAAAATGAGGTAAAGACATTAATAAAATAACACAAAATGTTAAAAAATAACAAATCAGGATTAGAAAAACTCAGATGAGGTGACAGAATTCAGGAAAGCATCAGAAATGGAAGAAAGTCATTTCGGTAATGAAGACTAAACTATAAAGAACATGACCAAGTATGTACAACAGATAATGCTTTAAGAGAAAGATGTAAGAAAGGGGGGAAATCTAAAATGAAAAAAACGAAGAGAAAGATTCAGAAGTGTGACATATTGAAGTTAGGCAAAGGATATCCAACACTGATAGAAGTTCCTGAAGCAGAAAAACAAAGTAAGGGAAAAGAATAAATACTAAAAGCTGTAATTCAGAAATTTTTCCTGAAATTAAAAAACTTCAAAACTACATACTGAAACAGCGCTCTGCAGAATATTGAGCCAGAGCAACCAACACCAGGATATGCTATTAAAACAACTGGACTTTAAAGAAGAAGAGCCTATGGAGTATAAAGGAAATAAAATGATAATCATCAAACTTTGACAGCAATGCTTCATGCTACAAGAAAATGGAGTAACATTTAAGATAATGAAAGGATATGTGAACCAAAGATTTTATATCCAGCCAAACATTTTCAGGCTTAAAGGGTAATGTATAAGAATTCAGAGAATATTATTGCATGAGCCCTTCTTGAAGAATCTAATAAAGATACGCTGTCAAGTAAGGTAATTGCTAGCCACGTATGACACTTTAAATTTTAATTAATTACAATTAAGTAAAATAAGTCTTCAGTTGCTCGGTCACACTAACCACATGCCAGGTGCTCAAAGCCACATGTGGCTAGTGGCTACTGTATTGGACAGCACAGATACAGAATATTTTGCCATCACAGAAAGTTGTATTGGAGGGACAGAGTGTATTGGAGAATGATTTTGACTTTTAGACCACCAAAACAATAAAAGACATCAGCCTAAGACCTAATTGTAAGTATTAAATATATACTTAACACAAAATGAGGGCTGAGAGGTTGATAATATACTATGTAAAGCCTTATATTTGAACAATATAGGTACAGTATAGCTATTTTTAGAAATGGGAGAATTGAGAAACCATGTGCCAAGCATTTTTTAATGCTTTCAGTAAACACATCAGATTCTTTTATCTAGATACTTAGATTGTTATTCAGAGACTATAATGTTGGCTGAAACAAATGAGTATGGGATATTCCAGTTTTATCCCTCTGTGTCCTTGCAAACCGGGATCTTAGTATGGAAGAAAGGTAATACACATGTACTAAAAGAGGCTAAGGAGAAACTTTTATGGTATCACATTTGAATTGGAAGTATCAATATGAACTTGAGGTATTTTATCTTTAAATTTGTGTATTTCCTAGCTCTGTCCACTGAAAAGGCCTAGAAACAATGAGTATCTTTAGCACTCAGTTTGTGACATTGAAATGCTGCTTCTCACTTAAACAGAAACAAACAGCTTTATGGAGAAATTTGTGGTTCCAGGTCTGGGCAGGAAATGTTCAAGATTAGCCTGGATCATCTTGTCATGCTAGATAGCAAGGAAGCTATCAGCGAGTACTGGGGGTCATGTCAAAAGGACTCAGGAACCATCTTGAAGAGGTTCCCACTGGCCAAAGATGGAACAGTTTGAGCTTCAACAATGATAATTGCAATAGATTGGAACATGTCAAATATATTTAAAAGTTCCTGATGATATTTAAAAAATTTCTTCCCTTGGGATTAACAACTATCTATCTATCTATCTAAACAACTATACATAAAAGATTAAAAAACAAGGATTTACTGTATAGCACAGGGAACTGTAATCAATATCTAATAATAACATATAATGGAAAATAATCTGAAAAGAATACATAACTGAAAAAAGAATTGGCTCTCTTAAGAGGATGTTAGGAAACCAGTTTACGTTCTTGAAAACGGGACAGTAAAGTGAAAGAATCAAGTATTTATCCTGCCTTTCTTATATGAACTATAATACGGGGTGACCAAATAGTAGATGAGGGGAAATATTTCTATATATTAGCATTCTAATCAGTGAAAAAGAAGTGGCAGAATGTAATCATTTTGCAGTCGTTACTGAACGGATGCATATTGAACAGCAATAGCTGCTAAGATTGCAAAGATAGTGAGACATTACCTATAGACTACCAAAGGAATCAATCCTGAGTCTGATCTGGTCTTCTGGATCTAGCTGCCTATTTGCAGGAAATACAAGAACATATTGAAATGCAGCATGAGTATGTAATCAGCAAAATCCAGACTGGGAAACTCAACAGGTCAAGGGGTCTTCAAAAGACAAATTGAAAGGAAATGACAGGGATGGAGAAAGGACCTATAGATTAAAAGAGGTTCAAGATACAGTTTTTAAAAAACTGTGTAGGGGTGCACATTTGGGTGACAAAACACTTAAAACTACAAAGACGTGATTACTATGAAAGTCAGGATAATGGTTGATTATGGTGGGGGTAAGAGGGTGGTGATTGTGATGGAGTGCATGGAAGTTTTCTGAAATGGCTGGCAAAGTTTTCTTTCTTAACCTGGATAGTGTCCACCTGAAAATAATTAGTTTGATTTGTTTTCTGTATCTGTTTTATTTATAATGTAAAAAATAAGTACTTAGCCACTGTGCCTGGAACAAAACATGCAATATATGTTCATTAATGACCACAGGAATTCTTCATTGGAAATGTTAATGTAGATACTGGTTTTACTACTTTGTGCTAATTGTAGGGGAACATGTTGGCTGTCTGCTTCCAGCAGATGTCTGAGCTTAAAAAAATAAGTGACAGGTGAAATCAAGCATTGTAATACCCCATTTATGTAGAATCATTGAAAGCTTACCCTTTAAATGCCAGATTTATGTTGTTTTGTAGATACTTCTAAAAATATATACGGCCTTCATTTTACTTTTTGTTGAGCCACTTGTGAACCTCAACTATAACTCTAATAGGTAATGGCTGCTTTTTAGTTGCTCTTTGTCATTCCTGTCCTCTAGATAAAACTCAAGTTTCTCATTGTTATTCATGTGACTGTCTGGCAGCCCCATCCCATCCTCCTTTAAGTCACTTCCTATCTGCCAGGTAACTAGACGCCGTGATTGCTTTTATTGTGATTGTTTTCATAGGCATTAAATCCTGTTAACTGAGTTTTTTGGTAACTGTTTCCAAGTCTTTTGCCAGGGCCAGAACAGGTGACTTACTTGCTCTGGGTACAAAATTTAAGGGAGTGTCAAAAAAAAAACCCCACAGTGATCAAGATAAATAATACTTTAATGCACTATTAAAAAAACAAGACTAATGCAAAAAAAGAATCTATGATAAACAAAGTATCAAAGTTTTTTTAAAAGATAGGAACTGTGGGCCAGGCTTAGGGTGAGGTGAGTGAGGCACTCACTCTTGTGGTCATGCAAGTGCAAGCTTGGATCCTGTCTTTTAGAATTTTGGTATTTTATTCATCATGAATTTTTTTTTTGCTTTAATTTGGTGGCCCTTTAAATTTTGCACCTCACTGCACTTTAGTACTGGCCCTGCCCTTTGGTCTCTAGAGAAGCTGAGTCTTACTATGTATATTCATGTTCTTTTCTGAAATGTCCTGAAGCAGACTGTAGCTGCATGGACAAGGAAATAAGCCTTTTGAATGAATTTCATTGGTTTCCATTCACTTTTAGAAAAGTTTGCTTCCATTGTTCTGGATCCATCCCTTGAACTATACCTGGTAAGCCTATAGAGCCCTGTTAAGTCTGCGAATTAGATGCTCATGCATCTCTAGAGCAACTGAAAGTTTTAAAGGCTTTTTCTTATGGAACGTATTATAATATGCATTTTAAAAGAAAGTTGAGTTCAATTAGTAAATAATGGCTATATTTCCCTGTGCTGTACAATATCCTTGTTGCTTATTTTATACATAGTAGTTTGTATCTCTTAACCCCCTACCCCTTTTTTGCCCCTCTTCACTCTCCCCACTGGTAACCAACCACTAGTTTGTTCTCTATATCTGAATCTGTTTCTGTTTTTTTATAATCATTTGTTTTATTTTTTAGATTCCACATATAAGTGATAATGTAGAGCATTGGTCCCCAACGTTTTTGGCACCGGGGACCCATTTCACGGAAGACAGTTTTTCCACAGACGGGGGTGAGGGTAGGGGGTGCTTCAGGCGGTAACGCGAGCGATGGGGAGCGATGGGGAGCAGCAGATGAAGCTTCACTCGCTCACCCGCCACTCACCTCCTGCTGTAGCCCGGTTCCTAACAGGCCGTGACCGGATGGGGACCCCTGATGTAGGGTATCTGTCTTTGTCTGACTTATTTCATTTTTCACTTAGTTTAGATCTGTGATTCTCAGCTGGAGGAGAATTTGCCCCTTAGGAAACATTTGACAATGTCTGCAGACATTTTCAGTGGTCCTACAACTTGGCAGGGGAGAGCTACTGGCATCTAATAAGTTGAGGCCAGGGATGATGCTAAAACAGCCTCCACAACAAAGAATTATTGCGCCCAATATGTTAATCATGCCAAATGAAACCGGAGGTTTGTCCTAGATACTAATATGTTACCAGTTATATGTATTGTAAATATTTTCTCTCACTTTGTTGATATTTTCATTTTTTCTGTGGTACCTTTTGATGAAGAGAAATTCTTAATTTTAATGTAATTTAAGTTATCAAAATAAAAGAAAAAGTTGAGTTCAAAGTAACCTCCAAATTTCTTCCGTCCTTGATTCTCTCAGGCCCAGGAGAACTTACTTAGCTACCTCTATGTCTAGTAGTTGGTTTTTACCTTGTAATCATAATCACATTCTACTATTTTTAGCTAATTGAACTTATTCCAGTTGTTTTTGAAAAAAATGGTGTGATTTGAGTGCTAGTTTAAAAGGAATAAGAGTGTGGCTTTGTTGAAGCCATTATTTTATAGAAAACAAATCCATGAATCTTTAGAGGATTTGGAGATGTTCTAAAAATTAAATCCTCTTCTAAAATGGTAAAAGTGGAGATTTCTACATGCATGACAAAACTCCAAAACTCGAAAGTTATTTGAGCAAATTTTTTAAATTTACTGTTTAATTTAGATACAGTAAAATTTATTTTTTTGGTGCCCTGTTCTATGAGTTATAACAATGCATAGCATTGTGTATCTACCACCACAATCAAGAGAACAGTCTCATCACCCCAAAAGAGTTGGTTATCAAGTTTTAAATCACCCTAAGATTTAGATTTCCTATTACTATTAGCCTGTAGTTGTATAAAGGGTATAAATAAATGTGTTGTTAGTGAATGAAAGCAATGTGGATTACTTCTAATACTTGGCCTTAAATTCCTCTTGCTAAATTACCAGAATAACAAATTCAGCTTGTGTGGACTGTTCTTTTACTAAACTAAGTGTTCTAAAACTCCAAATTTAAACCTTTATTGAACAATGAGCCCAAACTTTCTATACTTCTCAGGGGTAAAATTATAATGCAGGCAACACAGTGATAAAATTTAGTACTGGAATTTCTAAGTCAGCTAAAATGTTCAATTAAACTTGAAGGGTTGTATCAAACAATTTAACAAATTTATGTAACATAGTACGTATATGTGGAGATAATTTATTTTCACTAGGTTGGAACCACATTGCTGCCTTTATCATCATAGAGGAATGTATTGATATTTAAACATAATTGTATTTGAATTTCTTATGTCAAAAACTGTGAAACTCCTAAGTGACTGTGGTTTTTAAACTATAGTAACAGTTATAGAAATTTAAAGGGATAAGATAGTTCATCTAGCCTGTCTGTTTTAGATTCTGTAGGTCCTTAGAAATGAAACTGTTATGATTTAGAGTTCTCTATATTCCTCTGATGCTACCAAGTAGAAACCTTCAAGGATTGCTTAAATCTGTAATCTGTGCAATTTAGTCTCTCTTATTAGCTTCTACATCTTGTGGTTTGGCAGATGGCTGAAAACATCCTTAACTTTGTATTAAGCTAAGTAAAAATTTTGCTTTAGTAGTATTTATTTATGTACATGTTAGCTGATGTTCAAAATCTTGGTAGTCAAGCCTCTGTAGTTTCCAGGGTTTTTTCCTTTTAATATCAAGTAATTTCCTTAACTCAAAATAACTTGTAATGAACTCCTACTTTTCAACTGGCATGTATGTCTAAAAGAATATGTGCAATTTACCTTCTAAGTTTTTTGTTTTTTTTTTTGCGGTACGCGGGCCTCTCACTGCTGTGGCCTCTCCCGCTGCAGAGCACAGGCTCCGGATGCGCAGGCTCAGCGGCCATGGCTCACGGGCCCAGCCGCTCCACGGCATGTGGGATCTTCCCGGACCGGGGCACGAACCCGTGTCCCCTGCATCGGCAGGCGGACTCTCAACCACTGTGCCACCAGGGAAGCCCTAAGTTTTTGTTTTTAAGTCAAACCATAAGACTCAGAGTTGCTTGACCATATTGGGAACACAAAATAAATAGAGGATGAGCTACTGCTTCTAAGATGTTACAGCTGTACATTGCTACTTTGTTTTGTTTCTTTTTTGGTGATTGCTTCAGCATCCTATCCATACCTGGCTGCTCCTATTCCCGCTGCTGCTGCCTCTCTACCACCTCCACCTACTCCACCACCACCTCCTCCTCCTCCTCCTCTTGAGGTGACAGACGCTTCAAACTTACCACCACTACCTCCCCCTTATTCCTGTGATCCACATGGCAGTGATCTGCCTCAAGGTAAGTAGATTTTGAGACTTGGGTGAGGGTTATTTAGGTCTGGGTTTTTTTTTTTGGTTTTTTAATTTTAAATTTTAGAGCATATCTCTCTTTGGTTGACCAATGAGGGTAGGGTGGTGGACCAAATGGAAATTGACTTGAGAGCATAATGCTAGGTAAATGACTAAGGAAAGAAGGAATCGAAAGCTGAGAATATCTTCTCCATAATCAAGAAGTGTATGGTTGAGCTGACTCACACTGCTTTTCTAAGGTAACTACATGTCTGCCCTGAAGAAGATTCTCAATTGGATATCTTCTCTCAATTATTTCTCTTGAAAAGCAGGAGTTGATAACACAATTTTCTCCATTTCTTTTATTTAATGCCTACCATAAGTGCATGAAATTGTTGCATTCTTGATATTTAAGATTCCAACTGAATTTTGAAGAATTGGAAAAGGTTTTGGGGGGAGGAATTGGGGGGGGGCTCTGATCTGCCTTGGATTTCAGCCATGTGTTGTTTCCTTAATTAAACTAAGGAGTAGCTTTCCATTGGAAGTTTTTTGTTACCCCTCAGTTTAGCAGTGTATCTCAAAAGAGAATTGTAGTCGAAAGTTGTTTGTAGCTTATTCATACTTTTTTTTTTTGCCGTAACATTCCCTTGATTTTTCTAGCTGCTTTTCTATTCTATTTTGGTTTTTTTCAGCCTCTAAGGTAGTCACCAGGATCTTCAACTCCATTCTGTTCTTCTTCCCTTCCTTAAAACTTGATTATCAACTTTATGTAGATGATTTCTAAATCTATCTGGCCTTAGCCTCTACCTACTTGCTAGACATTTTCACTTGGCTTTCTTACTTTTATTTCACACTCAGTCTGTCTACAATGAAATTTCTCATTTTTATCTCCCTTCTTTCTTCTCTTGAGGCCATGCAAAACATTGACTCTTTTCCTTGGTTTTCTATTTTATTAATAATGTATCATTGAACAATGATCCCTTTACTCTTCTCCCCTCACCTACCTACCCCTGCCCAAGATCTTCTCAGCACATAATGCTGATTTTGCATTTTCCAGCATTTTATTTTGAAAATGTTTAGACATACATGAAATTTGAATTTTAAAATGAATATTCATATATCCACCACCTATATTCTATTGTTAACTGTACTTGCATTAGCATGCATTTCTCCATCTTTTCCTCCATCCATCTCTCTGTCCATCAATTAATCCATCTTTTTGGTGCATTTCAAAGTAAATTGTAGACATCATTCTTCCCCATTAAAAACTTGAACATACATATCATTAACTAGAGTTGGATATTTATTTTTTCTTTTGATGTAAAGTTTACATATAATGAAATGAACAAATCTTTTTTTTTTTTTTTTTTTTTTTTTTTTTGCGGTACACGGGCCTCTCACTGTTGTGGCCTCTCCCGTTGCGGAGCACAGGCTCCGGACGCGCAGGCTCAGTGGCCATGGCTCACGGGCCCAGCTGCTCCGTGGCATGTGGGATCTTCCCGGACCGGGGCACAAACCCGTGTCCCCTGCATCGGCAGGCAGACTCTCAACCACTGCGCCACCAGGGAAGCCCGAAATGAACAAATATTAAATGTACACTTGCTGAGTCTTGACAGATGAGTGCATGCACCTGTGTAATCCAAATCCCAATCAAGTTATAAAACATTATCATTATCCCACAAAGTTCCTTCATGCCCCTTCCCAGTCTTTCCCTACCCCGTCTCTACTTCCCCCCAGAGACAACCACTGTTCTGATATTTTTCTGCCCTAGTTTTACCTGTTTTAGAATTTCATGTGAATATAATCATACAGTATGTACTCTTTATGGAAGGCTTCTTAACCTCAATGTAATGTTTTTTGAGATTCTTCCATGTTGCTGCATATTATCAGTAGTCTATTTGCTTTTATTGCTGAGTAGTATTTCATCGTATGGGTATTCTACAGCTTGTCCATTCTCCTGTTGAGGGACACGTGGACTATTCTAGTTTGGATCAGTTATGATAAAGCTGCTATGAACATGCTTGTAAAAGTCTTTGTGAACATGTGTTTTCATTTCCCTTGGGCAAATACCTAGGAGTGGAATTGATGAGCATAGATAGGTGTGTGTTTAGTTTTATAAGAAATTGCTGGTCATTTTTCCAAAACTGTACCTTATCTCCTTCTACTTTTACAAGAACTATATGCACCTGTTTTTCTACTTCTAAGACTTTGCTGTCATGATGATTCTACTCAGATTCTCTCCCCCTCTACTCTTCCATCTAACTTCCTGTTTAAATCCTATCATTTTCATGATCCCACCCCCCAGTTGCATTTCAAAGTGATGATTTTGAGTTCTTAATAGTCCTTACCTGCCACATTTTTTAACAGCTTGAGATATAATTCATATATCATGCAAGTCATCCATGTAAAGTACATAATTCAGTGCTTTTTAGTATATTCACAAATTTGTACAACCATCACCACTGTCTAATTCCAGAATATTTTCATCACCACAAAGAGAAACCCTGTACCCGTTAGCAGTTACTCCTCATTCTCTCTGGCCCTGGCAACTACTATTTTGCTTTCTATTTTTTTTTTTTTTTTTTTTTTTACTATTCTCTATGGATTTGCCTGTTCTGGACATTTCATGTAGATGGAGTCATACAGTATGTGGTCTTTTGTAGGCTGGCTTCTTTCATTTGGCATAATGTTTTCAAGGTTCATCCATGTTGTAACATGTATCATGTATTTCATTCTTTTTTTCAGCTGAATAACATTCCATTATATAGATGTACCATATTTTATTATCTATTAGTTGATGGACATTTGAGTTGTTTCCACATTTTTGCTATTGAGAGTAATACTGCTATGGATTTTTTTTGTGGATGTATGTGAATACCAAGGGGTGGAATCCCATGCCATTTGTGGATTTACTTCCTGCTATTATCTTTTCATATTCTTTAGCTTGAGCATTACGCTTTATACTATATTCCCACATAATAGTCAAATTACAAGCTCATTCTTTTAAAGTGGCAGTAAATACATTTGTATGTATTGGGAGTCTCCAAATTAAGAAAGAGGGGTTTTCTGAGAGTTTGTTACTGGAATCAAGTTACATTATCTTATTTATAAGAATATATTTGAATCCCAGGTCAATCAATAAAAATATATTTAGAGATATACTTGAAATGCTAAGGCTATTCCCTCTTCTCTCATACATCTGCTTTTTGTTCATTTGTAAAATACTTTAAAGTTCTATGTCTGGAGAAATTTTATCACCTTACTGTATAACTTATTTCAAGTTACCTTACTCATTGCCTCCTCTTTTTGGAGTCCTAGTGGTGGTATGTTAGTCATGTTAAATAAAAACAAGGTGAATTGTTTCAAACAGTGCTAGTTATCTTAGTAGACATCACTAATCTTGGCATTTGTAGAACATTAGTTTGTACTGTGTATTAGCTCTGAAGACCAACATGATTGCTTTTGTAGTAGATTTGTATTAAAGTAAAATTTTAGTCTTGAGACAAGCAAGAAAATGCCTTTACTAGAGTCTCTCTAAATATTTGCAGATTAGTATTCCTGTAACATCTGTCTAATATTAAGAATAGAAATAAAATCTGTATTTGTTGATTAAACCTTCTTGGCTCAGAAAATGATCTTAGCTATAGTGGTAGGTAAATGGTCATTTACTATAAGGTAGAATTGAGGGTAGTGTTGATGTGGGAAGACTACATTTGTTGTATCTACCATAATACTGAAATAGAAGAGGTTTTAAATGGTAAGTTTTAATTGTTTATGTCATCTAGTCACTAAAATTTAAATTTTTAATTTTAGATGCAAAAGTTTTGCAGTACTATTTCAATCTGGGATTGCAGGTAAGAGTCCTGTTAAAATTGCTTTGATTAAAAAAAAACTTCTAACTTAAAAATGTAAGCCATTTTGATAATCAGACTCTTGAACCTTAAAACCCAAGAACACTGTGAGGGCCCTAAAAGATTTATTTCTGTCTTTATATCTCTGAAGATGACACAGGTCAGTTTTCTACTTTAACCTCCCAATACTTCAGTTTCTCTTATAAAAGAGTTGTAAATTGTCATGAGTGGGGGCCCTATGAAGTACAACTTTAGCATATATTGGCCTCCATATTTAACATCATATGCCAACCCTTCACTATGTTTTTCTGTCTCAAAATAACAAATGGATTATTTATCCTGTTTACTTAAAACATTTTTGTGGCTATTTCTGCATTTTATGTGAAAAGTAATCCGACTAATTCAAAGACATTTAAAGAGCTGTATTATTTTTAAAGCACTCATGTGTTCATAGATATTTGCCAAACACTGATTTTTGCCACTTCCCTGAATTGTAGAAAGGGAGTACTGACAGATACCTTAATATCACTGAAAGGTGTCTCTGATTTCAGGTAAGAGCTCTTTTACTTTATACTTTCAGGGATCATTTTCCCCCTGAAATATATTTCTGATATAATAAGATGACACATTTTCTGAAAAGGAATGATGCATCTTAAGTTTTGGCATATGACATAGTAAACCAGATAGTCTCATGGATAATACTCAGATTAGTTCATATTTTCCAAGACACTGATTTCCCTAAAACATTGGACATATCATTTCCAGAAAACTATCTTTACTGACTGGCACACATTTATAATTTAAGAGTAGTAGAGTGGGTTTTTTTTTTTTTTTTTTTTTTTTTTTTTTTTTTTTTTTTTTTTTTGCGGTATGCGGGCCTCTCACTGTTGTGGCCTCCCCCGTTGCGGAGCACAGGCTCCGGACGCGCAGGCTCCGGACGCGCAGGCTCCGGACGCGCAGGCTCAGCGGCCATGGCTCACGGGCCCAGCCGCTCCAAGGCATATGGGATCCTCTCAGACCGGGGCACGAACCCGTATCCCCTGCATCGGCAGGCGGACTCTCAACCACTTGCGCCACCAGGGAGGCCCCTGTAGAGTGGGTTTTTGTTCTCTTGAGATTATATTTCCTAAATGCAGTTTCAAAAATTGAAAAAATAAAGTGCTTGCCCCTTCAGTTATGTTTGTTTATTATAGTCACCTGTGGAGACAAGGTGGCAGCAGTTTATTTATTTGCTTATTTTTAGTATTTTTGTTTGTTTTAAACTTAAGTATAGTTGTACAACATTATATGTTACGGGTGTACAGTATAGTGATTCACTATTTTTAAAGGTTATGCTCCAGTTATAGTTATTATAAAATATTGGCTGTATTCCCCATGTTGTACAATATAGTCTCCTATATTTTACATCATGGGAATACAAGGAAATGTAGAATAGATATTTTAATATTTTCTCATATTAAAAGTAATAGCATTCATTATGGTGCATATGGAAAATACTAATGTGGAAAGAAAACTGAAATCACCTGTATAATCACTGTATACTTTGGTATATTTCCTTACAGCTTATTTATTTATTTTATAAAATATGGACTATGCTATGTAATTTTGTAAACTTTTAAGTTAAACAATATGAACACTTTTTCTTTAAATATTTGACACCATGATTTTTTATTGCCTGTATTTTATTCCATCATGGATATATCATAATTCATTCATCCAGTTTCTTATTGTTGAATATTTAGGTCGTTAATTTTTTTTGCCTTTAAAAAAATGCTATAACAGACACTTTTGTATACAGATCATTGTGTATATCTCTAATTTCCTTAGGGTGCTTTCCTAAAATAATTCCTAGGTCCACATATGAGATACAGAGGCTGCGAAAGATCTTAAAGTTGTTATAGAGAATAGATTTTCTAAATGTCATATCTTAGTTCAAAAGTCATTGTTATCCCACCTGGAAATCATGGCCCAACTTTTTTTTTCAGTGAAGAATGGTACTAGTTTAAGAAAAGGAATAGTAAAGTGTTTTTTCCCTTTCTTGCCCAAGTGCTATCACCACAGCTTGTGGCACTCCATGGTCTGTGTGCCGCAGATGCAGCAGCAGCTTCATGTAGAGAATTATCCAGTCTATACTGAGCCGCCACCTCTGGTGAATCAAACCATTCCTCAGTTATACAGTGAGGTGGGGAGACAAGATGGCACACAGGCAGATGTATCAGCACATGGTAAGTATGTAATGAGATTCCCTGCAAGAAAGACAATTGGATTTTATTGTGTGTAATTTAATAATAGCCTTCAGATAGTATACTAGACCAGCATTTCTTAAAGCATGGTATATGAACCTTTTGGGGCCCCTGAGACCCTTTCAAGGGATCTATGAGGCTAAAAGTATTCATCATAATACACGGATTTTGTCCCTTTTGCTGTGTTAGATTTGTATTAAGGGTGCAAAAATCAGTGGCGGGTAGAATAGCTGGCACCTAAGCACAAATCAAGGCAGGGGCACCAAACTGTGCTAGTACTTAGTGCCTTCACACTTATGATATAAAAATGCCAGTTTTATTTATTTTGTGTTTGATCAAAGACATTCTTATTTTACTAAATTTTTATTCTTTGAATAATTGTACTTAGTATTCTGTATGACAAAATAGGAAGTATTCATAAAGCTCTCTGCATACTGACGTATGGTGATTAACTTTAAAGAAAAGAGTTGTAAGCTTGAGTTTCGAGCTAAACTAGCTGACTTTTCATGGAACACTGTTTTTACTTGAAAGTGATAGACAGACTATGGTTATCCAGACTTGGGGATCCGGCAGACATTTTCTCAAATGAACAGCTAAGCCTTATCACTTCAAGAAAAGCAACGGATAGTATTTTTTTGTCAAAGATAAAAATTCCAGCACTCAAATACATGTTATCCAAAATTCTAATTTTTATCTACCACCATGAGCTTGACAGCTTCCAAGACTTCATTAACTCTTCTAATAAAATAAATGGTGGGGGGCTATTAATGAATGTGGTGCTTTACATTGTATAATGAACTGTGTCAACATTTGGTAGATCGTATAACTCAGTGAAATAACATTTTCCCAATTACCAATGTATAATCTTACCTGTGCATGATTTAGTAAAAGATCTATCCAAGATGCAAGATAAAACAGTGGACTTGGATTTTAATGTTAACAAAGTATGAAAAGTCCACATTGCTACTGACCTCTAAGAAATTACCACTTACCTAGTTTTGGTACAGCATCAAAGAATATCTACAATTATCTGAAAAGCCTAATTATTAAGACTTCTCTCTTTTCCAGCTACATATCTGTATGAAGCCAGATTTTCTTCATATATTTCAAACTAAATGTATCATAATAGATAAAATACAGAAGCAGATATGAGAATCCAGCTGTCTTCTATTAAGCCATACATTAGGGATTGCACAAGTGTAAAACAATGCCACTGGTCTCACAATTTTTTTTTTTTTGAAAATACAAATTTGTATGGAAAATGAGTTTAACATAATGAGTTTATTTTTACATGAAATAATTTTTTTTTTTTTCGGTATGCGGGCCTCTCACTGTTGTGGCCTCCCCCGTTGCGGAGCACAGGCTCCGGACGCACAGGCTCCGGACGCGCAGGCTCAGCGGCCATGGCTCACGGGCCCAGCCGCTCCGTGGCATATGGGATCCTCCCAGACCGGGGCACGAACCTGTATCCCCTGCATCGGCAGGCGGACTCTCAACCACTTGCGCCACCAGGGAGGCCCTGAAATAATATTTTTAACTTAGTTTAATTCCTAATATGGTAAATATTGATAGATATAACCCACATAAACAAAAGCTATTTGGGATCCTCAATTTTTAAGAGTGTAAAGGGATCCTGAGACCAAAAAGTTTGAGACCTCTGTGCCAGACCATAAGGATGGTTGCTTTGTCTATGAGTTCACAGTATAATGTAGATGGGGAGGCATTTTCAAGGATTTAGAATAGGATCTTTGGACTGCCCTTCTTAGAATCAGCAGGAGGTAGAAGAAACGATCTGGACTAACCTAACCAAATCTGTTTTACATTCCAGCGACTGCTACTTGATGGTTGTGATTTTGGCTAAGTTACTTAACCTCCCTAAGCCTGATTTTGTATAAAGTGGGAAATAATGTATTTTATGACTTTCCAGTGTTGTTATAAGAACTATATGAAACCTTATATGTATAAGCATACTGTTCTGGTGCATGTGAGGAATGTGAATTTTCTTTCTCTCCTCCCTTTTCTTAGAGTATTAATAGTTTTAGAATATTAGCACTATAGAATCTTATTCTTCATGTGGTGGTGTGATGTGGCCCATGGTAATAAAAATTAAAGCATCAACCTTTATTACATTTTTGTTCCATGTACCTTTTATAGAGCTATTTTTATTGTAGTAAACATGAGACAGTGCCAGTCTTTACTTCACAAAACGAACTTAAGTTAACCCAAGTAATATGGGACTCCTTTTTAAAAATATTTATATAGTTACTATAATAAGGTCAGAACAGCATCTATTTATTTCCATTGAAACTGGTGCATGGTAGTGAAAGTGCTGTAAATTTTAAATGATGCTAGCATGTTCATGATATTCAAGAGATGACACTTAAATGTTTGGTCTTTTGGGATGGTCTTCAGAGTTTTGCCTTCAAGTATAGACCAGACTGTAAAAACACCTGAGTTTTTAATTGCAAAAATAATACAAAGTGGTTATTTGGATGGTGTGTGTTATACTGGAAAACTATATGACAACTTAATTGCAACGAACCCTTATAAGAACTGAACTGACAAGAATGACTCTAGAGAACGTTTCTTTGTGTAGTCTGTTGATATCTAAATTATCCCAGGAAGATAGCTGTCTCTAGGTAGAATACATTTGACACATTGTACATACATTTATATATGTATTTTTTTTCCTTTTTTTCACATCTTTATTGGAGTATAATTGCTTTACAATGGTGTGTTAGTTTCTGCTGTATAACAAAGTGAATCAGTTATATGTATACATATGTTCCCATATCTCTTCCCTCTTGCGTCTCCCTCCCTCCCACCCTCCCTATCCTACCCCTCTAGGTGGTCATAAAGCACCGAACTGATCTCCCTGTGCTATGCGGCTGCTTCCCACTAGCTATCTATTTTACGTTTGGTAGTGTATATATGTCCATGCCACTTTCTCACTTTGTCACAGCTTACCCTTCCCCCTCCCCATATCCTCAAGTCCATTCTCCAGTAGGTCTGTGTCTTTATTCCCGTCTTACCCCTAGGTTCTTCATGACATTTTTTTCTCTTAGATTCCATATATATATGTTAGCATATGGTATTTGTCTTTCTCTTTCTGACTTACTTCACTCCGTATGACAGACTCTAGGTCCATCCACCTCACTACAAATAACTCAATTTCGTTTCTTTTTATGGCTGAGTAATATTCCATGGTATATATGTGCCACATCTACTTTATCCATTCATCCGATGATGGACACTTAGGTTGCTTCCATCTCCGAGGTACTGTAAATAGAGCTGCAATGAACATTTTGGTACATGACTCTTTTTGAATTATGGTTTTCTCAGGGTATACGCCCAGTAGTGGGATTGCTGGGTCATATGGTAGTTCTATTTGTAGTTTTTTAAGGAACCTCCATACTGTTCTCCATAGTGGCTGTATCAATTTACATTCCCACCAACAGTGAAAGAGTGTTCCCTTTCCTCAACACCTTCTCCAGCATTTATTGTTTCTAGATTTCTTGATGATGGCCATTCTGACTGGTGTGAGATGATATCTCATTGTAGTTTTGATTTGCATTTCTCTAATGATTAATGATGTTGAGCATTCTTTCATGTGTTTGTTGGCAGTCTCTATATCTTCTTTGGAGAAATGTCTATTTAGGTCTTCTGCCCATTTTTGGATGGGGTTGTTTGTTTTTTTGTTATTGAGCTGCATGAGCTGCTTATACATTTTGGAGATTAATCCTTTGTCAGTTGCTTCATTTGCAATTATTTTCTCCCATTCTGAGGGTTGTCTTTTGGTCTTGTTTATGGTTTCCTTTGCTGTGCAAAAGCTTTGAAGTTTCATTAGGTCTCATTTGTTTTTTTTTTATTTTTTTTATAGACTTTATTTTTTATAGCAGTTTTAGGTTCACGGAAAAATTGAGCAGAAGATATAGATTTCCCACACCCCCTGTCCCCACGTACCCAAAAGCCCCCTCCAGCACTCACATCCCCCACCAGAGGGTTACATTTGTTGCAATCAACAAACCTACAGGGACACCGTCATTATCACCTGAAGTCCATGGGTTACATTGTGGTTCATTCTTGGTGTTGTACTTTATATGGGTTTGGACAAATTCATAACAACTTGTATCCATCATTATAGTGTCATGCACAAGAGTTTCACCTGTTCATCCCTCCCTCCCCCCAACCCCTGGCAACCACTGATCTGTTTATTGTCCCCATAGTTTGGCCTTTTCCAGAATATCAAGTAGTGGGAATCCTACAGCACGTAACCTTGTCCAATTGGCTTCTCTCATTAGGAATATGAATTTTTTAAGGTTTCTCCATGTCTTTGCACGGCTGGATAGCTCATTTCTTTTTAGTGCTGAATAATATTCCATTGTCTGGATCCCAGCTGATTTTTTTTTTTTTTACAAATTTAATCAGTTATACATATACATATGTTCCCATATCCCCTCCCTTTTGCGTCTCCCTCCCACCCTCCCTATCCCACCCCTCCAGGCGGTCACAAAGAACCGAGCTGATCTCCCTGTGCTATGCGGCTGCTTCCCACTAGCTATCTACCTTACATTTGGTAGTGTATATATGTCCATGCCGCTCTTTCACTTTGTCACAGCTTACCCTTCCCCCTCCCCATATCCTCAAGTCCATGCTCTAGTAGGTCTGTGTCTTTATTCCTGTCTTACCCCTATGTTCTTGATGACATTTTTTTCCTTAAATTCCATATGTATGTGTCAGCATACAGTATTTGTCTTTCTCTTTCTGACTTACTTCACTCTGTATGACAGACTCTAGGTCCATCCACCTCATTACAAATAGCTCAATTTCATTTCTTTTTATGGCTGAGTAATATTCCATTGTATATATGTGCCACATCTTCTTTATCCATTCATCTGATGATGGACACTTAGGTTGTTTCCATCTCCGGGCTATTGTAAATAGGGCTGCTGTGAACATTTTGGTACATGTCTCTTTTTGAATTATGGTTTTCTCAGGGTATATGCCCAGTAGTGGGATTGCTGGGTCATATGGTAGTTCTATTTGTAGTTTTTTAAGGAACCTCCATACTGTTCTCCATAGTGGCTGTATCAATTTACATTCCCACCAACAGTGAAAGAGTGTTCCCTTTCCTCAACACCTTCTCCAGCATTTATTGTTTCTAGATTTCTTGATGATGGCCATTCTGACTGGTGTGAGATGATATCTCATTGTAGTTTTGATTTGCATTTCTCTAATGATTAATGATGTTGAGCATTCTTTCATGTGTTTGTTGGCAGTCTCTATATCTTCTTTGGAGAAATGTCTATTTAGGTCTTCTGCCCATTTTTGGATGGGGTTGTTTGTTTTTTTGTTATTGAGCTGCATGAGCTGCTTATACATTTTGGAGATTAATCCTTTGTCAGTTGCTTCATTTGCAATTATTTTCTCCCATTCTGAGGGTTGTCTTTTGGTCTTGTTTATGGTTTCCTTTGCTGTGCAAAAGCTTTGAAGTTTCATTAGGTCTCATTTGTTTATTATTGTTTTTATTTCCATTTCTCTAAGAGGTGGGTCAAAAGGACATTGCTGTGATTTATGTCATAGAGTGTTCTGCCTATGTTTTCCTCTAAGAGTTTGATAGTGTCTGGCCTTACATTTAGGTCTTTAATCCATTTTGAGCTTATTTTTGTGTATGGTGTTAGGGAGTGTTCTAATCTCATACTTTTACGTGTACTTGTCCAGTTTTCCCAGCACCACTTATTGAAGAGGCTGTCCTTTCTCCATTGTACATTCCTGCCTCCTTTATCAAAGATAAGGTAACCATGTGCGTGGGTTTATCTTTGGGCTTTCTATCCTGTTCCATTGATCTTACAGTTTTTGTGCCAGTACCATACTGTCTTGATTACTGTAGCTTTGTGGTGTACTCTGAAGTCAGGGAGCCTGATTCCTGTAGCTCCATTTTTCGTTCTCAAGATTGCTTTGGCTATTTGGGGTCTTTTGTGTTTCCATACAAATTGTGAAATGTTTTGTTCTAGTTCTGTGAAAAATGCCAGTGATAGTTTGATAGGGATTGCATTGAATCTGTAGATTGCTTTGGGTAGTAGCGTCAGTTTCACAATGTTTATTCTTCCAATCCAAGAACATGGTATATCTCTCCATCTATTTGTATCATCTTTAATTTCTTTCATCAGTGTCTTATAATTTTCTGCATACAGGTCTTTTGTCTCCTTAGGTAGGTTTATTCCTAGATATTTATTCTTTTTGTTGCAATGGTAAATGGGAGTGGTTTCTTGATTTCACTTTCAGATTTTTCATCATTAGTGTATAGGAATGCCAGAGATTTCTGTGCATTAATTTTGTATCCTGCTACTTTACCAAATTCATTGATTAGCTCTAGTAGTTTTTCGGTAGCATCTTTAGGATTCTCTATGTATAGTATCATGTCATCTGCAAACAGTAACAGCTTTACTTCTTCTTTTCCAATTTGGATTCCTTTTATTTCCTTTTCTTCTCTGATTGCTGTGGCTAAAACTTCCAAAACTATGTTGAATAAGAGTGGTGAGAGTGGGCAGCCTTGTCTTGTTCCTGATCTTAGTGGAAATGGTTTCAGTTTTTCACCATTGAGGACAATGTTGGCTGTGGGTTTTTCATATATAGCCTTTATTATGTTGAGGAAAGTTCCCTCTATGCCTACTTTCTGCAGGGTTTTTATCAAAAATGGGTGTTGAATTTTGTCGAAAGCTTTCTCTGCATCTATTGAGATGATCATATGGTTTTTCTCCTTCAACTTGTTAATATGGTGTATCACATTGATTGATTTGCGTATATTGAAGAATCCTTGCGTTCCTGGAATAAACCCCACTTGATCATGGTGTATGATCCTTTTAATGTGCTGTTGGATTCTGTTTGCTAGTATTTTGTTGAGGATTTTTGCATCTATGTTCATCAGTGATATTGGCCTGTAGTTTTCTTTCTCTGTGACATCCTTGCCTGGTTTTGGTATCAAGGTGATGGTGGCCTCCTAGAATGAGTTTGGGAGTGTTCCTTCCTGTGATATTGTTTGGAAGAGTTTGAGAAGGATGGGTGTTAGCTCTTCTCTAAATGTTTGATAGAATTCGCCTGTGAAGCCATCTGGTCCTGGGCTTTTGTTTGATGGAAGATTTTTAATCACAGTTTCAATTTCATTGCTTGTGATTGGTCTATTCATATTTTCTATTTCTTCCTGAGTCAGTCTTGGCAGGTTGTGCATTTCTAAGAATTTGTCCATTTCTTCCAGGTTGTCCATTTTATTGGCATAGAGTTGCTTGTAGTAATCTCTCATGATCTTTTGTATTTCTGCAGTGTCAGTTGTTACTTCTCCTTTTTCATTTCTAATTCTATTGATTTGAGTCTTCTCCCTTCTTTTCTTTTTTTTTTTTTTTTCTTTTTACGGTATGCGGGCCTCTCACTGTTGTGGCCTCTCCCGTTGCGGAGCACAGGCTCCGGATGCGCAGGCCCAGCGGCCATGGCTCACGGGCCCAGCCGCTCTGCGGCATATCGGATCCTCCCAGACCGGGGCACGAACCCGTATCCCCTGCATCGGCAGGCGGACTCTTAACCACTGCGCCACCAGGGAGGCCCTCCCTTCTTTTCTTGATGAGTCTGGCTAATGGTTTGTCAATTTTGTTTATCTTCTCAAAGAACCAGCTTTTAGTTTGGTTGATCTTTGCTATCGTTTCCTTCATTTCTTTTTCATTTATTTCTGATCTGATCTTTATGATTTCTTTCCTTCTGCTAACTTTGGGGGTTTTTTGTTCTTCTTTCTCTAATTGCTTTAGGTGCAGGGTCAGGTTGTTTACTCGAAATGTTTCCTGTTTCTTAAGGTGGGATTCTGTTGCTATAAAACTTCCCCCTTATAACTGCTTTTGCTGCGTCCCATAGGTTTTGGGTCGTCGTGTCTCCATTGTCATTTGTTTCTAGGTATTTTTTAATTTCCTCTTTGATTTCTTCAGTGATCACTTCGTTATTGACTAGTGTATTGTTTAGCCTCCATGTGTTTGTATTTTTTACAGATCTTTTCCTGTAATTGATGTCTAGTCTCATAGCATTGTGGTCGAAAAAGATACTTGATACAATTTCAATTTTCTTAAATTTACCAAGGCTTGATTTGTGACCCAAGATATGATCTATCCTGGAGAATGTTCCATGAGCACTTGAGAAAAATGTGTATTCTGTTGTTTTTGGATGGAATGTCCTATAATATCAACTAAGTCCATCTTGTTTAATGTATCATTTAAAGCTTGTGTTTCCTTATTTATTTTCATTTTGGATGATCTGTCCATTGGTGAAAGTGGGG
The DNA here is from genome assembly GCF_025265405.1 of Mesoplodon densirostris. NCBI lineage: Eukaryota > Metazoa > Chordata > Mammalia > Artiodactyla > Ziphiidae > Mesoplodon > Mesoplodon densirostris. The sequence goes on along the minus strand of NC_082681.1, from coordinate 39,349,283 downwards.
TGTTAAAGTCCCCTACTATGAGTGTGTTACTGTCGATTTCCCCTTTTATGGCTGTTAGTATTTGCCTTATGTATTGAGGTGCTCCTATGTTGGGTGCATAAATATTTACAATTGTTATATCTTCTTCTTGGATTGATCCCTTTATCGTTATGTAGTGTCCTTCTTTGTCTCTTCTAATAGTCTTTATTTTAAAGTCTATTTTGTCTGATATAAGAATTGCTACTCCAGCTTTCTTTTGATTTCCATTTGCATGGAATATCTTTTTCCATCCCCTAACTTTCAGTGTTTATGTGTCCCTAGGTCTGAAGTGTTTCTCTTGTAGACAGCATATATATGTAGACAGCATTCAGCCAGTCTGTATCTTTTGGTGGGGGCATTTGATCCATTTACATTTAAGGTAATTATCGATATTTATGTTCCTATTACCATTTTTTAAATTGTCTTGGGTTTGTTATTGCAGGTCTTTTCCTTCTCTTGTGTTTCTTACCTCGAGAAGTTCCTTTAGCATTTGTTGTAAAGCTGGTTTGGTGGTACTGAACTCTCTCAGTTTTTGCTTGTCTGTAAAGCTTTTAATTTCTCCATCAAATCTGAATGAGATCCTTGCTGGGTAGAGTAATCTTGGTTGCAGGTTTTTCTCCTTCATCACTTTAAATATGTCCTGCCAGTCCCTTCTGGCTTGTAGAGTTTCTGCTGAAAGATCAGCTGTTAACCTTATGGGGATTCCCTTGTGTGTTATTTGTTGTTTTTCCCTTGCTGCTTTTTTTTTTTTTTTTTTTTTTTTGCGGTACGTGGGCCTCTCACTGTTTTGGCCTCTCCCATTGCGGAGCACAGGCTCCGGGTGCGCAGGCCCAGCAGCCATGTCCCACAGGCCCAGTTGCTCCGTGGCATGTGGGATCTTCCCGGACCGGGGCACGAACCCGTGTCTCCTGCATCGGCAGGCGGACTCTCAACCACTGCGCCACCAGGGAAGCCCCTCCCTTGCTGCTTTTAATATGTTTTCTTTGTATTTAATTTTTGACAGTTTGATTAATATATGTCTTGGCGTATTTCTCCTTGGATTTATCCTGTATTGGATTCTCTGTGCTTCCTGGACTTCATTAACTATTTCCTTTCCCATATTAGGGAAGTTTTCAACTATAATCTCTTCAAATATTTTCTCAGTCCCTTTCTTTTTCTCTTCTTTTTGTGTGACCCCTATAATTGGAATGTTGGTGCATTTAATGTTGTCCCAGAGGTCTCTGAGACTGTCCTCAGTTCTTTTCATTCTTTTTTCTTTTTTCTGCTCTGCAGTAGTTATTTCCACTATTTTATCTTCCAGGTCACTTATCCCTTCTTCTGCCTCAGTTATTCTGCTTTTGATTCCATCTAGAGTATTTTTTATTTCATTTATTGTGTTGTTCATCATTGCTTGTTTCATCTTTAGTTCTTCCAGGTCCTTGTTAAATGTTTCTTGCATTTTGTCTATTCTGTTTCCAAGATTCTGTATCATCTTTACTCTCATCATTCTGAATTCCTTTTTAGGTAGACTGCCTATTTCCTCTTCATTTGTTAGGTCTGGTGGGTTTTTATGTTGCTCCTTCTCCTGCTGTGTGTTTTTCTGTCTTCTCATTTTGCTTATCTTACTGTGTTTGGTGTCTCCTTTTTGCAGGCTGCAGATTCGTAGTTCCCGTTGTTTTTGGTGTCTGTCCCCAGTGGCTAAGGTTGGTTCAGTGGGTTGTGTAGGCTTCCTGGTGGAGGGGACTAGTGCCTGTGTTCTTGTGTATGAGGCTGGATCTTGTCTTTCTTGTGGGCAGGTCCATGTCTGGTGGTGTGTTTTGGGGTGTCTGTGGACTTATTATGATTTTAGGCAGCCTCTCTGCTAATGGGTGGGGTTGCGTTCCTGTCTCGCTAGTTGTTTGGCCTAGGGTGTCCAGCACTGTAGCTTGCTGGTCATTGAGTGAAGCTGGGTGTTGGTGTTGAGATGGAGATCTCTGGGAGATTTTCGGCGTTTGATATTACGTGGAGCTGGGAGGTCTCTTGTGCACCAGTGTCCTGAAGTTGGCTCTCCCATGTCAGAGGCACAGCACTGACTCCTGGCTGCAGCATCAAAAGCCTTTCATCCACACCGCTCAGAATAAATGGGAGAAAAAGTAGAAAGGAAGAGGATAAAATAAAGTAAGATAAAATAAAATAGTTATTAAAATAAAAAATAATTAAGAAAAATAAAATTCTTAAGTAAAGAAAACAACAAAACCAAAAAAAAACACCAAAAAATGGATGGACAGAACCCTAGGACACGTGGTGAAAGCAAAGCTGTACAGACAAAATCTCACACAGCAGCATACTCATACACACTCACAAAAGGAGGAAAGGGGGAAAAAATAATATATCTTGCTCTCAAAGTACACCTCCTCAATTTGGGATGATTCGTTGTCTATTCAGGTATTCCAGAGATGCAGGGTACATCAAGTTGATTGTAGAGGTTTAATCCGCTGCTCCTGTGGCTCCTGGGAGAGGTTTCCCTTTCTCTTCTTTGTTCACATGGCTCCCGGTGTTCAGCTTTGGATTTTGCCCCACCTCTGCGTGTAGGTCGCCGGAGGGCATCTGTTCTTCGCTCAGACAGGACAGGGTTAAAGGAGCCGCTGATTCGGGGGCTCTGGATCTCTCAGGCTGGGGGGAGCGAGGGGCATGGAGTGTCGGGCGAGCCTGCAGTGGCAGAGGCCAGCGTGACTTTGCAGCAGCCTGAGGTGTGCCGTGCATTCTCCCGGGGAAGTTGTCCCTGGATCCCGGGACCCTGGCAGTGGCAGGCTGCACAGGCTCCCCAGAAGGGGGGTGTGGATAGTGACCTGTGCTCGCACACAGGCTTCTTGTTGGCTGCAGCAGTGGCCTTAGCGTCTCATGCCCATCTCTGGGTTCCGCGCTGATAGCCTCAGCTTGAGCTTGTCTCTGGAGCTCCTTTGAGCAGCGCTCTTAATCCCCTCTCCTCGCGAATCTGGAAACAGAGGGAAGAAAAAGTCTCTTGCCTCTTTGGCAAGTCCAGACTTTTCCCAGGACTCCCTCCCGGCTAGCTGTGGTTGGTGCACTAACCCCTTCAGGCTGTGTTCACGCCAACAACGCCATTCCTCTCTCTCGGATCCAACTGAAGCCCGAACCTCAGCTCCCAGCCCCGCCCGCCCCATCAGGTGAGCAGACAAGCCTCTCTGGCTGGTGACCAGCACCGATCCTCTGTGCGGGAATCTCTCCGCTTTGCCTTCCGCACCCCTGATGCTGTGCTCTCCTCTACAGCTCCGAAGCTCCCCTTCTCCACCACCAGCAGTCTCCGCCCTCGAAGGGGCTTCTAGTGTGTGGAAACCTTTCCTCCTTCACGACTCCCTCCCACTGTTGCAGGTCCCGTCCCTATTCTTTTGCCTCTGTTTATTCTTTTTTCTTTTGCCCTACCCAGATACGTGGGGGAGTTTCTTGCCTTTTGGGAGGTCTGAGGTCTTCTGCCAGCATTCAGTGGGTGTTCTGTAGGAGTTGTTCCACATGTAGATGTATTTCCGATGTATCTGTGGGGAGGAAGTTGATCTCTGTGTCCTGCTTCCGCCATCTTCCTATATTTAATTTGTTTAATTAGAAAATTTTCATATTATTTTTTAGTAGCCTGTTTTAGTCACTAATGTTAATATCTAAAGTGTTCCTGCTGCAATTGCTATGATCTTTCTTGGAGTTAATGCTAAATTTCATTTTTACCTGTAAGAACATCCATTTATGTTGATGTTAATGAATCTTTGTATATGAAGTGAACTATATGCTTTCTTTGTTTCAGGTACTTTTCCAAATGCTGACCCTGCATCCGTCCCTCATGGAGCATTCTGTTATCCAGTGATGTCAGATCCCTATGGGCAGCGACCTTTGCCAGGTTTTGATTCCTGCCTTCCTGTTGTGCCAGATTATCCCTGTGTTGCCCCCTGGCATCCAGTCAGTGCTGCATATGTTGGTTCTCAGGTTCGTGGTGCTGTGAATCCTGGGCCACTTGCCTATATTGCTTCACCTCCCTCACCTTCTCATTGTGTACCTCAGAATATGGAAGATTCAGTAGTATGACGTGTTCTTACACTGCCATTTTTCTTGTTGTTTTGTTTTTAAAAAGTGTTTTATGTTAGTGTTTAAGAGTGGTTAGAGTGGTTACTGTTGTATCTGTCTTTAAGATTATTTTATCTTTTGATTTAAAGTAGTTCTTTAAAATAAAGGAATATTTCTTTGGGTTGTGAATAAGGACATTGAGATGAATGTACATGTAACCCCATATTTGAGCATATTTCATTGTATTCAGCTGTTCTCCTGTTAGCCAGCTTGTCAACTTTGTATTAGCTGATGGTACCAATTGATAAATGGAGTAAATCTTATAAACTATTGCCTTGGTTCCGATGTCACACATCATATTAAACCATGCAAAATTGGAAAAACTTCTACTTTTTCCTAGAAAATGAAACAACAAAACCAAGCGCATTTGCTTCTGAGTAACTAGCTTAATATTAAGTGAGAGTTCTCTTCAGGTTTCTTAAGAATTGTGTGAACTGAGTTGTGTTCTATGATATTAATCAGTTCTGAAGGCACATGGTGCTCTGCTTTAGATTTATCCCATGTGTTGTTGTTTAATATTGGATTTATGTAACCATTTTCCTGCACAGTATTGGTGTCCTTTGCACATTTAGCAGTAAATAAAAATTAGCATTTAAAATTGCTAAAATGAGTGAGATTTTCTTTTGCTTTTTCATGGCAGCAAAGAGTACCAGACATTTGATTGTTTCCATATGTTTTCCCCCTAGTATTTTGGTTGCCAGAAAATGTGAATTTATAGCATGGATTGGCAGGGTCAGTTGAAATGTTACTTAATCTCAAGACATTGCAATGCATACTACCATATCCAGTTCTTTTCCCTTGAGAATGTCCCTTTAAGTTGTGTTTCTGTTTTTTTTTTTAAAGAATCTGTTAATTCTCTTATGGAACTTTAATCTAGACTTACTTTCTTATTGTCCTATATTTCTAATGGTTGTTGAATCTTTAAATTATTGTTTAGATTTACCTTGTATCTCTTCAGGCCTGCCTTGTCTTCAGCTTTCTGTGAGACACATTTTATAAGCCCTTCTCCCTTCTCTCCCTTTCATCTACCCAAAGATTACAAGATTTTCTGTATTCATTCAGTTCTCCTCTGAGAGGTAATTCATCATGAATGCTTTGCTCTGTCTCACCTACAAACAGCTATTTTAAAAGTGTTTTTTGGTTGCCACAAAACCTATTTATATTGCCTCCTTTAAAAGTTATTTATGCTTGTGAATCATTCTGTTCTTTCCCACCTTCAGCTATACCCCAGGCAAAAAGAACCAATTGAGACTCAGGGCTCAAGGTGCTTGAACAGGTGAAAGAACTAGAGTGGAATCCATTGCAAAGAAGATATCCTATCTTCAGTATACTGTTCTCAAGATGATTGATAACAATGAGTTTCAAATCAGTCAGTGTACTAGTTAAGGCTTCTGCTTCGTAATAGACATGGAACTGGTAGTGTTTTGGTTTTGCATCCTGGATCTTTACAAGTCCTTGCTCTACAAGTTGGCATCTGACAACTTTAATAAAGAAAGATGGGCAACAGTGCACTGATCTATCTAACAACCTCTGTATTAATGTTTCAGCTTTTTCTCTGCTAACCTCCTGGGTTCTCAATTTGTGCAGCCTACAGATTGTTTTATGTTTAAAGGTTTATTTTAGTCAAGCTTGAAACATGGAACAACCCCTCTCCAACATTTTTCAAATATGCCAGCATTTCTGAAATGTACATAACTCACAGCAAGTGATTGTCCTGTATCTTCAACTGTCAGTGGTTCACTAATTAGCTTCTAAGCAGTGTTTTAGAAGGTTGTAGTCTATCTTGAGAATGTGGGTTTGGAAATTGTGTGGTTTTGAGATAAGTACATTTGCCTTAGGCTTCCAGTTGATTTGTTTATTTTTTAAACTTGTAGGTTGCTGCCTTGCCTTGATTTCCATTACTAATTTAATGCAGTTTAGTGAGATGCTTATTATTAACTTAAAAACCCAAGATCAACCTAATTGTTGTTACCAGTGTTGAAATCAGTGGTATGAATGGTCTGTTTAAATCATACAAGTATAGTCCACTTGTTTATGCTTTACAGTCAGACTTCTCTAAGAAATAATCAAGGATTGAGCCATGACCCTCCTATTGTTTTGTGAGTTGGGAGGGTGAAGGTAACCTGTACTGAAGCAGAAGTCTGCAGTGGTTTTTTTTTTTTTTTTTTTTTTTTTTGCGGTATGCGGGCCTCTCACTGTTGTGGCCTCTCCCACTGTGGAGCACAGGCTCTGGACGTGCAGGCTCAGCAGCCATGGCTCACGGGCCCAGCCGCTCTGCGGCATGTGGGATCCTCCAGGACCGGGGCACGAACCTGCGTCCCTTGCATCGGCAGGTGGACTCTCAACCACTGCGCCACCAGGGAAGCCCTGCAGTGGTTTTTGAAGGCAGCTTCTGGGTTAAAAACAAAGTGGTCTTTCTGGTTAAAAAAAAAAAACCCTAAGACTTAACATGTTTAATCAACCTATAGTATAAACATAGTGATAGACATTGAGAATTGCTGGAGAAAGGAGGATATAAAGGCACTGTGGTTTGTTCTGGACCCTTTACTTTCACCGCCTTCCTGAGATAAATCTGGTTTACACTAAAGGTAGAAAAGTGGTTCATTTCCATAGTGAGGAAAAACAATTAGAATTCATTTTTATGCTGTGTATATTTATTCTCAAGACTAATTGTGGTTTTCTGCCTTGATTAAGAGCAGATGAAAATATTGAATCTGTTTTACTGTTAAAATTCAAGACTTGTGAATTTAAAACATCTTTCATTTCCTTAGAGCCTATAATCAAGGCATAACCTTTTAATTAGCTTTGGAAGTAAAAGTATAAACAAATCATGATTTTTTTATGTGAACACCATACATTCAGAACTTAATTCAGACATAAATCTCCATGAATAATGAAATAGTCCATTGGAGAAGGGTAGGGCATGAACTTAATCTAGATTTTTCTAAATCTGGGTCAAATTTTGTCCATTTTACATGAAACCTCTTTGAGGCCATTTATATTTCCATTTATAATAAAAAGAATTCAGGAGAACTAATACAGCAAAAGGCAACCTCTTGTTTCCCCCATCTTAGCTGGAGTGTTAAATTTCAGTTGGAGCAACTTGATTTAGAACACTTGTTTTCTCTCCTGCCTCAGTCATCAAAGGCAGTTTCAGGGATGTGTGGGGTGCCTGTATGTGGAAAGATGGAGCTTCAGGAAAGGCTGGACCTGAGTTTAGGTAACTACCTACTGAGTGACTAAAACTGCTTTAGAATGGTAAATCTGGGTATCATCTCAAAATAATCTGGGGGGTGGGGTTTATAGATGAAGATAAGCTGCATGTTTGTAACTGTTGAATAATAACTGTTGAAGATTGAGTTCATTGTGCTATTCCCTCTACTTTTGTGTTTGAAATCTTTCATAATAGTTGAAGAAAAACTACCTTGGTAACTGGCCATCTGGAGAGGTAATGTTTATAAAATTAGTGAAAGTTCAGGTTTCTAAACATTTTGCCTTGAATCCTGAAAAGAAACAAGATCTTAGAGACACTGTCCCATAAGGTTCATAGGTACCCTTGTTAAGGTATCTGGGGGTTGGGGGAAGCCTATAGTATAGGCAACTGATTCTTAAAGTCCTGTAATTCTCAAGAATATTCACTAGCTACATGTAAAACTAAATTATATTAAACCATGACATTTATTTATAGTTGAAACTAATTGAGGTGAGTGAACCACTTCAGGTTTAACTGCTTCATTGTTTTCTAATAATCACCACCACCACTTTTGAGTTCACTTTTCTCCTTATGGCTGCCAGAGGGGAGCTTGGAAACCAGGAATCCTTTAGTGTTGAAGAGCTTTTTTTTTTTGTCTGATAGGTGGCTCCTGCCACTGGCTAAACCTTTTATGAGAGGGGTGGAGAGTAATTCTACAATATTGAGATTAAACTGAATCAATTCTTATGAATTCAGGCCAGTCAATGAGTAAAATGTTAAGATCTATTTTAGCCAAATATTAATAATAGTTATTGATGTATTGGTGTTATATAGGTGATCAGTCCCTTCACCTAATCAACTAACAAACCTTTTCTTGCAGATCTTATGGCTTTTTCTAAACTATATGGTACAGTTTTTTCAAATCATTTGCAGAATTGTAGAAAAAAATTCTACGCTAATACTAGGGTATTAGAGTTCTTGACTTTAAAAACCTTTTATTTCCTTGCTGGTGTATTAACCAGATCAGAGTAACGATTTTTATCTTGATAAATTTCAGTTACACAAGATAAGTTCCAGAGATCTGTTCTACAACTTTGTGCCTGTAGATAATAATACTGTATTGTATGCTTAAAAATGTCTTAAGAGGGTAATCTCATGGTAAATGTTCTTACCACAATAAAAGAAATAAAAGTTCTACCACATGTGTAGTCCCACAGAAAAACAAAGTTTTATATTCAGTTGCTTTGCTTGCATCAGCAGTTGAACTTTGTTTAAATTTTCTTTCATTCTTTTAGCTCTGCTAAAAGAGCTTCAGCTACTCAAGTTTTCTTCCTCCTAGTTGTTTTGAAGCACGGTATAGATTTGGCTTTTGTTAACCTAGTTCTTTTCTTTTACTCACTGCTTATTTTTTTCCAACATTTTATTATGAAAAATTTTAAACATGAAAGTTGAAATAACTGTGCAGTGTACATCTGTATATCCACTACCTAGATCATATAATTAACATTTTACTACACTTACCTTTTCACATAACCATCTATAAATCCTATTTTTTGATGATTACAAAGAAAATTGCAGACTTAAATACACTTCACCCCTAAACATCTCAGCATGGATATTGTTAACTAGAGTTCAGTATTTGTTAAAGGTTCTTTTTTAAAGGTTCTTTTCTTTTTGAGGTAAAGTTTACATGTGATGAAATTGCACAAATCTTAAGTGTTTGATGCAATGAAATTTGACAAATCACACATCTGTGAAACCCAAGCCTTTATCAAGATAACATTTTCATTACTCCAGAAAATTCTCTCATGCTTTTCCCAGTCAATCCCTGCTTCCCCGATTCCCATCCCCTAGGCAACCACTTTTTCTTCTGATTTTTCTCCTAGCATAGTTTGTTTTTTAAACTGTATATAAATGAATCAGAGTATGTGCTCCTTTGTGTAAGGATTCTTTAACATAAGGTATTTGGGATTCATCCATGTTTTATGTGTCAATAGTTCTTTTTATTGCTGAGCAGCATTTCATTGTACAAAAATGCCATTCTCCTGTTGATGGATACCTGAGCCATTTCTAGTTTTTAGATACGCATGAAGCTGCTATGAACATTTTTGTAAAAGTCTTCTTATGAGCATTTGTTTTAATTCCTCTTGGAATTACTGGGTCATAGGTTAGGTATATGTTTAGTACAGAAATGAAGGAGATTTTTCCAAAGTGATTGTACCATTTTATACTCCCACCAGCAGTATATGAGAATCCAATTGTTCATCCCCGTCAGCATTTGGTGGTGTCAGTCTTTTTGATCGTACCCATTCAGGTGGGTTTGGTAGTAAGTGGTATCTCATTGTGGTTTTAATTTGCATTTCCCTATGATTATGTTTAACAGTTCTTCATATGCTTATTTGCTAGTTGTATATATTTCTTTTTGAAATGTGTTAAAATTGTGTTTTTATTATTGAGTTGTTGGAATTTGTTTGTACTGGTTGCACGTCTTTTCCAGATATATTACTGCTTTTTAAATTGTTTTATCTAACCAATGTATAAATGCTATACACCCAATCACACTTAAAATAATTAGGCCAGGGCTTTCCTGGTGGTGCAGTGGTTAAGAATCCGCCTGCCAATGCAGGGGACATGGGTTTGAGCCCTGGTCCGGGAAGATCCCACATGCTGCAGACCAACTAGGCCCATGTGCCACAACTAGTGAGCCTGCACTCTAGAGCCCACGAGCCACAACTCCTGAGCCCATGTGCCACAACTACTGAAGCCTGCGCGCCTAGAGCCTGTGCTCTGCAACAAGAGAAGCCACCACAATGAGAAGCCCATGCATTGCAACAAAGAGTACCCCTGCTCACCACAACTAGAGAAAGCCTGTGTGCAGCAACGAAGACCCAACGTGGCCAAAAATAAATAAATTTATTTTTAAAAATGGCCATATTTTTCACAGAACTAGAACAAAAAATTTCACAATTTGTATGGAAACACAAAAGACCCCGAATAGACAAAGCAATCTTGAGAATGAAAAATGGAGCTGGAGGAATCAGACTCCCTGACTTCAGACTGTACTACAAAGCTACAGTAATCAAGACAGTATGGTACTGGCACAAAAACTGAAAGATCAATGGGACGGGATAGAAAGCCCAGAGATAAACCCACGGACATATGGTCACCATATCTTTGGTAGAGGAGGCAAGAATATACAGTGGAGAAAAGACAGCCTCTTCAATAAGTGGTGCTGGGAAAACTGGACAGGGACATGTAAAAGTATGAAATTAGAACACTCCCTAACACCATACACAAAAATAAGCTCAAAATGGATTAAAGACCTAAATGTAAGGCCAGACACTATCAAACTCTTAGAGGAAAACATAGGCAGAACACTATGACATAAATCACAGCAAGATCCTTTTTGACCCACCTCCTAGAGAAATGGAAATAAAAACGAAAATAAACAAATGGGACCTAATGAAACTTCAAAGCTTTTGCACAGCAAAGGAAACCATAACAAGACCAAAAGACAACCCTCAGAATGGGAGAAAATATTTGCAAATGAAGCAACTGACAAAGGATTAATCTCCAGAATTTAGAAGCAGCTCATGCAGCTCATTATCAAAAACACAACCCAATCCAAAAATGGGCAGAAGACCTAAATAGACATTTCTCCAAAGAAGATATACAGACTGCCAACAAACACATGAAAGAATGCTCAACATCATTAATCATTAGAGAAATGCAAATCAAAACTACAATGAGAGATCATCTCACACTGGTCAGAATGGCCATCATCAAAAAATCTAGAAACAATAAATGCTGGAGAGGGTGTGGAGAAAGGGGAACCCTCTTGCACTGTTGGTGGGAATGTAAATTGATACAGCCACTATGGAGAACAGTATGGAGGTTCCTTAAAAAACTAAAAATAGAACTACCATAGGACCCAGCAATCCCACTACTAGGCACATACCCTGAGAAAACCATAATTCAAGAAGAGTCGTGTACCAAAATGTTCATTGCAGCTCTATTTACAATAGCCAGGACATGCAAGCAACCTAAATGTCCATCATTGGATGAATGGATAAAGAAGATGTGGCACATATATACAATGGAATATTACTCAGCCATAAAAAAACGAAATTGAGTTATCTGTAGTGAGGTGGATGGACCTAGAGTCTGTCATACAGAGTGAAGTAAGTCAGAAAAAAAAATACCATATGCTAACACGTATATATGGAATCTAAGAAAAAAAAAGGTCATGAAGAACCTAGGGGCAAGATGGGAATAAAGACACAGACCTACTAGAGAATGGACTTGATGGTATGGGGAGGGGGAAGGGTAAGCCGTGACAAAGTGAGAAAGTGGCATGGACATATATACACTACCAAACGTAAAATAAATAGCTAGTGGGAAGCAGCCGCATAGCCCAGGGAGATCAGCTCGGTGCTTTGTGACCACCTAGAGGGGTAGGATAGGGAGGGTGGGAGGGAGGGAGACACAAGAGGGAAGAGATATGGGAACATATGTGTATGTATAACTGATTCACTTTGTTATAAAGCAGAAACTACCACACAATTATAAAGCAATTATACTCCAATAAAGATGTAAAAAAATAAATAAACTTGACTTTAAAAATTAAAAAAATAAAAGGCCAGGACTTGCAACTGAGTTATTTGGCTGAAAGTGAAGTTGTTCTGGTATGCTAACCAGTGTTCTGGTAGCCTAAAAGTTAATTAAAAGACAAAACTTCTGGAATCTGAATTAATTAGGGGAAAGTTAATTGCTGAAAAGTCCATGACTACAGAAAAGACTTTAAAAGAAATGTCAACTGATAACTTCAGGAAATATTACCCAAATGTACTCAGATTATACTAGCTGAATAATGACCAGCTGAACCTCAATTTATGTGTCTTCTCACTGACCCACAGAATGAAACTGCTCTGTACGACATGTATCATTCTTTGGTTACTCAGAAGTTTTCAGGATAAGGCCAGTAAAGTTTGTCAGTGTCGTACGCCATAGCTTTATAGCTGTATTGGTCCCTTCATGTCATCAATCTCAAAGTTCTTTATGAATGCTTATTCAGTTTTCTAAATATTTAATACAGCTTTGTTTAATGGGAAATATAAAAGAATGATCGTCATAATGTTTATTCTCAGTCATGAACTTTTCAAAATATATTGGAATGTGGAGGTCTCCCTTAAGTGTGTCTGCTGGTTAAATGATAGTGTAAAATCCACTGTTGTTCACAAATGTTTATTAATAATAGATGGATATAAGTGATTATGTTGGAAAAGGGAGGAACAAACACCTTAAATCTGAGCAGCCATACATTTTGGAGGAAAAAAGTAAATGCTTTATTTTTGTTTATACTGAAGCTAAAGACACCAAATCATTTTATTGTACAAGATTCTTTTTAGCACATTTAATTATGACAGTAACTTTGCACTTCCTACAGGAAATATTTAAATAAAAGTAATAGTTATTCAAGGAGGCTTTAGCTTTTAAACTATTAGTCTGCAAAGCCAAATGCCATTTACACAAACACATTTGGAATTTCCCCTTTTCATGATTAAGCTCGGGAGATACAATTTTAACCTTAAGTTCAATGCATACATTTTCTGTATGGTGATGTATGATTGGGGCCTCCAACTAGGCTAAGAAAGTGAATTAAACACTGCCTGTGTTTTCTAAAAGTATTCTTTATCTTCTAGGAAATGTTGGCTCCAAACTACATTCATTGTTCTGAATAGGTAGAAATTCTTCATCCTCAATTTCAACCTGTTTTTGAGAAATCTTGAATCCTGTGAAGAGTTTAAATAGTGATACTTTCTTGAATCCTACCACTGGTATGCATTCCTATGTTATAAGAAACAGACAAATTAAAATGCTTTCACTTGAGAAGGATGTTTATCCCTATCTGAACTGAAATGTCCTTGAGAAGGTCTTTGTCTTTATAGTTGAAATAAGAGAACATATGGGTTTACTTGTACTATGTTAGAAGAGTAATTTGAACAGTTAAAAAATTTTAAGTTAATTTATCAAATTGGATTGCCTTTAACATTAAGAAAACTACAGACTAATGTGTTAATCCTTTCGGTTTAGAGCTTTCCTCATGAGCTCCCACAACATTCATTTTAGTGCCATTGGTTCCAATGAATCCTACTAGCCACTAAAGAATTCTGACTGCTTCTCCTGCCCAAGTATACTAAGCACAGTTATCACTCTGCTTATTGGACTACAGGCTACATTACTTTGGTTATTTAAACTGATTGCTTAATATATGTTGTAAAAGGAAGTCCTATGTGATGTGACCCAAAATGGATGAATCTGTACTTCAAATAATATGACTGGATCTTATACAGAAACTACCTAGTGTGAACATGTGATTTTCAAATGACCCTGAAAATTCAGCTAGCTGTTGCCATCCTCCCATTAGAGCCGCCTCCTACTTCTGTTACCAGAGCTCCTCCTGAATCCAAAACCTTCCCTTCAATTTCCTGGGAAGGCCAGGGCTTTTCCTTACTGCGCTTTCTTCCTGCTAACAGTCTAGTTGTCAGAGCCTCTGTATTATAAAGTGTGATTTCTTATGGATCAAATAAGGTTTGGGAAGCCAATATACTGAGTTTACTTACAACATAAGCCATTGGAAGTTGGAATGTGTTTTACTGTTTAAACACAAGTATTTCAAGGGTTAAGTCATTATGCTTGTTCCCAAATCAGTGGAGATTATATATCTAAATATGGTGTTCTTTAATGTTTCCTCCTTGGGAGGCTATAAACTTATTCCAATAAGGCTGCCACTGTTCCAAGCATGTTTGAAACTATAATAGATTCCAGAATTGAAAGAGGAACAAGGCCTCATTTGGGGGTGATGGAAATTTTTGTATCTTGATTTTGGTGGTGGTCCTAGGGGTGTATACAACAGTGAAGGCTCACTGAATTGTACACTTTAAATGGATGCAGGTAGTTGTACACAAATTATTCCTCAAAGTTGATAAGGAAAAATCTAGATTCCAAAGAGCAGTTCCAGGTCACTTCACAAACCCCACAAGAAACTGTCTTGGTATTTTATAATTGTGCCTATCAAGGTGCCTATTGTGTAATAGCACTTGAAAAATATTTTTTACCAGAAAAAGTAGAACTCAGCTTGATTGCCTAAATTTTTACCAAATATGGATCTAAAATTAGTTTTGACTGTTTCTAAGAATTTAATCTTACAAGATTATGATTTTCTACCATTGAGGGTATTAAGAGGTTGTATTGTGGATTTTGAACATCCTCCAAAAAGCAGAAGTCCACAATGGTTTGAGTAATGTCAGCATTCGAATATGGGTGCAGCTTAAGGTGACTCCTTTGAAGAACAACATTAATTTGGGCACATTAATTCTGACATGTTTATGAAAATATCAGTCTCATAATCTCACTTTATATGTTTATTCTAAATTTTTGAGGCTAAAGTATGACATCAGGTATAGAATCTAGCATTCTTCCATACTATCCTCTCCCACTTTTACCTTTTATTTCTCTTTTCTGTAGAGTTTTGGCAAATTCATTTTATTTCTTAGATAAAATTTGGGGAAATCAGTCCTTCCAGTAATTGGTCATAAGTGGATATTTATAAAAGCCAGTGAGTGATATTGCACAATTTAAAATGTAACCTTACTGTGAGTCTGATGTGTTGAATTTAGGAATACAGTGATCACAAGGTGAGAATGTGCTATGATCTGAAATTCAACCGAAATATAACTCAACCTTTGAAAAATGATTTACAGTTTGTTCAGAGCTAGTTTTCATATACTGTTGCACTTCTGGATTTTGTTGAGGCAGAAATGATGATGTTTTAATCCAGAAACTACATTTTTTAAAAAAAATCGGGGAACGCCACCTCAATTTGGTTATCTAAAAAGTTTGACAGTATGGTGATTTAGCCCTACATTTTAAAGTGCTTATCCATACTAGTCCTTACTTTGAAAGCTTTTCCGTTTGCCTCTTTACCACACCATCTAAGTACCTCAAGCACTCCCCACAAAAATCCAAAGCCTCTTTTTTGTCTTGTCATCCAAGGGTCAGTTTTAAGGGTTGTATAAGACCAGAGAACTGTCAAGAGGGTTTCTAGGTTGGAAGGCAATCTGTCGCAATGAGTATTGTGGGGTATATTGAACATTGTGGCAAAAGACACAATGGCCAAGCCCAGCTTAACTGTACTTGCAAATGATTGGCTACCATAGGCCAAAATAAAAGGCACACTGCCACCAAGGGTGATGTCTTAGTATGTGTATGTGCATGTGTTGAAGTGCAGCTCCTGGGATGTTAGGTTGCTCTGGAACCTGCTCATAGATAAAGTCAAGGGGCAAAATACTCTGCACGTTGCTGAAAATGGCATTCACACTGTAGGTCATTATTTCTTCATTTAGTCTTCTGTGGTTCTATCAAGTCATTTGGCGTTGTAAAGAAGGCTTTTCTTTTTGAGGGTGAGGGATGAGGTTAGGGCAGATGTGTGCCACAGTCATGGATTTATGAAGGTTGATTACGATGATCAAAAGTTGCAGGCTCTTTTTGTTACTATAGAAATTGCCTTTCCTTTGTGTAGTAATGGGAAGTTTCTACAGAGCTGTCACAATTTTCACATCAGATAAGCTTTTGGCATAAGGGCATTCCACTTAATTTTATATTTAAACATTAATAATTCTTAATATGTACATGTCTCTCAAGTACCACAAGCACTGATGGTATATCTTTAGGAAAAGACCACAACTCAGATCCAATAAACTAACAAGTAGCATTGACATATATACACTACCAAGTGTAAAATAGATAGCTAGTGGGAAGCAGCAGCTTGGTGCTTTGTGACCACCTAGAGGGATGGGATAGGGAGGGTGGGAGGGAGATGCAAGAGGGAGGGGATATGGGGATATATGTATACGTATAGCTGATTCACTTTGTTATACAGCAGAAACTAACACAACATTGTAAAGCAATTATACTCCAATAAAGATGTTAAAAAAAGATATAAATCTACTCTAGAGCTTAAAAATACTACCCTAGCCAGCTGCCTGTATCATTCCAGCAATCAACTTCTTTGTTTCTTAATAAACATTCCATTTCTTAAAGCTCTCAAGGCCGCCTACCAGCACCTTCTTCTCTGGACCACCATGCAGCATATAGATGAAAATCCTAGGCCACATATCAACATATGAATAGTAATATCTCAAGCAGTAAATCTGAAGTATACAGACTTAATTCACCAAAAATATATATTTTAATTTTTACAGGTAGGTTCTTTCTTCTGACCTACAAGCTTTATTTATTCTTCAAACCAGAAACCCCAAATCCTGAGAGCTCTCAATATTAACAGTTGTACTACAGTGGATGCTGCTTTGGCAGTTCATTTTAGCAATTCCTCATCACATCTCAGGAAGTTTCTTTCCATTGAAGTTCTCCCTGCTCCCCCTCCCTTCAAAATGATTTAGTAATTACCAAAAGGGATGAAAGGCCAAGCCAGAGCAATCAAACGCTATTAAGTTTCATTGCATGTGTGTGTGTGCACAGACAAGGTTCTCACTTTTACAAACATCCCCAAAACAGTGCAAGCCAAAATGCACATCTGTTGGAAAAAGTGATGGAAAGGGTCATTGGAAATACAGTAGAAATAGCATTTCTCTCTACTAAAGTAATGCTCACACTGAATTGGGGTACTCGGTTCCCAATGCCTAGTTCCACACCAACAAAGTGGATATTTGGAACAATTATCTAGATAAAGCAAGCCAAAGAATCTAAAATACGCACAGGTTTGAGGCAAAGCCACAGGGTTCGGGGTTGGAGGGAGCTGATAAGTAGGTACGAAAAGTTTATTTTAAATGATCCAAACAATTACATCCACTTACGTTGGCTATGTCTATACATGCAATCTATTAACACTGTTTTGAAAATGTGATTACCAAAATAACATCAGTTTTTCTTGTGTACTTTTAAACAGGAAAGAATGTCTGCCTAACTTCAAGTACTTTTCACCTGATGGTTGAACAAACCAAGGTCTGGGCCACTTAAACTGTTAGTTAAAACGCCACTTGAGTCTTACCCACAAGGCAATATGAACATCAAATGGTTATTTATATTATCTGGCTAAGGTATTTTTTCATATTTTTCAGTGAAGTCCCCAATGAGCTTTGCAGAGTAGGTTTTACACTGCCATAATAACTATAAAGTTCTTATTGAAAAAGTATTTGTTCATTATTTAAGTCATTCAAAACATAGAGACTGTAGGGTTTCTGTGTGTGTGTGTGTGTGTGTGTGTGTGTGTGTGTGTGTGTCTTTAATCAAATTGCAGACAGATGTTTAGATGTTTTGGACTTAGCTGAAATGCCCTAAATCAGGTCAGAATGGAATGAAAAATTACTATGAGAGGCAGAAAGAACCAGAAAATTTCAAGTATTCCCATGTAAGTGGACAGAAATATAACCTAGAGATTTATATGCCTATAAAATTTGGCATCTTCCAAAAATGATGATTTTGAATCATTCATTTTTCTTTGTAGTTCACTGGATTTAAAGCTAGAAGTGGAGGACATACTTCAACAATGGCCATTTCTGAATATAATTGACATTTTCTTTGTATTCAATAATATTTTTACCCTTACTAATTGTCAGGGAGACTTTAATGTAATTATGATGGAATCAAACAAATAAAATAGGTGTCCAGAAATGATAAGAGCTTCACCTGTAATGGAGGTGAACCATGCTATAGATACTTAGACAAAAAGTAAATGATTCTTCTACCATTTATAATTGTATTTGACTTTGGAATACGTTTTTAACTTTACATATAAATATGTCAGTCTGAAATTTGTGGAGTTCGTGGCATTTTGGGCAAATGAACAAAAAGGTATCTATAGTGGCAAATCCATTTCCACATCTCCTATGTATAACATATAATATGTGTGCTTAATAATAAATGTCTTGTTTCTATAATCTAGAAGATTTGGGATTATTGACTGGCTCTGTGACCTTGAGCAAGTCATTATCCTTCTCTGGACCTCCTTTCTTTTTTTTTTTTGTATTTGTAAAATAAGACGTTAGAATTGAGTAGATCCTCACTAAGTTTCTCTTTTAGCTCTTTTATGTTTATAAATTTACTCTCAAGTTGGCTTATACCTTCTCTGGGGTCAGAGAACATACTTAAACATTTGATTTGAAATATCTTTCTTGATAGTAGCTGATCCAGAAGTTAGAGAGGTGAACACAAATCTCCTTCCCTTCCTACTTTCTACTAGAGTTAGAGTTAAAAAAAAGGTTGGTGTCACCATCACGGAAGTTAGGACAATAGCTGATTAGCTTTAACAGCTAACTGGCTTCAATCCCCAACATAGCTAGGCCTCAGCACAGCTAGTGAAATCTTAAGCCCAAGTCATAAAGACAGTAACCCTGAGAAGATCTGAAAAGGAATGTACTGCCCATGAAATATGACACTGGTTTCTTTCAGTAGTAGAGATTGGCTATTATGATTTACACATATTCTCTCTTTAGAACATAACTGAGAGAAGAGTGTATTTTGGACCATGGCTCTATCTCTGGCTACCCTTGTTTTCCAACAAATTGATAAAGTAACTGCCGGAACAATGAAACCTAGGTCATCACAAGTACATGCATTTGTGACAAAGACATACTCTTTTTTTTGATGAAATAGGGCCATGTATTGGTTTCTGGTGCCATCAATATGAGTTAGGAATGTAGCCCAGGTGCTATTTATTATTCAAAGTGAATTTGACAGTTGAGAAAGTTGACTCTGTAACTTTAGAAACCTTCCTTCTGGAAAGTAACCTGTTACTGATGTCAGGGCCACTTATGATAGTCCCACTTAGAGAAGCAGGAGAGAAGTTGGATTTGAGTAAATGATCACTTTAGGTATGATCAAGGAATTATTTTGTGATAATGTCTTACCAAATGGATCTTGATGCAGCTTGTTCTCTTGATCACTTTTTCTTGGATCTGAGCTTTGTTCTTCAACACCTCCTCTTGTTTCCCCATCATCCTCAGTTTGTGTCTTTTTCATGTAGAATGTTTTGTTAGTCACCAAAGTTAGGGCTAGAATGGGAATCAATTCAAATAACAGAAACTACACTGTCAAAAACTATTTTGGGGGCTTCCCTGGTGGCGCAGTGGTTGAGAGTCCGCCTACCGATGCAGGGGACACGGGTTCGTGCCCCAGTCCGGGAGGATCCCACATGCCGTGGAGCGGCTGGGCCCATGAGCCATGGCCGCTGAGCCTGCACGTCTGGAGCCTGTGCTCCGCAGCAGGAGAGGCCACAACAGTGAGAGGCCCGCGTACCGCAAAAAGAAAAAAAAAAAAAACTTTTATATTTGCATTGTTTGAGAATGCTTCATGTCACTTAATTTTGCCAGAAAATATACACATGAATTTAGATGTTTTCCTATTACTGTTGACATTTATTGAATACAAGAACAGGGTGACAACTAATTAAGTTTCTTACTTTTTTGAGCTACCCATTAATTAAATCACCAGGACCCAGACCTTGGGCTATTTCAGGCCATGTGTTATTGTGTAAGTTGGGGATACCTTTGTGCTAACATTGGTAAAAACCGCCCTTGTTTAGCAGGTAATCAGTTGATGGTTACTGGACCTAACATGGTGACCATATGCATTATGGGCTTCATTTTTTAACATTTACCTATGTGTTCTGATGAGGTACTCCTAAGCTGTGGAAAATCATTTGTTTTGATGTATAATGCAGTTTTCTTTGAAGACAGTAGAATTTGGATCATGTCTATAGTTCCATGAATTCACTAGGGTTGTTATGTTATATATCTAACATGAGTTTACACACGCAATTCCACTGCCCCCACTGAACATTAAAACTGCAACTTGAATCAAGTTATCTAGACCTAAAATTGTTTTTTGTTGTTGTTGTTGTTTTATCAGAAAGCAATTAATTAAAATGAAGGTGCTGTTTTCAGATTCTGACACCTCAACAAGATGTCACTTTTCTGTTAAAAAAATATTTTCAAATCCAGGCTTTTATCTTAGAAATGCTTTTGATAGCAGTGCTGATTAAAACTATCAACAGTAGATAGGACCCTATAAATATACCAGCTAATTATTTTTTCTTGCCAATGTATGAGATGTAGTAACTGTTGATTAGAGTACAGTAGAAGTTTTTAAAAAACAGTACGCATCCTAAATACTAATCTCAATACTATCAAATTTTAAAATATAATCTAACTGAAATACACAAACACAGGAAAGGAATTTACTAACTTATTAGATATGACATATACTATGGGGTAAATATTCATTGGCATACATTAGGAAACTCACAAATCTTTAAGAAACAAATTCAACAGCCCCCATGATAAGGAAAAGCTGTAGTATTTAAAAGCAAAAACAACACGAAGTCCAGTTATACCTAGAAACCACAAGCTGACAATTCTTTGGAGTCTATTCAGTTTCCCTTTGATGCTGTTCATTGAACCAGAATGGGCAGCATGGAGCACTGAAGGGCAACAAAGATAGGCAAGTTAGTTTGCCTTATCTGATAGCTGGTGGGGACTGCTGAGGACAGCCCTCAGCCCTGTGGGGAAATGGTGTGAGATCCTGAGGAAGGTCAGGAATCTGTGCGGCAGCGACAGTAGCAAAGTGGCACCTGGAGCTTCAAGGAAGCAAGGGTAAGAAAAGCAAAGCCAAAGGTTTAAGCACCCGACTGCACCTCTGCTGATGAGGGGCAAACACCTCTTCAGTTGGTTTTGAAATGGACTTAGTGTTTGTAGGTATAAAAAGGCAAATAATAGTCATAATAATAACAAGAACAAAAAATGAAGAATGTGGCTATAAAAGATGGTGAAAACAATAGGAGTTTCACTCTCCTGTCTAGTGGGGGGCAGTGAGGGCATCATATTCTATGTCACCTCTGAGAGCAAAGAAATTAGAAATTTTCTGAGTTCCAGAACAGGTGATACCGGCTTGACTTAGAGCCGAGTTGTAACTTGGTCTTCCTGTCCATCACCCCATTTGTGCATGAGCAGGTCACAAGCCTCTCCCCAAGTTTCAAATACATCCTCTGAGGAGTCTAAAAGTTTAGAATTTGAGGAGCAGATGCTGGATGCGCAGTGAAGAGAGCTGGAACAGGCTAGAGGGCATTCACTGCTCTGAGCAGCGCCCCGGGCGTCACCTAATTCTACCTCACTGAGGTTAATTTCCCTTTGAGAACAGGACTCTGCTTTCCCTTTCTCCATCTGAGAATATTTGATATCCTGCCACATATAATGTGGCTGAACGATTCCATCAGAAATTGTGTACATCGGCTCTGAACTGGGTTCAGACATATGACCATTAAACTTGGAGAATAGGAGACCCAGTTTCTTGAGAGAGGGACCCATGAAGGAGCGTTTGCTTGATGACTCAGCTTTTGACTTCCCTTGGGCACCACCAACTCTTGGCATGGTCCTGATGAGAGGTGGCCCATGGCAGGCTTTTTTCTTGCAGCCTAAATTGAAAGAGACACTCTTGGATTTGGCCCGAGCCCCGCCACTGCCATCATTGGTATCATCTCTCTGAGAAAATTCAGTGCTGCTAGTGGAAAAACTTCTCCTTTGGTGTTTCCTGTTTCCCAAGAGGTCAAGCACTTCATATCGAAAGCTGGAAATGTCCTGCTTTAATTCCTAGGGCAAGAGAGAAGGCACGTCATGTTAAGAAGCTTGGTCTTTAGTTCAAAATAGGCACATTGAGTATCCTTCGGAATGTTCCAGGTTTCGCCTCACTGCAAATCACAAGGTACATGAACTACCAGAAAAATCTCACATTATTCCAGCACAAGAAAAACATATTAACAATGCTGTGGGCAGAGCTGGCCATTGGGAAAAAAATGTGCAATTGGTAAAGTTGATTTCAGAACTTCCCTATCAGGAGCACGCCAACAGACTGAAGTGTTAATCAACAATGAAGGTATCAGAGTAGGGCTCTCATTGGAATCTAAATAGAAAAGTACTACTGAAGAGGAAAAAGCTTTTAGGACTCTCAGGAATAAAACTAGGGAAGTGGAATGTCAGGAGATGAGACTGCTGTTTTGGGCCAGGGAACCTTGTTTATTCAAGTGCCTGTGAAATGTCTTCTATCTCTAACTGGTTGCCTAGATACTAGATCGCACTTTAAAAAACCATCTTTGAAAAGTTTATATCTGATCATGTCGTTCTCTTGCTTAACACTTTTTAGTAACTTGTCGCTGACCTTAGGAAAAAGGAAAAATGCCATACCACAGACTACAAGGTTTTTCAAGGTCTAGTACATGTCGATCTCTCCCATTTCATTCCTTCCTGCTCTTTCCCCAGGCTTTTTACTGTCCACCTGTATGGACATATTCTCTCTTGCCTCTGGGCCTTTGCATGTGCTGTTTTCTCTGTCTGGAACATTCTTCTCCCCAACTCTCCTTTATCTGGCTCCTCCTTCAAACCTCAGCTTAAACATGGCTTCCTCTGGAAAGCCTGCCTCAAATCCCCAAGTCCCAGTTGGGTGTCCCCCCATTTCTATGTCTCTACAGCACCCTGTGTTGATCCTGTTAGAATACTCAGTCATTCGCCTCTATTATTATTGTGTGTGACTCCACGAGAGAGTAGGGGCTGGTTATATCTTGCTCATGACTGTGCCCCAGCACCTAGCAGAGTGCTTGGCGTATAGCAGGCCCTCAACCGATGAGTTATGTCTATGGATTAGGATAACAGCCTTCTTATGTTCCTTAGAAAACATATATGTGTTCTAGGATAGGGTTTCTCAACCAATTGACATGTTGAGTGTGGTAATTCTTTGCTGTTGGGAGCTGTGCTGTGCATTGTAGGATTTTTAGCAACAACCCTGGTCTCTACTCACTAGATGCCAATAGCATCCCAATGTGACAGCCAAAAATGTGTAATGGTAGGGTTTCATAAATGTTAGATTTAATAATAGACTTTTTGTCTTTATCTTATTTAAAGAAGGCCTTTAAATCTCTAGGCATCTCCCCTTCGCTATCTTTCTTCTCATCACACACCCATGCCATATCATTTAAAGCACTTAATTCCCATACTGAGAAAAACCCAGAATATTAAAAGAATGCATATTTTTATTATTCATAAAGCTGATTGTGGTATGACAGACATTGGTAAAAATCTATCCATCTACTGGATGACAGACTATTCTAAGAGAGAGAATAAGAATCGTAGCTGGTTTTGCTGTATCATAGGCTGTTGAAATTCCATCACCAGAAACCTCAAACACTGTGAAGATTGAATGATGCTTAAGAAATGTGAATGAAGAATTAAACCACTTTATGATCAAATTACCTTAAAATTTTCTTCTGTTAGTCCCTCATTTGTTTTGGAATTTCTTATCATAGCTGCCACATATCTTTTGACTAAATTCCTGATAACTTCCTGGAATGTAAACAAAAACATGAAGAAGCATTCAGTTTCCTTCTTGGACTCTCAGTAAAATAAGAAACATACACAGGAAATAAAATACGCTTAGACTGTCTTTGCATTGGAAAATCCTCACAGGATCCAGGCATTTTCTACAAAACCCCCCAGTTAAGTCCATTGGCTAAATGAAGAATTTATTATGTGTCCAAATTTGGTGGCAGAGTGGGCCAGTGAGATCAAATTTACCCGAAAGGAAAATTTTCCACCCAAGCATAAGGTAAACACGGATACACATTCATGGAATAATGAGAGCAGAATAATCCTTGAATGGTCACAGTCAATATCCTTTCCCTTCAGGCTAGATTAAACTTGAACCTTCCTAGTAAGATGAGAGGTTTTCTTCCTTTTATAAAGTTGAGAAAGTCATTCTTCAGTGTCACAGAGTCTGATGATTTCAATGTCCACTAATTACATAATCAAGATACTTTTCTTAGAGGCAATCTATACTTCCCCTTTACAGGGATGGCCTCTTTTAACTTAGCCTCTGGGAATGGTATACACATGGTCACCCTGCTTTGTGTTAGTAATGGTGATGATGATAGCTACCACTTAATGCAATGTGTCAGGCACTGTGCCAGGACACACACACACACACACACACACACACACAACCATACATACATACTCGCCACTCAGTTCTCACAACTACAATTTAAGTTTTATCATCCTTATTTTACAGACGAGGAAACTGAGGATCAGTGAGGGAAAGTGATTTGTCCAAGTTCACAGAACTGACCAAGAACTATTGTGCTTAGTCCCTATGAAGAAGCTTTACCTGGTAATGTTGATTCTGTATCAGGCTGTCAGCATGACGTTCCTGCCATTGAAAATGGACAGAGAGGTTACATGAGCAGTCTCCCAGCAGCCCGTACACTCGAATATATTTCTAAACATTAGGACTGGGACATGACACAGGAGCAACTGCCTGACAACCCCCCAAAGCATCTGTAGGTTGGAGTAGTTTTAAGATGTTCAAGATAGGGAATGTTACAAAGGAGGGAAAGGAGAAAACATTTGTGTTTACAAAGAAACATAATTTTTAAAAGCCTTACTGTGAAGCTTCTCAAGTTGTGCCTTCTCCGTCTACCATCAGGGTCTCTTTGGGGGCAGAAGGTGTTGTTGAACCAGTTACCAAGGTATAGAAATGACTTGGGGCTGGGGATGATGTTGAAAGGAGGTGGCAAGGTGCCACCTTCATCGAAGTAACTCATCCAGAGCTTTGTCCTTGCAAACTTCCACTCAATATCGGCATGATCCTATGAAAGAGAGAAGTTCAGTGATTTGGGATGGGAAAATGCAAAATGCACCCGACTCATTCTCAAAGTTCTACTTGCTTCTACAGAGGGCAATCTGTCAGTAGCTATAAAAATTCAAATTACACTTACCTTACGACCCAGTAATCCTACAATTAGAAATTTATCTTATCGATATACTTGCAAAAAGATGTATACGCAGGGCTGTTCGCTAGCACTGCAGCTTGTAAGAGCAAAACAACTGGCAACAACCTAAATATCCAACAGTGGGAGACTGCTTAAATAAATGATGTCACATCCACAAAATGGCTTATAATCAAACTATTAAAAATATAGTAGCTCTATCAACATTTTATATGTAGAAAAACATATCGTATATATGCATTTATCCATATATTTATAAGACCTCTAAGTGAAAAAAGCAACATAAAGAGCAATATATATTGTGTAAAATGATACCCTTTATCCAACTGAAAACCCCTTTATATTACATGCTTACATATTCTAGACAGGTACACACTAAATTGTAGTTATTTTTAAGGAGTAGGATTGGTGTGGAGAGACTTTATGTTTTTTTAAAAAATCAACATTATTGAGGTATGATTTACACAGTAAAATTAATCTATTTTAAGTGTTCAATGAGTTTTGATGAGTGTATATATCTGTATAAGCACTGTCCTAATTAAGACACACACACACACACACACAGGCATACATTTCTAGGAGTTTTAAGACCTGGAAGGACTAATGTAATCACCACCACAATCAGGATACACAACAGTTCCATCAACCCCCCAAATTACCTAATGTTGCCCCTTTGTAATCAGACTCTCTCGAACCCCCCTGGCAACCACTGCTCCATTCTCCATTCTTTTAGTTTACTTTTTCCAAAATGTCATATAAATGGAATCATACAGTAGGTAACCTTCTGGGACTGGCTTATTTCACTCAGCATTAATATCTTTGAGATTCATCTGGTTTTGTATGTATCGATAATCTATTGCCTTTTATCGCTGAGTAGTTTCTTGTTGTGTGGATGTACCACAGTTTGCTTATTCATTCACCCATTAAAGAACATTTGGGTTGTTTCCAGTTTTTAATAATTGTGAATAAAGCTGCTGTGAACATTCATGTACAGGTCTTTCTGTGAACATAAGTTTAATTCCCCTGGCTTAAATATCTAGGAGTGATATTGCTGGATCATGAAGTAAGTGTACATTTAACTTTATAATAAACTGCCAAACTGTTTTCCAGAGTGGCTGTACCATGTTTCATTCTCACCACTTGCTCTGTATCCTTCTTAGCATTTGTCAAGTTTTTTAAAGTTTAACTATTCTAACAGATTAAGTAGTGGTATCTCATTATGGTTTTAATTTGTATTTCCCAAATTGGAATGAAGTTGAGCATCTTTTCATATGCTTATGTGCTATATAGATATCCTCTGTGGTGAGGTGTCTGTTTAGATCCTTTGCCCATTTTTACTAGGTACTTTGCTTGCTTACAGGTGGATTTAGATAGTTTTAAAATATATTCTGGATACTAGCTCTTTGTCAGGAATGTAAATTGCAAATGTGTTCTCTCAGTTTGCGTGTTATCTTTTCATTTACTTAATGGTGTCTTTCATAGAACAAAGTGTTTTAATTTCAATGAAATCAAATTTATCAAATTTTTAATGGATTATGCTTTTGGTATTATGTCTAAGAACTCTTTACCTAACCCGAGGTCATGAAGATTTCTCTTATGTTTTCCTCTACAAGTTTTATAGTTGTAAGATTTGCATTTAGCTCTATGATCAACTTTGAGCTCATTTTTGCTTAAGGGGTGAAGTTTACATTGAGGGTTTTTTGTTTGTTTGTTTGTTTTGCCTGTGGGTATCCATTTGCCATTTGCTGAAAAGGCTATTGTTCTTCCACTGAGTTGCTTTTGCGCCTTTGACAATCAGCTGGGCATGCTGGGACTACTGTCCATCCACATTCAAAAGAATGAAGTTGGACTCCTACCTCATACCACATACAAAATTCAACTCAAAATGAATCATAGAACTAAATTTAATAGATAAAAACTATAAAACTTTAAGAAGAAAGTTTAGGAGTAAATCCTCATGACCTTGGGTAAAACAATGGTTTCTTAGAGATGACACCAAAAGCCAAGGAACAAAGGGAAAAAAATTGTCAAATTGGACTTAAAGTTAAAAACTTTGTAGTTCAAAGGACACCATGAAGAAAACGAAGAGAAAACCCACAGAATAAGAGAAAGTAATTAAATATCATATGTCTGATAAGGGACTTGTGCCTTTATAAAAAACAATTATAATTCAACAATAAAAATACAAATAAACCAATTTAAAAATGGGCAAAGCACTTGAATAGACATTTCCAGAAAGAAGACATACAAATGACCAAAAAGCACATGAAAAGATGCCCAACATCATTGGTCATTAGGTATACTCAAATCAAAACCACAATGAGATACCATTTTATACCTGCTAGGATAGATATAATAATTTAAAAAAGACAAATAATAACCAGTGTAGGTGAGGATCTGTAGATCCACACACTGCTGGTGAGAATGTGAAATGGTGCAGCTACTTTGGAAAATAATATGGCAATTCCTCAAATGGTTAAACATAGAGTTACCATATGACCCAGCAATTTCACTCCTTGCTACATACCCAAGAGAAATGAAAACACATTCTACACAAAGACTTGTACACAAATGTTCAGCAGCATTATTCATAATAGCTGAAGAGTAAAAACAACCCAAATATTCATCAACTGATAAAAGGGTAAACAAAATGTGGTACATTATTATTATTATGCAGCCTTTAAAAGGAATGAAGTATTGATACATACCACAACATGGATGAACCTTGAAAACCTTATGCTGAGTGAAAGCATATTTATTCTGCTGAGTCTTCCAATCCATGAACAGAGTATGTCATTTCTTTCATCCATGTTTTGCAGTTTTTACTGTGTAAGTCCTATAATGATTTGTTAAGCATATACCTAAGTATTACATTTCCTTTGCAACAATTTACAATGGTACTGTCTTTTAAAATTTATTTCCAATTGTTTATTGTTAGTATATGGTTGATTTTTGTGTATTGACCTTGTAGTCTGTGGCCTTGCTAAATTCATTTTTTTATTCTATCAAGTTTTTAATAGATTTTTTAGGGTTTTCTTTATACAGAATCATGAGATAGTTTTATTCTTCCTTTCCAATCTGTATGGCTTTAATGTTTTTCCTTCCCTTATTGCATTGTCTAGGATCTCCAGTACAATGTGGAATAGAAGTACTGAAAGCAGATATACATTTTTAACTGATCTTAGAAAGTCTTCAATCTTTCACCATTTAGTCAGCTGTAGGTTCTGTGGCTCAGGTTGTGCAAGTTACATTCTATTCCAAGTTTGCCAAGACATCTTTTAAAAAAAATCATAAATGTATGTTGAAGTTTGTCAAACACTTTTTCTGCATCAATTGATATGATCATAGGGTTTTTCTTCTTTTGACTATTAATATAACAGATTTCTTTGCATTCCTGGGATAAATCCCATTTGATTATGGTGTGTTCTTTTTATACATTGCTGGATTCAATATGCTAATGCTTTGTTGAGGATTTCCATGTCTATGTTCATAAAAGATATTGGTCTATAATTTTTAATTTTCTGTACTGCTTTTTCTGGTTTGGGTATCAATATAATATATTATACATGTAATGTATTTATATATAATTAAAATTAATTTTACCAGTTTCTCTTCACTATATTTTAATGTGGCTACTAGAAAATGTAACATATGTGGCACATATTTGGGACTTGCATAAAATTTTTATTGTACAGAACTGCCCTAGACTAAAGGTGTATTTAGTCCTGCCAAATAAAGCTTAAAAGCAAGACTCAGTGGGATCAAACTATTTCCAGAATAAAGCTCAAGAATATTTAAAACAATACAAAAATAGCTAGCACCCAATAAGGTAAAATTCACAATGTCTGGTATCCAATAAAAATTTATCTAAAATGCCAAGAAGCAGGAAAATATGATACATAATGAGGAGAAAAAAATCTATCAAACAGAACCAGATACAAATCAGTTGTATTCTATATAGCAGCAATAAACAATGAGGAAATATTAATTTAAAAACAGTTTCATTTAAAATGTAAAATCCTTAGGAATAAGTATGACAAAAATATACATGTTTTTTAACACTGAAAACTGTGAAAGATTACTGAGATAAATTAAAGAAGACAAATAAATATAGAGATACAGCATATTCATGAATTGGAAGACTAAATATAGTTAGGATGGCAATTCTTTCCAAATTGATTTAGAGATTCAATACAATTTCAGTCAAATCTCAGTTGGCATTTTTGAAGAAATTGACAAGCTGCTTCTCAAATTTATATATAAATACAAAAGATGTAAAATAGTTAATTTTGAAAAAGAACAAATTGGCATTGAAGATCAATTGAACAAAACAAGACAGTCCAGAAATAAATGCATGCATATGCACATATGCAATTGACTTTCAAGAAAGGTGTCAAGGCAATTCAACTTGGAAAGGGTAATCTTTTCTTTTCGACAAATTGTTTTGGAATAGTTGGACTTCCACAAGAAGAAAAGAAAAAAGAACCTTGATCTTTACTTCACACAAATACAAAAGTTAACTCAAAATGAGTCATGACTTAAATATGGAGAGCTAAATCTATAAATGTTTTATTAATAAACAATTTACTATGTTTTTTCTTTCTGCTTGCTTTGAATTTAGTTTGCTATTCTTTTTCTAGTTTCATAAAGGTGGAAATTTAAGTTATTGATTTGAAATCTTATTTCCTTTTTAACATAAGATTTACAATTATAAATGTTTCTGAGGAAACTTGGCATATACTGTACTCTCCCTTTCATTCATCTCAAAGTATTTTCTAACTTCCCTTGTGATTTCTTCTTTGAACTAGTTATTTTGCAGTGTCTTCTCTACTATCCATTTATGTGTGAACTTCTGAAATTTTATTTTGTTTTTGATATCTAATTTAATTTCATTATATTCCCAAGTATGTTTGCAGAACATACTTTTTATTATTTCAATCCTTTAAAAATTTAGGGAGGCTTATTTTATGAGCTAACATATAATCTATCTTGGAGAATATTCCATGTGCAGTTCAGAAGAACATATATTCTGCTGTTGTTGTATGGCATGTTCTATAGATAGATGTCCATTAGGTCTAGTTGGCTTATAGTGTTGTCCAAGTATTCTATTTCCTTTTTGGTCATTTATCTAGTTCTGTCCGTTACTGAAAGTGGGGTAATAAAATCTTCAACTGTTATTGTTAAATTTCTATTTCTCCCTTCAGTTCTGTCAGTTTTTGCTTCATGTATTTTTCAGCTCTGTAGATAGGTGGAAATGTGTTAATAATTGTTAAATCTTCATGATAGATTCACCTTTTTATAGTTATAAAATGTCCTTTGTTTTCTCTAGTAACAAATTTTGTCTTAAATTCTATTTTGTCTGATAATTATTATAGCCACTTAGCTCTCTTTTGGTTACTGTTTGCATCATATATCTTTTCCCACTCTTTCTTACATTCTATTTGTATCTTTGAATCTAAAATGTGTCTCCTGTAGACAGCATATAGTTGGAACATGTGTGTTTCTTATACAGAGTCTGGCAATCTCTGCCTTTTAACTGCTTTGCTTAATCTAGTTACATTTAAAGTAATTACTGATAAAGTAGGATTTACATCTGCCATTTTGCCATTTTCTATATGTTGCATGTATTTTTTGTTCCTCTATTCCTCCATTATTGACTTCTTATGTGTTAAATAGATATTTTCTAATATACCTTTTAATTCTCTTGTTTCATTTACTATATTAAAAGTTATCTTCTTAGTGCTTGGCCCAGGGATTACAATTAACATCTTAAAATACAATCTACTTTGGATTAATACCAACCTGATTCCAATCATATGTAAAAACTTTGCTACCATATAGCTCCATTCCTTCCCTCCTCCTTTGTGCTATTACTGATATACAAACTGTTCCTTTATATTTTATACATTATAACCCCATCAAAACACTCATATAATTATTGAATTATGCAGTTATCTTTCAAGTTAGAGAGAAAAAAAAGTTCCCCCCAAATAAGATTTGTGTTGTATTTTATATTTATCTATGCAATTACCTTTTCTGGTGCTTGCTTTCTTCCTTTCTTTCTTTCTTTCTTTCTTTCTTTCTTTCTTTCTTTCTTTCTTTCTTCCTACTCTCTAGTGTTCTTTCATTTCAGTCTGAAGAACTCTTTTTAGCATTTCTTGTAGGACCGGTCTTCTGGCCGTTAATTCTCTCAGTCTTTGTGTACTTGAAATGTCTATTTTTCCCTCATTTAAGGATATTTTTGCTGGATATAGAATTCTTGGTTGTCAGTCTTTTGCTTTAAACATTTTGTATATGTCATCACACTGACTTCTAGTGCCCATTGTTTCTGATGGGAAATCAGTTATCTTTTAATTTTCCTGCTTTCAAGATTTTTTCTTTGTCTTTGACTTTGAGAGGTTGACTAAGAAGTGGATTTTTTTGTGTTTATCCTACTAGGAAATATTTGAGCTCTTGGATGTGTAGACTATTTTTAAGAAGTTTTTACTCATTATTTCTTCAAATATCCTTTCTGTTCTTTTTTTCTCTTTTGTACTTCTGAGACTCCCATTATGTGTATGTTGGCCATTTAATGGTGTCTCACAGGTCTCTTAAGCTCTGTTCATTTTTATTCATCCTGTTTTTCTTTCTGATCCTCAGTCTAGACAATGGTAATTGAATTATCTTCAAGTTTGCTAATCCTTTCTGCCAGCTCAAATCTGCTTTTAAGCCCTTCTAGTGAATTTTTCATTCTGTTACAGCACTTTTCAAATCCAGAAATTCAATTTGATTCTTTTTAAAAATAATTTCTGTCACTTTATTAATATTCTCTATTTGGTGAGACATCATTCTCATACTTTCCTTTAATTCTTTAGATGTTTTCCTTTAGTTATTTGAAGATATTTAAAATAGCTGGTTCAGTCTTTACCAAAGCCAACATCTGGGCTTCCTCAAGGACTGTTTCTATGACATCTTTTTTTCCTGTGTACAGACCATACTTTCTTTGTATGTGTGTGTGTGTGTGTGTGTGTGTGTGTGTTTTGTAGTTTTTTGCTGAAACTAGACATTTTAAACAATTTAATATGATTACTCTGGAAATCTGATCCCCTTCTTCTAGAGTTTGGTTTTTAGTGTTTGTTTAGTGACTATCCTTGACTGATTCTTTAAAATCTGTATTCTTTGTCATGTGCAGCCATTGAAGTCTCTGTTTAGTTAACCTCGTAGTCAGATAATGATTGCACAGGGATTTCATTAAATGCCTTGAATCAGTAAGTCTCTCACTCTTTGCTAGTGGCTCTGTGTGTGCATAGTGACACATCTTCAATGTTCTTGCAGTTTATCATCTGTAAATGACACGTTTGAAAAGACAACAAGGGAAATTTAAATATGGACTCCAAATTATAATTATAGTGTATCAATGTTAAATTTCTTGACGGAGATATGGTACTGTGATAATGTAGTTGAATATATATGACAATATTTGAGTGAAATATGTGATATTGGTAATTTACTTTCAAATGTTCTAAAAAAAAGTTCTTGGGCCCCATCATATGTATACAGCAGTAAGAGCTTTGTTTCAGAGGCCACATTAACTTGTGACTTATATCCACAAATTTTTAACTTAAAACAATGCCAAATAAGATGGTTAGACAATATAGTCTCCACTGTCAAAAGTGCACAGTGTAAGGGAGAAAAAATATTTCTTTACTAGCACATGAGATCTTAAAAAGGAGAGCTATGCCTTACAGTGTTTGTCTTGGGGTGGTTTTTGAGTGAACATTCAGTCAGTGAAACCTAGAATTTGCTCCTTGGCCTTTCAGATATTCCATGAAGGCTTTCACTTTGCTCTCCAACGTAGCAGTGCTTAGCTATGATATTAAGGGATTAGCAGATCATGTTCAAAAACAGCACCACACAGAATAGGGATTTTTATACCTGGTTCTATGGATGAAGTTAATGGAGTCAATAAATCTATAAAAATTGTATGTGAAATATTGGGTGTTTTGCATTTTTCTGGGCTTTCATCATATTCTCAAAGGAATCTGCCCTCCCCTACTGAAGTAGAGGATTCTGTTGATTTCTGAAATGCCCATTGCCTGTATCTGAACAGCCGCTAGCCAGCTCTTAATGGATAAATCAGGGATACCTCTATGTTCTCTAAGAGGGACTAAATGGCTTTGGGTTAAGTGAGTAACAAGTTCAAAAGGAAAGTGAAGCTCTAGGTTGAATTTAAGGTACTTATTAGACTCAATGCTAGATTTTGTTATTTCATGAGTTAATAAAGAAGCAAATATATTACCATTTTTTTGAGATGTTGAAACATCTTTTATTAAGGCATTGTAAAATTATAAATTCCTCCCAAAGTTACTTGAGAATTGGAAAAGTTGCTGCAATTATTAGAGTAATAAATTTTATATGCACATGTAACTATACTTTAAGTATATAAAATGAATATATAACAAAGAGCACTAACACTCATCCTCTCTTTTGTGTTCCTGTTAGTTAAATAATTTCAAGTAGTTCAAAGATAAATTGGGCTACATGAAAACAAAATATATGGAATTACCATAGAAAGAAATTATATTACAATACAGTTATCAAAAATATTTGTGCATTAGATCTCTAAGACTTACTACTAGTTGCAAGTTTGTACCCTTAAACAACATGAATTGTATACTTTTAAAAATGAATTTTATGGTATCTGGATTATATCTCAATAAAGCTGTTACCATAAAATAAACTCTCAGAAGAATACATAGGAATAATTTTCATGACCTTATGTTAGGCAGTGGTTTCTTAGATATCACAGATAGCAATGTTGCTGTCCTCATCTTTTAAAGCATACAATTTACTAGTTTTTAATACATTTACAGAGTTGAGAAACCATCACCTCTATCTATTCTGGAACATTTTCATCACTCCTAAAAAACCCTGTATCCATTAGCAGTCAATTCCCAGCACTCCCTCCCCTCCCCAGAGCCCCTATCAACCACTAATCTACTTCTGTTTCTATGGATTTGTCTATTTTGAACATTTCATATAAATGAATTATATAATATTTGTCCTTTGTGTGTGGTTTCTTTCTCTTAGCATGTTTTCAAGGTTCATCCATGTTGTAGCATCTGTCAATACTTCATTCTTTCCTATGGCTGAATAATATTATATTTCATTGTATGAATATACTACATCTTTTTTATCTATTCATCAGTTGATGGTCATTTGGGTTGTTTCCACTTTCCTATTATGAATAATGCTGCTATGAATATTTGTGTGCAAGTTTTTGTGTGGATATATGTTTTTAATTCTCTTGGGGACATACCTAGGAGTGGAATTGCTTAGTTATATACTAACCCTACTTTTAACTTTATGAGGAATTGTCACACTATTTTTTAAAGTGGCTGCACCATTTTACATTCCCACCAGCAATGTATAAGAGTTCCGATTTTTTCACATCCTCACCAAGACTCATCACAGTTCATGTTTTTTTTTTTTTGTAGTCATGCTAGTGGGTATGACGTTGTATCTCATTCTGGTTTTGATTTACATTTCCTTAATGCTGAATGACATTGAGCATGTTATCATGTGCTCATCAGCCATTTGTGTATCTTATTTGGAGAAATGTTGATTCATATATTTTGCCCATTTAAGAATTAAGGGTGGGGGGCTTCCCTGGTGGCGCAGTGGTTAAAAATCCTCCTGCCAATGCAGGGGACACAGGTTCGATCCCTGGCCCAGGAAGACTCCACATGCCATGGAGCAACTAAGCCCATGCGCCACAACTACTAAGCCTGTGCTCTAGAGCCCGCGAGCCACAGCTACTGAAGCCTGGGCGCCTAGAGCCCATGCTCCACAACAAGAGAAGCCACAATAATGAGAAGCCCGTGCACCTCAATGAAGAGTAGCCCCTGCTCACTGCAACTAGAGAAAGCCCACGTGCAGCATTGAAGACCCAACACAGCCAAAAATAAAAACAAACAAATAAATAAATTTATTAAAAAAAAAAACTAAGGGTGAGGCTTGGCATTAGAAACAGGCTGACGTTGGAGTTTTGAGATAATTTATACTGGGATGGCAGGAGTGATGACAGTTTGAACAACCTCACCTCTCCATTCTCCAGCCATTGCCAAAGATAAAAAAAAAATCACTCAGAGAGAATTCTGTGAAAGCAAAGCAAAAAGATAGCGCTAAAAGAAATACTGAACTCACTTTATTTCATCCAGATGACAAACTCATAAGAAGCCTGCATGCTCTAGCTACCATCTATCATCTATCTATCTATCTATCTATCCACCTATCTACCTATCTTCTATCTTTTAATTTGTCCATCCTAGTGTTAGAATTTACAAGTGAAATGATCATCATAGGAATAAGTATTGATATACTTATTGAATTGAAAAATGAAGTCATCCTTTTTTAAAAAATAAATTTATTTAATTTATTTATTTTTGGCTGTGTTGGGTCTTCGTTGCTGCACATGGGCTTTCTCTAGTTGCGGCGAGCGGGGGCTACTCTTTATTGTGGTGCAGGGGCTTCTCATTGCGGTGGCTTCTCTTGTTGCAGAGCACGGGCTCTAGGCACGTGGGCTTCAGTAATTGTGGCTCATGGGCTCTAGAGTGCAGGCTGAGTAGTTGTGGTGCACGGGCTTAGTTGCTCCATGGCATGTGGGATCTTCCTGGACCAGGGCTTGAACCCGTGTCCCCTGCATTGGCAGGTGGATTCTTAATCACTGAGCCACCAGGGAAGCCCAAGTCATCCTTTTTGAGACAAAAGAAATATGATTTAGCCAGTTGATTTGGAAATGATGACTGCCTTTGCTAGTTAGGCTATATGACAGATATTTTTTATCAATTGCTAAATCTGAAGCTCCAAAATGTTGGTAAAATTATATTTAAAATGTGATAAGAAAAAAGCATTTCATAAAGAATGTTCTACTGGTTACGCTGTATTAAAATTAATAAAATTTCTATTTTTCATTCCATGAACTTTGTTTAGTATGTTGGGTTAAACAAAGTGCCTCGAGGTAAAACAGTAACTGGTACATTTAATAATTATTTGGCAAGTCTTAGCAAAGACTTTTTGGTTTTGTCCCCAAATTTAGCACCTTAAAACAGCAAATATTTATTATCTTACAGTTTCTGTGGGTTAAGAATCTGGGTGTGGCAAGTTGTGTGCCTCTGGCCCAAGATCTCTTACAATGGTATTATCCAGTTGTTAGCCAGAGGTGGGGTCTCATCAGAAGCGTGAACTGAGGGAGTATTCTGTCCCAAGCTCGCTCGCATGGTTGTGTGGTTGTTGACAGGATTCAGTTTCTTGTGGGCTTTTGGACTGAGGACCATAGTCCCTTGCTGGCATATTGGCCAGAGACCTTTCTCAGTTCTTTCTGGAGTGGGCCTCTCCATCAGCCAGCTCATAAAATGGCAGCAGACTTCCCTCCGAGGATGTGAGAGAGAAAAGCCATTGTTATAACCTAATCTCTCAAGTGACATCACTTTTGCCATATTTGTTAGGCGTCCATAGGTCTAGCCCACACTCAAGGGGAGAAGACTGCATAGGATTCAAATAACAGGAAGTGGGTATCATTGGGGGCCATCTCAGAAGGTTCCTACCACAGTATTACTTTCCAGAAATTGAGAAGCTGAATGACTGTAATCTTGGGTAAAAATCCTTTTCTAAGTCATGTGGTTTCTAATTACTTGCCTTCAATAAAGTTTAAAGAGAACTGAAGCAAGTTTTCAGATTGTTAAAAATATTATTTTTAATGAGGTTGAACCAATCTTTTTTATTTTTAATTAATTAATTAATTTGGCTGTGCTGGGTCTTAGCTGTGGCACGGGATCTTCATTGCCACATGTGGGATCTTCCTTGTGGCATGCGGGATCTTTAGTTGCAGTAGGCGAACTCTTAGTTGCAGTATGCGAGATCTAGTTCCCTGACCACGGATGGAACCCGGGCCCCCTGCATTGGGAGTGCAGGGTCTTAACTACTGGATCACCAGGGAAGTCCCTAAAAATATTATTTTTTTTTATTTTAAGCTTTTTTGGCTGCACCATGCGGCTTGTGGGATCTTAATTCCCTTACCAGGGGTTGAACCTGGGCCCTCAGTAGTGAAAGTGCAGAGTCCTAACCACTGGACCCCCAGGGAATTCCCTAAAACTATTATGAAAAATCATTGTATAACTTTTTGACATTAACTCAGAGTTCAAGGAAATTGAGTGACAATGGCATACTAAAACTCTGTTCATTCACATATGCTTATTGATATGAAAAAGTTTTCTTCGTGCTTTTATAAAAATGGAAACTAAATATATAATTGATGCTGAATCTTGTCCCTGAATATTACTCAATATTCTGTGGCTATAATAACTAGCTGGAAGAAAAGCCCCACTAACATCTTTAAGAAATATATTTCCAGTAAAAATGTATTTTTATGTCTAATTGTTATTTATCAAAATTTGTATTATATTTGTGTTCTTTTGAGCAGTTTTGTACTGCTAATAATTGAATAATAACGATATTCAGAAGAAATGTTTCAACATTTATTACCTTCTGGCCACAGAAAATAAAAAATTAAAATTCAATTTATACTTTTGTTATGAAGAAATATAAGGTGATCAATAATTTAAAAAGACTTAAAAACACAAAAAAATTATAACGTTAGGGTAAAATCCTGTGGGGATGTGGAATGCAAATAAGAATGCAAGGAGAGCAAGGAAAGGTGTAAACTCTCTGCCCATAAAGAAAGAAGAGTTTAACCATTTATTTTTTAAATACATGGTTATGAGTAACAAATCACTATGGTATTCAGATTCCATTGGATACGTTTAAATGAGTAATTGGATAGTTTTATTTTAAATGTCAATATTTACCATATTCCAGAAATTACATCCTTTGCAACTATTTAAACTTATGATGAATAATCTAGATGTCAACCTAAGAATATGTAAGATACATAGATTTTTTTTCTCTACGAATTGATTAGAGGGTGTGCCTGCAAAAGGTCTGAATGCCCTTGATAAGACCTTGAACTAAGACACACTTATGGCTCTAGTAAATATCACTGCCCTAAAATCCTGCCTTGGGAGACAATGTTGTTGTAGGCAACTTGGAATGCAGAGGAAGATAGGAGGCAAGGGCAATGTGAAATAGTGAGACGCAGCCTGCCATTGTGGAAAGAGCAGGGGTTTTGGAGTCAAACAAAACAGGGCTTGAAGTACTGCTCTGCTATTTATCAGTTGTGTGACCTCAGAGCAGTCAATCAAAATCTGAGTCATGGTTTTCTCAACTGTTAAAATAAAGGAAAATCTCTATCACACTGATTTGTTGTAGAAGTCAATGTAAAATGCCTGGGCTACTGCCTGATACATAGTAAGAGCTATATAGCTGTTGATCCCTTCTCCTACATTTCTGAGCCTATAATACCAGAAACGAACTTTGAATTTTCATTTTACCCGTTGATGGCTCAGAATAGCCAGTCTTTCATCTGTGGAATGTTTCTCTAGCTCTTGAAATAAAGTTGGTATTTGATAAGTATTTCTTAAAATGAAGTGAGTCACATTTTTAAACACAGGGTCTTTAGATTCTTGTCATCTCTAGACAAGTTCAAAAGGGAGAATGATGATATAGCTCCTATGCATATTCAGCTATTTTCTAATAAATTGGGCTGGATGTCCTGGTATCTGGAAATGGTCTCACTGCTTTCAATTTTTTAAAATCCCTGTGTGAGCTTTTTGTTTGTTTGTATGTGTTTTAAACAATAAGCAGTTAGGTCCTTTAAAAAATAGTTTTCTAAATGATTTTGACAAAGAATAGAAACATGCAATGGGCCAAGTTGTAAACCATAGTTGTTTTATTTTGTTTTCTTTTTTAGCTTAAGAGGCTTTCTAGTGCCCACTCATTGCACTTACTCAAATCAGGTGAGGATATGATTTTGGCTAAACATTTTACAAACAGCTCAAGAACCCCAGGTGATACCATTTTATTCCCCTTGTGCTCAGGTGACCTCAGATTGGGATTTACTATGTAAATAATTAACAGAGAAGTTATTGCAAATTATCCTCTCAACAGTCTTTTCCCACTCATTTATCATGTATCAATTCATTGTCTACCTATCCATTCATTTTTTAAATTTAAAAAATTTTTACTTTTATTGAAGTATAATTGATTTACAATATTGTGCTCATTTCAGGTGTACAGCAAAGTGATTTGGTTATACATATATATATATATATGTATATGTCTATATTCTTTTATTGATTCTTTTCCATTATAGTTTATTACAAGATATTGAATATAGCTCCCTGTGTTATACAGTAGGTCCTTCTTGTTCCTCTATTTTATATATAGTAGTGTGCCTCTGTTAATCCCACACTCCCAATATACCCCTCTTCTCCCTTCCCCTTTGGTAACCGTAAGTTTGTTTTCTATGTCCATGAGTCTGTTTCTCTTTTGTGAATAAGTTAATTTGTACTATTTTTAGATTCCACATATAAGTGATATATAATATTTGTCTTTCTCTGTCTGACTTACTTCACTTAGTATGATTATCTCTAGGTCCATCCATGTTGCTGCCAATGGCATTATTTCATTCTTTTTTATGGCTGAGTAATATTCCATTATTTATATATACCACATCTTCTTTTTCCACTCATCTGTTGATGGACATTTAGGTTGCTTCCATGTCTTGGCTATTGTAAAGAGTGCTGCTATGAACATTAGGGTGCATGTATCTTTTCAAATTAGAGCTTTTGTCTTTTCTGGATATATACCCAGGAGTGGGATTGCTGGATCATATAGTAACTCTATTTTTATTTTTTAAGGAGCTTCCATACTGTTCTCCATAGTAGCTGCACCAATTTACACTCCCACCATTCATTTTTTAAAATTAATTTATTTTTGGCTGTGTTGGGTCTTCCTTGCTGCACGCGGGCTTTCTCTAGTTGTGGCAAGCAGAGGCTACTCTTCATTGCGGTGCACGGGCTTCTCATTGCAGTGTCTTCTCTTGTTGTGGAGCACGGGCTCTAGGTGTGTGGGCTTCAGTAGTTGTGGTGCATGGGCTCAGTAATTGTGGCTCACGGGCTCTAGAGTGCAGGCTCAGTAGTTGTGGTGCATGGGCTTTGTTGCTCTGCGGCATGTGGGATCTTCCTGGACCAGGGCTCGAACCCGTGTCCCCTGCATTGGCAGGCAGATTCTTAACCACTGCACCACCAGGGAAGCCCTCACCATTCATTTTTTGATTTTTGTATTGAAAAACTACTATATTGCAGGTACTCTGCTAGATGCTGGGTATAGCAAAATGACTGTCCTCTAATGGTGGTGTGAATACTACACAGAACACAATTCGAATACAGAGGTAGCACCTGAATCCTGAAGACTGGGAAGTAACAGACCACCTGGCAGGACTGGTTAAAGAGTGTGAGCTGTAAAGTGATGAATAAGATACTTATTCATTCAGACGTTCTTTCATTCAAACAGTATATATTGACTGCCTGCTAGGTAAGAGGTGTTGGGATTTTAGCAGTGCATAATATGGACAACATTATAATTTGGAATGTGGAAATCTGTTTTCTTTTCAACCCTTGATCTACTTTGAATCGTAAGATTACGGATGTGGTTTTTGTAGTCATAGTTGTCTAAAACTTCACTGAATGTATGATGCCCAAGAGATTTTCATTCATCCGTATGGAGCTAGCCTTTCACCTTATATGATAGACAAATCACACATTGACTTTTTAAAATGTTCACTGTTTGGTGATGATGCCCTTTCCCACACTCTGCCCCACCCTCTCTACCCAACTATGACTTTTGAACATTCTCCAAGATCATCAGCCCCTGCCTGGGTGCTTTTGTGTAAGACATAACCTATACAAGCATAGCTTGTGGTTCTTCCTATTCCAAGTTTCCAAAATTTTCAGGACTTTTGTGCTACCATAATGTGACCTTAATGACACATAGCCTTACATATATGTTCTAATCATGTTTGTGTCCTGCATTGCCTTTGATAACGTCAGCTCCTGTAGAGCAGGCGAGAGCTTCTATTTAGCTGCTTTTGCAGTGCCAGTGTAATGTACTGTGACTGTAGATCATACCCTCAAATGTTGTTGACTTGCTCAGATCCTGAACACATGGCCACAGCTAGGTCAAGTGAACATGTCTGTTCAATTTCACATTCCTCAGCAAATCCGAGCTCAAGGTTATTTTTCTTGCAATCAAACTACAAGGCCAATTTCCTACCAGCTTTTGATAAATTCTTATGCACTCTCTCAGATCTCCTGCCAGCAACCATCTTGCTCTAGCAAATTGGAAAGCTTTAAAACATAATGCAAAGGAAGAGTGACAGGCACAGACACAGCAGAGCAGAGCCTTTAAGGAGGAAAGCTACTTCCAGGAGTCTTGGGCCCACTGGCAGGCTGGTTGGAGTTGTATATTGAGGAGGGGGATATTTTGGCATCCTTCCCATTAACTAGTAGCTGCTTAGTTCATCTGGGCATAAGACTAGCTCTGTTTCCCTATGATGGGAAAGCAATACAAATTGCCATGACATGCACATTCCATGCTGAGGTGAGACAATATATTTCCCTGGCATCTCAACAGAAGTCTACCACTTTGGACTGCTTTCTTCTGATAGAATTCAGGGCATGCTTCTCAAATGTTGGTGTGCATCAGAATCATATGGGGCATTTTTTAAAAATGCAGATTTCTGGACCTCCCTAGACTTATATTTTGTATTGTGGTTTTGCCTCAGGGCAATTTAAAAAAGAGGTAAGCATTTAAAATATATCATCGTTTTTGTAACTCCATTTTTGTTTTCATTCATTTAAAAATTAGAAAGGAATCTTCAAGATATTGAAGTGGTCCAGACCTCCCACAACCTCTTGGAGGCCCTGCAGGGGAGAAAGTGCCCTCAGTGAGAATTACCATCCCCCGCCATGCTCTCGCCTCCAACTTAGTGTGCATGTGCAGTGGTCTAGCGCGGAGCCAGTTCCCCCGTTGCCTCTCTTCCCCAAGGTTGCTAGGTGGTTAGAATTTCCTGTTTTAATCATTCTGGGGCCTCCTGGGAATGACTTTGATATTGGTTAATCTAGTTTAGAGCCCTGTGGTAACTTCAATCCAAGCACACAAACTCAGCTGCAAAACATAAAGATCAAAATGAGAGCCCTCCCTCCAGCTTCAGCTCCCTGCCCATCCATTGCCCCCAACACTTCCTGTACCCTAGTACTGATGGCCCCCAATAGCCCCAGACTGCAAGAGACCCCTCAGTGGGTGTTACAAACGGGTCCTCCTTCCTACTGAACACTTGCAGTTGTCCTTTGAGCAACCATTATGTCTGCCTCCTGCCCCACCCAGAGGAATAAAACGGCCACTAATCCCTCCCCCAATTATGTTGCTAGGTGGTTGAAACTGCCGCTCTGATCTCTCAAGGACTTGGTGTTACATTTTTTTAACTGGTTACAAAGTTTCCAGCCCCTGTAACAACCTCAGCTCCAGTGCACAAATTCGGGTGCTAAACCTCAGGGCAAAGCTCAGAACCCACACACTAGCTCCCCCCAGCTCTCCCATCCTCAGGGTCCCAACTCCCCTCACATTTCATTACCGATACTAACCAGTCCCCCGTCTCCTTGCTTCATGAGCAATCCCAGCTGTTTGCAGACAGAGACCAGAGAGCAGGGAAGGAGCAACAAAAGAGGTTGTATTTGAGCTGGGCCTGGAGAGAGTGGCAGGATTTCTCCAGGCAGAGATGGAGGGAGAAAAACTTTCCCCCAAGAGGCAATAGTAAGAAAAGTCAGAAAGAGTAGAGAGGTTGAGCGTAGTCATTGAAGTCGAATGAACTACTCAAGATTTATTTACGTTAGCAGTTCTCAAATTTCAGGGGCTATTAGACTCTCCTGGGGTGCTTGCGAAAATGCAGATGCCTGGGTCTCACCTCAGACCTGCAGAAACCGATGCTGTGGGGATGGGGAGGCTCGAGAATCTACACTGTTTCACAAGCATTTTTGGGTGATTTTGACACAGGTGATTGTCAACCATCCTTTCAGAAACACTAATTCTGGGATTCTGCCTGCTGGTCCAGATGTATTCAGCAGGCCAAAGCAGTAAAACAGCAGGTCTTCCTCATTCCTACCTGTCCCTGTCTTCCCATGGCCAAGCCATAACATCCCTCTGTCACTGGGACAGTGGGTAGAAGGTATAATTTGTGCACCCCCCAAAGCTAATGTTATTAGGCCGCCCAGCAATATGAAAAAAACTGGCTTACTGGGCTACTATGGAGAGATGACAGGGGAAGGAAGGAGGAACAAAGGCAGAATTAGTAACTGATAGTCTCCCTAGGTATTCTTAACGTGTGCACTATACAGCCAAAGAGATGACCTTTCAACTAGTGAATGGGAAGGGAGGGGTGCCTGGCGGTTACTCAGGCTTGGCACTCTCTGGTCTTTCTTTGTGGGGGGGATGCTGATCATGTTTATTTAACATTCTCTGCAGAATTTATTTTTTTCTTTCTGTTTTAGTCAGATGTAATTGACATACAGCACTGTATAAATTTAAGGTGTACAGCATAATGACTTATATACATCATGATTACCACAATAAGTTTGGTGAACATCCATCACCTCATATAGATACCTTGCGGTGCAAACTTTTTAGGATCTACTCTCTTAGCAGCTGTCAAATATACCATACGGTGGTGTTAACTACAGTTGTCATTTGTATGTTACATCCCCAGAACTTATCTTACAACTGGAAGTTTGTATCTTTTGACCACCTTCATCCAATTCCCCCTCCCCCCCACCCCTTGCCTCTGGTCACCACAAATCCCATCACTTTTTCTATGAGTTTCTCTTTTTTTTCTTTTTTAAGATTCCACATATAAGTGAGATCATGCAGTATTTGTCTTTCTCTGACTTATTTCACTCAGTATAATGTCCTCCAGGCCCATCCATGTTGTCTTTAGCAGGCTGTCTCATACTGAGGACAATGAAAGTGGCAGAACAAAAGACAACTGCAAATTGATCCAGTGCCTTAGGTCCCTGAGATGCAGAAGGATCTGCTTTCTGTCTTCTAAAATGGTCCTGCAAAGTCCTCACAAGCAGTCTGGGTATTCTTTAGAGACCATTTAGGGTATGGAACACAAGTGTGCTCATAAAAACAACACAGGTTATAAACAATAGAGCTTAATTATCTTTCCCACTCTGATTCTAAGGGGCGTGGCAGGAAAAGTAGGAAACAAATCCGTGAGGGCTCTGGATCCCCGGAATTCCCTCCTCCACACTCCGCCTCTGACCCACTCTGTTGCCTTCAAATAAATCATCTACTTTCTGAGAGTCAGAATGAAATTTGGGCAGTTTTCAATTCATAATTTCTCATGAAATCAACCAATAGGATCACAGTGCTTCTTCAGTCCCTCACTACGTCATCTGTAGTCATGCGGAAGAGTTTCAGCTTTTCTCCTCTTCTTGTCTTCCCTGTCTTACTACAAGGTGGGCTGGGAGTGTGAGGGGAAGAAAAAAAGCCTCAGGGAGATTGGATGATACAAATTTTAAAATGTCGTTCTCTCCCAGTAGGCACCGC
Organism: Mesoplodon densirostris; assembly: GCF_025265405.1. Taxonomy (NCBI): domain Eukaryota; kingdom Metazoa; phylum Chordata; class Mammalia; order Artiodactyla; family Ziphiidae; genus Mesoplodon; species Mesoplodon densirostris. Next base: position 39,304,596 of record NC_082681.1, on the reverse strand, counting down.
CACTCTCCATTGTTATATGAGGAAGGTGGCACCTCAGTAGAACACAGTATGGGTAAGTTTTTTTGTTTTTGTCTTTTTTTTTTTTTTTTTTTTTTTTTGCGGTACGCGGGCCTCTCACTGTTGCAGCCTCTCCTGTTGCGGAGCACAGGCTCCGGACGTGCAGGCTCCGGATGTGCAGTCTCAGCGGCCATGGCTCACGGGCCCAGCCGTTCCGCGGCACGTGGGATCTTCCTGGACTGGGGCACGAACCTGTATCCCCTGCATCGGCAGGCGGACTCTCAACCACTGTGCCACCAGGGAAGCCCTATGGGTAAGTTTTGATTGAGAAATAGGATGAAGAGCAAAGTTGGGAGCAAGATGTCATAGCCTATGCAAGGTCAGAATGAACAGCACTGTAGAAGCTTCTGGGTAACATAAAATAAGTATATCCTAGTTCAGACTTGGAAATAAACCATGTTGCTTTCTGTAGGCCTCCACTCTATCACTGCAAACAAATATTCCTGTGATATCTCAGTGGTTCTCAAAGGAAATAAGCTCTAAGTGGACTCCCAGGCCACAGTGAGCTCATGCGGTGAAAGAATTGTCCTCCCTCCCTCCTGACCAGGGGTGCTGGCCGTCATGGGATGGGGACTCTCTAAGTGCTTTCTGGAGCTACTGTCTTCTCTACATAAGTGCCTTTCTGGCCAGTTTCAAACATAATGGACCAGAAAATGAAATGCCAGATGTTCAACCTCTTAGCTTGCCTCTGGGAACGGGACATCAGACAGCTAGTTCTTTACATTTATCTAGAGCTTTACGCTTTCCCAAGCACTTTAACATACTTTCTCTCATTTGATTCTCACACCCACCTGCGAAGTTGTCAGTACATCGATTATCTAGTGCAGATGTGGCAACTGAGGTCTGGAGAGAGAAATTGCTTCTTGAGGGTCACACATCTAGTTTGTGGTAAAGCAGCTCTAGAATCCAAGTCTTCTGACCCTTGCTTCCACTCAAATCTGCCACTCACTTGGTTCACTTACTATCTATGGGTATAGTGCTCAAACAGGAGCATCCCGTACAGGATTCGGTGGGCTAATGCCTGGAAAGCTCAAGCTCTCTTTGACATCCTGCTACACCCCATCCCCCATCAGGAGCTCTAGGGAGCCTGACCTTCCTGCATCCTCATTCAAATCCCTGTGTCTGTTCCTCACTCTCCTGCCTTGGTCTGGGCTCACCAATACCCCCAACAAACGCTCCTTGTGCCCTCTCTCACGTCCCCAATTAAATTGTAACTCAGCGCTTTACTCCTCCAAGAGCCTCCCTAGAGTGAAGGAAGGCACGAGGGATTGGGGGAAATTTTTTCCCTTTTATATTTTAATTGCTGTGTTTTTCCTAGATAGGAGAAGAGAGCTGGCTTGTTCTTATCTCTTAGTCCTCAGCTCAAATATCATCTCCTCAAAGAGACCTTCTCTGAGCCACCAATTTAGAGCGGGTGCCTTCGTTACTCTATCTCACGGTGCCCTGTTCTCTTCTCTCATACCAATTGCCACAAATCGCCTGAATTGTTTTGCCTATGTTTGCTTATTCTTAGGCTCCCCATAGAAGAAAAGTTCACTGAAATTAGGCACTTTGTCCTTTTCAGTTCTGCAGTCCTGAAGCCTGGCGTGGAGCAGGTGTACAATAGATTTTTGGAGAAGGAATGAATTGGAGAGCCAAAGGCAGATATGAAGTGAAGGGAGCACCAGTAATATTATGTATCGGTTTTCAAGTATATCATCTTATTTCATCTTCACAGCAGCCTGCTGAGGTAGGTTCTGTTACTATTTCCATTTGATCAGTTATGCTCACCAGAGTGAAGACATTTGTCTAAGGACACACAGCTAGAAACTGGTGGTCTGCAATTCAAATCTGGATTGAGTTGACTCTAGAACCATAGCTCTTAAGTGCTCAGGTACACTGTTGCTTGGGGAAGTGCACTGAGTGGGATTTCACAACGAGCAACGTGTTGTCTCCTACATGACAGAAACAGAAACAGAGCCTGACCACGGTTCCGAGATTTTGACAAACAGCTCCCTCTATATACACTTGGCCGGGCCTCTGTCTGCCCAGGTTCCTCTCCTGCTTGTTTCCTTCAGTTTCTCTGCTACAGACGTGACCTTTGCAGGGTTCTTGCTTTCAGCACCGCAGGTCAGACACTGCACAATTCTGGTAGCGCCATTCATAGCAGATGTGGCAGTCCTGAAACCCACTGAACTGCTTGTCACCTTTTCTGGGAGTCTCCAGAAAGGTAAATAGAACCTTTCAGTCAAGCAGGCACAGGTTGTTCTGCCTGCCTTCATCTTGCAGTTGCAGAGTGAGGAAGCTTTTCCTTTGGGAGGACAGAGGCAGTCAGATGGTGGTGAGCATGGGGATTTGCTGAGCTCACCCAGCAGTTTTCAGAAATAACGGAGACTAAGCCCATCAGGGCTTCCATTTCTGAGCCTGGGAAGAAGTGAGAGGTGTGTCTTATCACCTGGTTGTGGAAAAATCTACAGGTCTGACCCCATGTGGGATTATTACTGGTCTCATGTACTCAGATTGTCATAGCATGTGCCGTCTAACTTCCTGCCTCACTGATCGGGAGCTTCCTTTTTACCTCCCAGGCCATACTTTTATTTTTTAGATTACTTCTAAATATCACCTCCTGAGGAGTCACTGGGCCTGAGTTCACCCTGACCTAACTCCTTACGCATAGCAGATGCTCAAGTCCTTGTAGAAAGAATGAATTAACGAATGAACAAACTTGCCATGGAACCCTGGGCAAGTCTCAACCTTTGGAAACCCGTTTCCTCATCTGTAACATGCAGATAGTCATGCCTACATTCACAGAGTTCTTGTGAGGGTCAAACAAGACACTATACGCAAGTGTGCTTAGTAAAGTATAAAGCAATGTCTTAACTATAATTATGAAATCCATCATCTAGGCAGATTTCCTTTCAGTTAGATAATGCCCCTCCTCATTGCCATACAATTTATTCAACTCCAAACACTAAACACTTGCAAAGGATATAAACTCACATTATGTATTTTTTAAAATATGGTTGACAAACTATAGATCAGAGATTTTCCCAAGCTTCTCCCTATCAATTAGTGAAGACGTATGTGTTGGGTACCTACTATGTGTCCCACATTTTACTAGGCATCAGGCGAATGTAAAGAAAACCTAAAGCAGAGCCCCTGTCTTCACAGAGCTTCAGTCTACAGAGGTAGAAAAGAGACATATTTTGAAATAACTAGAGTAGAAGTTGGCAAACCATGGTCGGCCTGCCACTTGGTTTTAGATAGCCTGCGTGCTAGGAATGGTTGTTACATTTTTAAATGGTTGAATAAAAATCAAAAGTTAGAATAATATTCTTTGAGACAGGGACTTCCCTGGTGGTGCAGTGGATAAGAATCCACCTGCCAATACAGGGGACGTGGGTTTGATCCCTGGTCCAGGAAGATCCCACATGCCATGGAGCAACGAAGCCTGTGTGCCACAACTACTGAGCCTGTGCTCTAGAGCCTGCACCACAACTACTGAGCCCACGTGCCGCAACTACTGAAGCCCACGCCCTAGAGCCCGTGCTCCGCAACAAGAGAAGCCACTGCAATGAGAAGCCCACGCACCGCAACAAAGACTAGCCTCCGCTCGCTGCAACTAGAGAAAGCCCACGCGCGCAGCAACGAAGACCCAACGCAGCCAAAACTAAAATTAAATCTTTAAAAAAAATTCTTTGAGACAAAAATTATATGAATTTCCAATTTCAGGGCCCATAAATAAAGTTTTATTGGCACAGAGCCATGCCCACTTTTTAATGTATTTTCTATGGCTTCTGCATTATAAGAACAGCATTGGATAGTGGTGACAGAGGTCTTACAGTTCACAAAGCCTAAAATATTCACTATCTGCCCCTTTAGAGAAAAAAACGTCAACCCCTAAACTAGAGGACAATAAGCTTAGGTTTGGTGAGCTTGTCAGTTGCTCTGTTTTCACACTTTAAAATGTTCTGGGAAGTCATATGCATTAAAGATTCATTAATTTCTGGACTTCCCTGGCAGTCCAGTGGTTAGGACTCTGCACTTCCACTGCCGGGGGTCCAGGTTTGATCCCTGGTCGGGGAACTAAGATCCCACAAGCCATGTGGCATGGCCAAAAAAAAAAAAGTATTAGGAAAAAAATCATTACTTTGTTCATTTATTCAATAGATATTAAGTGAGAACCTACTATGTGTCAGACCATGTATCCTGGTTAAGACTGGAGGGACTCCAGTATAAAGTATCTCTGCATTAGTATCAAGAGAAAAACACTGTGGCATAACCTCCTAGAAGATTCATCGGGTGATGGAAACTTCTCTGTGCTTCCAGAAGTCTTGAGGGCTAGGCCAATGGGAACTCTGATGGAGTCCGTGAGAGGATTCTAATTCCAGTCATTTAAGACTTCTTTAATAATTGGCGCTGATTTTCTAATGAATGAGAAGGCCTATCATACTTTTCTTTCACTCTGGGTGATTCCCAATATGCCACATTTATTAAGAGCAGCTTTGAGATAAATATATTTCTCATCAAGACTTTGTGATTAGTTCACAGTTTTATAGGCCCAGGTACTTCTAAAAGTTCAAACAGGGGAAATTGGGAAAGAGAACAGAGGAAAAAGCAAGATAATCCTGTGATGGAAGAAAGGAGAATAAGAAAGAGAAATATAATTACCTCCCCTCACCCCATTTCTACTCTTAGATCGCTTCTATTTTCCTCTTTTAAACAAAGGCAGATTTACCTTGACAGCTGACATAATGTAATTTTGCTGTCAGATCTCAAGTAAAAAGCAGAGTATTGCAGTAGGTCGTAACCTCCGAGGCTCCTTTGGGGTATTTTGGCTTCTGTGTTGTAGCTAAAGGCCACCTCCTGACCTAGGCTATCTCTGACGCTGAACCGGGCTACAACACAGGGCTCTGGTGACCACAGCAAGAGAGAGACCTAATTAATATTAATCACTTAGATCTCATGTTTAGTTTCTAAACCTCAAGCTGCTCAGAAATTAAAGAACATTCATATCAGATAGCTTTCCAGTCAATTGATTCTTGGTGCCCAGAACAAGAATCAAGGCAGAAGACAAGAAGAACACATTCCTCAACCATGGCCTTTGGGCCATGGACATTTGACTTTTTCACCAATATTATTTGTAGCCTATGAAGAGAACATTCAGAGGCCAATCCATAGGAAGGCCAGGTCTTCTCAGCTTGTTTCTAGGTTGTCCATCCATAGTTGTTATTTTATGTAGTGGTTGAAGGCACCTTTGGCTTGGGGACTGTTGCACAGACCTGATCCTTTGCAAAATTGTGTTGATGGTGACATTTTCCTCCAGTGCCTCCAATCTCTTTCTCTTATTGGTGTCCTATCTCCAGTCTTCTTCAGGTACATTTTCCTCATTCACTTGGCTCCCCATGAAAACCTGATCTCAGTAAGGGATTGAACTCACACTGAGTCATAAATCACCTACTAACAACTTAAAACATATTTGCATTATAACTGGGGACAAGGTCCTAAGGTGAGGGATTTCAGCAGGACAGTGGGAGGATGTCTATGAATCCTCTGAGATTTATGCTAAATTGTATGCATGTTTGCTTCATCAGATTATCAAAGCAATCATGACCTGAAAAAGGTAAAGTGCAGTCTTAAAGTAAAGAAATGAAATGCAAATAGTGAAACTTGAAACTGTAGTTCCATGACTGTCAACCCCATGAGAACAGGGACCACATCTTTCTTGCTCCCCTGTTACCTACTGTATGCCCAGTGCCAAGAACGTAGTAGAGTACATGGTAGTCTCTCAATAATCATTTGTTAAATTCATTCATTTATCCATCCAAGAGATAGTTACTGTTAAGTGAATGGATGAAGGAGTAAAGGAATCAGTGGCAGAAGAACAGAGGTATTCTTTGGGCATTAGGCCCTACCCGTCACTTACATAGTTGGTCCTGTTTCTGTTTGAGTTACCCAAGATAGAGTCTCCATGACAACTACTGATGTTCCTGATGAAGATCCAGGACAGGTGAGTCTGGGATGCAGAGAAGCAGCCCAGGCATCTGCCCTGTTTGGTTGTCCTTTAGCACAGGGAAAGAAAACCCACTTCCCTTCACTTGTCCTCTTCCCATTTCCACTTGCATCTTTGTCGGTCACCAAAATCATTACCAGGCAGCAGCAGGCATCAAAGGCTCAGCAGAGGCCTGCCAAAGTATAACCCTCAGCATTTTTTTTTCTTCCTGCGGTACGCGGGCCTCTCACTGTTGCGGCCTCTCCCGTTGTGGAGCACAAGCTCCGGACGCGCAGGCTCAGCGGCCATGGCTCACGGGCCCAGCCGCTCCGCGGCATGTGGGATCCTCCAGGACCGGGGCACGAACCCGTGTCCCCCTGCATCGGCAGGCAGACTCCCAACCACTGCGCCACCAGGGAAGCCCACCCTCAGCATTTTGAGGCAGAGTGCTCTCATCCCCAGCAGATGCAGGCCCTCAGCAGCTTGCTGACAAAACCACGAGTGGGTGTTGATGCAGAATCAACAGGAATCCATTTCTGTGTTAGACCACCAGGGGGATGGCCAGGCCCAGGCAGGGCTGGAAGTCTGAAAAGTCAGCCATTGGTGCCCCCTGCAGCGTTTGCGGAGAGAATGCTCCTCTCTCCTGCCCTGAAGCTGGAGGGTGGATAGTCAGTCCATTTGCTGGTGTGGATATAATTTCAAGTGAGGCTTTCAAGCGTCCAAGAGCTGTCTGGGAAGGAACAGGGCTGAGAGGGCCCAAGACAGGATGTGTAAGTTGAACAAGGAGTTCTTGTCATGCCAATAAGCTTCGTAGCTCTGAACTTTTTACCCTCTGTGGGTGTGATGATTTCAGGTGGGCTGTCTGATTGTTCATTTGGGGAGGCTGGGGGTATTAGGGACAGAACTAAGAAGAAACCAGAAGTTTGAAGTCCGGTGGGCAAAAAAAAAAAAAAAAGGAAAGAAAAGGAGAGCTAGTGTGTGTGTGTGTGTGTGTGTGTCTGTGTGTCTGTGTGTCTGTGTGTCTGTGTTGGGGGCTGGGGGGCAGGAAATCTCAGCTGAGGAAAACAGAATAAGTCACTTAGTCTCCAGAAACAAGGAGAAGGCTCCTTAGAGGATCCCTCTGGTTAGAAGCCAGGGGAGAGTCCGTGACTCAGTGAACCAAGTAGAAGGGTGAAGCTGGAGGGAGTCTGAGGTTGTGTGGAAGGCTTGCACCAGGGCCTGAGGGGTTGGGATGCGGGCAGGAAAGGAGGAGGTATGGTTTCATTATTACTTTGGATCAGACAGACCTGCTGGGGCCCTTATGAAGAGTGTGCCCTTGGGCCAGTCACTTTGACCTCTGTGCCTCAGTTTCCTCACCTATAAAATTGAATTGTTAATAGTACCTACCTCAGGTAGTTGTAAGGATTTAATGAGAAAATATACATGAAAAGTGCTTTGTATAGTGTCTGGCACATTATAAGTGTTCAATAAATGGTAGTTATTATTTTTTTAACATCTTTATTGGAGTATAATTGCTTTACAATGGTGTGTTAGTTTCTGCTGTATAACAAAGTGAATCAGCTATACATACATATACATATATCCTCATATCCCTTCCCTCTTGCGTCTCCCTCCCTCCCACCCTCCCTATCCCACCCCTCTAGGTGGTCACAAAGCACCGAGCTGATCTCCCTGTGCTATGTGGCTACTTCCCACTAGCTATCTATTTTACATTTGGTAGCGTATATACGTCCATGCCACTCTCTCACTTCAGCCCAGCTTACCCTTCCCCCTCCCCATGGCCTCAAGTCCATTCTCTATGTCTGCATCTTTATTCCTGTCCTGCTTCTAGGTTCTTCAGAACCATTTTTTTATAGTAGTTATAATGATATGAGATAGAAAGTGCCTGGGATTTAATAAAGGCTTGTATCTATGCCAAATATTCACTGTATTCTTATTACTGATTTCTCTAAGCCTTAAGAAACTGAGAAAGACCTCAGCTTGGGACTAGAGGTGGAGGCAAGGGGCTTGTCCAGGTAAGGGCTGGGTAAGGTAAGGCAGTCAACCCGGTGTGCTGTGCTAAGCCAGGTAGACAGCAGCATGAGGGCTCAGCATGGGGATGTGGGAAGCCACAAAAGCAGATCCCATCTTTAAAAATTATTTTTCTAAAGGCAGGCTCTAAACTTCATCATCCAGCTCCTAGAGATGTGACTCTGCTTCATGCTTCTCCTCCTTGCTGGGACATGTTTCCTGTTGGCACGGGAAAGACTTCCTTCCCATCTGAAGATATTTTCATGCGGAATCAAAGAATGGGAGGTAGAAAGGAGTGAGGCCAGCTCCTACACTCTTACTGCCCCCCATAAACACCAGGCCAATCCTTGCTGGTGTGCAAGCTATTTCCCTGCCAGAAATGAGATCTGAAAGCCAGCCACACTTTTCTGTCTTTCCGGATTTGACCCCAAGGCTCAGCTCAATGTGTAATTTCTAAATCAACCTCACAACAACGCAATCAGATAGGTACTGGTTGGGGGGTAGCCAGAAAAACAGAAATCAATTTAAGCCTTTCAAACATGGAGATTTATTACAGAGGGTAGTCACAGGTGATGGAAGAGCTGAGAAACCAAACAGACGGCAGTGAGGCAACTCAGAGATTAGCAGCAACAGGAAGCCCCTCTTATCCCTGGAGTTGGAGGGACGACTGGAAGACGTGGTGAGTGGTGTTTCCAGAGCTTGTAGACTGGGGCTATCTGGTGGGAGCTCGAGCCTAGATGGGGCTGCCCTGCAGAAGCTGGGGCCAAGGAGGGGTGGGATGCCTGGTGGTGGTTGGAGGTGAGCCACGTAGGAAACACAGCTGCTGCTGGAGTTGCCACAAAAAGTGAGGTTGAGGATGGGGAAGAAATATCCTAGCTTCTCTCTTCTTCCTACCTTCTGGTTGGTCAAACCCATACAGAAACAAATGGCAAGGGACTGTGGGGAATGGAGTTCCCTGATACAGAACAGAGCAGGAAATGAACAGGGAATGGATCTGAGAGTAAGCAGCAGATGAAAAGCCTAATTATCCATCCCCATTTTACAGAGGAGTCAAATGAGGCAGAAAGAGGTTAAGTTGCCCCAAACTACACTAAGTGGCAGTCCAGGTTTCAAATCCAGGCAGTCTGACTACTCCTGAGCCCATGCTGTCTGTAATCACTACTATTATATACTCACGGTAATAGCACTATTGTTATTTTACTCAAGGCAGACTTTTCCCTCTAGATTTAAAGCTCCCTAAAGGCATCTACTGTGTCTTTACCTTTATATCATTTATAGCACCTAGGCTTTGTGGATTTTTCCGAACCTACCAGAAAATGTAGATTTTTGACTGAAATGGGATTATCAGCAGGTTTTCATAGGTTCCCCATCACCTGGGGTGAGTGGAGGGGACTATGAAAATGTCCTCTGCCATTCTGAATGTTTATTTTCTTGTTAGTGAAATGTAGCAATTTCTGATCAGATTCCAGACAATGGTTTGGCAACAGGGAAAAGTCTAAGCGGCAATGAGAAAAATCGGTAGCTAGATTGCTTGAGGGCATCCCAAAGGGAAGAGACAGTTATTAAAATTTGAAATGGCTTGGCTCCAATGTCATAAAATTTCTACAACTTGAATTGAGCAGCTCCTTCACTTGGGAAGAAGATATACTATCCCTTAGATGACTTAGCTGACAGGGTTTATGTTTTATTCTGTTTTATTAAGCAACAGGTCTTGGGTACTAAGCATACACAGTTATGTTGGAAGAAGTGTCAGTGATTCCTATCTAAATGAAATCTACAGGCACTGGAACTTGTAGGACAAGGTGATCGGACAGTTAAGAATGGTGGTATAACTGGGGCAGGAAAGAAGATGTGTTAGAGACCTTGTAGTGAAAGTGCATTTCCAGTACTTCTTGGCCTCAACGTAAGTGTCAATGTGATAGGATAGTGGTTCTGTGCATGGGCCTTGGGGTTAGACTACCTCAGTTCAAATCTAGGCTCTACCACTCTTCAGCATATGGCTTTACCAGTATACTGGGGAATCATACATATTGTAATACAGTCCACTACTCTGGTTTTTCTCCTACCTCTCTGGTTGTTCTTTCTCTGTTTCTTTGCGTGACCAATTCTGTCTTTCCAACCTCTAAACATTGGAGTACCCTGGGCCTCATTTTTGGATCTCTTTTCTATGCACAGTCACTCCTGTTGTGATCTCTCCAAGTCCCATGGTTTTAAATACTGTGGACATACTGCGACTCCCAAATCTCTGTCTCCAGCCTCTCCGCTGGACCTGTAAACCACTGCCTACCCACCATCTCCACTCAGATGTCTAATAGACATTTCTCACTCTACATCTCTAAAACCCAACACTGGATCTCTGCCCCCTCCCAAGCCTGTTCCTTTCCCACTCTTCCCCAACTCAGTAAGGGATGAATCCACCCTTCCAGTTACTCAAGGCCCAAAATCATGGTGCCATCCTTGACTCCTCTCTTTTGTTCACACCCCACATCTCCATCAGCAAACTGGATCTATTTTTGAAATATATCTAGAACCTGACCATTTCTCATTGTGTCCATCATGACCACCTTTGTCTAATCCACCAACAGCTCTTGTCTGGGTCAATGCAATGGTCTCATAATTTGTCTCTGTCCCGGTACCATTCCATCTTTTTTCAATCAGCCACATCAAACTTATTAAAATGTCAGATCATGTACCTCCTCTGTTTAAAACCCACAGCTTCCCATTTCACTCAGAGAAGAAGCCAAAGTCTTCACAAAGGTCTATCAGGCCCTACATGATCTGTCCCTCACCCCCATTACCTCTCTGATCTCATCTCTTAATTCTCTCCCCTTTGTGTATTCCACTTCAGTCACATTGGCCTTCCCAAGACTGAAATCAAGGTGTCAGCATAGCCCAGCTGTTATCTAGAGACTCTAGAGAAGAATCTGTTTCAAGTTCATTTATGTTGGCAGAATTCATTTTCTTGTGGTAGTAGGACTGAGGTCCCCACTTCCATGCAGGCTGTCAGCTGGGGGCCATTCTCAACTCCTAGAAGCTGCCCATATTTTTTTTTTTTTTTTTTTTTTTTTTTTTGCGGTACGCGGGCCTCTCACTGTTGTGGCCTCTCCTGTTGCGGAGCACAGGCTCCGGACGTGTACGCTCAGCGGCCATGGCTCACGGGCCCAGCCACTCTGTGGCATGTGGGATCTTCCCGGACCGGAGCACGAACCCGTGGCCCCTGCAATGGCAGGTGGACTCTCAACCACTGCGCCACCAGGGAAGCCCTGCCCATATTTTTTTTACCACATGACTCCATCTTCAAGCCAGCAATGACACATCAAATCCTCCATGTGCTTCAAATCTCTGGCATTCTCTTCTGCTACCAGCTGGAGAAAACTCCGCTTTTAAGACTCATGTGATTAGATTAGGCCCACCTGGATAATTTCCCTGAGTAGTAACCTTAATTATATCTGCAAAACCCCTTTTGCCATGTAATGCAACATAATCACAAGTGTGCTATCTCATCATGTTCACAGTCCTAATGATTAGGGCGGGAAATCTTGGGGGATCATTTTAGCACTGTACCCGCCACAATAATAGTCAGACTGAGAAACTGACCAATCAGAATGTATGCCAACAATAGCACTGGAGCAGGGGCGTGGATAATACCTGCTGCTCCAGCTGTTTCCCGTTACTTGCTGGATTGTGGGGTGACCTGGAGTTGTCCCAGAGGCAACAGCCGGAGTGGCAGCTATTTACCAACTGGTATGAAAAAATATATATATTTTTTGTTGTTGTTGTTGTTGTTGTTGCGGTACGCGGGCCTTTCACTGATGTGGCCTCTCCCGTTGCGGAGCACAGGCCCCGGATGAGCAGGCTCAGCGGCCATGGCTCACGAGCCCAGCCGCTCTGTGGCATGTGGGATCCTTCCGGACTGGGGCACGAACCCGTGTCCCCTGCATCGGCAGGCGGACTCTCAACCACTGCGCCACCAGGGAAGCCCCAAGTATGAAAATATTTTAATATTTTAACAACCAGGGACTGTAATAGTGCATAGCAGTTGTAGCAGTTGTTTATCTGCTTGATTAGTTACAAATCATTGTGTAGGGTATAAAGTGCTGCCTTCTCCTCTGAGCTTTGAGAGTCTGAGGTTGGTCCTGGATGACTAGGGGAAGGCGGGCAGACCACCTGCCCTCCTTGGCACTTCCATGGTATGTAGTGGCCCCTTCCAGCCTTGTCTACTGTTTTTGCGGCACCAGGTATTTTTCTGAAGAATGTCTTCATTTGCATGGTTGTCTTACGCAGTGGGAGAGTCCATCCATCATCTGAGCCTCCAAATGCCACCACCTCAAGGGAGACAACCATTCCTACATATATGGCCTCTCCCCAAGCCATCCAGCAGATGTGGCTCAGTGAGGCAAGCGCTGTTTACTTGCTCTCAGCATTAGCGCGAACACTTCACAGCAGACAAAGAAACTGAGGGTTCTTATTAACTTGCTGAGTGAAGCTTGGTCACAGATCATCATGAGCCTCATGTTTTCTGAGGACCAATCTCAGGCAACAGAGATGCCCTTTGTGGGTGAGTTGGGGTAGGAAGAGGGCCTGAGTTAAGTGACTTTTCTGGGACTGGTCTGTTTCTCCCACCTAATATTTATAGATGGGTGAATTTGATTAAAATGGTATCAAGGGCAGCTTCACTTGATGAAACTGGGAACATACACATCAGGAACGGCAGAGACAAGGTGGATGTGTTGAAAGAAGTGTCACAGAGGGAAATAAGCAGCTTGAGGGAGATGTAAGGATAAAGGGAGGAGAGTAAATCACTGCTAATTGCAAACAACACTAATAATAATATACAATATGGCCAGCTTCACCTGCTGATGTTGGCTGGGACCACAGAGCACAGGTGAACAGATTCACAGAGAAGCCTGTCAATAACTGAGTCTCTACTTAGACTGAGTCAGCCTGTGGTACCTTTTGAAGTAGGAGAGATTTTTGTCTTCAGTGGCTTCCCTTCCTGTAACCTTTCCCTCATATCTGGGCCTTTCTAAAAACTGCATTAATACTGAAGTGGAGATGTTGCAAGTGGAATCAAATCTCCTTGCTGGTCTTTACCATGTAAGCAGAACCAGATATTTTTGGAATCAGGTTGCCCAATATCAGGATCCCACTGGATCCGATTCCAAATGGTAAAGACACATTAACAGAGGATCCCAAGGCAACGGGTCATATTCAGGATGGTTGGCCATGACTCTAGATGTGTGAGATGATATAGACCCTATTAAGGCCATCTCTCTGCAAACCCCACCCCCTAGCTCTCTCTCAAGCTGAGGTGTTTTCTTCAGGTGCAACAGTATGAAAACACAACTTACTACCAGCAAGTGAGAGAGCTGGAGTTGATTTCTACCCTTCCTAGCAAAATGTCACTGAGCTCAGTAGGAGACGCTACAGCCCTATCTCCCTTTTCCTCTGCCATTAGGAACAATAAGCTGCAAGACAACCAGGGAGAAAATGACAAATGCCTCAGCATGAATATTGCCATCTTTGGTAGGAGTAGGGCGTTTGGCTGATAGGCATAGTGGTGGAAAAATTAGCTCCTGAAATTCTATGCCTTTCCCCCTTATAAAGACCGGCTAGGAGTGAGCATAGTGTGTTTCAGAGTTGTTGGCCTAGTTGGGTTTGAAGGAGAGAGAGAGAGAAAGAAATTGAACTATATTCCATTTCAAAAACAGCAGATAGGGCCTCCCTGGTGGCGCAAGTGGTTGAGAGTCCGCCTGCCAATGCAGGGGATAAGGGTTCGTGCCCCGGTCTGGGAGGATCCCATATGCCGCGGAGCGGCTGGGCCCGTGAGCCATGGCCGCTGAGCCTGCGCGTCCGGAGCCTGTGCTCCGCAACGGGGGAGGCCACAACAGTGAGAGGCCCGCATACCGCAAAAAAGAAAAAAAAAAAAAAAAAAAACAGCAGATAGATAGAATTTCAACCTAGAAGGGACCTTGAGAGCCTATCCTACTCATCTGTAGACACTCAGACTCATAGGATGTCAGAGCTGGCAAGGATATTAAAGACCATAGAGTCAGACATACAAATGACCAACAGGTACATGTAGATCAAAATCACAATGAGATATCACCTCATACCTGTTAGAATGCCTATTATAAAGATAAAAGATAAGTTGTGGAGAGGGTGTGGAGAAAAGGGAACCCTGGTGCACTGTTGGTGGGAATGAAAACTGGTGCAGCCACTATGGAAAACAGCATGGAGGTTCCTTAAAAAATTAAAAGTAGAGCTACCATATGGCCCAGAAATTGTACTTCTGGGTATTTATCTGAAGGAAATGAAATCACTGTCTTGAACAGATATCTGCACCCCCATATTCAGTGCAGTATTATTCACAGTAGACAAGACATGCAAACAACCTTAGTATCCATGCATAGATGGACAAAGAAAGTATGGGTAAAGAAAATATGGTATATATATACACATACACAACTAAAGATACAAATTCACTGATACTCAAGTAAGCAGGACCTCAGATAGCCAGAACTTCTTTGCTAATACTCTGTTTCTAGAAATGATAGTTAGATCATAAGAAAATAAGCTAAGTTTAGATGTTTATTTTGACATCAAAAACCAGGACAGAGCTTGGACTGATCCCATATCCTGTACCTTCGCCATTTCTAGTTTAGAGTAATAAACGCTACTGATCTAAATGATAACATGATGGTCAAAGATTCAGCGATAGACTCTACTTAAGAGCATGCCACAGTGGACTGCAGTTACTCATACATTGTTGATAAACAAAAAAAGTAGCCACTCTCTGAGAAGGTTGTCCTTGGCAATGGACTGCTCAGTTTTGGGAGGGAGATGTCTGCAGTGAAGATGGAGATAAAGCCCTCCTGCCTAGAGAACTGGATCAGCTCAATCAACCCTGGAGATTAGTGAAGGTATATGTTGTAGCCACACTGCTCATACCTCCTGAGCTCTTCTTACTAAGGCAAGAAAATGGATTCAGAGATTTAAACATAATTTTAACAGGTAACCAAAAAGTCTTATTAACTAGAACATCTTCTAGACTACTGTGATCCAATGGACTAAGAGTCCAAACTGAGTTACCTTGGAAAGAAAGACTTCAATCTAATAGCTGGAAAAGCTAATGTAAATTAACTAAGGCAGACAGACTATATCATTGAGTTTCCAATGGGCTCTAGGCCACTGTGACCACTCCTGAAACAAAGATAATCGCCCTTATAGAGCCAAGCTACTCACGGCAATAAGCTGGTAGGAGTTGTTCATCATGGCGATCAGCATGTTCAGCAACACTACCAGGGAGATGACATTGTACGTCCCAAACATGGTCGCTCCCACAAACTCTGTGAACTCGTGTCTGGCTTTTACATTGGTAACATAGAGATTTAAAAGGCCGAATACAGACCAGAAGAGTGACTGAAGGGTTTCAAAGAGCCTAAAAGAGATCAAAGAATAGGTTAGTTAATTCTCTAGGAGGAGCAAGAAAAAGAGCAAAAACATGAGGTGATTTGCTTCATTAATAAGGAGGCTGCCTGATTTGCATCCCAACAGGTAGACTCATGATCTCACGTATTTTGGTCTCTTCCCCAACATGAACCAGCCAGGTCAGTTTGTTTGTTCCCACTTCTATGTCTTATGCTTTGCCTTTCCACCTGGAATACCATCTTCCTCTTCTCAATCTATGCAGAGCCTATAATTTTCCAAGATCTATTCCAAGGGCTACTTCCTATACGAAACTTTCTCCTTCATCTTCTGACCATGTGGTTTACCACCTTTCTAATTACATAGAGGCAGTAAGTGCAGTGGCTAAGAATATGGTTCTTGGATTAGATTGCCCTAGGTTAAAAAGTCAGCTCTGACACTTGACAGCTGCGTGAACATGAGCAACTTAAACCATTTCTGATACTTCTTTTGTGGTTCCCACAGGGCCCAGAATGGAGCTAAGCTCAGTGGAGGAGCTTAAGGATTGTTGAATGAACATTTATATGAATTATTTTTAATGATATATTAACTAACAATTATTGAGGACTTACTATATAAGCACACTAGGCACTTTACATACAATAACATTATTATCCTTATAAAAACTTTATTGTTACTGCTGAGGAAACAGAGGTTCAGAGATTGAATAACTTGCCCAAGGTCACCCATTTATATGCTTTATATGTGCTGAGCCAGAATTCAAATCCAGGTTCTTCTGACCTCCCCAAACCACTGCATTATTCTACATTAGGTGGCTTCACAAATTATGGTTTCCTCTCATAGTCTCCACATCCAAATATGTAACTTTTGCAATGATATGTTTTGGGGGTCCAGGGTTTCTTTTGCATCATATTCAGAAATCTGTGCATACAGCAATACAGTGCAGCCAGTTCCTGGGTGGCACAAACCAACCTTTTCCCAAGCACACGGAAGAGGCATAGAAGTTAAGAAATGCTACTTTAAGAATAGATGTAACTTTTCAATTGCTCAAAATGTGTTGTTTTTATAGCCCAATATATTTTGAGAGCCTGAGGGATTGGTTCTTGGGTTCATTTCAGGGGTATGTATGGGCAATGTTTTAAAGATTTCCTCTGTCTGGGAGTGGTCTTACCCATGATCTCTGCATGGCTGTCTCCTTATCATCATTGAGGTCTCAGTTCAAATGTCACTCCCTCAGACAGGGTCCCCAGGGTCACTCTACCTAAAGTAGCTTCACCGGTTATTCTCTATCCTGTTGTCTTGTTTCAGTTTTTTGGTAGCACTTAAAACTCTAAAATTATATTATTTAGTAAATTTTTGTTTATAT
The DNA here is from genome assembly GCF_025265405.1 of Mesoplodon densirostris. Classification (NCBI taxonomy): domain Eukaryota; kingdom Metazoa; phylum Chordata; class Mammalia; order Artiodactyla; family Ziphiidae; genus Mesoplodon; species Mesoplodon densirostris. Next base: position 39,287,764 of record NC_082681.1, on the reverse strand, counting down.
GTTGATTTTCTGTTTATCCCCACTAGAATGTAAGCTCTATGAGGAAAGAGACAGACATACAGCTACTATGTACCTGGCATGTAATAGGCACTTAATAACGTTTGTTGAATAAATGAATGAAGTCATATTACTATTACAGTTATCACTGGATTAAGGTCTGGAAGATTCCAAACCCATTGACAATTGCACATTCACTAGGCTGCACAGTGAGTGTTAGTTCATTTTGATGAAGGCTGTGCTCTGCAGTGGCCTGATTCTCAGGGGGCCTCCTTCGGGGCTGCCTGGGCAACATGCGCATAGCCCTTCTCAACCTGTTAAATGGCTCTTCTCTAATCATTGTGGAGAGCTTCCACTATCTTTTCAGTATCACATTACTTGAGAGCTAGCCAAGAAGGAAGAAATCTGTTTTTTGTTTGATGAAAGTAAGTGCCAGATGGTGAAACATTTGAGAATCAACAGTAAGATGAGAGTCTGGACTTCAAGGGCCAGGGAACAAGAACCAGAATATGGCAAGTCAGACCTTTCACAGGATCTGAATTTCCAGGAGATTCTACAAGTCACGGCCAGGCAATACAATGCATCACAGAGCCAGGCAGAGTTTCAAAAATGGGGCAGATATAGGGTTCAAGAGTCTGGTTCTGTTAGGAAGGCCTATCTAGGACCTGGCCATGTCCATTTGAAGTCAGGGCAGGCAGGAGGCCAGCAACGGCACAAGAAGCTAGCCCGGCAGCTGGATAAACAAAAGCCAGGGAATATATCGTTCAGAAAAACAGAAAGCAGCTGCAGCAAGTAGGAATGACACTGAAGAACCAGAGTCGCTGGAAGTTGAGTGTCCTTGAATATAGAAAGCATTCATTCTGTGTTTGTTGATTGCATGACAGACAACAAGGCCACAAGCCAGGGCAAGTATGTCATCAATATGTTGGCAGGGTCTTACTTCATTAGTTGCTTCTCCAGAATGGATGATGTTACACTCCTTCACCCCCAGCCCCGTAACAATGAAAATTGCAATGGTTAATGCTTGAGTGTAGAGTTTAATACTAGCCATTCCAATGACTGATACAAAGATTCCTAAAAGTGAAAGTCCGGGCATTTAAAATCTGCCCTAAACTGTGGTGATATTCTAGTTAGGGAGACCCTATAGGTATAACTGTACAAGAGATAAGAAAAGAGGTAAAGATTGTTCCTCAGTTTTGGCGGTTGATAGTGAGAATGCCCTTGACATGAGGCACAAAATGTCACAACATGGTCTGGCCATTAGGAGAATCTGGTTTATTGAAAGGCATGCCCAGATAAAATGAGTGACTGACTTTTGGGGTAGATAAGTGCATCTGATGAGACATCTATAGGAAGCTCTGTCTTCTAGGCTTCTAGACTCAGTTGAATTCACAGGGAAAGGGCCATTACCTAGGGGTACTTGGTGGTCGGGTCCATAATACAATTATCACAGTGATAGAAAGACTTGTTGACCAAAATGCAGATCCTGATGCCAAAGGAATATTATTTTGATTTTAAAGGAGATGACCTGAGAGAAAACAATCAGTCCATTTTTATTTAGTGGAGAGTCAGCAAACATATGGAACTTGCTAGCTCAACAAGGGGCACAAAGTGAAGATACAAAGATTCAAGAAGACTTGATATTAACTGTTGGGAAGACAAATCCATACCATCTGGTTAAGGGGGATTTGTGCATGTTGGGAGCCATCCATAAATAGATCACAAAGCTAAGAGCTGCTCAGTAGAATAGAGATGGGAACTGTAGTTCTCATGTCCCTTGCTGAAAGTCTTGTCTTTGAGATGAGGACTTAATCATTCAAAAGGTAGCAGGAGGGACTTCCCTGGTGGTGCAGTGGTTAAGAATCTGCCTGCCAATGCAGGGGACATGGGTTCGAGCCCTGGTCCGGGAAGATCCCAGAAGCCGCAAACCAACTAAGCCCATGCACCACAACTACTGAGCCTGCGCTCTAGAGCCCGCGAGCCACAACTACTGAAGCCAGCACGCCTAGAGCCCGTGCTCTGCAACAAGAGAAGCCACTGCAATGAGAAGCCCGCGCACCACAACGAAGAGTAACCCCTGTTAACCGCAACTAGAGAAAGCCAGCATGCAGCAATGAAGACCCAATGCAGCCAAAACTAAAATAAACAACTAAATATTAAAAAAAGAAAAAAAAGGTAACAGGAGTATGGAGAAGATTTACCCCTCTGGACTTCATTCTGACCAGTGAAGAACTGGAGGATGTACCAGAAGAGAAAGACTCCTTGGGAGAAAGCAGTGCCATCATCCTTTCACAAGTTGTGCTGATAACACACATGGAGCAAAGGCATGGTCATCTCTTTGGTTATCCCTACCCATTTTGCAGTTCCCCAGACCTGCAATTTCTCATTTCATCCTGTCTTTGACAAGCTTCTAACTCTGGTTGGAGTGCTCCCACCCTACTCCCAACCTCTAGTCTCTACTTCTGTCCTGTCTCCTTCTCTGCCCAACTCTTGTTTGACCTGCCAGGCTCAGCTGAAGCCCCACCTCCTCTAGAAGTTTCCCCTGACTCCTTTCCTACAAAGTGGGGTTAGATGATCCTCTTTTATTCTCCCATAGCAGCCCAGCCTTAGTCCATAAAGTCACATGTCATGCTGAAGAGGCAAGAGAGGTGAGTGGCTAAGAGCAAACTTTAGACACCTTTACTTATTAACCATATGACTTTGGGAAAGTGGCACAGCCTCTTTAAACTTCAAGTTTCCTCATCTCTAAAATGGTCATTTGTAGGATAAATACTAACTGTTATCATTTATTGTGCTCTTACTATGTGCCAGCCACACATTGTAATATTTGATTCTCAAAATAACCCTATGAAGTAGCTACTATTCTTTTTTTTTTAGATGAGAAACTGAGGCACAGAGTGGTCACACAGGCAGAAAATGGCAGAGGTAGGATTTATACCCAGCTCTTCTGACTCTGGAGTCCAAACACTTAGCCACCTTTTTTTTAAAAAAAAAAAAAATCACATAAAGTACTGCATGTAACACACTCAGCACAGTGCTCAGCATATAGTAAGCATTAAAAATGCAGCTATTCTAATTGTTCATTTGTGTTCTCCATCAGAATATGAACTTCTTGAGGATAAGGGTGCCATTTACTCAGTATCCTCATTGCCTGGCACATAGGAGTTGCTGAGTAAATGTTGACTAAATCTATAAAAGATTACAGAAGCACATAAGTAAGGAAAGTATGAATGAGTGGCACCCTTCCCGTGATAACAACAGCAGGAAGGCTATGAACTGAAATTAGGAGAAAAAGTGAAGATACTCAATAAGGACCTTTAAAACCTGGTCAGAACAAAAAGAAGAGCCTTTGATGGGGACTGAGTTTGTATCCATATAAATATGATGGGAAAATATGGGCTGAATGTTGGGTAGAGAAATCACCATTGGTTAAGTAGGAATAGCCACAAATGAATGATGATGGTCTACAAGGAGGTCCCAAGTGACTTGCTAGGTCATGGCTCTGTCCTCTTCAGCTTTACTTGTATTCACGATTATTGCAACTTCACACAACTAATTTTGCATACCTTTACAAAATCAGTCTCACACTTGCACCCCTGGATACAAGCACAGACTGAAACTTGTATGCCTGGGTTGAAATCCTGACTCTGTCACTGTCATCTTTGTGACTGGGAGCAGTCTGCTTAGCTGCTTTGTACCCTAATTTCTCAATCTGTAAAATGGGCAATAATAATAGTGCCTACCTCAGAGCATGATTGTGAGGATTAAATGAGTTAATTCATGTCAGGCTCATTTTTTTAATAGTGCCTGGACCTAGCACTCAGCAAATATGCTATTTTTATGACTTTTATTAACCTCCCACCTAAATCCAACCTTGTTGTTTCACGTTTCTTTATTGCCTTTATAGATGGTCACTCATTTGCATATCTAGTTGCAGCTATGTTAGTTGCAATCAGTGTGTGTACAATTTTTGTGTTTTTAACACATTATTGACCGGGGGATTTTTGCAGAAACTAACACCTGGGGCCGTAATATGTCTCCGGTCAAAAATGTGTTAAAAATCACACATTTCATAAATGTAATTTTAATAGCCATCCAATATTCCACCCAGCGAATACCAAGCCTGAATGACAGTTTTATCAATGCTTTGGATGAGAATAGGTGGCAAGCTTTTTAGATCTTCAGACGATACAAGACTGGGAGAGACAGCTAATAGAGTGGACGACAGAATCAAGATTCAGCAAGATTTCAACAGCTTGGAGCAAGGGGCTGGAACTAACAAGATGAAGTTTACTAGGGATCAATGTGGAGCTTTGTTCTCTGGCCAAGTGCCCACATACAGGATGAGGGAGGTAGGAGAAAGGCCAAGGGTTTTCTCTGACAGCAAGTTCAAAGTGGATCAGTAGAGTGACAGAGCTGGCTAGATACTTCAGCCATGTGAGGGGAGCAGAAGCAGAAGTGAATCTTCTAGAACTAAAGATAGGATTGCTACTAGAATTCATCCTTTCATTCAGTTGTTCAATGGGTATGTTGAACCCCTTTATGTCTATGGTAGGAGCAAGGCCTCTAAAATGGGGGTATCAGTCTGGTGGGTAAGAGACAACAAATGACTAAAATATGTTATCTACTACATCATTATTATTACTAGTACCTTTATTATTATAGGTTATCTATTATAATGGAGATGGACTTAGAATGCCATGGGAGACACAGAAGGAGACTGTATCTGAGAGTGGGGTTGGAGTGGGTAAGAAAAGGCTTAAAACAGCAGGTGAGGCTTTGGCAGATGCTTGAAGGATGCATGAGAGTTGTCCAGGCTGGCCAGGTGGGGATGGGCATTCCAGGCAGAGGGAGTGGCGTGTCATATACAAAGGCCTGTAGGGCCGAGATGCTCTCCTGAAATTGGGAAGAGCAAGATGTTGACTATGGAGGAGAGGAGTGAGAGGCGTGAGAGGCGGGGTCCAGATTCCCAGGCCCTGTGAACTATAGGAAAGAGGAGAATTTTCTGCTGGAGAATATGCAGATACCAGGCAGGCATGAGACCAGGGGGCGACAAGATAAGACTAGTATTTAGAAACTTCTGTGTGGTGGGTGGGAAATTGTTTGCGGGGGAGACAAGACTGGAGGCAGGGAGACCACTTAAGACCCAGCAGTTTTGGGGAGAGATGGTTTAGGCCTGAACCCAGACAGTGGGGTGTGTGTGTGTGTGTGTGTACAGAGGATGGATTTAAGAGATATTTAGGAAGTAGAACTGACAGGGCTGAGTGTGAGACAGGATGTGTTGCTTGGGGGAGAGGGGGAGAGTCCCAGATGACTCCTAGAAGTCTGCCTGGTATCATTGAATGAGATGAGGAATTAAGAGGGAAGTGGGTTTGGGGTGGGGATATAGAGATAAGGAATTTAGTTGTGGATGTTGTGTTTGAGAGGCCTGCAGCACAGCCAGGTGTGTTCAGGAGGCATCTGGAGTTGAGGGTCAGGACCTCAGAAGGAGAAACAGGACCACCAAGTTAGCTTTTTGCCACTTCCGCCCTGTTTCTTCCCAAGCCCCGTGCCCGCAGAAGGATGCCTTCCCAATTGCTCTCAACAGTGGATGAAGGCCAGGTACTGCCAGTATTGAATACTGAACTCAAACCACCAACAGTACTGTCATGTGGTTGTCAGCAAGGATAACAAGGTCCCCCTGAATTCTGTGCCCAGGAAAATTTTTCTTTTTTAAGCTGAAGAATAGCAATGACATCTCTGGAGAATCAGAAGGAAAAGGGTGACAGCAAGCAGATGCCATAGTTTACGTCAGATCTGTTAACAAGCTCCCTTTTCCCCTTCTCTAAAAACAGAGTCTTTCTGACGCTCTAAGTAGCATGTATTTTAGCAGGTATTATAAATGCCTGAGTTGAGGCATTTAAAGGAAAACATAAATCTGAGTCAGACTTCCATGGAGGAAGGAAGAAATCAACACCTAGAAGGGAAGTTAAGGTAACATTACTGCTGATTTGCCCCCAGCATGACAATGCTTCTTTATACCTGACACCCCAAGGTATAACTTCATGTACGACAGGTGCCCATTCTTGTCAATTGTCCCTGCTGGGCAAGTGATGAGAGCAAATGTCAGTTGGCAACAGGGGTGTTAATAATCACTACAGACTTACAAGGAGGCATTTCATAAACTTCCTCAGCAGAGTTCACGTGAGAGGGTAATTGGCAGGGACCTGGCCTCCCGGAAGGCACCTTGCATTGAGGTGTGCAATTCTGTCGAATGCTTTGATGGGAACAGATACAGTCTCCTGGTGCTCAAGCCACTACAGAATTGCTCTTTGTATTGAAAACAGGTTGATGTGAGTTCTGTCTCTAGACTAATGCAGGAGAGGAAGCAGTTCCTAGTCAAGAGGCACTAGCGAGGTGACCAGTTGCCTTTGTCCACTCCTGGTTGGCTTCACCAAAATGGCACTATCTCTTTGTCATCCCATTTTGGCCTCTTTTCCCCTTTCACGTAAGTCTGGTTTCCCCATCCAAGATTTTGCCCTGAGTTCTGGGAGGAGAGGGAGGCAGTGTGGCCTAGTGGAGGGGGTGGGTGCTATAAAATGGGCAACGGGGCGAGTCAACATTTTCCAAACTTTATTCACGGGAATAGCATCTTGGTCAATACATTTGGGTAAACCTCTCCCTTTACTGTAGATTCACAGTGGAAAATCTCTGAGAAGCCCTGCAGTGGAGAAACCTTCTTAAATTTGTCCCAGCATTTCCAAAACTCACTTGATCAGAGATCTTGTTTTCATGTCTATTCATATCCCTGTGAACTGTGGTTATTTGTCATCCATTTTAGGAAATGCTGCTAGAGGCAAATAATAAGGGTAGGCTACATTGCATTGCTTTTTCCCCTCTCTATTGGTGCAACTTGGGGTCAGGCAGAAACCCTTCTTTTTCCCCTGTCCTTTGTTATTTAACACATTTCAAGAATGTCTGAGTCCATTGATCTGCCCTAGTTTATAGAGTTAAGGGGGAAAATTGTATCTCAATTTGATGACTAAGAATCTCTTACAACCTTGGGGTAATTGCTGTGATTACCAGATGACTGGCACTCTCCAGAACAGGGGCTGGAGATGGACAAGGTGTAGGACACTGAGTCTGGGGTAAGCTCAGGACTGCTCCTGGAACCCAACACGTTTCCTGACATGTGCTTATTTTCTTTCTCTTGTCTGCTTCCCCTAACAGTGATTTGTGAGGAAATAAAAGCCATTCTGGAAGCTTAAAGGTCCTAGAGAAGTAGGTGTTGGGTTTACAAAGAAAAGGCACAGGGGTTCCATAGGTCCAGAGGCAGTGGACTCATGGACAGAGAGTCATGAGCTGTCTCCTGTGTCCCAAGTGGGAAAAGGAGACATTTCCAGTCACTGCTTGGTGCCTTTTGGCCCACCTGAAACCTTGATTTAACCCCAGAAGTTGAGCTGACTCTCATCTTACTTTTAGCCTGTCTCTTCTGCATCTAGGAATCAAAGATTCGTCATCCTCCTGCCCTTTTATTTATTTTTCTCTTCCCAAACCACATGTTTCCATGAGCCAGGGCTGTTCTAGCAAATCCCATTGCTCTGACACCACCTAAGCGGTCTTAACTCAATTCCAACCTGTGGGTATGGGGAGATATTTCCCCCCCATATCAACAATTCTCTGACACCAGTTGGGTGTCCTACAAGTCAACTCAATTCTGACACTCCTGGGTGATAACGTCAGATTCCATGGATTAAGAGCTCAGTCCCACAAGACTGCTCCCCTTTCCCCCATTCCCAGATGCTAATTACAAGTCCAGGTTGTCTCCTGTGCTTCTGACCAGCTGGCTATAGATCAGAGCTTCCCACAGCCCTCTCCTTGGCTTTGAGTACCTCACAAAACTCAGAGAAACATTTAAATGACTAGATTACTGGTTTATTATAAAAGGATACAACTCAGGAACAGCCAGATAGAACATGCATATGGCAAGGTATGTGCGGGGTTGCAGAGCTTCCCTGCCCTCTCTGATCACCTGCTCTCCCCATATCTCCACGTGCTTACCAACCTGGAAGCTCTCCGAACCCTGTCCTTTTGGGTTTTTATGGAGAGTTCATTACATAGTCACGGTTGATTAAATCATTGGCCATTGGTGATTGAACTCAATTTCCAGTCCCTCTCCCCTCCTTTGAAGGTGGAGGGGTGAGACTGAAAGTTCCAACCCTCTAATCACATGGGGGTAACTGGCCCACATCCTTAGGTGAGGTCCAAATGTCACTTTGTTAACACAGCCAAAGACACCTTTGTTGTTCTCATCACTTAGGAAATTCCAAGGCTTTTAGGAGCTCTGTGCCAGAAATGGGGACAAAGAGCAAATACATATTTCTTATTATTAATCACAATATCACAAGGTGCATTCAGATAATTTTGCAGTCTCCCTTTTTCTTTGTTCTTGATTCAGAACAGTTACATTAGCTTTGGCAATCACTTGAGAGGTATAGCCTTGCCGTTTCATTTCCTTGGTTAGTGATGCTTTTTTGAGCGAGGAATTATTTACCCCTTCCCATGAATTCCTTTAAAAATATGGGATGTGACCAAAATAGTTCAGAAATAACCCTTTAGATGAGTTCCTGGGAGCCCCTGTGTGTTTGTGTCTTTCCTCCCTCACCTAACTCTACTTCCTGTCCTAGTCCCCTGTAGGGAGGGAAGAACCTTCCTCCACTTCAGACCCTTCGGGTTGATCCATAAGTGAGCTCTGCATGCACTGTCAAGGGGCAGTGATGAAGCTGTGGACGGAAAATAGGGCAAAGAAGGAGAAAGCAGACAAAAGGCAGAAGAGGAAAGGGGGGAGTCTTACGTGGAGAAGGCATTGTTCTGTTTCTCGCATCGGATCCCCTTGCAGTTGTTGGGCTCATCGATTGCTCTGGTCTCATAATAAAAGTAAAGCTGGTTCAATCCATTGGCAAAAGCCAGCAGTACCAGGCAGTAGATAAAGAGGAATTTGAGGATATCAAGCAACATGCGCCCCAAAGAGATCTGCAGAGGCCCTAAGTGGGAGTTGGCTGTGAAGAGGGATATGAGACGCAACGAACTTAAAATGTTGGATATCGCAAAGAGAGCTTCTGCAATCAGAGTCGGGTGCCACATTTCCCATTCTTCCCTTGGACGAGAACCATTATACTGGAAGAAACAACAAGTGCACAAGATGAGAGGTACAGCGAGCATTTAGAAAACTTTCCCCTTTCCTCCCTTCTGCACCCAAATAAAGCCACGAAAGTAAGCATCAAGCATTCATTTATACAACAGCTCCTCCCGTCATTGGCACTATTTGTCTTTTTTTCCCCACCCAATCAATGCATGATGCTAATAACGCTCTCCCTCCCACTCTCATCGAAATATATACCTAGCACATAGATGTAGAAAAATGAATTTCAGAGCAGTTATCTGGAGTAACCACCTGTAGTTTATCAACAGACATTTTTGAAGTGTGAGTTGACCAGATTGTTGAGAAGTGTCCCTGGAACAGAGCCACAGGTATGCCCAAATTACTCTGCTTCCTACTGAGATTTCAAATCAACTTTCCTACCCAATCCCCCATTTTGTTCTGAGCACTGCAGACGACTTGTAGTTACTGAAGGACAAGCGTCAGGTTCAGTCTCCTCAGTGTGCAGTGCTCATCTTGACTTCCCTGCTGACTGCAGTTTGGGGCTGATAGAGCATCCTTAGAGGGTCATTACTCAGAGTTTTCTGCCAATACTCTTTTCTCCCATACTATGACAAATGGCACGTCAACCTTCCAGGTAGTAAATTTAGTACTGCCCGCACAGTGGTGTATGGATGTGTTTTATTGTTCCTTTGACAGTCTTACAAGTTGCAGTGTCCCTCTAGCACAAATGAAGAACCAGGGGGTTGAAGAAGGGGAAGAGCCAGGGTTTCTGGGGTTGGCTGCCCAGTTTTCAGTCTTGCCTGAGCTGAAAGCTCCTGGAACATTAGAGGTCGCCTTGTGGAAAGATGGCTTCAACGTGAGACCTGAGCTCCAATTTGGGATCTGTCGCTTAAAACTGCCTCTCTCTCTCAATTTCACCAGAGAATGAGGAGAATATCTACTCCTACCCACTGCACATGTCTGCGATTATGTATCCATATGTGAACGTCTGTGTACTCCATAAGGGGAGGTGTTATGGAAATATAAGAAATTGCTTTTTACCTTCCCCAAGACAGAAGTAGATTTTGCCTGGATTTCAATCTGAAGCATATTGCCTTGAGCACTCATCTAAATATCACAATTTCTCAGGACTAAATGTAAACAACTTTCCTGAGAAAATGTTGCATCGAGGGCCAAATTATATTGTTAGCATTTCTAAAATGTGCTTTGCTTCCAACAACTGAGGAAACTGGTGTTGTTAAAATCATTGTGTGTATCCAATATTCTTCACTGTCAGAGGAGTTTGGAGAAAACTTGCTTCTGTTTCAGATAGACTTGGGGTGGCCAATTGGTCTTACACACACTTGGCCAAATCTTGTATCTCTCTGTTTTTCTTTCTAAAGAAAACATTTGCTGCATCGTTGTGAGGGGTGGACATTGTTATGCCTGTTTTACAAGTGAAGGAGCTGAAATCCAGAGAGGCAGAGTGAGTTGCTTAAGGTCACACAGCAAGTTGGTGGCAGAGCCAGGACCAAAACTCAGGTCTCTGCGCACTCAGTCTAGCACTATTTCCGTTAAATATTACATATATGATAGTTGATATCACAGCACATATGTTAGATAGGCCTTTACAGGTTTGGTGGTCTATGTGAAAGGTGCAGATTCTTTGCTGATAACAAAACAGACCTATATTTTAAAACTAGGTACTCTCAACTGGAACATGCATAGTTCATAACTTAGGGTTTTCTCTCTCCACAGGCACACCTGTAACCACAGGGAAGTCTTCTGCCCATTGGCTGGTGAGCTTGGATTTGCAGGACAGTCAAAAGTGTGAAAGGTGATTCTCGTGGAAAATCTATGCTTTCATGTATATTTTTGGGAAAGATATTATAGAATATGATAGCAGGGAATAAACTTGGAGCTCGTTTAGCCTACGTAGAGGTCAGCAGACTTTTTCTGACAAGGGCCAGATAGTACATATTTTGGGCTTTGTGGACTATATGGTCCCTGTGGCAACTACTCAACTCTTTTCTTCTAGAACTAACAGGCAATACATAAACACACAGATGTGGCAGTGGCCCCAATTTGGCCTGCAGATCATAGTTTGCTGACCCCTGATCAAACGCAAATGGTTTTCAAATTGTGTTCCTTCAAGCCTGAGGGTTCAGTGGAAGCACCTGGTGGCTACTGTGGACACCAAAGAGGAGGCCTGGAAGATTCATTCCTCGATTCAAATTCATTCCTTTGAGCTCCTTAATGTATTGAAGTTCTGCATAAGTTTTAATTTCAAGATGTGGTTCCATGGAAAACAATTCAAAGCTTGAAATCCACTGATCTAGTCCAGTTTTATTTTTCAGAGGCAGTGTCTGAGGCTCAGAGAGGTAGACAGATGGCCTGTGGTAATCCAGCTAATCTAGCTCATAAATATCAGAGCAGGGATTACATTTACGTTTCCTGACTCTTGAGTTAGTGATATTGGGAGGCAGGTGAATTTTCTTATATTCTTTGTGATGGAATGCAGCTTGAAAATTGGCCTCTACGCTTTTCAAAGGGGGATGAACTCAAAAGCAAAATAATGTGAGGTGGAGTATATATACTGTTGACTAGTTTTTCACTCTAATGAAGGATTTTCTTAAGGCCAGTTTATGCCATGGTGCTTCTGTACTGCCTCAGTACAATGGTGATTTGAAATTTTTCAAAGGGCCTGGGGACCAGCCCTGTGTCTTTACCTCATAGAGGTTGGCTCAGCATACTTGGAGAAGTTCATTTCAGACTGGTGTGCCTCTGTGCAAGAGTGGACCAGACTGCCCATTGATAATTTCTCAATGCAAATCCAGTCTGCATGTGGAATGTCTTGCTTTGTAAATTCTCCTTTCTTGAGAAGGACTCTAACTTCTCAGCAAATGTCTTTTTTTGGGTTAAATGTCAGTTGAGGGGCATTTACTCAGCTTAGTAGGGCTGATTTATCCTTACAGTCTATGGTGGGGAAGTATCTGGTCCTTGGAAGGCTTGCCAGTGAAATTGGACAGGTCATGTGATTAACTAATGCTGGGCATCTGTTGACACATTTTCACATCCCCAAGGGTTAATCCTTTTGATCATTTATTCTAAACTTTCCTGTTTAAGCAGAACCCACCAATTTCTAGATTGATAATTTATTGTCCCTTCAGGATATAAATACCACTGCCAAAGGAAGAATTTTTTTTTTTTAGGCAAACAGTGTTACTTAGTCAGCAGAGTGCCAGAATGACATGGATTTCATCCAGGCACATTAACCAGAGATTCAAACATTTTCCTTACCAGCTTTTTCTTGTAACGAAGTTGTAAGTATGTGTTAAACGATCACCACAAGTGAAAGCATACTCTTAGGCTTTCAAAAATGTTTCAGGACTGCATTCAATATTCACGCTCCATGTAACTAACTCCAAAGGTCTTAAAATTTATGCAGTATGCATATTAGGGATATAAAAATAAACTAAGTTGGCGATTTGGGGGACAGCCATATTCCCATTCTAAAACTCCTTCATGTGGGATTTAGTGCCAAAAAGCATGACTGACTAGACAATCTTGGAGATGGGATTGTCAGCCTTTCTCATGCTGGAGCGGTTCAATTCAGGGTATAGGGAGCACAGCCATTCTATTATCTAATGAGCACCAAACTCGAACTCAGAGCCTGTGACTACCCAGCATGAGGTGTTGGACATGAAGCTATTTTTCAGGATAATTCAGGCTGTACATTGTGCAGGGACAACATCAAGGTGGGGTGTGCGTGTGTGTGTATGTGTGTGTGTGTGTGTTATCTAGATTTGTAGAGAGACATAGATTGGGTGATACTCGAAAGGCAGGATTCATAACAGCTTGAATGATCATCCTGGTGGTGGAAGTGATGTGATTCTCGGGTTCTGCTCCCTATCCAATGAAGAACACTTGAGGGAAGTGTGAATATTTAGCTCTGAGAAGAGACAGCTCAGCAGGTTAGGGAGAGATGACTTCATATTGGGAGCACTTTATGGAGAAGGAACAGCCTCGTTCCGTTTGACCCTACAGGGAGGAAGGATTACTAATGGATGTGTCACAGGGAGAATAATATTAGAAAAATACAAAGTAGCACTTTTTAATGAAGTGACAAGTATTGAGAGAGGCTTCTGGAAACTCAGTGAATTTCCTAGTCTCTGCCCTGTGCAAGCATCAGTGGGCCATCTTCTTGGCGAGGACATTGTAGAGAGGACGTAAACACTAATTGAGATGGATGACTGTCAGAGTTGAAGAAGCTAAGAATTCATTTGCAAATTGCTCCATTCTCCACTTTCTTTGGTTAGGTGGACACTGCTTACAGACCACTGAAAGAATGTCCATTTTATGGTACTTTTCCACATGGACTGAACTGTCATCAGCACTTTCCTCCTAAACTTTTTATGCTCCCAAAGCTAAAGCGTAATGTAACCAAAATCACTGTTTAAGAAAAATGGCCAACATTTCAAGTTACCTTGACATAGGCCACGATCTTCAAGGAAATAGTTGCCAGGTAGAGTGAGTTCATTGCAAAATCCATCAGGTTCCACCAATCATGGATGTATTCAGTAAATCCACCATCCCACATTTCCTTAATCTCCCCCCAAATGAAACCTGAAGAATGGAGGCAAAAGGTTTATTTCTTCACAGCGTCAGACTAGACATCATATCATAGCAGGATTCCCCCAAATGAAGAAAGAGGAAATCAATGAATGAATTGGGGGGTCAGTGGAGCCCCTAGAGATAGTAATAACTTTCTTCTTTCTTTACTACCTCACTTCCCTGTCTTGAACTTGCCAAGGATAGGCTTTACCTAAAGATGCCTATATGTTATAATTTTCTGGATACTACTCACTTTTACATTGTTACCACAGTTACTGGAATGTTGTTGCAATTCAGGGCATCTGATTCTACCCTCTTCCCATTTTAGAGTAGGGGTAATTTCATCAATGAATTATTTAGGTCAATATTATTCCATAGTCCTTAGTTTCCACTATGTGCTAGAGGGAAAACTTCTCAATGAGTTTTGAGGTGAGCAAAAGCTGGCCATGGTCCAAAGTACTGGATGTTGGGACTGAAGCTAGGCTATGGGGCCCAGAATAATTTAGAATCCTCTTTGCTCCTCTCCCCTCTCATTGCGTGTGGGTTTCATGGAATTCTGCCTCATGGCATAGATGTTTCTTTAGCCTTGGAACGTGGAAAGCAGTAAAAGGTGTGGCTGTGGTCTAAAGCAGTGAGTCTCAGACTTTAAAATACGTGTGAATCTACCGGGGATCATGCAGATTCTGATTCCACAGACCCAGGGTGACACTTGAGATTCTGCATGTCTCACAGATTCCCAGATGATGTTGACATTGCTGGTTTGGGGACCACAGTTCGAGCAGCAAGGACTTGGAGGATGGCAATTCATTGGAGGGTCCAGTGCAATGGAATTATGCCTGGAGGCTTCTGGTAAGGCTGCTTTAACCATGACTTGTGTGAATTTCCCAAGGTTTCCCTCCTGGTTGTGAAATCAGTATCCAAATAGGATGTGGACCCTGAATAAGTACTGGGATTGTGTGGAGTAGTCACAAGAAAGCAGCAGATCCAAGTGCCACCCCTCCCCCGCAATCCGTTATGGGAAAGAAGGCATTGAATAGACTGATCAGCACTTGCCCTGCCTAGCTTACCTGAGCCTGTCCTGACTTAACACTTGGCTTTCCCTCTAAATCAACTGACAGACAACTTCCTTGTCCTTGATGATGTTAGGTTAGCTGAAACAAGCCTTGGGTACACTGTCAATCTCACGGTGAACCCTGTGGTGCTGAGCAGCCAGGGCCTGGGGAAGAAGGAACCACATTTCTGACACTCCCAACAAAGGACTACCCCACTGCACAGAGGGAAGGTGCACTAGTTCAGGGCTAGTCCAACTGCCTATTCCAGTAGTTTCTTTAGACAGGACCAGCAGGCAGTCTGGCCATAGCTCCTGGTCTCTTTGACTCACCGAGAACCCAAGGCAATATCATCCATTCCACTACAGTCGGGGGAGGCCCCTGCACATGGAGGTCTGTCCTGATGATGTGCTGAGAAGCCAGGAGAAGCATGAAGAGGAAGGTCAGATATGACGCTGTGTGGCAGATAAACTTGATAAAGGGTTTCTTGATGAACAGCCCAAGGTTGCTCCTGGGTGAGATCAGATAAGCAATAGACAGCATGGGAAACAGGAACCCAATGGTCATGCACGTCAGAAGCTTGACTACCCAGTGTTTCCGCCGCCATCCAGGGAAGCCATCGTACCACAGAGTGGCAAGCAACTGTTGGCAGTTGGGCTGGGCCACAAACTGGGAAAAGAAGAGAACAAGTCAGGCATCTGGGATGTCCAGGTGGAAGTCTACATTCATAGTAGCTCTCCTAGTTTTCAGCCAGCTGCACGGCCAATCCCCAGAGGAGGCCTGATCTCCAGGCTCCCATGCATGGGTCTAACCTCAGAGACAGCTCTACATGTCAAGCTAGGAGACTAGATCTTCCTTAGGGTTGATTATTTGTTTCATACATTAAACAAAGTCAATCACTCTGGTTTGTGCTTTGGCATGGCCCCCTATTCCCCCTCCCATTGTGTTAGAGAGATGCTTCCCCGAACCTGGCTCTGCATCAGAATCATCCAGGGAACATGAAAAAAAGTCCCAATTCCCAAGTCACACCACAGGCTGACTAAATGAGCCTCCCTGGGGAGTAGAGCCTGGGCAGGGGTTTTACAAAGTTCTCCTGGGAATGTACATGCCTCTTAATCATGGGGATGTTTCATTTCAGATGGATTCACTTTTACTCATTCCCCTAGCTTACATGAGGTCATCAACAAATGTGTACTTTGGGCAAACACAAACTGGCAGCAAATAAGCTCATGCCTGTGGCTGTGGTTTGGAATGGAAGTGAGTTCCCTTTTTGATGTTTTCTTTTTTCCCTTTTGGTTCTGAGCACCTCTTGGTTGGCTAGCAAAGAATCAGGTTGCTACTTTGCCATTTATTTAACACGCTCTCTAGTCTAGACATGCAAAGGAGGCAAAGCTATTTGGGGGCCAATATTCTAAGACAGTATCTAACTCAGCTGGGATTTTACTTAAAGGCAATCTACAAAGTGTCAGTGATTAATAGTTAAGAGATCATCAGCATTGCAAGTCACCCTCCGGCTGTTACTTCCTGGTAAGCAGCTCAATAGGGAGTTCAACTGTCAGCAATGATTTTAAATATTGCCTCTATCTGATTACTCCAGCTTCCCATGGGAAAGGTTAAACAGCACTGCACCATACAGCTTACTAGTGCAAAGGAAGTAAAATTCTTCCATCATTTACCTAACACCCAAGGTAAACTAGCGCAATTTTACTGTCAGTATATCTGTGAAGGTCACTAGCTTCCCACCAAAACCATTCTCCTCTTCCTTGAGCACAGGCTGGACTACATCTCCCAGGCTCCCTTGCAGTGAGGTGTGGCCACATGACCAAGTTCTCAATAATGGACTGTGAGGAGAAATGATGACTGGCACCTCTAGGCCTGGACTATATATGTCCCCCATGTGTGCTCCTCCATGTTCCCTCCCCTTTCTTGCTGAGTGGGGTGTGGTAGCTCAGGGTGGCCTAGGGGCTTCTGTCAGCCCGTGTCCTTCCGTGACTATGTGGAGGAGAACTATCATGTTGACCAAGAATATCTGTCTTGGACAGTTACATGACTGAGATAATTCTATTGTGTTTGAGCCATTATCCATTTTAGGGACTAGCCTATCCTAAAGCAGTTTACTATTACTAGATAACAAACAAACAAAAAAAAGCTCTAAAATCTTTATCATGTGATCTCATTTTCTCCAAAGATGTTCACGATCCCCCTTATGTCCTCACATCTCCTTTTCACACATTTACACACAAAAAGACAAAATCCCATACAGTCCCTTTCTACTCTTCTTGGCATTATAGCTTATGCCAAAGGCTGGGATGAAAAGGTCCTAGAAAAAAAAAGAATAGAAAAGTAGAAGGGTAAAGCAAAATATTTGGATGCAATGGGAGAAGCACTGGAAGCACCCAGTCTAGTGAGGGAGACACATATATAAAAAGACAGTTATGAAACAGTCTAGTGAGGGCATGGAAATGGATAGGAAGACAAGGCGTAATGGGAGCACAAAGGAAGGGCAAATTCAGACTGCTCCGCAAAGGCTTCCTGGAGCAGGTAAGACCTGAGTGGAGCATTAAAGGATGTGTAGAAGCTGGCTAGGTGTGGTGTAGGAGATGGGAAGAGAGTAAACAGCCAAAGTAGCGGGGATAACATGACTAAAGGCATGGAGGTGAAAAAGAGCGTGACTGGTATGGTGAGGTAGAGCCGTCTGGGGAGACTGCTGCTTGAACTGCAAGGCTGTGGATGGCAAGAGATGAGGCTGGAGAGGTAGGCAGGGGTTACAGAAGATCAAAATGATAGTCTTTGGCACAGCTGTGGCAGTCAGTTTTTGGAAAGTAACTTGTGAAGCATTTACCATATCCTGAATTTGCACTCCTTGCAGACTTGTGCACATATACTCCACTTTCAGAACAGTTTTGCAAATTGTACACAAACAAAGAGGGTGGAAGCTTTTTAATAAAGAAATTGCATTTATAAATGATCTGTATTAGAATATAAAAATCTCCAGTTATAGTCAATTACTACCCGTGTTGTACAACAGATACCTTCTATTTTAGTCGCTAATAAAGGGCTATACAACTCAAAAAAAATGATAGTCTTTGGCCATTATAAATAGTATGACTCATTTTAAGAGCAATGAGAAGCCATAAATGATAGGTGTGTGTGTGTGTGTGTGTGTGTGTGTGTGTGTGTGTGTGTAGAGCAGTATAGTAGAGTAGTTAAGACTATAGACACGATCTAGATTGCACTGGTTCTCTCTGTTCTTCAAAGTCTTCATCTAAAGAATGGAGTTAATAACAGCATCTACCATATAGGATTCATGTGAGGATTAAGATCAGTTACTATACATGAAGCACTTAGAACTATGTGTAGCACATAGTAAGGGATCATTAAATCTTAACTGCATATATCATTATGCATGTGCCAGAATCAGATTTAGACATTAGAAAGATCCTTATGGTTGCTGAGTAGAAAATGGATTGGGGGCAGAGGGTGGGCAAAACTAGGGGCAGGAAGACCAGTTAGAAAGCTGTTGTCAATGTTGTACAAAATGATCGTGACTTAGACTAAGGTAATGGCAGTGGAAATGAAGAGATGTGCTCAGATTCAAAATATAGTGAGGAGGTAGAATTGGCAGGATGTGGTGATGGGTGGGAAGTGAAGTAATATATAGGGTGAGAGGGTAAAAGGGAGGGAGGCTTCTCTTTTGGGTGAATTGGTGAACAGTAGTGCCATTAATCGAGAGTGGGAACACTGAAGCTGGAACAAGTTTATGGAGATGCATGCATTTTTATACTTGCTGAGTTAGATTTGTCTGTGGGACATCTAAGTGGAGATATCCAGACTGTAGTACTGGTGTTACACAGCAGGGGTCAGCAAACTCTTTCTGTAAAGGGCCAGATAGTAAATATTTGGGACTTCGCAGACCATATTGTCCCTTTTGCAAAGACTCAATTCAGCTGTTTCAGCACAAACTCAGCAATACGTAATATGTAAATGAATGAGTGTAGTTGTGTGCCAATAAAACTTTATTAACAAAACAGGCAGCAATTTGTAGTTTGCTGTTCTACAGTATTGTCCCCCAGCTTCTGCCAGAACCAGATATTTGGACCACTTTGCCATCGTCTTTATGGTCTCCTAGGACTTCTCCTTATGTATCCCCAATAACTCTGACCCAAGAAATCACTCTCCCCTAAAGCAAAAATGCAGATGTGAAACTTCTTTTAATAGTGGATATGACCATCCAACCTTTATTTTCAATGCCTCTGCTCTGATTTTCAATTTGGCTGAACATAATAATTTTAAAGTTGAACAGGTTTTTATTTTCTATTTTTATACCTGACAAGAGTAGTATAGGGTGGTATGGACTCTGGCAGAACAAACTGCAATTAGAATATTATAAAACAAACTTGTCTTAAGCCACCATGTAGTATCTAATCCAAACACATCTGTGAGCTTTGAAAGCACAATCCTAATTCCTGCTTGCATATTGAAGTTCCAATTTGAGTTTATTTAATCAATCTCTAGTTGATTTCGAGAATGCCTCACAAAGAGGGACTGCAGGAAAAACAGCAGTGCCTATGTGTTGTATGCTTGATTGCACTATAAAGGCCAAACTGTACAGAGCCTAGAGCAGTAGTTTTTAGTTTTGATGAAGTCCATTTTATGTTTTCTTTTGTTGCTTGTGCTGTTGTAGCCATATATAAGAAACCATCACTCAATCCAAGGTCACAAAGATTTACACCTATGTGTTTATCTCTGAGTTTGATAGCTTTACCTCTTATACTTAGGTCTTTGATCCATTTTAAATTAAGATTTGCATATTGTATGAGGAAGGGGTCCAACTTCATTTATTTGCCTGTGGATATTTACTTGTCCTGAGGCAGGAGATAGATGGGCCCCAGGCTGAGCAGCTAGAGTCCAGTCCCCTGTGGACAGATACTTCAAGACAAAGATAATAGCAGGAGCGAGGAGGAGCTAAGCCCTGCCCAGATAACAGATAAAGAGACCACATATTTCTCATTCTCGAGGTCAAGGAGACCTTCCCTACTACACATGCGCAGAAAGGCTCCTTGTGGGGTCAAAAACGGAGGAGGTGCCACCCCATAGTAAGTGATGTCAACCTACCCATAGACCTCTTTGCTAGAATCCATCTTGGTTAAGAGGTGTGCTCGCACACAGGGGAGAACCCTGAGATAAACCAAATACAGACTCAGAGCCGGGCAAAGCGAGGTGATTGGCCACAGGAAACCCGGAAGAAATGCACCATGTAAGTGATTCAAACTACCATGCGGTGTAACTCTGTCTCTGAGCCTACCCGTTTGTCTATTCACACGTACTCTTTTTCCTCCTAATAAACACTTGTTTCACCACTTTCCGTCTCTTTGTGGAAATTCATTTCTGCAAAGCCGACAGGCCAGGGCCTTGTCACTGGCTACTGTCCCTGATGGTCTAATGATTGGATTCAGTGTTCTCACTGCTGAATCCTGACTTCAATCTCTGGCAGGGGAATCGAAATCCTGCTTCAAGCCAGTGCAGGCCGAGGCCACCCAAGATCAGTCCCAGCACCATTTTTTGAAAAGACTACTATTTCCCCATTAAATCGTTTCGGTACCCTGGTTGAAAATCAACTGACCATAAATATAAGGGTTTATTTTTGGATTCTTAATTCTATTCCATTGATCAGTAAGTGTATCCTCATGCCAGTACCCCACTGTCTTGATTACAGTAGCTCTGTAGTAACTTTTGAAATCGAGAAGCACGAATCTTCTAAATTCTTCACTCTTTTTCAAAATTGTTTTGGCTATTCTGCCTCCATTGCATTTCATGTGAATTTTATGATCTTCTTGTCAATTTATGCAAAAAAGGAACCTGGGTTTTTAATAGCTATTGCCTTGAACCTGTAGAACAATTTGGGAAGTTTTGCCCTCAGTGTATGTAGGGGGTGAAGTCTGATAGGTAAGTCAAGTCCCTTAGGAGTTGCAACTAGGAGCTATTCTTAACATAGATTAACTACTATACAATGAGCTCTTATAGTGTGCCAGACACTGTACCAGATTTTCACACAGATCATCTCACAGCAACCCTAAAGGCAGATATCAGTATCGTGTCCATTTTATAGACGATGAGACTGAGCCCAAGCTCATATTCTTGGTAAGTAGTGGAGCCAGGACGGGAGCCCTAGCTTGGCTGACCATAGACTAAGCTCTTAAACACTGTACTCTATCGATCTCTGGATGGTATGAGCTGAGGCCTGCAGAAAGCTGAATTTTCCAGTATCTTCCCCATTGGCCTTGCCACAGTGATTGAAATGCCCACATCATTTGTTGCTTTGGGTTAAGGCCTTGAAGTTATATTCATGTTTGTAGGAAGTGGTAATATGTAAAACTACTAACCACCCTTAACAGTTTAAAGTGAGTACCTCATATCAGCCAGTTATCTAGCTATAAGGGACCTACCTGCCAGTTGTCTAAATAATCACCTGACTTTAGTGCCTGATTCCCATGCTGAACCCAAGGCAGAACAGAATCTGACTTGCTCATAGCCAAGGGGATGCAAGGTCCGCGTGATTCAGTTCAGGCATTTTAACAAGTAGCTCTGTACACATGCTGTGCCCGGTTCTGTGTGGCACACGAGGGGAGAGGGTCCCAACAAGAGAGAGTGACGGTGATTCTGCCTGAAGGATCCCACTGAGAGGCCAGCCAAACTCACGTGAAAGAAGTAACGGGACGATAAGGTTTGTGTTCAGACTCCTGCACAAGCGCTACAGATGGTAAAGGTGTCAGGTTCCCAGATGGCTGGCTCTCAACAGACCAGTGAAGACCACTCCCCTCCAAATCCAGAGATTATTTTGCCAAGTAAGGACATGAAAAAAAAGAAAAAAAAAACCCTATGCCCCTTTGATCTTCTGTTACCACCATTTTATAAAAAGAAAAGTCAGAATAAAGTCTAGTCATTCAAATTAGATCGATTTAGCATTAGGAAAAACTCATGACTTTGTTATGAGGCACCACAAAGTAGGCACTCAGGGCATTCAGAGACAAGACAAATCAGCAGGCACTTAGAGTCATAAGGAAAGGCTACAGAGAATTATTAAATCAGAGAATATCACTTCCTTTTGGAAGCCTTCCCTGATTGCCCCAGCCAGAGGCAATCCCTCCTTCTTGAGCCCAGACCACCTTGCTTCTTCCTTGTGGTATCACTTAGAGATTACCTCATGTTACATTTAGACCTAGAACCCTTGACTTGGCCTTCTTACAACGGTAAGCTTCTGAAGGGGAGGAACAATCGTGTATGTTATGTAACATTTCACATCCCAGGGGCTTTACAGGCATTTACTGTATTCGTTAAAGTGAGAAAATTTCCTCTCTGCCTCCCTGCTAAACTTCAGACCTAAATGTTCAACTGTGCAGTGGGCATTTCAAATGCATAACCCAAACAGAACTCTTTTCCCCCAAAGTACCCCCAACACACACACACGTTTCTCTTTTCACCTCACATTCTGTGTGCTCTCAAGGCATTAGTAGTAGTCATAACAGTCACAGATTAGATGTATACAGAACTTCCTTTGTTTTGGATACTTTTAAAAGCATTTTCTATATATTGATTAAGCCCAGGAGGTTGGTACTATATTTACACCCATTTTACAGATGAGAAAATTGAGGCCCAGAGAGGTTAAATAGTAACAACAACAACAATTAACATCTGAGTGCCTAGTATGTGTCAAGCACTGTAGTTAGAGTTCGTTTAAGAGTAGTGAGCTAGGGACAGACTTCCCTGGTTATTGATTGAGTCCCCACTCTGCTGGGAGGAAGGTAATGGAAAATGGGAGGTAATGGAAAATGAGGGAGCAGAGGATGTGGGGTGGGGGGTGGGCTCTTGAGAAGTAAGCCAGGCTATGAGGCAGAGAAAAAAAAGCCAGTAGCAGTGAACCTTTAGTGGTTCCATTAGGAACAGGCAGTGGTCAGAGGAGAAAAGTCTTTCTTAACTCCCACCATCTACCATGTCGCCTGCCATGGAGGCTGTCAGCAAGAAAAAAATTAGATCAGGATCAAACAAGTCAGTCCCACGTTGTGTCACCTAACTGGTTATTGTCAGATGATTTTAAATTGTTGGGTGTGTACAAAAGTGCAATAGGTGAGGCTGGAAGGAAGGTCGCCTTGACGTATGTCTCACATTCAGGGGTTTGGAAGGCAGTCTGGGCCTGTTGTTCTCTGAAGTAATTGGCAGTGAGTTATCTTTGTGTTTCCTAAAAGGGATCAGCTGACTTCAAGCTGGGGGATCCACAGCTGCAAACCCTTCTTCCTTTAGTTCATTTGGAGGAAAAGAAAATCTGAAAGGTGAGAATGAGTGGCTTCCCCCGCCCCAGGGGAGACGATGAGGCTTGGGAAGAAAAATCGAATTCCTGGCTGTGTCAGGATCTGAGATAAAGGGCCTTTCTCGGTGGTTTGAAAAAGTCTGCTGATCTTCAAGAATCTTCTGCGCCCTCAGCAAATGGCTGCACATTGGAATAGGCCCAACTTTCATTGCCTCAGATGTCAGTTCTTCAGAAAATAGTCTAGTTGTGTATAAAAGTGTATTTAAAAAGCCAGCAGAGATGACCCGAGATAGAAGGACTTTTGTTGCTTTGTTTTGTAGTTGCCAATCAAGCTGGGCTCTGTTGAGGAGAAAAAATGCTCAAAAAGGAAATCGGTAGCAATGCAAGATTTCCCAAAGAGGGAGAAACGTTCAAAACACCTCCCTTCCCTCACCAGTGCAGGAGCTTGCTGAGCTATACTTTCATTAAGCGGTTCTGCTTTTTTACCACTGCAGCAGAAATTTGAGACGAAGAAAGAGGTTTTGGCAAGTAGTTTAGTCCCAGATTATGATGCGAAGTAGCCCCTACATTTTACATGTAGTCTCTGTCTAACACAATTTGCTATTTATCTGTTCAGATCACTAATCCATGGTGACATTTTTTTTTTCTGAAAGAAAGGAGATGTGTGCTTACCCAGGGGTTATGGAGACATTTGGGACTCAGCTGGCTGTCGTTGCACTTAGCTAGTCAACTTGGTTCCTGATCTGGGCTCCCAATAGCAATGGCAACACAGGTGCAGAGGCACAAAATAAGTCAACTGGCAGTCATACCTCTAATTTCAAACTACAGCTAAACTTCACTAATTTGAACTAAATGGAGGAAAGTGAGCTAGATGCTGAAAACTCTGTTTTAGAACACATTTTAAAAATATATAATTTTCCATTTGCAAGTATACACAGCAGTCAAAATTAGCTAAATGGGATTTCCTGGCAGCTGTTATAATTCTCCTGTGTTGGAGGTAAGGGGCTCTGAAAGTATCTAGTGCTGTGGAATTAAATCCAATGCAATGGCTTGTTCTAACCATGAGATGGCAGCAGAGGGTGATGGGTGCTCACTTCCTACTCCAAAGAGGGAAATTCTAGAAGGGGAGCCTACATGGGAAAACGGCTCACCTGGGAGGGAGCAAGTGACCTAGTGTGTCAGGGCAGTTGATGAAGAGAGCCTGGAAACCACTAAAAACCAAATACGAAGTCAGACAGTACTGTATAGTGCAGGGAACTCCACTCAATCATCTGTAATGACCTATATGGGAAAATAATCTTAAAAAGAGTAGATATGTGTATATGTATAACTGATTCACTTTGCTGTACACCTGAAACTAACACAACGTTGTAAATCAACTGTACTCCAAAAAAAAAAAATCAGACAGGATGTGGTTGGGGGTCAGCAGGGAGTTGAGATCCTACTGGTTTAAATCAAGAGGCTGGAAGGGGAAATACCTCAAGGAATAAAAATATCAAAGCATAGAGCACTAAACCATTGTGAGAATTAGATGAGGAAGCATTCAATAATGTTAGCTATTTTCAACATTATGGCTATTGTTATTATCATGAGATGCAGAACTGTTGCTTCTTGGATGGATAGTCTTGAAGTGACTATATATGTGACCTGACACAGTCTTTGCCTAGACAGTTGGCACACATCAGCACTGCTTCCATGATCAGCTCCTCTGAATGTTCTGAGGGTGTGTTCTGTCATGCCAGTTACTGACTTGGAATTCTGGAAAGGAGACTGATGGCGGTGGTAGCAGCGTTAGGGAGGGGAGGTGGGGAGGAATAGTGCATTGGAGAAGTACATCCAGTTGGAGTCAGTACTGTCCTCATTGTATAGTCAGATCCTATAAATACCTCTAAGAAATTCCAGAATGAAAACTGGATTGTTATGCAAGGCATCTTAGAGGACTGAGAGACAGCTTGGTAGGTAAAGGAGAGAATTTTTCATTGAGAAAGACTGGCAAGTCAGGATTGCAGGAAGGATGGCTTTTTCGGGGCTGGCTAACAAGCTAAAGTATCTCAGGAGGTTCTTTAAAGCCATGATGGAAGATTCCAAGAGTATGGTTTTGGCTCAAAGCAAAAACAGCTTGCTCCGAGTGGATTTCACTGGGTGATTTTTCAGGAGCAAGGCTTAGAGAGACCAACGGAGCTTGGCTCCTGTGTGCTTAATGTAACCCCCCCATACTCCTACACCTCTCCTTCCCCCCTTCTCTCTCCCTCTCTCTCTCTCTCACACACACACACACACGCAGGCGTGCTCACATGGGCAAAGAAAACATGAGTCCTCAGTGATTTGAGGGCTTTTAGGAAGTCACTTTCCTTCTGCTTCCAGGAAGTACCACTCCAAAGCCAGTTCAATCAAGCCAGCAACATTTACTGAGCACCTACTCTGTGCCAGACATGACTCCAGCGACCAGAATCTCATTCCTGAAGGAAACACCTAGCAAATAATGACAAAATCATATTCCTACCCTCCCTTGAAACCACGAGACTCTCACTAATGACTAAAATAGGAATGGGGCTTCCCTGGTGGCACAGTGGTTGAGAGTCTGCCTGCCAATGCAGGGGACACGTGTTCGTGCCCCGGTCCGGGAAGATCCCACGTGCCGCGGAGCGGCTAGGCCCGTGAGCCATGGCTGCTGAACCTGCGCGTCCGGAGCCTGTGCTCCGCAACGGGAGAGGACACAACAGTGAGAGGCCCGCTTACCGCAAAAAATAAAAAATAAAAAAATAAAAAAATAAAAATAAAAATAAAATAGGAATGTAAACTCAAAAAAGAAGAAGGTTTGTGTAGCTGGTGGGAGCATAGAATTAGCAGGCATTCTGAGGGAGTAATTATTGCTGCCCACTATCAAGACTATTGGAGCCTGGTGGCTTAATTTTAAAGAGAGTGGTACCTATCCTAACCCATTTCCTTTCTCCTTCCTTCTAGGGGCCAGCCTTATGGTGGGCTTTTAATCATGACTTAATGAGCACTCTACTATGTGCCAGGTACTTTGTATTTTTGTTCATTCCTTTAATCCTTATTCCTCATGATGACTGTATGAAGGAGGTATTATTACTATTCTACAGATGAAGAATCTGAGCCACAGAGAGACTAAAGAACAAGTCTTGAGCCCAGGTCTGTGTACACCACTGATGCTCTAACCCAGGGGCCATCAAACTGGGGGCCAAATGGAGCCTGTTTCCTGTTTGCATAAATCAAGTTTTATTGCAATATAGCCACGCTTATTTTTTACATTGGCAGAGTTGAGTAATTACAACAGAGACCTATGACCTATGCTGCCTAAAATATTTGCTATCTGGCCCTCTACAGAAAAAGTTTGCTAACCTGTGGCTCTAACCATCATACAACACAGTCTCTGGTATGTAGACTTTGGAGTTAGAGCTGAGGTCAGACTCTGGCTTGGCCATGTATTCACAGTGTGCCCTTGGACATGTTCTTTTAATTCTCAGTTTCCTTATCTGTAAATGGGAATAATAATATTGCCTGTCTTCTAGGATTGTTGTGAGGATTAAATGAGATACTCCACATGAAAAGTCATTAACACAGTGTCTGGATGCCTTGCACATAGTCAATTCTTTAAAAAGTGGTAGCTGGATTATTTGGAGTATTAATGACAACGGATAGACAAAAGTTAGCTCTGTGCTAGGCACAGAGTGAGTGTTCACTTAAATACCAAATAGTCGTACTTGTCTTATTCTTGCTGATTTGCTAGGGCTTTGGAATGCTGAAAAAAGACTGAAGTTTAGAGCTGGAGGTAGAGGTGTGGGAATCAGCAGGGCAGTGAACATAGTGGTTTTTTGGCCTAGAGGGGAGTTGACAGCAGAGGATTTACTCTGGAACAAGCTGTTTAATGCTGTAAGCCTAAATAAGCTTGAACCATATTATATGATAAAAGCAAGGTGTGTGTGTGTGTGTGTGTGTGTATGTGTAGTGTGTATGTGAGTGAGAGAGAGAGAGAGACAGAAAGCGAGTCCCAACTCTGAATTTTTTTTCTTGTACCTTCAAAACCTCTCTCCCTGTGTTACACCTGAATGAACTCTAATTCCATTCTTCGAAAAATTTAAAGTTTTCTCTTTTTTTGCACTTTAAAAATCAACTTTATTGAGATATAATTTACAAAAGCAGCTATTTTAAGTGTGCAGATCAATGACTGCAGTTTGAGTTCATCTTCATCACCCTAAAATTGTTCCCTCATGCTCCTTTATTTTTTTTGAAGTTTTCTTAAAGATTCCAGTGTTATTTCTCCAAGTTACTATAGCAACTATAGAAAAAAATGACTATGCAGTCTACTTCCTTGCTGTTAATCGTGCTTGTTGGTCTCCCTGATTAGACTCTAAATGTCTGTAGGGCAGAGACCTTGGCTTATATCCCCCCGGTTGAGAAGTTGTGTTGCTGCTATTAAATGATGAAGGAATATATATTTGTTCATGATGTATGCGTGTGTGTTCCTGACTAAGGAGGTCCCTGATGGAGAAGGGAGAATGAATTTCAGAAGCAAGGTCTTTGGTAGATGAATGAAATGTGTTAATGTTTCAATGCCCCATTAAGTGACGGAAAAACTAGAAAAACAAATGGGCCCCCCAAAAAAAGAAAAAACAAAAAACGAAAGGTGGGACCCTAGCTGGGGGGAGCCTTCTTCTGATGGGCGGCTACATCTCTTACTTACCTAAATGGACAAGGAAGTTACCTACAATGCGATGGAAATTCCTATATTAGGGAGGTAAACCATTGGGTTATGGCCCTGCTTTTCTCATAGCCATCTTTTTCTAATGCCTTTGTGAAGGTCAGCTTTTCACTCCCAAGGTGAGTTCCTTTGTAAACAATTTACCACCTGCAAGTGTCCGAGAGGAGACAGAGGACAGTTTTGTTTTGCTGAGGGAGGGAGGGAGGGAGGGAGGGAGGGACGAGCTCTCTTTCCCCTCTAGGGAGAACATTTGGCTTTTTCTTTATCTGGCAGTTTTCACTTCTCATAATCTAAATTTGGTTGCCCCCCATCATTATTCAAATGGGATACATATTTCCTGACACTGATGTAAATGTCACTCAAGCAAATTCTCCTTTTTCTCGTCAGGCTGGATGGAAAGCCTATAGCTCTTGTATGGGGGTGATTTGAAAGTCGGGCCACAGACAAGTTAAGACTTAGCCTAAGGGAGCAAGTGTATTCTCTCACAGACTATCTATCTTAGTTTCTGCATAACGTAACTTCCAGTTGATTCTATGTCAGATGAATATCAAGGCCATAACTGGTCTATACTGTCCGGAGTTCCCTGGCAGTACTTATCTTACCTTAACTGTGGTTGTCATATACTTCTCTGAAAAAGTGAGAAGATGCAAAACTGTAACCGACAGACTCAAAATTCTTGGCTTCTCAAGACTATGGTGGTTGGTTTTGTTTTGTTTTGCTTTTCCCTTTCACTTACAGCTCATATTATTACTCGGTGCATTTTAGCCAGTCATGGCAACATTTCTAAGGTATTACACTGTGTAGTCATCATACTTGAATACCCCAGAGCCGAGGTTTAATACTGTTTTTGGGGTTCAGTCTGTAAGACTTCCATGTTGATGAGATGATTACGTATGCACGATCAGATTTGTGTTTCAGAATGATCCATCTTGGCTGTACGGAAGGTGAATTGGCAAAGGGGGTGGGAGGGAGGGGACTGAGTAGGAGTCTTTTGTAACTTTCCAGGTGAGAGGCAATAAGGGCCTGAATTAGAGCAGTGGGAGTTGAAAGGAGGCGATGGTGACAGAGATATTTTGGAGATAGAATTGACAATATTTGGTAATAAATTGTGTGTTGGGGTGGAAGATAATGAGGAGTTGAGGATACTCTGCTATTAAACGGTATATGGGAATCAGGAGATCAGGACGAGAACTGGATTTGGGATAAATGTGATGAATTCATTTCAGATACGTCCTGGTTGGTCTGCTGTTGAGGGAATTCTCAGGATGTGGGAATTTCAGTGCTAACATTGGGAAAGTCCTGGGCAAACCAGGACTAGTTGGTTACTCTAAATTTAGGATATGCTGGATTTGAAGCGTCTGCGGACAGTGGCCCGGAGGTGGTTGGGTATGGAGGAGTGGTTTGTAGAAAGGACATCAGAGTCAGAGGTGTAGTTTGGAGAGCTGCTGATGTAGAGATGATGGGTGAAACCGTAGGAATGGGTATGAGAATTAAGGGAAAATTCAGAGCATGATATTATAACTACCTAAAATCCCTTGTGGAATTATATCTATATCCTTGTGGATATAAATGAATGAATAAAAAAATTAACGAAGAGAAAACAGTGAGAAGAAGACAGGAGACTGGAGTTTGAGGCCCACCTACCTGTTGAGGTTAGCTATAGAAAGAAAGAGGCTGAGCCCCAGGAGATCTAAAGGGAACAAGATGATGATTTCATAAAAGCCAAGGAGGAAGAGAATTTCAAAAAGGTGGGAGTCAAGGAAGATAAATATTGAGGATAGGTGATTGGGTCTGGTGATTAACATGTCACTGGTCACCTACAAGAGAACATTTTCTGTGGAGTCCTCCAGTCTGTGGAGTCCTGAAATCAGATTACAAGATGCTAATTAAATAGAGAACGGGAAGAAAGGAAGTATGGGTAGTGAGCATAGACTCATCTTTCTCCTAACAACGAGAATAATTTTCTCCATCGAACACCAACTCAAGATTCATGTCTTCTTACATTTTCCTGAGTGATTGCCATGCCTTCTGCTCTTCTCCTCCTGAAATTTCCTTTAGTACCTGGGGGCTAGACCATACTATGTAGGAAAAAAAATAGCTATGTGATATACTTCTTTATTTTCTGGTAGCTTCAGTGTGCTTGGTTAGTCTCCATATTTGAGTCTAAGCTTCCTTAGGGCAGAGACCACGTCTTATATCTCCCACAGTGCCAAGAAAGGCTTTCAAGAATATTTGCTAGTTATTAGGATAGGAAGGATAGAAAGATTTTCTAGTGTAGATTTTCTCACTCTCGACACTATTTACATTTTGGGTTGGGTAGGTCTTTGTTCTGGGAGACTATCCTGTGCATTGTAGGATGTTTAGCAGTATCCCTGGCTTACACCTACTAAGTGCCAGTGGCATCTCCCTTCCGGCCTCCAGTAGTTGTGACAACCAAAAGTATTTCCAGATAGTGACAAATGTCCCCTGGGGTGGGGGGAACTGACTCAGTTGAAACCCATTGCTCTAGGTGAGTTGGGCCTAGCTTATTTATTTCCCTTGTACTTCAGCAGGGGCAATCCAAAGCCACCTCCCATTGAGAAACATTGGTGTCCAGTTCACAGCCTCCAGAAAGGGACGGATCATCTTCCTTGGTTACTTGCTTTCAGTTCTGAGACTCTTACACTCATTCTTTTCTCTCTCTTCCCTGGAGTGAATAAATGGCTCAGTACTTGCACTGAAACACAAAGTACTGAAACAGTGTCAACATACTTCCCCTAGGATCCAGACTATCAAAGCAAAGCTGGAGAGAGATTTAATTACAGCAGGGGTTTGTAACATTTCTGCAACTGTAAGGGGCATTTATTAATTTGTTTGCAAAGTCCAACTAGTAGTTAATAATATTCAATATTTTCCTTTTCAAAGTATCTTTCAAGTATATTGTCTGTAGCCTCCTCAGAGATTGGCCAGAGGTTGGAGAAATCAGAGAAAGAGGGAATGTGTAAAATAAAGGTACAGAAGGTTTCAGTGCCCCAGCAGAGCAAAGAACCCAGGAGTCAGTCCTTGGCTCTCATTCTTTAGGCTAAACCTGAAGTGTCTCCCTGACACTTTTAGTTATCCCAGTGGGGCCTATGGTTCCAGGAAGACACTTCTTTGTTGTAGTTCAAAGCAATGACTAGATATGGGTTGAGCTCAACTGGGGGGGTGGGGTGAGGATAAAGAAAAACTCTAATATCTAGTCCTGTTCTATCACCCTGTTCCAGGCTTCTGAGGTTCCTTGGTAGTGCCCTATGAATCTCCCTACTGCCCTATGGGCAAGTCCGATACACCAGTCCGTACATTTTAATCAAGTGCCTGATAAATACTCTTAAGACACCCAAAAGTGATGCAAATAAAAGGAGTGAGGTTGCACAAGGGTCACGTTTATTTATTGAACTAAGCATCTTCCAAGTAGTCTTGGATTTTGGCCCCATAACAGCCCGTGAAATAGGTATTATTACTCTCCACCCTCTTTTTACAGAGAAGGACATGTGAAGCTCAGCGAGGTTAAATGACGTGCCAAGGGCTTATAGCGACAAGGTGACATAGCTGTGATTCAGACCCTGATCTGTATAACTCCACACCCTGTGCTCTTATCCACTATGCTGATATGATTCATTTATCTAGTCCACTTTCCCCCCATTTTTTTCAAGTGAGTAATTTACTGCATTTTATAGAAAGAAGAACTGAGGACCAGAAAGTATAAATGACTTGCTTAGGATGGCGTGGTGGTGGTAGTGGTGATGGTAGGCGTAAAGAGCAGAGGGAGAAGCTAGAAAACACACTTCCTTCCTTATACTGCGTGTTTTTTCTACCTACCACATTCTTTCTAGTTCAGAAGATAAGACACTTCTCATTCTGGGAAATAATTAAAGAACTAGAAAAAGCAGTCTGTCATTAATTGTGTGATATTGAATTTCTGAATTCTGTGGTACAGACAAATCCAATGACAGAGCCATTTTCTTTCCCAATGGACATTGAAGACCATTAGTCATACTTAGCCTGCCACAGCAGGCTTTGAGTGGGGAGTACATTGCATCCCTGTGGGATCTTCCAGGGAGATGGAGGAGACCAAAGAATATATACACTTTGACCAGGGAACTGGGCTAGAGAATCCAGCTGCCATAAAAAAAAAAAAGCTTGCTATAGCATTACTAAGTTGCTTCTGAGACACTTTGAGGAGGGGTATGAGAAGAGATGCAGAACTAATTGGTATTTTGTGAGATTTAACTGAGTGATGGTGGCAGCACTGAACAACCTTGGAAGTTCCTTGGCCTTGAAGCAGATTGGCTTCCTATTCTCAACTGGACTTCCCCTAGATACCATTGTGCAATGAACTCCCTCCCGTCATTGGATCAAGGTGATTAGTCAGAGCGATGGGGCTAGTCTCTTGCTTCCAAAAAACTAAATTTTACTTTTGCCTGATATAGACAGTCTATTTACATGCAAGAATTCGCTGTTTTGTTGGCAGACTATGGACTAATAAGCATTAGCATTCCTTACAACCCCAGGGATTACTATAAATCCTCAGAGAATTTTGTTGCGTTGGATAAGTCCTAAACCTCCTGGTTATTTTCACCCCCTCTCAATAATTTACTGTAAAAGAATCCTCATGAAGTAGTCTTTTTTGTTTGTTTGTTTTCCCAAAAAAGTGGTCATAGCCCAGAGGTTTTATACAGTTGTAACCATCTCTTCCTTTTCAGCCATTGCCCACACCACACTCCTGGAGGCCTGTCACCAGATTTTCATGCCTCCCTCCCCATCAAAACCATATGCCTGCTCCATTTGTTTTTAAATTTTTTTTGATGATTTAAAAAAATATTGGAATATAGTTGATTTATGCCTACCCCAGTGTTGAGAAGCAGGCAGAACTGAGGAATAAGGACTGAGCTGATGAGGAGTGGTTTAGTAAGCATATAAGGTTGCTTAAAGCTCTTTGCTCATTTCCTGAGATTTTTAGGGCTAGAAATCAGTACTGTAGTGTGATGGCTCTGGAAAGCACGGGGGTTCTGGAGTCAATTAGTTCTAGATTGATATCCTATCTCTGTCACTTACTAGCCAGGTGATCTTCAGCAACTCTGTTTTCATACTTATAAAGTGAGGATAACAACTCATTTGTTGCAGCTGTCTATTTTTCTGACCTCATGGCCATTCACCTAGGTCTCTCCTCCTACTTGCTGAGCTATTCTGTCATTTTTGAGCTTTGCCCATTATATTTGACTTTGCCCTGTGATATCCATAGAGTATAGATTGTTGTAATCTAGGCTTCAGTTCATGACTGTGCAGACCCTCTCTTTGTTTTGTTTGTGGAATGAAAACTCCATGAGGGCAAGGGCTGTGATTATTTGTGCTTACTATCATATTTCCAGTACCTAGGACCATATCTAGCACATAGTAGGTGATAAATAAAATTTGTGGGGTGAGTGAATGAATGCATAAACTCCCTGGTCCTGGTGCCCAGATCAGCCCCATTGCCGTAAGGCTGCACACAGCCTGATGTAAGGAGTGGTTTCAACCTACAGGAACAGGTCCTGTTCAGGCACTATCCAGTGAGCAGGGCTACTTACTCGCTTTGCCTTGGATAGTACCTACAAATTTCATTTGGTTCATTCAGGGCTGATACTGAGTCACCCTGTACTGAAGGGGTTAATAGGACTATACAGGCCTATTTAAATTTAAATTAGAATCTGATAAGGATGACAAAAATGATTAGTTGGCCAAAGTGACCTCCCAATGAGGAAAGAATCAAAAGTATTTTACTAAAAATTGAATTATACAAATACATACTCCCAAACCAAATAGTATAGCAGGGTTTTGGAACCAATTACCAGTCTCTTGTCACTAGGGTATTGATGAAACCATTAGACAGGAATTCATGGTTCATGCTCTGAGCTGCATTCATCATCCTGTTCTTAAGTCATCAACTGAGGACTTCAGTATCCTTTAATAGTCCAAGCCAGTATACACCAAACTGGCTACTTCTTCACATTTTGCCTGATAAGCTAACTGTGGAGAGTTCACAGGGTCTACACATGCTCAGAGTTCAGCCTTGTGAAGCTTACACTCCCTTTACTGCAATTGTAGTGTGTCAGCTCTCTCTTTTCTTAACTGCCAATTGCACATTATAGGCAAAAGCTGTGGGTACAGCTCCTGTACTTGGGAACACTTTCATCTCTAGCTATTAAAAACTGGTTACAAAATGTAGGTGTCCTGGAAGGAATTATATAAACCATCTTGACTGGGTGAAAAGGAAATGTACTTCCAGGTGGAGTGTTACCTAAAAAAGTATCCCCCGGTTTCTTGGGGTGTGTGTGTGTGTGAATTCAGTGGTTGCTTCCTGTGTTACATTATAAATACATCTGACTGCAACGAAGCTAGAAGTAGTCTATTTCCTGTTAACAGTGAGGATACAGTGGGGTCATGTCTGTTTCCTTTTTATGACTCAGAGGGCAGCCTGAAACTACAGGAAAAGTGAGGTAATGGCAGATGCAAACTAAGTGAGCTAAAGGCTGAAAGGAATATATTATTGAGGTTACTCTTAGTAAAGAGTAACTGAGATTTAGCCAAGGCCTAAACAATAATTAAGGCAAGGCCAGAGTCTATCCAAGACGTCAGGCTAGATAAGGCCTAGCTGGGGCTTAAGCTCAGTTAACTTATAGCCATGGCCTTGTCCTAGTTACACCTAACAAGGGTGTAGCCAGGTTCAAAGGCCAGTTAAGGCTAAACTAGGGCTAAGCCTAGTTAAGGGCTAGTAAGCCCAGTTAAGAGGCAGCCAGGGCCAGAGCCTGTTTATGGCCTAGTTGCTCAGTTAAACTCTAGATAACCCAGATAAGGCCTAGCCTAAACATAGTTAAGGTCTAGTCAGTCTAGTTAAGGTGTAGTCAGGGCCTAGGTGTAGTTAAGTACTAGCAAGGACGTAGTTAGGCCTGCCCAGAGCCTAAGCATAGTTAGACTTGTCAGAACCTTATTAAAGTGGAGCCAAGACCTAAGACTAGTTAAAAGCTGGTAATCTTGGTTAAGGACTCATCAGGGTATTGTTAAAGCGTAAAGAGTGCCATAGCCTACCTTAGGTCAAGTCAGAGCCCAGTAAAGGTCTAGATAGGGCCAAAGCCTTCATAAGTCACAGTCATAGTCTAGTGAAGTCCTAATAGGAGGATAAAAAATGTTTAGTCCTAGTCAGAGCTTAGTTAAGACTTAGGCAGGGCCTAAGCCTAGTTAAAATGTAATTGAAGCCTAGTAGGTCAAGTCAGAAACTCAGCCTGGTTAAGTGTTAGAACTCAAGTACACCTAGCCATGGTCTAAGCCTGGCTTATGTTTAGTCAGAGCCCAGTTAGGGCCTAAATCTACTTAAGTTCTAGTCTCAAATCAGCAGAGGTAGAATCCAGAGCCTAAGTTTATTAAAACCTATTCAAAGCAGAGTTAAGGCTTAGCCAGAGTCTTATTAGGGTACAGCCAGGCTCTAAACCCAGTTAACTAACCAAAATGGTTAAAATCTCCTCAGAGTATGTTAAGGAATAGCCATGGAACTAGCCTAGCTTTCGTTTATTCAGAAGCCAGGTACGGGCTAAATGCACTTCAGTTTTAGTCAGAAACTGGCTGAGGTAGAATCCAGGGCCTAAGCATTTTAAAGCCTAGTTATTCAGAAGCCAGGTAGGGCCTAAATCCATTCAGTTTTAGTCAGAAACTGGCTGAGGTGGAATCCAGGGACTAAGCATTTTAAAGCCTAGTTACTCAGAAGCCAGGTAGGGCCTAAATCCATTTCAGTTTTAGTCAGGAAGTGGCAGAGGTACAATGCAGGGCCCATGCATTTTAAAGCCTAGTTATTCAGAAGCCTTTAAGACCTAAATCCACTTCAGTTTTAGTTAGAAACTGGCTGAGGTAGAAAACAGGGCCTACACATTTTAAAGCCTAGTTATTCAGAAGCCAGGTAGGGCCTAAATGTACTTTAGCTTTAGTAGGAAACTGGCTGAGGTAGAATCCAGGGCCTAAGCATTTTTAAAGCCTTGTTGTTCAGAAGCCAGGTAGGGCCTAAATCTACTTTAGCTTTAGTAGGAAACTGGCTGAGGTAGAATCCAGGGCCTCAGCATTTTAAAGCCTAGTTATTCAGAAGCCAGGTAGGGGCTAAATCTACTTCAGTTTTAGTCAGAAACTGGCAGATGTAGAATCCAGGGCCTAAGCATTTTAAAGTCTAGGTACTCTGAAGCCAGGTAGGGCCTATATCCACTTGTTTTAGTCAGAAGCTTGCTGAGGTAGAATCCAGGGCCTATGCATTTTAAAGCCTAGTTTTTCAGAAGCCAGGCAAGGCCCAAATCTACTTCAGTTTTAGGCAGAAAGTGGCTGCAGTAGAATCCAGGGACTAAGCATTTTAAAGCCTAGTTATTCAAAAGCCAGGTAGGGGCTAAATCCACTTCAGTTTTAGTGAGAAAGTAGCAGAGGTACAATGCAGGGACCAAGCATTTTAAAGCCTAGTTTTTCAGAAGCCAGTTAGGACCTAAATCCATTCAGTTTTAGGCAGAAACTGGCTGAGGTAGAATCCAGGGCCTAAGCATTTTATTTTATTTTTTTAAAGTGTGCAGCAATATTAGTATCTTTTAATATGCCTCCTCAAGGGTTCACAAAATATATCTAACTGAGATCTTCCTTTCTCGAAAAATACAATCCCTTTGCAAAATATATAAGGAACTATTAGTTAGGGGAGGTGCGTTTAAAAATATATGTGCACTTACGCATAATAAGTTGTTGGAGCTGAAATGCCTTCAGGTACGAGTCAGATAATGTCCCTATAAATTAATTATCAGTGCACCTCTGTAAATATATCTTTTAAGTCATCTTACACATTAGGTGAAACTTTTCCTTTGTAAGAGATAAAGAAGCATGTATTTTTCCAAATAGCAATTCTTTTCATCCCTGTCACTTGGTTCTGATCACACATTGTTGCAACAGTGATTTCTGGAAACATCTGTAGGGCTTGGAGGATTTATGGGGTAAGAATTTCCATTACTAAAAGGAGGCTAGAACATCTAACTTTTTCTACAGTTATGACAAAGCACTGGAATAGTGATGCTTGTGAATCTGCAGCAAAGATCTTTAGCCCTTTGTCAACCAACATTGCTTTTTTTCTTTCTGATCAAAATATTCTAATAGCCTGGCAGACTAATTTCAAGGACACCACCTAGGCAGCCTGAAGAGAAGCAGGTCTGAGCAATCCTGGCATCAACTACAACCCAGGGCAGATCCAGTTATTTTCTCTCTGATGGTGCCACCTGCTTATCACTCAGTTATTCAGGACGCACACCTGTAACAGGTGACTACCTCTGGGTGAGTGAGGCAACTGCAGGCAATTCTGAAAACAAGGAAAAAGTCCACCACGGTCCTGATTTGGTTTAAAGCACTCATGCAATCCCATTAGACCCATGTCTTCCCAAAACACCTTTTCCATGGCAAGCAAAGTTACTGATAATGCATGTGGCTTCTGTCACAGTGATGCATTAGGTAAGCAGGTGTGTGCTGAGTACCAGGGGCGCTCCAAAATGCATCTCCGGCCTCTTCCTCTTGTCTTCGCTAAGATTCTGCCTTTGATGCCAACTGTGATTCCAGGCCTAAGAATGAAAAGACTGTGTTGCTTTCCTCGGATTCAAAGAAACTGTCATAATCTCCACAGTATTGGTTCCCATTAAATATCTGAGGTGGCAGAGGGTTGCCCTGGGCGGGCTTCTTCTCCAGGGGGATGTTCTTGTACATCCACTGCCTCTGCTCTTCTGACGTTGTGATGTCCACCTCCTCAAACTCTATCTTGTTGGCTTCCAGAAATCTAACCACATCCTGCTGCTGCTTCTTTATTGCCACGAAGCCCGAGGAGGAGGTGATGAACACGTGGATGACCATCCTCTCGCCACGCCGGGACTGACCGTCGGCCCCTGGAGGCTCCGGGCTGGCGTGGACGCAAAGGCAGAACTCGGCTGAGAGCCGCCACCACCGCCACCGCCGGGCACAGCGCTCCGGTCTGGCCAGGGCCTAAGTCTAGTTAAGGTCTAGTCTTCCCAGTTAAGGCCTATTCAGGCCCTTGACTTTGTTAAGGGCTAATCGAGACTAGGGTAACCAACTCTTTCCAATTTGCCCAAGATTTTCCATATTTAGTGCTGAAAGTGCCAGGCCCTGGAAATTAAAATCCTTTGGTCCCTGGCAAACCAGATTGGTTGGTCACTCTAGTCAAGACTTTTTAAAGAAAACTTTTCTTTGCCTTGGAGTTTATAGTTTATAAAGCGTTATTTCAACAGTATTTGATTATTGCAGCATCCATTTGAGATAGGTGTCATCATCATCCCCATTATACAGACGAATAAACTCAGGTTTAGAGAGAATAAGTGCCTTCCTCAGTGGCATATAGTGAATAAGTATCAGGGGTAGAGTTTATATCTATGTTTGAATTCAAAAGCCATGCTCTTATTTTTTAAACTAAACAGGCATCTCCCCATAATTAAACATTGTCTAAATCAGAAAAGTAGTACTTGCTTAAGAAATTATCATCATCCTATTTTCAGATCAGGAAAGTGAGTCACAGTGAGTCACAGTGAGCTTACGCGACCTGCCCAAGGTAAGAAAACTTTGAAACTTGAACCCAGTTACTCTGCCTCCAAATCTCATATTTTTCCCCTTGAAAATAACCTCTTTTCTTCATCCTTCCTACTTCCCCAGTGTCAAATACTTCAGTACATGCCTGTGTGGCTGAGGTTGTTGTATGTTTTCATGTTTCAGTGATGCTTGTGTCCATTTATTATCTGAAGTCCATCAAGCATTTGGTAAACTATGCTTGAGTGGATGCTTCTGTTTTCAGTCTGAGGTTTCTATATTGATGGTTGCTGTTTCATTAGGGGATGTTTGTTGAGCCTGGAAGCAAACCGACTTGGTAGTAGGGTCAAGCCTCAACCTCTTGATTTGCTGTGATCAAAGGAAAAGGGCACTGAAGACAAACGATCTACTTAGTAATTCTTGGGAGGGTTATGGGATACATACATCCCTGTCATAATGACATTCTGGGGACCAGGGAAAGAGACCAGGCCTCCCTCGCTGGTACTGTGTATTCACCTGCCAGAAGGCACTGAGGACTTGGCTTGCCTTTTCCTGGCTGTGCCATTTCTGTTGCCTCCTGTGAGCTTACCAGGGGTGACAGGCATCTCTGTTAAAAAGCCTGTATGTAAATATAGCTGTATCTTCCACTATGTTATCCTGAGGACAAAATAGTTGCCACCCCTACAGAATGTAGCAGCTTCTGGATTGGATGCCAATGGTAGCAGTATGCCAAGCATGAAGTATCCTGTTTCTCTCCTGCCAAGTAAACACCAGCTTCCTCTTCGGTGGTACATTTAAAGGGACAGTCTGCACTTTTCTTGTGTGGCAACGGCAGTGGGGGAGAGCTTTCGCCATGGGCAGTCAGCGGCTTAGATGGTGGCACAGTGGAAGAGGCCACCAGGATGCACCTTCTGTGGCAGATGCCGTCTTAGACTGTAATTTCCCCCTTTGTGCGGTTAAGTTGCTTTGGAGAACTATTTGGTTTAATGTGGAATGCAAGAGGAAGGCAGAGCTGGTTAGGAAGAAACAAATGATTTATTCCACTGAGCAGCTGGTATAGTCAAATGTTGCTTTCT
The DNA here is from genome assembly GCF_025265405.1 of Mesoplodon densirostris. Lineage (NCBI taxonomy): Eukaryota > Metazoa > Chordata > Mammalia > Artiodactyla > Ziphiidae > Mesoplodon > Mesoplodon densirostris. The sequence goes on along the minus strand of NC_082681.1, from coordinate 39,248,292 downwards.
TTCTTGGAGAGAGCACCATTTGGGAATGGAATCATTTTGTCTGACATTCACATGGCTATTCCCCACATAAACTCAGGTCTTTAGATAACTTCACGTGGTTTGGATAACTTCACATGTTTGTATTCCCATGAGCAGGTGCAACACATTCAGCTTCAAGGCACTGGGTTAATGGCAGAAGCAAGGCGTGTCTCTGTTCTAACAAAGAATCTGGAAGGCCTTTCCTCAAGGACTGCAGGCTATGCAGTAGAATGTTGGCAGCTCTGGGAAGAATGCACAGAACTAGGTTCCAGGTTCTACCACATTCCAGCTGTGTGATTTTGGGTAGATCTTTTTGCCTTTCTAGATGTTAATTTTCCTAAATGTAGAATGGAGATAATAAACTCTGGGTTGCCCTACCCATGTTATGTGGTAATTGTGAAGATCAGATGAGATGCAATGTGAAAACACTAAAGTGTAAAACACTATAAAAAATGTAAGGAGTTATTAGTCCTGTTATTCATTCAACAAATATCTATTGAGTACCTACTACATGCCAGACACTCTTCTTACACTTGAACAAAATAGAGATCACTGCTTTCATGGAGCTTACCTTCTAGAGAGAGCAGCCATAAAATAAATAATAATCATAATAAACAAGTAAACCATATAATATGTACATAAGGTGATAAGTTCCAAGAAAATTGAAAAAGTAGAGCAGAATAAGGAAGCCTAGGAGTGCCAGGTTGGGAGGGGGAGGTTCAATTTTTGAAACTGTGCTAAGTGTAGCTCTCATTGAAAAGGTGAGATGTAAGAAAGGGTTTGAAGTTGGTGAGGGATTTAGCCATCCAGATATCTGAGTAAAGAACATTCCAGGCAGAAGGAATTGCCAGTGCAAAGCGCCTAAAGAGGAAATGTGCCTGGTGAGTTTGGGGAATGACAGAGGTCAGGGTGGCTGGAATGGAGGGAGGGAGAGAGAAGTAGAAGATGAAGTTGCAGATTATATCATGGGGTGCCATGTAGGCCATTATAAGGATCTAGGTTTTACTCTGAAGGAAATGCAGAGACAGTACAGGAGGAGTGACATGATCTGACTCACAGTCTAAAGGGATCACTCTGGCTGTTGTATTGAGAAGAGACTGGAGTGAGGCAAAGAGAATCCTGTTAGGAGGCTGTTGAAATAATCAAAGTGACAGGTGGATGATGGTGGCTCACAATGACAGGTTGTTAGATTTTGGATATATTCTGAAGGCAAAGCCAACAGGGAATCCTGGTGGATTGGATGTGGATTATGGGAAAAAGAAAAGAGTCAAAGATAAACTCAAGCTCGTTTAGCCTGAGTGGTTAGAAGGACAGAGTTGCTATCTATTTCAGATGGAGAAGGCTATAGGTGGAGTAGGTTTTGGAGGGAAGAGGACCCAGTTTTAGAAATATTGAGTTTTAGATATCAGAAATCATTGTGAAGGCACTTAGATACACGTATGAGATTCTGGAGAAAGATCTGAGCTAGCTAAATAAATTTGGGATTCATTGGTAGATAGGTGTTATTTACAGCCTGTATGAAATCATCAAGGAAGCGACTATAGACCAAAAAGAAGAGGACTTGGAGAGTGGTCATGTCAGATGCTGCCTATAGGACAAGCAAGATGAGAACTGGGAATTAACCACTGAATTTAGTAGTGTGGAAGTCACTGGCGACTTTGACAAGGGTAGTTAGGTGGAGTGGCCATTATATTTAATTAAACATATGTTTTAGAGCAGAAATATTTAACCTGGTAATATCAGTCACAGAGATGAGAGAGAGATTTTGTGCTTGTTGAGCAAAACTGCCTTGAGAATCCCCTGCCTCTAGGTAATACTAAAAAGGAAATCCTGTAAGGAATCCTATCAGGACAACTCCATCCAGTCCTTTGCTTGAACAGCATGCTACGGCATGCTGGCAAGAGCCCTCCCAATACCAGACCAGCATGCTGCTCAAGCAAAGGACTGGATGGAGTTGTCCTGATAGGATTCCTTACAGGATTTCCTTGATGATTTCATACAGGCTGTAAATAACACCTATCTACCAATGAATCCCAAATTTATTTAGCTAGCTCAGATCTTTCTCCAGAATCTCATACGTGTATCTAAGTGCCTTCACAATGATTTCTGATATCTAAAACTCAATATTTCTAAAACTGGGTCCTCTTCCCTCCAAAACCTACTCCACCTATAGCCTTCTCCATCTGAAATAGATAGCAACTCTGTCCTTCTAACCGCTCAGGCTAAACGAGCTTGAGTTTATCTTTGACTCTTTTCTTTTTCCCACAATCCACATCCAATCCACCAGGATTCCCTGTTGGCTTTGCCTTCAGAATATATCCAAAATCTAACAACCTGTCATTGTGAGCCACCATCATCCACCTGTCACTTTGATTATTTCAACAGCCTACTAACAGGATTCTCTTTGCCTCACTCCAGTCTCTTCTCAATACAACAGCCAGAGTGATCCCTTTAGACTGTGAGTCAGATCATGTCACTCCTCCTGTACTGTCTCTGCATTTCCTTCAGAGTAAAACCTAGATCCTTATAATGGCCTACATGGCACCCCATGATATAATCTGCAACTTCATCTTCTACTTCTCTCTCCCTCCCTCCATTCCAGCCACCCTGACCTCTGTCATTCCCCAAACTCACCAGGCACATTTCCTCTTTAGGCGCTTTGCACTGGCAATTCCTTCTGCCTGGAATGTTCTTTACTCAGATATCTGGATGGCTAAGTCCCTCACCAACTTCAAACCCTTTCTTACATCATCAGGCAGAAGGAAGAAATGTATGATTTCTGATCTTCTTTCCAGGTGGTAAAATAAATGAACTGGGTCTCTCCTGGCAAGCTGGCATTTGCCACAGAAACCGAGAGGAGGCCATTACTGGTGCTTTGTCTTGCTCTTGTCAAATTTCTGAGAGGTATTCTTGAAGCTCAGTACTAAATCTAGGCTAGGATGGTAGGGGATACAAAGTATACAATGGTATTTGTATGATGCTTCCTTTCTTACCCAAATGATTCATATAGAAAGAGCTGAGAATTTGGTCTGGTTCAGGTGAGGCCTTTCTAGACACAGGGTCATGGCCTTCATTATCTTGCCCATTACTTTCCAGGTACGGTTGGTCCTTGAACAGTCCACTTATATGCAGATTTTTTCAATAGTATTATAAACACTACAGAACTACATGGGCTGTGGTTGATTGAATCGGCATATGTGGAGGAACCATGGATGTGGAGGGCCACCTGTAAGTTATAGGTGGATTAACCCCCGTGTTGTTCAAGGGTCAATGGGGGATGTTTCCAAGGAACAGCTAGTTAATGCTTTGAAAGATTCATTGCCATAATACCAAGTGGAGGGCCTTTTCCACGCAGCTTGCAACGTGTTGGAGGAATAACCAATGGGCAGCCTGAAGTGTAGTCACTTTTCACCTGCCAGAGCTCAGAGCCAGAGTGAGCAAGGGCTTCAAAGGGGAGAGTGAAGTAGGCCAGGAAGATCCACTAATCCTCAAGGAGTCCCTACGTGACTGGTCTTATGTCTTCCAAAAGGGTTATGTGTGAATTAGAGCCACAAGACAGTCTCGCTCCCTCACATCTTTATCCAAGTGTATAGTCATGTTGGTTCTAACTATGAGATGACATATCTCTGGTACTTCCTTCCAGTTTCTGTAATGCCTGCAATTGTCTCACCCTGGCTGCCCCCTCCACCTTCCAGGGATCACTAGTCAGTACCCAGGATGCACCACACACTGTTTCCTGGATCCCAGAATTTTCTCCAGAACAATTATATTAGCTAGCATTTATTAAGAACTTATTATATACCAGGCACCATTCTAAACTCGTTGCATGTGTTAACTCACGCAATTCTCACAACTTTCATTACCTTCATTTTACAGATGAGGAAACTGAGGCAGAGTAGTTTAGCAAACTTCTAGTTAGTAAGTGAAAAAATTATAATTCAAACATAGGTCTGTTTGACACAGATCCTACTATTACAACCACTAGCATCATTTTACCGTGTCTCCCAAAGAAAATATACAAACAAACAAAAATTGTTCCTTTTTTCCCTCTCAGAAAGCTGAGGGAAGACTCGGGAATAAAATCCCTTTTCCTTTTACCTCTAAGTTTTGTTTTTATTTCCCTTATATTAGACCTCACCTTCTGCACTGGTAATATTTAAAAGCCAATAATCTTTCTAGAAGCATTACAGCTCTTTTCAGGCTCTCTGGGAGCCTGTGGGTTTCTCATAACAGCCGAGATTCAGGAACAAGCCTGTGCAGAGTCCCACCAAGTCAAGATGGGGTTGCTGTCCTCATGTTTAAAGACTTAGGAAACTATTTGTCTGTCTAGGAAAATAACCAAGAGATATATTTTCAAAAGTGGCTGTTTTTCTCCAGTGACGAAGTTGTTTTTCTGAAGGGTAAGGAAGAATCTGTGATTCTCTCTGCAGCAGTGAGCAACTTTGGAGGAGGAAGAAAGTAATTCAGTAGAATCTGGTCTAAATTGACCATAAGGACATTTCCTACCCTCCATTTTTTTCAGTTTCTGTTTTGAATTTTTCATATATTTTCAAGAAGGGGCCATGTTTAGCTCTTCAGCCACACAATTCTTTCCTTTCTTTCTTGATAAATTAAATATGGTTCATGGGGATTTTAAATGTCAGATCCTATAACAGGCAAATGCCTTATTGCACACAGTTTTTTTTAATTTTATTTTTTAACGCAAAGATTTGTAGCTTTTATTTTTCTTTAAAAAAAAGAGTTTAAAGGGCGGATCCTGTTGCTTTGTTCATTGTAGCCCCTCAGATAGCTCCTGCTATGTCAAAATTATAAAATTTGTCCTTTGGGAACAAGGACCTCTTGATGTTTCCTCAGGGGTGGGGAGGGCAATAAGAAGTAATGTCTGGGGGGTGTTTTTATTTTATTTATTTATTTAATATCTTTATTGTAGTATAATTACTTTACAATATTGTTGGGGGTGTTTTTTAAAAAAATCTGTGTTGAATGCATGTATCCAAATGGTATTGCAGCATTAGAAATGGGAGCATTGTTAAAAAATTTACTGTTTGTAAATAGGAAGCTGGCACCTATAGTCACCAAAGGCACATTTTAATCTCTCCCACATAACTGCCTCTCTTCCCATTGGATATGAACTAATTTACCTTGCCTGATGCAGAGAAACTTATCGACTCTAAACATAGACCCAGAGGATTTGGATTCCTTTGCTCCTTTTCCACCCTACTGTTAGACACTTATTGCCAGTTTGCCAGCTATGAGCATCACAAAATAGCAGGGTAGGACTATCTGCTAAAAGAAAAATGGTGGCTTTTAATTAGTTGTGCTGACAAAAATGTTATAAGAGTGAGATTAATAAAAGTCTACAGGGTTAAAGATTCTAGTTATCAGATGGACAGCATGGCCTCTGCCCCAGCCGTCTTTCTGAGCTACTTATAAGATGTGGCTTATCTCATCTTCTGTCAATTTACAACTCCATCCAGCTACAAGGGTCTCTTGCTTTACTTAGTTCTGCCATGAAGTAGGCCAAGGACCCTTCTCTGTACCTTCAGACCTCATTCCATTTCCATTCTGTGATGACCAGCTTGCTGAACACTGACAAGACTCTCATCACTGTCTTGCTGTCCTTACTGGTTTTATAGGAAGGAAACTCAAAATTAAAAAAAGAAAATTTTTTTGAGATATAGCATACATAAGGTGAAATACATCAATTTTAAGGGTACAGCTGAATGCTTTAAAAAAAAACATACGTAATTATATTGACAGAATATTTCCAGCATCCCAGAATGCTTCCTCACATTTCTTCCCAGTCAATAATCACCCGTCCCCCACAAGAGGTAACTACTACATTCACCTTTGTTCTACAGATACATTTGCCTGATCTTAAATTTCATATAAATGGAATTATATGGTATGTACTTTTAGGCATCTGGTTTCTTTCAACATTCTCGTACATGTATTTTTGTGAACATTTGTAATCTTTTATTTTATATACTTAGGAGTAGAATGACAAGGCCATTCAATAGAGGTATGTTTAGTTTTAGTAGATACTGCCCAACAGTTCCAAGGAAGTTGTACCAGTTAACACTTTCACCAATAATGTATGAGAGTTCCAGTTGCTCCATGTTCTTCTCAGTGCTTGGTATTGTCAGGTTTTTTTCTGTTTTTTCAATTTTAGCTATTTTGGTGGGGTTTTGTGTGTCTCATTGTCATTTTAATTTGCATTTTCCTCATGAGCAATAATGATGAAAATCTATTCATATGTTTGTAGGCCACTTGAAAGTTCTCACCTGTGAAGTGCTATTCGATTCTTTGTTCTATTTTTAAAAATTGGACTGTTTATCTTTTTCTTATTGATTTGAAGGAGTTTAAAATATATGTATGTATTAGATACAAGTCCTTTGTTAAATATATGTATTGTGAATATTTTCTCCCAATCTGTAGTTGGCCTTTTCACCCTCTTAAGGTGCCTTTTGATAAATTGAAGTTCTTAATTTTAATGAAATCCAATTTATCAATCATTTTTAATAGTTAATGCTTTTGTGTTGAATAAGAAATCTTTAACTACTGAAGGTCACCAAGATATTTGCCAATGGTTTGATTTAGAAGATTTACTGTTTTACCTTTCATGTTTAGGTCTATGGTCCATTTCAAATTATTATCATTATTATTATTATTATTATATCCAGTGTGAGGTAAGGGTCATGGTTCCACTGATTTATTTGTTTGTTCTTGCGTCACTACCATGCTGTCATATAACTGTAGCTGCATAGCTAGCCTTGATATCTGGTAGTATATGTTCTCCAATTTTGTTCTTCCTTAAGATGTTTTGGCTATACTAAGCCCTTTATATATCCTTATACATTTTAGAATCACTTTGCCTAAAATACCCTTTGGGGATGGTTTTGAGCTTATTAACTCATTAGCCTCCCTATGTCCTCTCAACTTCAAAATCGTTTGAGGGAGAGACCAGTAGTGTATTTGTGGCAGTCTCCCTCCCTGTAGTGAGAATTTGTTTCCAAAGTACCACGAGGCTTGGGAGACTTCACTCAGACTTTTCCATGCATGTGCTAGGCTAGAACTCAGCTAACTTCAGGTGAGGAAAATTAGCCCTGCATTTCAGGCTTCTCAAATTTCCAGTCCATTATGCTAACCTCAAACTTTATGCAGATTTCTCATTTTCCTCAGTAGACTCCCTCTGCCTTGGTGCCAAACCTCATCTTCAACTTGTGCCCAGAATTAGCAAATGTCTCAGTGAAGAAAAAAAGTCTGTGATTATCAACATTCTTACGAAAGACTCTTCACTCTGAAATTTTAGTTCATCTTGTCCTTGTTTCCACAGATCGCAGATATCTTTAAAACCTATTAATTTTGTAGTTTATCATTTTGTTGTTGTTTTCTAGTTGTGACGGGAGCACTCGCATCCCATTTGAAAGCGAAAGTCCAGTAAATGTTTGATGGGCATAACCTTGACCCTCTCATCCATCTTGGCTCTATCACAGGTGAGTAGTTTATGAGTGGGCCAATTCAGTAGGTCAGGGGAAGGGCAGGTAAAATGGACACAACATTCCTGTCACAGATGATGGAGATTGCTGAGGGGACTGAGCTGGCTCTCTCCATCCCTCTGCTTTGGGACTCACAGTCAACTTGGAATTCAACCAGTTTCCAGGGATGGGAAATGAGATTAACATTTTGAGTTCTATTCCTGCTTAGAATGCAATGTCAGCTCTGGCCTGAATAAGGCAAATTTTCCTCCTATAGGCACCTGAATTTGTGCCCTCTGGCACAGGACTTTAGGAATCATACCTGGGCTGACTTCCAATTCTGTGTCTTCACTTACCATGTGGCGGTGGGCAATTTATTTAATTTCTCTGTTCCTCAATGTTTTCATCTGTAATATCACAGTGTTATCAAGTGGATTAAATGTACTAATATTAAATAAAAGTACCCGAAGTGTAATAGGTCTTCAATAAATGTGAACATTTATTAGAATACTTATGGCCATGTCACCTCATCTGATACATAGTTTTTGAGGCTAGGGATCATGCTTGGTCACCTTTTGGGGGTGAGTAAAATTTACATACAGCAGGATGCACAAATATTAAGAGTACCATTCAGTGAGTTTTGAAAAATGCGTAATCTTGTATAACCCATCACCTCAGAAAGTTCTCTTAGCCTCTTCTAGTCAGTTTCCACTCCCCTAGATGCAATTGCTATTTTGATTTTTCCACCATAGATCATTTTGCATTTTCTAGAATTGCATATGAATAGAATCATACAATATATATTCTTTTGTGTCTGGCTTCTTTCATTAAGTACAATGTTTTTGATATCCATCCATGCTGTTATCCCTATCAGTAGTGGCTTTCTTTTTATTGCTGATTAGTATCATATTGTATGAATATATCACAGTTTGTTTATCCATTCTCCTTTTGATTGACATCTGGGCTCTTTCCACTTTTTTTGGCTATTACGCATGAAGATGCTATAACCATTCTTATAAAAACCTTTCTGTGAACTTTCATTTCTCTTGGGTAAATGCCTCGGAGTAGAATTGCCAGAACTGGATAGGTGCTTGCCTGGTTTTATAAGAAACTGCTAGACGTTTTCAAAGAGGTTGTACCATTTTATACTCCCATAAGCATGTGTGAGAATTTTGGTTCCTCTACATCTTTGTCAACCTTTGATGTTGTCAGTCTAATTTTAACCAGTCTAGTGAGTATATTGTGGTATCTCATTGTGATGTTAATTTGCATTTCCCTGATGACTAATGATATTGAATATGTTTTCATGTGCTTATTAGCTACTTATTTTTCTTCCTTTGTGAAATGTTTGTTCAACTCTTTTGCCCATTTTTAATTGGTTTGTTTGTCTTTTTATTATTGAGTTGTAGTAGCTCTTTATATATTCTGGTTACAAGTTCTTTGTCAGAGATATTTTTTGTGAATATTTTCTCTGTGCATTGCCTGCTCATTTTATTAACCATGTGTTTTGATGAATTGTTTTATCTTTGTACCCCCTGCTATCCATGAATATTTGACACTTGATAATATTTACTGAATGAAAGAGTTAAAAGTTGTTCCTCCCTCCCTTCTTCCCTTCCTTTCTTTCTTTAACAGTACTTACCGGTTACCTACTCTGCGGCAGCCTTTCTTCTATGCCTTGGGTATACAGCAGAAAACAAAACGGACAAGCTTCCTAATCTCATGGAACTTCATTTTAGTCTATATGTATGTGGGGTGGGGTGACAGACAGAAAAACAGATGAATAAACAAGAAAATATGAGGTGATTATAGGTGCTATAATGTAAAAATGCGCTGTATGCAAAACGAGAAAGGGATGATTAAGAGGCTTTAAGGTTGGAGGGTCTGAAATCTGAGGAGATGATATTTAAGCTGAGACCAGAATGACAAGAAGCCATTTTTTTTTTCTGGGGGAGAGGGATTCTAGGCAGAAGGAACAGCTAATAAAAGGGTCCTTAAGGTGAGTTGGGGCTAGGTGCAAACTATCCAAAATACACCTTTAGGCAAACACCTTAGGTTCAGGGTTTGGTTGCTTTGGAAATTATCATAACTGGAATAAGCTGATGCTATACACTTACTATTTCCTAGCACTGCAGTACTTGCTAATTTCTCAACACCCTCCCTGCCCTCGCCCCATCCCCAGCTCCTAGGTTCCAAGATGCTTTGAAGATAGGAATTGTGGATTAGCTAACACAGTGGTCAACAGGGTTAAGGCTAGGTCAGGAATATATTTTTTCCCATCAAAGGTGACCAAGAGATAGAAAAAATAAACCAAGGGTTGCATAAATAATAGATAACTACATTTGTCTTTATAAGATAGCAACATATGAAGTGTTCTACCTCTCTGCTTTTTACATTTAGATTGTGTCATGTAAAACTCTGTAAATACATCTATTTGATTAATGGACTATAATTTGTTTCTAAATTTTGGCCAGCTTAGGGAGAGATGGAAGAAAAGATGATGGGAAGGGGTAGTGGAAGATGGAGATACAGAGAGAATGAAATAGAATGAAACACATAGGTGAATAAATGGAGGTGTATTGACAAAGAAGATTAATAACAGAGTCCTAGAGGGAGGTAGAGAAGCTGAGAAAAGAAACTGGGTGAAAGGGAAGCCGAAAGTTAAATAGGTTTTGTGTGAGTATGTTCCTATTACCCTCTTGTGCCCTTGGGCTACTGGCACTGTAGTAGTTTATTGCTTCCTTTGAAAAGTTTGATGGTGCCCTCTACTACTATTTCACACACACCTTACTTCTGTGTCTTTCTTCTGATGAGCTGATTCATGCTCTACATTAATGCCAAATTCCTCTCATGATTTTTTACCATTATTTCCTTCCACTAGATTGCTTTTTCTCTAATCAAAAAGCAGAGATCCTGTGAGTTAATAAACTGCCATGCATCTAGTACCGATTCTCGCATATTTCAGGTGGAAGTTGCCTCCAACCAAAATTATGCTTTCTGGTTATTACGGTTAGGACCCTTATCATCAGGATAAACCCCATGTCTACTGTCAGGATTTTGGGCAAAAAAAAAAGTGAGGTTCTGATAGGACTTATGCTAGGTGAAGATAGTATATAACTGAGTGGGTCAAACCATACCCTGTGGAAACTAGCAAGCTCCATGTGAAAATCACAGACCATCTGGCGGATGATTTGCTCTACTCCAATAAAGGCCTAAGAAGTACAAGTCGCTGTGGTAAAGCCTGTGGCTTGCTGGGCCCCACTCTGGTCAGAACTGCTGGAAACAGGGCAAAGGTAGATTTGGCAGTATCCTAAAAGAGGGAGGTGGATGGTTGATTCCTAATACTCTCCACTGGGAAAAACTTGACTGAGGCTGGAGAGAGGAAACCAGCTCAATTTGCAGGGCTGGTAGCTAGAAATTTAATGTGTATATATGCCCAAGAAAACAACTGGCCAAAAGAACATAGCTGCACTAATCAGCTGTGGACTGGAGATATATGTTCTAATAAATTGAAAATTATAGACTGTCCTACTGCAGGAGAAAACAATCTGGTGAAGGGAGATATGAAAAGAAATCAATAAAAGGAATTTAGCAATTCATGTAGGACATGTACCAGCTCATCAGAATGGAAAGACAGAATAATCTATTTAGAATAAGAGGGGAGACAATCTGACCCCCGCCAAAACTAATACAGACTCTGCAGTCTTGGGAACTCCCAAGTCTCAACTCAGGTCCCATGTCAGTTCAATTTAAGGTTGCAGATTGGGCATGTGAAAGCTCAGGGCGTGTGGACATGAATATTCTAGGTAAGCAGAGGAGAAAGAGTGGACAAAAAAACCTATGAATCAAAGAAACGAGTAAGCAATATCAGCTATGTTGAATTACTAAAAACTTGAAGCCTCAACAAACTCATTTTTAAGGGGAACGGGGGATGGTAAACCAGACAAATGTGATAGGTAGATTATATTGAGCCATTCTCTAGATTTTTAAGCAAGGAATATTACCTTAAAGAGGTATAAACTTAGGAATAGGGCTTGTAGAGCACACAGGCATACAGATGAGAATAGTATGACCATGGCTTTAGACAAATTTAGGAGAAATAGCTGCTAGATATGGAATATTGGCAGTGATAGGAAATGACCAAAGAACTAACTTTATAACAGAAGTTATATAAAATTTGGGAAAAGACAGAGAATGTGGGACTTTCATTTACCATAAATTCCCCAGACTGCAGGGGCAATCGGAAACTTTAATGAATGAATTATTAAAAACACAGAAAGAACTTAGCAGCACCAGATATAAATGGCAATGAGGCAAAGGTACTAATAAAACAAGATTAATTGAAAGACTCTGAGTGTATGTATCCTCCTCAATAGAGATGTTCAAGAAAGATAGACAAACTACCTATGCTCACTTTGTTCTCAAATCCCATAAGAAGAGGTAAAGACCATGAGAAGTGTAAAGGGGACTATGAGTAGTAGAGCCTCATAAGGCCATCAAAAAATGAGGAGCAATAGCTAGGGGTACATTTTCAACGTTATCCTATAGCCAGAAACTGTATGATGAAGAAAGGCTCAAGGATACTAACTCTATATTTCTCTTTTCTATTATTAGATCTGCTCTTCTGTTTTCTCTTGGCTGTGGCAATCTGTCTGATGGTCATTATAATAGCAGTTCACTACCAATACAAACAAGAGAACCACATGTAAATTTTGTGGGAGGTTCACCAAATTTATCAAAAAGTACTGTAGGACCACTGGCCTCATTCTGTACTTGATCATCATCATATCAACAACCTGATTTCTCACCCAAACCAACCACAGAACTATTGCCAGCCTCATAGGATCCATTGTCACCAAGAGCCCATTTACTACAGCTTTTAGTAATATTTTATCTACTGAGGAAAGCACAGAGGCATGGAGTCTGTGTCAATCTCTGTACTAGTTGGTGGACTTGCTGATTGTGTAGCCCAGTTAACTAGAATAGCTGAAGAGCTTCTACGGTTGATTTCACAAGAACCAGTTCCTTGTGAAGAGCAAGATGACAGAGCATAACAGATAGAAACAGATGCACCTCTTTCCGAGGAAGCTTCACTGCCAGACCTTGCTGATCTCTCAGACTTAGAATCGATACTTACACAAAGAGAAGACGAAGACTTAACCTTTGATACAGATCAACCTATGTTAGATATAGATGAACTATATGAAGACGTACTCTCTAGTATTAACAATGACTTAAATAGATAAAACCTCATTTGCCTCCACCAGCTTGTGAAAACTGATCATTTCTCTGTGTCAAATACATTCTAATTTTTCTGAATGTTAGCAATAACAGTTTTTCTCCTAGTTCTGCAGTTTCATTACTAATCTATTCTAGAACAAGCACTATTTGATTTGCTTCTGGCAGAGGCTGGTCTCTTTTCTTCTTTGTATTTATTTATACGAAAAGCTCTGACTTTAGCAATAGGGTTCTTTCTTTACCTGTACTTGTTCTCCTGTTAGGATTCCTGATAATAGGAGCAAACACTAGCAAAGAAAAGAAACTCCTTACCTAACAATAGAGTGAAGACCTGATGAACTCTATCACATCTTGGGACCCAATTTCACCGTTCTACAATGAGTGGAAACTAAAAGGGGAATATCCTTCAGGATGACAGTATAGTGAATGCATTCACATTAACAGGACAATATTGGGGCACTTTTACTTGAAAAGATCGCACTACTTACTAGGCCTTTCGGACAGAATGTGTCAGCCAAAGGATGCTATAGCAGAATGGGGGAAATAATTCTAACAAGCAGCCATCTACCAGATAATAAGACTGCAAAAAGCTTTACAGATAACTCTTGCCAGGGAGAAACCTTTGAAAAAGCTGAGGCCAAGAAGTTCCAATGCAGGACTGACTGTTGCCTCAAATGCTGACCCATATCACAACTACTCTGCAACATTGTTGTTCAAATGGAAATGGCAAGTTACACCAAATAACAACAGGAGAGAAGTACTAGTACTAGAAGGGCTAGACAGAGCCCTAACAAGGACTATTTGCCTATGGAAAAGTCAAACACTTATGGCATAGGCTTAGAGATGATGGTCCACAAGTAGAAGTGGATAAAGTACAACTTCTTGGGTATAACTACATTTATAAAGAATAGCTGATAGGCTTGTTATAAGGGAAACTGCTTCAACCTTGACAGAAATCTTTACTACTGAGAAATGGGAGCAATAATGAATTTAAACAAAATGTGGACTGGTTATACCCACAGTAATTCTACAGCTACCAGAGGGGGGAAATGCAATAGTTGGAAGACCCCCATATCAAAACAGAGAGGGACCAAATACACGTTCAGGAAATGCACTGATCATACTAATTGCATGCCATAGGGTACCCTTACTCCATTTGGAAGAATAGCTACCTTTCATACAAGCCTGTGGACACTACGGTCCTTCTTCCTAGAGAATGGCCTTTGCATCTTACAATATGGGCAACAACTAGGTAAAGACATAAAAGTATACCATTAGACAAAGTGGTATATGAAAATTGTGAAGAAATGACATGTAGAAGTCAATCCACACTCATGGGAAACCAGATTATACCAATTCACATAGAGTCCTAAAGCATATTATAGTCAAAGGGATTAAAAAGACTTTTAATACAGATGGCTTCAGAGCTAACCAACATGACAGATGCTGCATCTAATACTAAGTGAGCTCTGCATACACAGATTATTAGCTACCTTTAAAGGTAAATGGGGAAAGTTATAGACTATATAACCAGATCTTATTTGGATGAGCAGTAGCAGGAGAAACATAAGTCAGTTTTGCCACTGAATTTCAGGATAAGTTTATTTAACAAATTTAAGAAAGAGCTAATAGCCAAGGCATGGAAGCATCCTAAATGTCCATCGACAGATGAATGAATAAAGAAGATGTGGTGTGTGTATATATATATATGTATATATATATATACAATGAAATACTCAGCCATAAAAAAGAATGAGATAATGCCATTTGCAGCAAAATTGATGGACCTAGAGATTATCACACTAAGTGAAGTAAGCCAGAGAAGGACCAATATCATATGATATCACTTATATGTGGAATCTAAAAAAAATGATACAAATGAACTTATTTACAAAACAGAAACAGACTCACAGACATAGGAAACAAATTTATGGTTACCAAAGGGGAAAGAGGGTGGGGGAGGGATAAGTTAGGAGTTTGGGATTAGCAGATACAAACTACTATATATAAAATTGATAATCAACAAGGTCCTACTGTATAGCACAAAGAAGTATATTCAATATCTTGTAATGATCTGTAATGAAAAAGAATATATGTGTATTACTGAATCAGTTTGCTGTACACCAGAAACTAACACAACATTTTAAAGCAACTATACTTCAATAAAAGTTAAAAAAATGATTGCTGTATCAAGAAAAGCTACACAGACTCTCTCTTTTTTTTTACTTTGTGTTTTTACACAGACTCTTAAAAAATTTTTTAAATTGAAATATAGTTGCTGTACAATATTATATAAGTTACAGGTATACAATATAGTGATTCCCAATTTTTAAAGGTTATACTCCATTTATAGATATTATAAAATATTGGCTATACTCCCTGTGCTGTACAATATATCCTTGTAGCTTATTTTACACCTAATGGTTTGTACCTCTTACTCTTCTACCCCTATCTTGCCCCTTCCCTCTCCCATCTCCCCACTGGTAACCACTCTATATCTGTGAGTCTGCTTCTGTTTTTTTATATTCACTAGTTTGTTGTATTTTTAGAGACCATTTTGAAAATCAGAAGAACTTATGGAGCTACTGAAAAATATTAGTATGAGAAAGTTTCACAGTAGACTGGGAAGATTGATAGAGTAGGTGAGGATCCAGGAGACTTAGAGGGGTGAAGAAAGACACAAAGAGGAGAAATAAAAGTTATATTACAAGCAACTACTGTGGATAATTACAAGCCATACCAGACAGCAGATTGAGGGACTTTACTGCTGCAATAACTGGACAAACTGAGCCTTACTTGCCCAAGGTAGGCCACTCTATACACTGTGTCCAAAGTGGTAAATAATAGATGCAGTGCAAAGGAACTATGCCAATTAACCTAAATAGAGCAGTGGGAAAACAAGAAGTAACCATTTATCCCACCATTCCAATAGGAAAAGTTTTATAAGGAAAAATAGTGATTAGAGTTAAATAAGGAAATCTATATATGTAGCAACCAAGAAGAAGAATAACAGAGTAACTGGATAAAAGTTAAAGGATAGAATCTATGCTTTAATTAAAGGTTTAGAAACAGGGAAGATATACACTCTCCACTAGAAATTTGGACTTCAGGAAATTGGGCTATAACTTTGTGTCAAAATGAAACTCAAGGCATAAATACTTGTGCAGGATCAGGAAACATATCCAAGGAGAGAACATCAATCTGCTATGAATTCTATTTGATGAGCAATTTAACTGTAAATGGAAAGATCTGGTACACCTCAAATAAGATGGATACTGAAGGGTAGCTATTCTTCCAAGTAGAACTCTGGAATATGGACTTCATAACAATTACACAACAGATTAGTGTGAGCTTGTTAAAATTTTTAGTAGTAATGAGACAACACAATCAACCACACTTACTCAAGCAAGTCATCGAAATACATCAAAAGAAATCTGTGAGAGTACTCCAGACATTGAAACAAGATAAAGCTCGAACCAGCCTATAAAACACGTAATAGTGAACATGATCCTTAGGTGTCAAACGGGAAGATGCTACAACAGTGTAATATGTGGAACTATCTAGCCTTTTGGCTAGATGGGTTCACCTGGAAAGATTATACTATAATGACACCTCAGGATTCGATAAAATATATTGCAATGTTTGCTTTGATTGTGTGATTATATATGTTTATGAATTGTTAAGATGTTACCTTGCTCCAAGCAATGGATTGTTGTATTAAGTATGTTTGCTCTTACAGAACAGAATTAAAAGTAAAGTTAATAGTGATAAGAAATAAGTGCAGGAAGTAAGAACATACTTAGGAATAAGAGCTAGCAGGGGAGGTATTTTTAGGAGAGAGAGAGGAAAAGTAACAAGTTGTCAACAGTTATGCAGCCGTTTATGGTGGAAAACCATGGTATAGAGTTAGTTCCTAATCGCATTTATGAACCAAGCCTTGTTTTTGTCATATGCAAATTAGACAACCCTAAGTTGTTAATATTGATAGAAATAATTGGTTGGCAATTGACACAGGTCATGCACTTAAAATCCCAGTTAGAGGAAGATGGATTAACTAACTTGGCAGTCCACTGATTGGATACCTCTGATTGGAATCCTGCATCTCCCCTCCAGTCCTTTATCCAAACATTTCTGGATCTTCCTGAGAACAACACCAAAGTCAATTCATGTATGGCATGGCGGGATAGAGAGGGGGATAGGCTCACCATTCTAAGACAAATTTAAGGTGTGAAAACTAAGGGAGATAGGCTGGTAGATTGCAGTGAATTAGGAAGCATCTAATTCTTCATCCCTGTGTGCTTTGGCTAAATGTGTGGGAAGTTGTAACTACATAAGTTACATTCTTTTTTTATTTTTTATTATTTTAGTTGCATTCTTATGTATGATGATTACTGCTAGTTATTAGATTATAATTGAATATAGTCCTTATTAGCTATTGGTCCATACCATTTTATTGTTACATGTTTTAACAAATTTGAACTAATAAACTTTCATTCACAAATCAAAGAACTTGTGGTCATCTTAAATTACCTGGTGGTGAATTTGGAGGCTACCAAACCAGCATAAAAGAACCCCTCTCAACAGAAGGTGGAATATACTCAGAGAAAGTATTATACCAGGAATCTGAAGTTCTTCTGGCTTTGTCAGATAGATAGTCCTAACACATCTCTGAAATATAGTTCTTTCCTGTTTGTCAAATGATAGTTATAACTTTTTTGCCTACCTTCAATGGTAATAAGGAACACACAAAATGATATAGTTTTCAAAGACTTTGGTTGATATATCTGACAATGGGAAAGAATACATGAAATCAGAACTTTTTAGGAATAGCTGAAAAATGTCTATATGAAAATACCTGAAAGTCTATGTGACATGTAAAGATTATCCAGTACTTTTGTACCTGTTTTCTAAGGGATTAGAGCTTCCTTATTTCACTCGATGTCAAACTTATAGTTGGAATCAGTTTTTGTTTCATTCTTTTGAGCTTTTTTTTCCCCACCAAGTTAAATTCTACTTGGGAGTCTACTCAGTTCTTCTAGGAATAGTAATGAGGAAAAAACAACAATGAAAAAGCCACCTTTCAAGAAATAGTGAATTATATTCCATTTAAGGCTAAGATTTTGTTCCTGAGGAAGTTATGTAACTCTGCACATTATTAACCCACTATTATCCAGCTAGATTTATTTTTTATATCAAAGATGACTATTGTGTTCGTGTATTGACAGCCATATCTTAATAGACTAGTGGTATTTAGCCATTTTGCCTAGGGTATATGTCTTATTTTTTTCAAGGACCCTACCCCTCATTTAAAACTTGTTTTTCTTCTGACTTTGTAATCCTTAGCTCACAAACCAACCAACCAACCAACCAACCAACCAAAAAACCTTAAAAAAAAAAGAAAAAATAAACTTTAGTTCCTGAAGTTATTTGGGAGCTATTTGTATTGACAGATCCATCGGTCTGTATTTGTATTGACTATCCATCGGTCTCAAGTGTCACATCTCTTCAGGGTAATAAAGAGTCTTTGTAGGTGATCTCCATTTATACCCCTGAAGAATGAAACTTCATTTTAGCAAGGTAAGGAAAACCACTGAACTCTTTACCCCTTGTCACAATTTCATCTTAAAGACCCTAGTAAAATGCTGAAAGCATCTCAAGAGGTATTTTTTAGTTTAACACAAGCATTCATGTAAAGTAGACAAGGGAGTCACAGGTAGGAAACACAACTTCAGTGTTTCAGATTCCTTTAATCAAAGATGCCATTAACAAAATCTGTTGTTGAAAACACAAATACACACGCCTCTAGGTGATAACAAATTCTGGCAATACTGATCATTTTTAAATAGTTTTATTCTTAAACTTGAGGAAACATTGGCTTTTCTTGAAACCATTATCTTCTAAATTTTTAATATTGGCAACTCCTAACTTCCAATTTTGGAAAATCAATTGTGTTGCAGCTCATTTTATAGAGAAAAATATTTTGGTTTTTTTTTTTTTTTGAATAAAGCTTTTTAGCTCAAGGTTTAAGAGACGTAGAGACATATTGTCTGTTTGCAACTTTTGATGTGAGCAGGCTTATCTTTGGGTACTTTCACCTGATGAAGGAGTCTCTAATGTTCCTCCCTTATAATACCTCCACCTGTTGAGAAAATTTTGATTTCTACTGGGAATTTCTGCCCTGTTGGAATCACAGCAAGCTTTGAAAGAAGACTGAACAGGGTGTCAGCAGGCATGACATTAGAAAGTGGAGAAGTGGTGTATCTCCTTTTTCCTGCTCTGAGTATAGACACTAAGAAGAAACCTATCTATTCTTGAAGATAGACCCCCATGGTCCAACTGGAATCAAGCATGTAATCAAGTATGAAAAAGAAGACAAAATTTCTGTTTTAGCTTAGTTGTCCCACTCCCATCTACAGGTTGTTTCTCCTTTGAATAATTCTGGTCCTGGGAGATAATTCTTGTCTAGCTTTCTTAAGGGCCTGAAGGTCATCTAGAAAAGGTCATCTAGACACCTTTAAGAAAGTGTCTCCAATTTTTTAGGAGCTCGTAACATGCAACCCTCAAATTGAATGTGTTCCACCAGACCCTGGAGTGTGACTCACTTAAGATGTGAATATATTTTTCTTCTTGATGAGTAAGCACACATAAAGTATATGCCTTCAAGGAATCTGAGGAATTTTATCTAACATAGCAAAGCTGAGTTCATTTGCTATAGATATAATAGAAGGATAAAGTCAGTTTTCATTTGTTTATTTGTGTCCATCACATTCTACAAAAGGAGTTTGTATGATGAGAATTAATGATCAATGATCGTGACCTTTTTTATGCTTGTGGCCTTAAGCACTGTGTGTATGTTTCACTTTTTTAATGGCTAGGTTATGGATATTTATTGAAAAAACTTATCAGTCTGCTTCCTTAGATCAAGAGCTTCTGAGAATGAAGTGCTCAGAGATACCTGAATTATTAGAACCTCAGTAACTCACAGGACTCTGCTTCTTATCCAAACACACTAAACTTGAAATGACAAAAACACCCCTAAAATAAGGACATTGCTGATTTGTTCAAGGTGAGAGTATTCAGTCTTAAACTTGACATGTGGGTTTGAATAGAGAAAATTAGAGACTATACTCATTTGAGACTCAATGGAGATTTTTAAAATCTATAATTCACAGGTTGGGAAGGATTACAGAGTTCTTTAGTGGAAATGAAGTTACAATTTAGAAGAGAAACTAAACTAAAATTTATCTGTGGTCATTGTTAAGATAACTTGTCTAGGTCCATCCACCTCACTACAAATAACTCAACTTATTTTCTTTTTATGGCTGGGTAATATTCCAATGTATATATGTACCACATCTTCTTTATCCATTCATCTGTCAATGGACACTTAGGTTGCTTCCATATCCTGGCTATTGTAAATAGAGCTAATGGGGCTTCCCTGGTGGTGCAGTGGTTGAGAGTCTGCCTGCCGATGCAGGGGACACGGGTTCGTGCCCCGGTCCGGGAAGATCCCACGTGCTGCGGAGCGGCTGGGCCCGTGAGCCATGGCCGCTGAGCCTGCGCGTCCGGAGCCTGTGCTCCGCAGCGGGAGAGGCCACAACAGTGAGAGGCCCGAGTACCGCAAAAAAATAAAAAATAAAAAATAAAAATAAATAAATAAATAGAGCTAATGAACATTGTGGTACAGGACTCCTTTTGAATTATGGTTTTCTCAGGGTATATGCCCAGTAGTGGGATTGCTGGGTTATATGGTAGTTCTATTTTTAGTTTCATAAGGAACCTCCATACTGTTCCTAGAGACTGTCATCCAGAGTGAAGTAAGTCAGAAAGAGAAAAATAAATACCGTATGCCAACACATATATATGGAATCTAAAAAAAAAAAAAAGTTCTGAAGAACCTAAGGGCAGGACAGGTATAAAGATGCAGACATAGAGAATGGACTTGAGGACATGGGGAGGGGGAAGGGTAAGGTGGGACGAAGTTAGAGTGGCATGGACTTATATATACTACCAAATGTAAAACAGATAGCTAGTGGGAAGCAGCCGCATAGCACAGGGAGACCAGCTCGGTGCTTTGTGACCACCTAGAGGGGTGGGTTAAGGAGGGTGGGAGGGAGACACAAGAGGGAGGAGATTTGGTGATATAGGTATATGTATAGCTGATTCACTTTGTTATAAAGCAGAAACTAACACACCATTGTAAAGCAATTATACTCCAATAAAGATGTTAAAAAAATAATAAAGTATATTAATAGTCACCACCACCAACAAAAAACCCAAAAAACAACAACAACAAAAAGAGATAACTTGTCTTAGGAAATGTTGAGCTAAATATGTAAATTCTAAAATAATTCTGAAGTCTCTGGCCATGGGACTAAACTTTGGGCCATATTTGAGTTTATGTGACTCTATGAGGGTATATTATTTTTCATGAAATCATTGACATTGAAGTTGACAGTCACTCATTATCCTTGCTGCATTTGCTGCAAACCTGGAGTTGAAGTTTGATGTGGTCTGACTGAAACAGTTCAGTCTATCAAATTCCAAAGTTCTCATTGATTTGATTCACAATGATGAGTGAGTACCACCAGACCTAAAATTGTTGATCTCTGCATAAATACAGTGCTTTTTGGATTACCTTTGTGTTACTGCTGAATATCCATAATTTTAATAGCTAAAAGATGCTACTTTGCCAGTGTTATGGATTGAAAATAATGTGGTCTGTAAAATATGAAACTCTAATTGTATGGGCTCACTATTGAAAGAAAAAGTAGACACCCCAAAACTTGCCCGTCTTCAAAAAATGACTCCTAGTGGTCATGATTGCACAACAACATGAATGTACTTAATGGCACTGAACTGTATATTTTAAAAATGGTTAAAATGGTAAATTTTGTGTTATGTATAGTTTACCACAATAAAACAAATGATCCTTTCCACTTTAATGTACACAGCAAATAGACTCTGAGACCAACTTTGGAATCTCTGATGTTTAATTGAGAGAGCAAAAGGAAATATCAACCTTTGCCACATTCAGGTTGGTCTAATGATTGATAGATAAGAAATATATCATATGAATGTATAGAAACATGGAGATATTCTGTAATAAGAGAAATTATGAAATAAGGGACATGGAGGACAAAGTTTTAGAAAAGTAAAAGGACTAAAACATGAGGGAAAAAATGATGAGAAGCTTAATGAGGGCTGGAGGGCAGTGAATGTAGAACCCAAGGATGACTCCATGGTCATATGCTAAGCAGATCCACAGGACAGTGAGGAAGTCATCACAGTGGTTTCCAAATGGAGCAGAAACTGAAACTGGCACATGATGATTATAGGAGCAGAAGGGATCAAGAGATAAAGTAACTGGGAGATGGTCTACCAATGCAAAATTGATGAAATATTGTAATGAAACTGTTTGAAAGTAAATACTTTGTCAGTTTTCAGGGGGATGAGGGCCTTCAATTATGGAGTTTATCTGCTATCCAGTGAGGTAAGGAATGCAAACTTTAGTTATATTCTGCAATATCCATTTTTAACACTTCTATTCCCATTAACCATTTTGTCATCTGGAAGCAATTCATATTCTAAACATACTTGTGATTTTTTTTCTTACACTATTATAACAATTTATGTAAAGTGAAAGCCACACTGAAATCATAATGTACATCATTAATTGAAATATACACATATATAAAACTGAAGAAAAGTCAATTAGACCTTATAGCAGACAACTTAACACAACTGCTACTACATATCAACAGTAGGGTGGCAAGAGAGAGGAAGGGGTAAGGGAGGGGATGGCCATTGGTGTATCTATTACCTACAATTTTAGTACACAGAATCAGATCATATATACCCTGGGTCCCCTGTGTGTAACAATAAAAATGAATAATAATAGCAGGTAATATTTATTGAATGCCTAATATATGCTGAATCTTGTGCTATGCATGAGTATATAACCTGTTTTGTTTAAACTTTGTATTTCTCTAGGGAGGTAAGTACTCCTACTATCCCTATCTTTCAGAAGAGAAAAGTGAGGTTGAATAACTTCAGACTTAATGAGATTACTTAAAGCAAGTAGTTGCAAAAACTAGGATAAGGAGACTCAGGGGTGGGTCTATCCATTTACTGTCTCCCCCATGGAGCCGTTAAATCTCCATGTTGCTCTTTTGTCATATTTTATCCCCTTCAAGGTTGCCCCAGTACTCATTTCTGCCTCATTTCAGAGGGATAGCGTTTTTTTTTCTTGTCTGAGAGAAAGGGACCAGGTGAGCACACATGTGATTTGCCTCAGAGCCTGGACCCATGAAAGGATGGCGCTGCTCATTGCCCTTCACACAGCAAGCACTTCTCAGTTCAACCCATTTGAATCTGACTCCAGGTAGCATTGGAAGAGAGATGGAAATGGACATTAAAGTACGTTTATTTTCATAATAGTCCTATGAAATGGAGGAACTATTGTCATCTCCATTTTATGAGAAGACTAATGTCCTGAAATTTGAGGGACTTTCTTCAGGTCGTACAGCTGAAGGCTATTCCATCCTCAGTTGCTCTGGCTCCAAAGTCCCTGCTCTTTCTACCATGCTTCCTCCTTAAAGAGCTAAATGAGGCCTGCTAGAAGGCTCCCCCAAATTGTTTGATAAGATGGCATAGAACAGGGCTTCCCTGGTGGCACAGTGGTTGAGAATCTGCCTGCCAATGCAGGGGACTCAGCCTTCTGCAGAACCACACACCCTCTGTGTGACTCTATCTTTCAAATGTACGTCTCAGCTTTCTTGCTGAGGGGCTACCAAGGACTTAGTTCTGTCAACAACTATCAACATCCAGACAGCAAGCCCTTTGTGATCACTATTGTCATGGCCCCAGTATATAGGGTAGGATCCTTTTTATGTGTTCTCAGAAGTTCTTCCTCAGAGCCCTTATGTTAGTTTGTAATTATATATTCACTAATGTGATCATTTACTTACTGTCCACCACTAGCTTGTAAGCTCCGTGAAGGCAGGGTTATACTTGTTTTCTGTATCCCAGACCCCTAAAACAGTGCTAAATAAGCATTTGTTCAATGAATGAGTGCTTTCCCATCATAGAATCAGATTTTTCCCTACTTATCTGGCCATAAAGAAAATACGCAGAGGTTGTATGTGCCTTGGATAAATATGGGCCTCACTGTTTTTGAAGCCTGTCTAACCATTTGTTTGGTGGAGAGCTAAGTGGTAGGAAAATGCTGACTCTTGGTCTCCTGCTCTGGACTCTGGAGGCCTTAAGCTTCCCCCAAAGCAGAGAAGAACTCAGCTTACCTCTTTCTGATGGTATTTGATGGCCACCTTCAGCTTGGCTAGGTCATGGTACTTTTGAGGGTCAAGCTCTTCACTGTGGTCATCTCGATGGTTGAGGATGATCTCCAGTTCCCGGGAGCTCCGAGCCTGGTCCAGCAGGTCTTTGGCAAAGAGCTTGCACTGCTGGGAGAGCTCCTCATACTCAGCCTTGAACTCATTCTCCATCTTGCTGAGCTCCTTGAGCTCCCAGCCCAGGCGGAAGGCAGTTAGGATGGGGTCCTCGCTTGATAAGGCGATGAGTGAGGGGCTTGCCAGCGCTTTATAGATGTTCAACCGGGAGCGGGAGTGGCGCAGGCTGTCTACCTCTGAACTGGACACACACTCCACACAGTTGCAGCGGATCTGGTGGGGCCGGGGGATAGTGACCCGTTTTTGGACGAGCAATTTGATGATTTCGTAGTTGTTGGTGTGGGCAGCAAGCATGATGGGAGTAATGTCCGGTGTGAACTCAGAGAACTGGGTGTCCATCATCAGAGTGGGGACCTAGGTACAAGAAAATGAAAAACACATAAAAGGGCAGGATTAAGGCTTGGAGCATAGAGCCCATCAAATGTTAATGATTCAGGAACTGGGGTCACCAGTTTTTTGGTTAATTCTTCTCCTTATGAATAGCTAGTTGTGAAATGCTTACTGTACACCAGGCATACAGCACTTTACATATATTTACTCATTTAACCCCCACAACAACCTCGTGAGGTAATATTCTCCCCAAATGAAGAAGCTGAGTCACACAGAGTTTAAAGAACATACCTAAGGTTACTCAGCTTTAGGTGCAGAGCCAAGATTCAAACTCAGACAATGTGACTCTGGAGCTTGGCCCTTAAATTATGCCAGTTCCGTCTGAGGCACAATGAGGGGTGGTACAGAGAAGTAAAGGGTATTTTTCCTGGAATCTGGTTGGGTATATCAGACTTCTATAAATTGGTAAGTAGGAGTATGTGTTCAGTTCCAAATGAGCAGTAGAGACTGCAGAAATATTTGTTTGAAAGGCTAAAGACAACCAGTAATCTTAAAGCCCATGCCACTAAATCAAGCCCTGGTGGCTGAAGAGAAGACATTCCCAAATTGTGACACTGTAACTTCAGGGGATCAAAGACCAAAGCCAGACAGTGTTCCTCCAACTTCCTGTAGATCCCAGCAAGGTAGAGAGAATCTGTTATTGTCAGGAAAAATTACTCTGTAAATGAGGACCTCCAGGCTTGAGGTTACCAATAGCAAAAAGACCTCTGATAAAATTGGTATGTTCAAGTTTCTATTTCTAAACTTTGTTCCAAGATAAATGTTATGCAAATAAAGACTGGCTCACTTTCAGCTGTGGAGTTTGAACTCTGTAACAAATACACAAATAAACAATTGACTCTTGACACTCAAAAAAAAATTGGTATGTCCATGATGTGATGCTTGGTGTAAGTAGCAGCTATAGGTGAAAGGTATGGGGTTCTTTGGGTGTTCAGGAGCATACACTTCTGGGTGAGTGTGCAGACTCTGATCAATGAATTAAAAACAAATCTTTTGACTTTAAATTGTGTCCTTTGGGACATGCTACACCCAGCAGAAGTTGCTCAGTGTGATAGAATCTGGAGCTAGACAACGAGGAGAACTGGAATAGTCTGAAGAGTCTTCATGGAGGGGTGGAGCTGAGGATTCAAAGCATGGATAAAATTCCAGGAAACTGTGAAATATTGATCTTAATACATTTTTTAAAAAAGCTCCAAATACTCAGTTTAACTGGGGAGAACAGAACGTGGATGATGGAGATTCTCATGGAATAGACAAATACTGTTTTAATCGCTAGTTTCTTTTTACTCTTAAAAAATTATTTTGGAAACCCACAGTTGCTGTCAAATTGACAGAAGGATAAGCTACAGTTTTCATCATCTTTGCCTCCTTCCCATCTTGGATGAGGGATTCCCAAGCAGAGAAGTGGCCAGAAAACAGGGAGTGGGAAAAAGGTGGAGGAGAAGAAAGTGGAAAAGTTTGCAAGAAATCTGTTTCCTTCACGGGGTGGTTACATCAGCCTCTGAATAGTTGAGAGTTCACTACACGCTGGTCATCAATTGCTTGGATGGAGCAGCGAGTAAACATTGTTAAACATTTAGAGGGAGCAGCTACAAACAAGCAGCAGGAAGTGAGCAACTGGCTTATAAAGTAAATCGGACACAGGAAAGAATAATCTCAGAAATTGACATAAACCTGCAGGCTAAGGAAGAAGTAGGTCTGAATGGGCCTGGTAATGAACATAAACACACCAACCGGCATAAAGCCTAGAGGTGGGAGAGATGGCACTTGAGCAATGTATCATAGTCTGCCTGGGAAGAAAGGAGCTCAGATCTGGAATCTGCCCCTCTTCGGTGGGCAGGGGCATTTTTTAATCTCTATCATGATCTAGAGGTGGAAATGGGGGGTTGAGGGAAGACGGCTTATGGCACAGGATTCCCTGGGTTAGACTGGAGGTACATGTCTGCTCCCTACCACGATGCTCTTCCTGTCCACTCTCTCTACCCACTTCCTTGCTCTTTCTTCTCTTACTCTTTCTTCTCCTCTATGTCAATGCTGACAGACCTGTCCAAGACACACGTGGTACTTGTGAATAATGCTCAGCCCCGTTTGTGTCATGGAGCTGAAAGGTTGCTGTCTATGCCTAGAGTATGACATGCTTTCCAGAGCCATCTGGTTCTGTTGTCTTTGACTTGGTGCTCAACAAGGAGCCTCTGATTCTCCATTTGTCTTTCTGGATACATGACACCAGAGAGTAAATCTTTTCAAAAGAAACTGGTCGGCAGTGACCAACCATGTCCTCCTACCAAGACCGCCTTTTCTCCTCCAGTCAGCCTTATCATTCACAGATTGCCACACCCACCTCATTCACTGCTCTCTGTATGTATATCCTTGTGGCATATCCTGTGTGGATCCCCACTTCACTGCCACTGAAGGGCCACTGTAAGCCCTGACTTCTTCCGTAGATCTCCCCTTAACTTGATCCCACCCCTTACTGACCACCCAGATGTTGTGGGCACTAGGTTATATCCAAGATGTCACTCTTCTGATACAGGCTTATATTAGTTTCTAATTATTTGATACATGTATTTCTTGCTTCTTCAGTCAGGCTGTGAGCTCTCCGAAGGCAGAGTTGTCTTAGTCTGCTCTTGTTTTCCCCATAGCCTCTAGCACAGTGCTAGACACACAGCAGGCACTCAGCTAAAAGGAATTGGTTTTAATTCTCAAATTAAGACACTGGCTCTTGTTTAGAAGCCTGGATCCACACAGCTGGAGTCCGTGTGAGCTAGTGTCCTTGGATCTTTCCTTTCCACATCTAGCTGAGAAGGTAGATGTTCTAAGACTCTCAGGAAGGTTAGCAAATGGTCTCTATAGGGAATACCTTGAGGTCACAAAGACCCAGGACCGTCCCTGCTTGTCATGTCCACAGTGCTATTGCTCCAAGATGGAGACTCTGACCCAAAGATGACATATTTCTACTCCTCTTCCCCCTCTGCTGCTTCTCCTCATCCTGCTGCTCTTCCCTTCCTAGACTGTGCAGGGACCATGGACTCTCATCAGGACAGCCACGGCAAAGAAAGAGTCTATCATTAGGGTCAGAGGTTTCTGATAATAATCAGGACTTTGTAATATGGTCTACAACAGGGGCCAAACAGATAACAGGTCACAGAAATAAAAGCTAAATGTGGGGACATATGCATAATTTGGATGAGTAAATGGTAGGTGTTGGTGAGCTGTGGAGCACATACCCTCTCAAAGAGGGCATCTGCTGCTCAGCCCCTTGTGATCAAATTGCTGTTATGTGCATGAATGAGGACCCAGTGTTGTCATTTTTTCAAGAAAAGTCAGAAATATGGATTTGGAGGTAGAATTTCCTAAAGTCTTCAATGTTGGCTCAAAAAAGTTAAAGATAGTGTGCATGCCAAACAAAGTATATATATGAGGCAATTGAGGTTTGAGTGGGCCACTGTGTGACCTTTGAACTAGCACAGAAGTTGCTAGGAGGAATGGGAGAGGAAGCTGGACATTTAGGCAGGGGCCAGATAATAAAAGGTCTTATATGCTATGAGAAGGAACTTAATGTGATCTGTTGGCCATAGGGAACCACTGAAGTATTTTAATCAGGAGAGTAGTGTGGTTGAACAAGTGTTTTACAAAGATCAGTTTGGCCGAAGTGTGGGGAATTGGCAGTGGTATATGTGCTGATAAACGTTTAACAAGCAGCTTTCCATTAAAACAAAACAAAACAAAAACAAAAACCTTGATTTGTAGTGTTTGCCAATTTCTGTGGTGTAAATACTCCCACTGTGGCCAATTTCAAGCTACCAACATGACATCCTGGAACACAGAGTTGGGAAGAGATGCACACAACCAGTTCTCACCAGCTGGTGTAAGCCAGCTCCAGCACACCATTGGATGAGTTTCAGAAAGATAAAACTACTTAAAAGATATCAATAGTCCAGGTGAAAAGATGGCAAGATCTTAAACTAGACAGTGATTCTAGAGATGATAGAAAGGAACAGATTTAAGACATTCATTGAATGTGTCAGGTAGTACTGCAGGGAGAAGAAATCAAGGATGTCAGGTTTCTGCATTGCATGCCTGATTGAATGGTGGTGTCACCATTGGCGATAGTGAATACAGGAGGAAGAGCAGGTTTACGGTTTAAAGGAAGTTCAATTTTAGACATGTTGAGTTTGAAGTACCTATTGGGAGAGTAGCAGGAAATTGTATAACTCTAGCATGAATGTTGAAGGAAAAAGGTCAGGGCTGAAAAGGTATCAATAGATGTGACAGTCTTCAGCCTATAACAGTAGGTTGAAACCAAGAGAGTGTACGGGGTCAGCCTCTTACCCACCTTGGCTCCCGAGCACTCTGCCCCAAGGACTCAGCCCTGCCCCAGTTTCCAGAGCAATTAAGGCTTGAATTAGGAAGTACCCAAATGACCAGCCTCAGCCTCCATTCCAAATTCCAATCTTTAAGGCTCTGCATTAGGGTACTTACCCCTTTTGGATAGTTTCTGAATTCCAGCTTCTTCCCTACCTGTGCCCTAGTTCATAAAACAAGATTTCTCCCTGGATCCCTAGTCTTGAGTTTCTGTTCACACAACTGGCCTAACAGCCCAGGTCTAGTATATTTTCTGGATGATCCATGCCTTTGACTATCTTTGAGTTGTTTTACAACTCTTCAAATTGTAATGAAAATATTTCTTGCCTGGCAAAATACGATTGACTTGTGCATCTATATGCAGATTTCTTTGCATCTATTTGTAAATTTCTTTCAGCATTCCTGATGGCCTATATCAGGGTTAGCAAGCTTTTTCAGTAAAAGGCTAGATGGTAAATATTTTAGGCTTTGTGGACCTTACAGTGCTGCCACTGTAGCAAGAAAACAGTCGAAGGCAATATGAAAAGGAATGGGTGTGGCTGTACTCCATAAAATTTATTCACAAAAACAGGTGACAGGCTGGATTTGGTTTGCAGGTCATAGTTCGCAGACCTCTGGCCTCCTGGTTTCCTCACTAATTAATGAGTGAAATAAAATCTTAGACATGTGTCCACTTGTGTTAACTTTAAATTTGTATGAGGATCAGGATTTAACTTTTTTATTTTTAAATTATCCTTCAACAGCCATTTTGTGTTCAGATTGAGGACAGGTGGCAAACTGAATTTTATTCTTTTCTTATCAAGTTTTGCCTTCGCTTTGAACTCCAAAATTATACTGAACGATCTTGAGCTTCCCATTAAAAATCATGTTTTTTTAAAAGATAAAAAAGGGTGGGGGTGGGCTTCCCTGGTGGCGCAGTGGTTGAGAGTCTGCCTGCCGATGCAGGGGACACGGGTTCGTGCCCCGGTCCTGGAAGATCCCACATGCTGCAGAGTGGCTAGGCCCGTGAGCCATGGCCGCTGGGCCTGCGCGTCCAGAGCCTGTGCTCCGCAATGGGAGAGGCCACAACAGTGAGAGGCCCGCATACCAAAAGAAAAGAAAAAGGGTGGGGGTAGGGGGAGAAAAGGGAAGGAAATTAACACACCAAGAAATTAGATTTGGTTCATATTATCTACAACTGTACTTCTAAACACACCTGGTACATGAACCGACTTGACTGAATTTTTAAATTTGCAATGATGTGGGCTTAGGGCATGGCCACTAAAGAAGTTACATTGCCTGCCTCTTCCTGGGGCTTTGCATTCAGGCCCTAATAAGTTTGCTCCTGGATCTGCCCTAGGTCTCCCTGTTGAAAAGCTGGCATTTTATGCTAGGATCCTTCTGGATTAATGAAAATGAGACAGAGTCACTCGTCTCAGAGCTCATCGCATAAAACACCTGCAGTACAGTGAACACTGAGCGAAAGCCCACTTCTTCATATTTTCAGCTAAATTCCATTGCCAGAGGACACAACAGAGGAACAGATGATGCTCTACTTCCACTCCCAGGACTGGCTAGGGCTTTTGCAAGGTTACTGTTCTCAAGGGGCCCAAATGATACATTCATTTCCATTAACCTCATCACTGGACACAATCTGCTAATTGGAATTCTTCTGAACCCTATTGTTACCAGCTTTAGGCAGGTGCACTTGCTGGAGTTTATCACAGGCTTCTGAAATTAAGCCCCCCATTTGTAATTAATGGGAAGACCCTTATCAGGAGCCGCCTCATTCATACCCACAATGCCGGGTCATAGGCTGAACCTCTCCGAGTGGTACTTCCTCACACAGCTAGCCTGATAGCATCATGTTGGAAATGAATCTCCCATCTTGTGCCAAGATTTAGTGAAATTGAAATACCTCTTTTCCACCTACTGGGTCTCCTCTTCCCCACCCTAACATGCTGGATAAAAATCAATGTTCAGTCTTTTTCAGCAGTCCAAGGGACTATTGGAAATGAATTTCATTTCTCTGTATTACTCAGAAATGAAGAACACTAGCATCTAATCACGTCACATGACCAGCTGCCCACTCTGCTGAACCTACAAGGTCAGTTAGCTAGTAGTGGTGATGCATGAGATACTTTGGAGCGGCCATTGGTGTCAGATGGGAAATAATTTGTTTCCCAGACTATGGTAAAAAGAGAACCATTATAATCAGGATTCCCTGGATCATCTCAGCTGATTTCAAGGTCAAAGTGTATATAATTTAGATTGGAAGACTAAAATGGACAAAACTTATTTGCGGGCAATGTCACAGAATGCACCTGATGTTTTTTTTTTTTTTTTTTTTCTTTTTGCGGTATGTGGGCCTCTCACTGTTGTGGCCTCTCCTGTTGCGGAGCACAGGCTCCGGATGCGCAGGCCCAGCGGCCATGGCTCACGGGCCCAGCCGCTCCGCGGCATATGGGATCCTCCCAGACCGGGGCACGAACCCGTATCCCCTGCATCGGCAGGCGGACTCTTAACCACTGCGCCACCAGGGAGGCCCAACACCTGATGTTTTAAAAAAGTCAATATTTACATGTAAAAATAAATAATGTATGTAACAATGGCCAGCATTAGCCTGATTAGCAGGGGTGAATATAATACAAATGGCTACTGGTTATTGAGCACTTTCCATATGCTAGGCACCATGCTGGAGTATCTCATTTAGTCCTCACCATGGCTCCGTGCTATAGGCATAATTACCTCACTTTACACATGAGGAAACTCAGCCATAGAGAAGCTTAGTGCCTTGTCCAGGGTCACATGGCTAGGAAGTAGGGTGACCAGAACTTGAACCCAGGCAGTTTGGCTCTAAAGCCTGTCCTGTTAACTACTATACTACTTCACCCCCAACCAACAAAAGACCAACCGCTTGATTTATTACATCAACAAACAAATCTACAGTCCCAACATTGAATATTCAGACTATTAAATCGCAGGTTATACTGGATATTAATTAACCTCATCAGGTAATGTTCTACCTTAAACCCAGATAAATATTATATAGTATTGCTCAAGGTTTGGGAGCCAACAAAACCATTCTTGATTTCTCATCAGATGGGGGCTCTTAATGTTTCAAAAGACAGCAGCTAAATCTATGAATAAATAATGCATAGCTAACTCCATAGGTTGTGAGGGTTTATAATTTCAGAGTTCTAGTTGTAGGAAACCTGGAAAGCCATCTTTCTCAAATCTAGATTGTCACAAAGAATTAAATGAACCATTCCACACATTTTCTTTTGCAAAATACTGGTTATAATGAATGGTGAGGCCATCAACTCCAAAAGTAAGGTGAGTGTTTGGATGGTTATTAGAAATAATGGAAGAGGTAAAAGAAACCAAGGTAGGAAGGGGATACGTTATGGGTAGCTTTTAGGGAGCCAACCCTCTCTGAAGGATCCCTTTGTACTGTTAAGATATGCCATTTCCCAGGAAATTGTGAAAATGATGCAATGAGTTGAAAAACAATAAACCAGAGGATATAGGTTATTACGGAGATGGGAAAAATGTCAGAAGTAAAGGTCTGGTCGTTGTGTCTCTAGGGCTGCACAGAGGAAGGGAGCCCCAGTGTGCCAATGTGAGCGTAATTAGCTTTGCAGCCCTCTGGTGGAGCTTGAAACATATAGCTGTTTAGGAAAGCCATTGTTCTTGATTCTTTTTTTTTTTTTTTTGCAGTACGCAGGCCTCTCACTGTTGTGGCCTCTCCCGTTGCGGAGCACAGGCTCCGGACGCGCAGGCCCAGCGGCCATGGCTCACGGGCCCAGCCACTCCGCGGCATGTGGGATCTTCCCAGACTGGGTCACGAACCTGTGTCCCCTGCATCAGCAGGCGGACTCTCAACCACTGCGCCACCAGGGAAGCCCTTGATTCATTTTTTATAGGTCATCATGTAATTTTAAAATTAAATTTCTCTTGTAGATTGCTTTACTGGAAAGAGGTTGCTGCCAAGCTGATTTAGTTTTCCATGTCATTGTTTATCACCTGACTACTGGGAGTTTGATAAAGATTTCTGGAAAACGCTGAGAACCCAGATGCAGAAACCTTGGTGATCCAACCAGGGCACAGGACAATGTGAGGGCTAGGGTAACCAGATTGACATCAGATATATCGCAGGATTCAATACAAATAAAGGTCTATTATTGTATACTTTTTCCAGTGGGTAATGATCTTGATAGGAGCACATTTGCCAGCAACACAAAATCAGAATGAACAAAAAGAGGGTCTTTCATGCAAAAAGAGAAGTCGGGAACCTCTCTTTTGTTTTAAGTCGTTCATAGCCATAGAATTGAAAAGTATGTTCATTGCCATAAATTGAAAATTGGTAGGTATCACCAGGAGACCCGGTTTAGGCCTAGAAGAGCTTGAGTGATACAAATTAAGCTCAATTGGTCCTCAGAGTGTAAAGGATTATAAAAGGGTAATTTTCACCATTGTTCTCAAAAGCTGTGTAGGATAAACGTGAATAAAGAAAATGACCTAAAGTTAGCTAGTGGTAGATAAGAGACATTTTAGAAAGGTATAAAGAAAACCAGACCAGAAATCTAGGAGCAGAATTCATGTTAAATAATGTCAGGAGTATTCCCTTTGCCAATCATGATTTTCATTTCATGCTCCATACACATGCCAAATGATGTTTTGTTTTAAAGTTGCTCAGTTTATATGCAGGCATCAGACTGAAGCATTATATGATTGGAGGACGAGCTTGAGAGAGGAGACTGTGTCACATTCATGAAGTAATTATTGAGCCCCACCTTCCTGCTTCTCTCAGTTATCCACACCCAAGGTAAGCCAGGGAACTGGCACCAACCTCCAGAAGTAGAATACTACCGCTCAACAGCTATTTATTTATTTAGTTATTTATTTTATTCTTTAAACACAATTAAAAATTGTTAGACTTTTTTTCCTCACTAGTTATCTATTTTATACATATTAGTTGGTGTATATATGTCAATCCCAATCTCCCAATTCATCCCACCCCCCTTTTCCCCTCTTGGCATCCATATGTTTGTTCTCTACATCTGTGTCTCTATTTCTGCCTTGCAAACAGGTTCATCTGTACCATTTTTCTAGATTTCACATATATGTGTTAGTATATGATATTTGTTTTTTTCTTTCTGACTTACTTCGCTCTGTATGACAGTCTCTAGGTCCATCCACATCTCTACAAATGACCTAATTTCGTTCCTTTTTATGGCTGAGTAATATTCCATTGTATATATTGTACCACATCTTCTTTATCCATTCATCTGTCGATGGGCATTTAGGTTGATTCCATGACTTGGCTATTGTAAATAGTGTTGCAATGAACTTTGGGGTGCATGTGTCTTTTTGAGTTATGGTCTTCTCTGGGTATATGACTAGTAGTGGGATTGTCAACAGCTATTTAAAATGTGGGCATAGTCCCTGAGGATGGAGGAAGTTAATTTTTCTTTACATAACTATCCTTGATCTTTTCAGCAAAGGAAACATTATAAGGTCATCAACTATCTTCCATTTTCCAAGTCTCCAAATAGAGGTAAAGCATCTATCTGCAGGGTTGAATTTTGCATATCTGGCCTTGCTGGCTGCCAAAAACATCTCTAGACATTGTCAAACGGTCCTCCTGGGGTGCAAAATTGCCCGCAGTTTAGAACCATTAAAGTAGAATGTAAAGCAGAGGCTTGGTTACATGGCAGCAAGGCAAGGGCTCAGGCATAGCTACCAAAAATACAAGATTCAGAGGGGACCAGCAGCTTAGCTGACTGGCTACTGAAGTGCTGAGCTGCTGGCCTCCAGTTCTGAGAGTCTCTGTGACTAGGAACAGGATTAGTCCCAGAGCCTGTACTAGAAGAGTCACCCATGGGAATGAAGGGTCTTCATCTGGGGGTGGTGGTACTGAAGGGCTACAGTGGCAGGAAACTGGGCAGGTCATTATGGAGATGACCTTTCCATGGCATGGTGCTATGATTCTATTATCTTCAGCACCACTGAAAAGGGGTCAAGGCACATGCATCTCATGGAAGTAACATAGCTCTCTTGGTTATCATCAGAATGGAAACTCCATGAGTTATGGATGTTTTGGGAAAACATGAGACAAACTGACAATGAACACTCATGGCAGGAAAACTTGTTTTATTGGTTGGTACTGCTGGAGGCACCTTGGGGGAATTTTGTATTTAGGTTCTTTCTTCTTGAACTCTCTACCCGGAATTTCTGAGTGGCTTCTCTCAGAAACACCCATGCAACAAGGAGCCCCTTGCTCTGTAGCAGGGCTTGGCTAGAGCTGGGAAGCCTTTGAGAAAAGAAGCTTGAGCCTGGACAATGCAAAGAAGCTTAAGCTGAGCTAGCACAGACATCTCAGCAGGACTCTTTTTTCTTTAGCAGAAAAGCAGGCACCATGACAGCACACATCATAATGAGAAGTTGATTTTTTGGTATTCAACAGCCAGGATTCAATTCCTGGGTCATAGTAATAAATGGGGGCATATTTAAAAAAGAATACGTAACTTTTGATTGACAGGAAAAGTAGCTTAAATCATTTTGTGATTGAAACTGTGACTATCGTGTGGACATCATCAAGTGCAAGCAAGATTTTTTCCAAACACAGTCTTTGACAAAGTTTACTAATATCCATGTAATGTAATGCATTTACTCATATATTTTCCCTCTATTACATTTCGAGAGGAAAGACTTAAGAAAAATGCACCCCCCATAATTTCTCCCTCTTTCACACATTACTTTTAATTGTACTGCTTTGAACTGGCAGCTGTGTTGTCAATCGTGCCTTCTCGAGCGGATTGCCTTTTGTTCTTGTCAGAACAGAGCAAGTGTTAAAGGAAAGGAGAAGCAGCTTGGTTGCCTCTGGCTGGAGATGGGAGAAGGGAGAGCTACTCTGGGTTTCTAATCCTACTGCTACTGCCTCTTGCCTCTTTTTCTCCCAGTATGCTTGCCTGCTAAGTGTGGGCTGCTATCTTCCCTTGAGAACAGTAAGCTATGTGCTGCTCTCTGCTGAATTAGGAAAGCATCAGCTGTCTTGTCCTTATTTCCCTGAAGTCAAACATGCCCCAAATCTGAAACTTGGAAAGGCAAAGATATTTTCAATGTAAAAATGACCTTTCAGGGCTTCCCTGGTGGCGCAGTGGTTGAGAGTCCGCCTGCCGATGCAGGGGACACAGGTTCGAGCCCCGGTCCGGGAGGATCCCGCATGCCGTGGAGCGGCTGGGCCCGTGAGCCATGGCCGCTGAGCCTGTGTGCCCGGAGCCTGTGCTCCGCAACGGGAGAGGCCGCAACAGTGAGAGGCCAGCATACCGCAAAAAAAATAAAAAATAAAAAAGACCTTTCAACCACTTGCAAAACATCTCCCTCTCTTTGAAAGACACATGTAACCAGATACCTTAGTGCTGCAAGGAAGTCTTTTCCTCTGTAGCACCTTTTCGGAAATGCAGGCCAGGGCTAGTGGAAAGGAGGCCTTGGAAGGGACAGAGTTCCAAACTAAATTCACTGCTGCTTAATTTTCTCCTTCATATTCAGTCAATAGGGGTTAAGAATCTCAAAAAGTGACGAAAAGTTGCAAGAGTGGTAGTGATCAAGGCTCCCAGATGCTTGGTTATTCTACCCCCAATTTCTAGTTGGGGAGGAAACAGCACCCAGCTCTTAGAGGGCTCCGTAGACACAGGGGATTGCTTGTCTATTGTCAGAAAAGAGCAGCAAAGTTGATCAGGTATGCAAGGAGGAGGCTTAGCTTCCAGCAAACTCTCCTTCATCTGTGGTCTCATGATACTGTTTGTTCATAAACTTGAGACTCTCTGGAGACCCCAGACATACATTTGAGAATTTGGGGCAACTGACACTTGCACAGAATTGTGTTGGGACTTCTTTCATACCTTGCCAAGCTTTTCTTCCATCAAATTAACATGGGGGTGTTGAACTCTTTCAGAGGCTAGAGATTACTATTCCTTGGATTGGTTGCAGTGACAGAAGAATGACTAGATGGCCACTATGTTTCAATTAATCCTGATGATTCTATGATTAAGTGGACCACAGCCAAACAGATATCCACCAGAACTCCAGAGGTTTTATTCTAGAAATGCATCAATGGCATCACTCCCTGTGGAGTTATTAGTGAACTCCCCTGTGGTTTCTATATATACTGGGGCTCTGTATTCTTGCCTCTCTACTAAACCAATTATGTGTCAGGCACAGTACCTATTTAATGTGGGTTTATAAAGTAGGTTTTTTTTTTTTTTTTCTGTTTGCAGGTCTCTCACTGCTGTGGCCTCTCCCGTTGCGGAGCACCGGCTCCGGACGTGCAGGCTCAGCGGCCATGGCTCACGGACCCAGAAGCTCCGTGGCATGTGGGATCTTCCCGGGCCGGGGCATGAACCTGTGTCCCCTGCATTGGCAGGCGGCCTCTCGACCACTGCGCCACCAGGGAAGCCCTATAAAGTAGTTTTAAAACAATTTCAAAACAGTTTTCATTTCTCTCCACCACTGAAATCATGGTTTTGAAATTGGGTGGCCACATTTCCTTCTTCCCCATCAAACGCTCCTCAGCACCTTTGGGCTGCTCTCTCTAGTATGGAATTCTTTATTGAGAATGCTTTCCTAGGTAGTGATGTGGCACACAGCAGGCTAAGAGGACATACTCCTTCCTATTTCTTGACTCCGTCTTTGTGGCAACAGCAGTGGTGGCTGCAGTGGATTCAGTAGCCAACATACAGTTCTTTGTTCGTGTCCAGGAGCTACACACCCTAGAGCCGACTAGCCAGGAGACAGTTACTCAGATCAAGGCTCTTGGAGGCTCAATGAAGGGCATCACCCTGGAAAATCAAATGGTGCTCCTGGCAGGCATGCCTATGGAAGCTACCCTTGGCCAACGTGGGGTGGAGACCTTGACCACCCTGGAATTAGCTAGCTACGTGCTTGGAGGTAAAGTCCATTGTACCCTGGCTTGTGCTGGGAAAGTGATAAGCAAGACTCTCAAAGTGGCCAAAAAGTATGAAAAGGAAGGGTGGTGAGAGGAGAAGGAGATGCTGATGGGCTGGGTCAAGTGGCAGATGTACAACTGTCGCTTCATCAATATTGTACCCACTTTTGGCAAGAAGAAGGGTGTGCCAATGCTAACTCTTAAATCCTTTGTGATACCGTTTTTGTTCTAACAAAGACACTTGGTGCGGTTAAAAAAATACTTTCCTGGGCTTCTCTGGTGGCGCAGTGGTTGAGAGTCTGCCTGCCGATGCAGGGGACACGGGTTTGTGCCCCGGTCCGGGAAGATCCCACATGCCGTGGAGTGGCTGGGCCCGTGAGCCATGGCCACTGAGCCTGCGCGTCAAGAGCCCGTGCTCTGCAATGGGAGAGGCCACAATGGTGAGAGGCCCGCGTACCGCAAAAAAAAAAAAAAAAAAAAAAAAAAAAAAAAAAAAAAAACTTTCCTATCTTACAGTTCATTCCCTCTAGGTATAAGGTGGGTCCTTGCTCCTCTGACCAGCTTACAGATGTTCAAGGGTCTTTCAGGAAATATTTCAATCTGGTTCTAAAGAAGCAGCTCAGGATTGAGTGTGCTAGCTCAGTGTTCTCGTTAGACCATAGTCTTCAGTCTGGTGGCTAGATTGAATTCTCCAATCCTGAAGACCAAGGGACATGGAAATGATACTACCACCTGAACTGTTTAGTTGAATCTATTAATTCAGGCTTCCTCCTAGGTAGTTTAAATGAAAAAGTAGTGGGAATGACCAAAGAATGATCTCCAGTTAAAGATAGCTTAGCTCATTCGAGTAGCTCCCCACCTCAAATAAGACCTATGGCATTTTCTCCCAAGTAAGTTCCAGGATCCAGAGAACGCTTTCCATTCTAATCAGACAAGCTATTACCCAGAAAAGCTTAGCAATGATGGCAGAATATGCAAGCCCACTTTGTTGGGCTTCCTGGTTTACAAGTGGGAACCAGCTAATTTAGAAATCAGCAGTCTCTTATTAAAATGATGGAGACTTTAACACTGGAAGAAAGAAATCATGTTCCCAACAGGGAAGGTAGAAAACTAATGACAGCAAGGTTAAGTCAGGGCTCACCACTGTGTACCCCCTCAGTAGTCCAAGGGAAGGCTATTTGGCTAGCAAAAGCTGTGAATTATGACCACATAATAACAGCCAGGGGCTGTTGGTTACAAACTAAATAGGTTTGGTTTTTAGACATAGATGTGTCTACACATTGGCAAACTCTAGCTAAAATAGCCATATAGACTTTCTTTCCTTTGAACAAAGATACTTAAACACTAAACTGGAAACTTAAAAGAATGACAAAGCATGGATACTCTTTCACCCAAGCTCTCTTACATCAGAGAGACACACT
This sequence comes from Mesoplodon densirostris, assembly GCF_025265405.1. NCBI lineage: Eukaryota > Metazoa > Chordata > Mammalia > Artiodactyla > Ziphiidae > Mesoplodon > Mesoplodon densirostris. The sequence goes on along the minus strand of NC_082681.1, from coordinate 39,208,985 downwards.
AAGACATTTAAAGCATCACTTAAAACAACCCTGTACTTTTATGCAGAAAAGTTAAAAGATTTAGAATACAAATGAACTTTGGTCTTTGCTCCAGACTTGCTGTAAAACTCAGGGTAAATCATTGTTTTTTTTTTAATACATCAAGGTGAACCATTTTAAAGAATGAACAAAGTGCTAATGGCCTTAATATACAAAGAGTTTAGACAAACAGTAAGAAAAAGATGAAGATTCTAGTAGAAGAACGGGTTAAAAAATTAACAGTAGATACAATGGAGAAAAGAGAGCCTCTTCAATAAGTGGTTCTGGGAAAACTGGACAGCTAAATATAAAAGAATGAAATCAGAACACTCCCCAACACCATACACAAAATAAACTCAAAATGGATTAAAGACCTAAATGTAAGTCCGGACACTATAAAACTCTTAGTGGAAAACATAGGCAGAACACTCTATGACATAAATCACAGCAAGATCCTTTTCGACCCACGTCATAGAGAAATGGAAATAAAAACAAAAATAAACAAATGGGACCTAATGAAACCTCAAAGCTTTTGCACAGCAAAGTAAACCATAAAGAAGACCAAAAGACAACCCTCAGAATGGGATAAAATATTTGCAAATGAAGCAACTGACAAAGGATTAATCTCCAAAATTTACAAGCAGCTCATGCAGCTCAATATCAAAAAAACAACCCAATCCAAAAATGGGCAGAAGACCTAAATAGACATTTCTCCAAAGAAGATATACAGATTGCCAATAAACACATGAAAGGATGCTCAACATCACTAATCATTAGAGAAATGCAAATCCAAACTGCAGTGAGGTATCACCTCACAGCAGTCAGAATGCCATCATCAAAAAATCTACAAACAATAAATGCTGGAGAGTGTGTGGAGAAAAGGGAACCCTCTTGCACTGTTGGTGGGAATGTAAATTGACACAGCCACTATGGAGAACAATCTGGAGGTTTCCTTAAAAAACTAAAAATAGAACTACCATACAACCCAGCAATCCCACTACTGGTCATATACCCTGAGAAAACCATAATTCAAAAAGATACGTGCACCCCAATGTTCATTGGAGCACTATTTACAATAGCCAGGATATGGAAGCAACCTAAATGTCCATCAACAGAGGAATGGATAAAGAAGTTGTGGTACATATGTACAATGGAATATTACTCAACCATAAAAAGGAACAAAATTGTGCCATTTGCAGAGACGTGGATGGACCTAGAGGCTGCAATACATAGTGAAGTAAGCCAGAAAGAGGAAAACAAATATAGTATAATATGGCTTATATGTGGAATCTAGAAAAATGATACAGATGAACTTATTTGCAAAGCAGAAGTAGAGACACGGATGTAGAGAACAAATGTATGGATACCAAGGGGGGAAGTGAGTGGTGGGATGAATTGGGAGATTGGGATTGACATATATACACCAGTATGTATACAATAGATAACTAATGAGAACCTACTGTATAGCACAGGGAACTCTACTCAGTGCTCTGTGGTGACCTAAGTAAGAAGGATATCCAAAAAAGAGGGGCTACATGTAAACGTATAGCTGATTCACTTTACTATACACCAGAAACTAACAGAACATTGTAAAGCAACTATACTCCAATAAAAATTAATTAAAAAATTAACAGTTGATTCACAGAAAAATAAAACAAATTACTTATCATATGAAAAGATGTGAAATACCACTTATAATAAAAGAAATTCAAATGTAAAACAATAATGAGATAGTATTTTTTACCTGTCAGATTGACAAAGATGTTTTAAAGTTGATTTTTTTGCAGTCTGTGATTGCAAGGATGTGAGAAACAGGCACTTTCATATACTGTTGGTAGGAGATCAGTTTGGCAATATATATCAAAATTAAATAATGCACATAATCTGTGATTCCATAATCTTATTACTAGGAATTTGTTCAAAGACATATATACTTGAACACTTGTTCAAAGACATATATACAAGGATATTCATCACAGCATTGTTTAGAAAAACAAAAACCAAAACCTAAATATACTTGAAACAATTTAAATGTTCATTAATAGAGGACGGGTTAAATAAATAAGGCACATTTATATGATATAATACAGTATTGTCATTAAAAAGAATACAATAAATATAAATATCCTCACAGGGAACGATGTCCACAGTGCATTGCTAAGGAAAATAAAACAAGTTGCAGAACATTTGTGAAGAGATGTCTGTGTGTGTGTTTGTGTATATTTGTTTCTGCTTGAATATGCATAGAAAATACCTAGGAGGACATACCTATATCATTAATAGTGATGACTTGTGAGAGTGGAAATGGGATGTTTTTCTTCACATGCTTTTATACTCTTTTAATTCTTATAGTATTACTTTTATAGAAAAAACTCCAAAATAAACAAATGGATGTGGAGAAGGGTGGTGGTGACCTTGGACCCTGATACTTGAATAATTTCATACCTCAGTTTAAGAGTTAAGAAATAAGGGAGGGGAGAAAGTAAATATGACAAATATTCATTTTGGTTGGGTAGACAAAGCCCAAACTGTCTTAAACACCAGGTGTCTCAGTGGGGATAGAAGCCTTCCCTCTGCAGGCCCACTAGAACGTGGGGAGACAACTATCTGCCTATTTGATGACAACAGTATGGATTGGAGGATTTCTAGAGGTCATTTTTAGCCCCAAAGTTCTATCCACTATTCTGATACAGATAATGGAGCTGATGATGTCACAAACATCAAATCACTCCAGGTTGCCCTTGAAGAGCAGAGGGGTATTTGGAAATTACACTCTCCAGCTTCAGAGGTATTTGTTATGGGTCATCACCCCCCTTTTCTTGGGGAGGAGGCAAGGTGGTAGACTCACGAGAGATTTGTCATGGGACCAGCTTCTTTTCCTTCTCTGATTTGGATTTCTTTGGAAGGTTCTTTCAATGCTTTTTTAATATCTGGCTCTCGGCCCTCCTTTACTAATGGACAGGCAATAGCAATCCACTTGATAGCAAGGTGAACCAGGAAAATTTCCCTCATTCAAGCCCCTGGTAATCATGTGCTGATTACCTTCCCTCTACCGAGGACTTCAGAGGGCTGACATACTTCTTAGAATAGAGACTAGCTGCTGGATTGGGGTCACTTAATCCTGCCAGAGGTAACAAAGTGTGCATTTATCGGTAGGTCCCTGAATCTGGGATGGCCCTCACTAAGGTGGCTTTCCTTCTGACTCCAGAGACTTTCTGCAGATACAAAAAACCACTTCCTTCATCCTGTCTTGTCTGGTGGCTTCACTATCCTTCCAAGCCTAGGCTCGATTTATCAGTGACAATTCAGCATGGTTTGAGGGGTCATTAACCAACACTCTTTCCTCAAACTATCAACCCTGTGCCTGTATTTTGAACTCTATTCTATAGGAAATAAGGAGCAACTGTGGTCATTTGAGTGACGTGATCAGATACATATGCTCCCACATATACAGCACTTTCTTATCTCTCACAGCATTACACTTTGACTCATGGTATGTTTGCCTCTTCACTTAAATTAAGTTATTCAAAGGGACTTTGTATCCAACTGGGTGTGGGTGGCTGAAGGAGAGAGTGAAGATGAAGACATCTGCAAGGTTTCAAATCTACATAAATGAAAGGATAAAAGGAAGGGTAAAGGTGCCATCACCTGAGAAAGGATACACCGGATGAGGAAGAGGATTTGTTGGGCAAAATGAGGCTGGCATGAGGATTAACAACACAGACTCTGCTGCCAGACTGCCTAGGTTTGAATCCCAGTTTGTCCACTTACTAGCTGTATGAGCTTGGGAAAATCATTTAACCTCTTTGTGCCTTGATGTCCCCATTTGTAAGAATGGATAACAGTACTGGGTTGGCCAAAAATTTCATTCAAGTTTGTCCATAAGATGGTACAGAAAAACCTGAATGAACTGTTTGGCCAATGTAATATCCTGCGTCACAGGATGGTCATGAATATTGAATAAATTAATGTAGGTTTATGTACTGGTGCCTGGCACATAGTAAGTGCTAAATTAGTGTTTGTTAGTGTTTGACACAGGGAATTTCAATGTTTGGGGTACATTTAAAATGTATTTTGAAATTTTGAAAATAAATTATGGATCTTCTGATAGATATTGGGCTAGAAAAGGAAAAGTCACAGAACTCTGGACAGCATGGATATTGAAGCAAGAGAAAAGATAAGGATTTTGTAAAATAGACTAAGAGGCAGTGGTCATAGAGGGAGGAGGAATCAGGTAGGCTTTATATCCTGGAAACCAAGAGAGTTGTCAACAAATGAGATTAAAATGGGACACACATTGTACCTGTGAGTACGGGGAGGGGTTGGAAGAGAGGAGGGAGAGAGTGCCATTTGGGGAAGAAGATAGATAAAGGGAGAGAGAGTCAAAGATCAATATGGTCAGCTCCTCACAAATATTTTTGGAGGGGCAGACCTGTCCAAAAGGCCCCTGGGTGATCAGTGGGTCCAACTTCTTTCATCCCACATCACTCCTCTCTGCCCCAACTGCCAATCAGAGGACTAGTAGCAACCAGCTGGGATAGTGGAGAGTGTTCACCAAGGTCCCACCTAAGGAGCAGTTCAGCCAGTGGCCATACACTCATTCTCCTTTACTACAACTGGGATCAGAGGATAAAGAGGGAGGGCAGATGAGCACAGGAACCCAAGAACTACTGTTTCTGATAAGTGTCAGGGCCCACCTCACCCAGTGTCCTGACTCTGAGTCAGGTATCTGGGGCCTTCCTCCATGAGGTTAACAAGAGTCCCAGGCATTGCTTTCATCACCAGCCCTTCACGCCACCACCTACTGTGAACAGGCCACCATCATTCCCACTACCCACGTCATTGCTCATTCACTTCCATCTGACAAATGTCCCGTCCCCTTCTTTCTTCCTTTCCAGCTCAAAGTTTATTTCTTTTCTCAAATATTCCTCCCCTGAAAGCTCTTTGTCTACTTGTAACCAGAGTGGCCTTCTATATTGTCCACATCACACGTTTTGGATAATGTAACACATATTTCCTTGCACCGTTCTATTTCTGTCCCATGTTTGTTGTTGGCATATGGAAAGGAATCAGTACAAGGCAACATTCGGTGCTCTGGGATAGGACAGCTGGAAGGTGAGATGGGAGGAGAGTGCTGAGTTTTGCACTGATATTTCACACTTGAACGGAGTTTGCAACAAGAACCATAAGTTGAAAAAAACCAATATGATGAGGAGCCTGGGGTGAAAAGGAGACAGAAGATGGCTGTCCTCTAGATAACTGTGCATGTGAGGTGAGGGAGGAGGAGGCCTGTTATACACAGCTGAGATCCACCTACCCAGAGGAGAGGAGAACAGGAAACTCCCTAACTGGACATGTGTATGTGGGTCAGGGCCATATACAATCATGATCATGTGGCTACAGAAAGGAGGCCCTGTGCTGGTGGGAACCCTGAAGCGGGAGGGGGGGAGGTCAGTCATGGCTAAAAAACCTCATGTGTTTTTATTTAGTGACTTGCTTTTGAGATTATTTCATAGTCTCTTCCTTGTGAAGTATTATGCAGCTAGCTCCCTTGATCTACTTGGGACCAAGTTTAAATAATTATATTTTTCTTTCTGAAAGGTAAGCATCACTAGCTTAGGTTTTTTGTGTCCCTTGGAACACAGGAGGCCAGGCCCACTGAGGGGGCGGACTGGTTGGACAGCCTGTGCATGTCTTTTCTCCCCATGAGACTATCAATGTCTTGAGTGCACTCACTGTATCTTTCATTTTTATCATGAGGCATATGATTAGTACTCACACATACTTAGAAAATTGAAGAGAACTAAACAGAATGAATCATTTGCTGGAACTTTGTTATGAATGGGTTGTTTTAGATAGACACTACTTGTAGCTGCTTTGTTGATTTTCAGCTTTGTTGTAAGTGTTACTGCTTCTGATGATTACTCAGAGGCAGTGTGGGGTGGTAGAAATAGTGGCTCGGGAGACAGGAAGCATTTGTGCCAGTTCGAGCTCAGCTGAGTGACCCTGGACATGTCATTTCAGACCAAATGATCTCTAAACCCTATGATTCTGCTCTGTGAGTGAAGTAGGCCATGTCTACAAAAAGTCAGCACAGGTACAGGAGAGGAGAGACTTCACTTTATCAGTTTGGCCAATATGATGCCGTGCGGTCATTCTGACATTTTCTTCCAATGAAGTGGCTGATTTATTTTCTTGACTTGATTGACACAACCCATGTTTCCCCCCTAGAACTTTGACTTTGGAACAAAACTCATAGAATCAAAGCTGTGACTCAGATTATTATAGCGATAAATACCTATTGTTATATTGGGCAATTCAGGCAACAAAGACTTAATAATATTTTGTATTAATTCTAATGATATGAGTATCATTATTGAATGCTATGTGCCACAAATTATGCCAAATGTTAAAAAATAATTCTCGGGCTTCCCTGGTGGCGCAGTGGTTGAGAGTCTGCCTGCCGATGCAGGGGACATGGGTTCGTGCCCTGGTCCGGGAAGATCCCACATGCCGTGGAGTGGCTGGGCCCGTGAGCCATGGCTGCTGAGCCTGCGCATCCGGAGCCTGTGCTCCGCAATGGGAGAGACCACAACAGTGAGAGGCCCGCGTGCCAAAAAAAAAAAAAAAAAAAAAAAAAAAATTCTCATTTAAACCTCGCAACCACTTATGATGTAGGTAATATTAACCCCATTATACAGATAGGAAACTGATGCTCAATCAGGTCAAACAACTTTCCTAAGGTCATGCAGTCTGAACTCTTAGCCACTATGTGCTAGTGGGTGCTTAATACATATTTAAAAATGAATAAATGAGATTAGCCAGCAGGAGTTCTCAGCATGGCTTCAGCTAGTAGGAACAGGAACAGTACTGCCTCCCATGTATTGAGTATTCACTATGTCAGGCACCGTTCTAAGTAATATACATGGATTATTTCATTTAATTTTCACTAGAACTCTATGAGGTACGCTCCATTACTGTTGACATTTACAGATGAAGAAACTGAGGTTTGGAGTGATTAAGTGACTTGTGCAAGGAAGCACATCTACTAAAACTGCTAAGACTCCAAAATCTCTGTTCTTTCTACTACTCCAGGCTGCCTGTAAATAGAGTGACTTGTGCAGTTCTGTTCTTTACTTTCTGCTCTCCTGTTGAGTACTTGAGATTTATAGGCTAGACACTGTAGGCCGCTTGTTTTTTGCACCAGTCACCTTTTCCTAGGCCCTCAGTGTCCCCTCTACACTGTGCCATCTCTCTCTGGGACCAAGGATCAGATAGGGGAAGGGGTAAGTGGAGTGCTTTGTTGCTGATTTTCTACAATCTCAACACAAACACTTACCGGTGTTGTTGAGACAATCTCGCTAGCTCATCTGTGAGACCAATTTTAATTTGGAGCCATCTGCCACAGAAAAATGAATAATTATGGCAGAGCCCAGAGGGGCGGGCCCTGGGGAGAAGGTTGGCTTAGCCTCTTGCCACCTGCCTGCATTGATGCAAGTGACCAAGAAAGAAAATTCCTTGGGTGGGCTGTTGATGCAGAGGCCAGCAGTTCTACCTCCCTGTTGCTCAAATCCTTAGACTCCAGTGAACAATGAGGGATGAATGTGAGGTCATGGCAGCAGAAGAGGCTCTCCCTCTCACTGTACTGGTGGTGCCTTGTGGTGAGCACCACTTGCAAGCTGGTCTCTCCACACAATATGACAGGCTAAGTCAAACTGATGGAGTGAAGCTGAAAATAAGTCATTGAACTCTGTCTAGCATTAACTTTTGTTTCAGAAGACTTTAATATATCTTTATCTTATTTCTTCCTCACAACAGCCCTCTATATTAGGTAGGGGTGGGTATTGTGAGCTTCATTTTATAGATGAGGAAATTGAGTTGTAGGGTGATTCTATAACTGGACACTTGTAAAAGAACTTATGACTTGCCCAAGGTCACCCTGTTAGCTACAAGCTGGCTAGCACCTCAAACTCCAAATTAGAGTCTATCATTCTGTCTTCTAGACCAGTGGTTTTCCAGTTATGCTTGCTTCTCAGGGCCAAGGAGTTATGTGTGTGTGTGTGTGTGTGTGTGTGTGTGTAGAAGTGGGGCTTTTGGCCCTGACCTGCACTTAAACTAGGGCAGCTCTGCTTGGGTCTGTTTGTTTTACGTCTCTGTAGGATTTCATTTAATGAAAGACTCCGCTGCTGAAAATGTTTGAAAATTACTTGTCTAGGCTAGTATTTCTCATCGAAAGTGTAGTGGGTTGAACTGTATCCCCTCAAAAGATATGTTCAAGTCTTAACACCTGGTACCTGTGAATGTGACCTTATATGGAAAAAGGGTCTCTGCAGATGTAATCAAGTTGAAATGAGTTAGTCCTGGATTAGGGTGGGCCCTAAATCAAACAGCTGGTGTCTTTATAAGAGATAGGAGAGGACGATTTGGACACAACCACACAGACGAAAGGCACAGAGGAGAACCCCATATAATGATGGAGGTAGAGAATGAAGTGACGCAGCTACAAGCCAAGGCATGGAACAAATTCTTAGAGCCTCCAGAAGGAACCAGGCCTGTCAACACCTGCATTTCAGACTTCTGGCCTCTTGAACTGTGAGCGAATACGTTTCTTTTAAGCCACCTAGTTCACTGTACTTTGTTATGGCAGCCTTAGGAAATGGATACAGAGAGTCACATAGACCTCTTACCTAGAAACGGGTTGGGGGTGGGCTTATTAACATGCTGATTCCAGGCCCAAACCTCAAGATTCTAATTCTGTAGGTATGCAATGGGGCTCAGGAATCTGCATTTTGACAAGTTCTCCATATGCACAAAGCTTCGTCTTTGAGCTGGTTTTGATCATAGACAGACACAAGACTCCTCTCTGGATTGGAGCTGGATTTGCACCCCCTGCTGACGATGCTCCTCTAGTGGTTCCAAGAGTCAGTGGGCCAAAGGCGATAGGTTTCATGGACAAGCAATAGGCTGGTATTAAACCTTCTGTAGTCCAAAATTTTTTGAGAGACTACAGAGAATAATGAGAACTATTTAAGAGTGTTTTCCTCAAGGAACCACAAATCCCACAGGTGGCCAAAATCTAACCCTAAGGAAATAGGCTGTAGTGGTTAGGGAGTGGATGCTTCCAAGAGGGTCGGTGTTCTGGAGTAGCAAGAAGACCACAGAATAACACACACGCGCACACACGCACGGAGTCTTCTACTTGTTGTCTGGTGCAGGCAATTCTATCTGATAAAGCATCACCCTGGTTACTTTAAGATTTGGTACCCATTAAAAATGCAGGTGTCCATGTGAGTGATGATACTTGAAGCCAGGGTCAGCCATGTACGCCCAGCCTCCAGTCTTTATCTGAGAGCAGTTTTGATAGGCTAGAAGAGGAAGAAGAGCATGATGGGCTGGGGTAAGTGTACGGCAGAGGGGGTCTTACTGCCAACCTGAAGCCAAACTCCTTGCTCAATAAAGCCAAAGGGGGGACTAGTTTATCCACCCAAGATTGATGGAGGTCAGCTGTGCCTAATCCTTTGGTGAGCTGGGGGAGGGCCCCCATGAGAAGGGACAGGTGTTTGGATTCTGTGTGTGTGAAGAGTGCCTTCCTGAGAGTAGCCTGCCCAGCTGGACCCACGGTCCTTCAGGAGTCCTGTGTTTGCTCACATCCCTGCCTGCTCCCAGGTAAACAAATCTTGTTTCTATCTCCCAGAGAGGCAGGGCTCCAGCACTGTGGCAGCCTGTTGTTATAGTTACTGATATATGACTTACCACAGCAATTGTCAGAGCAATGGAAGAAAATGCAATTTAGTAGCGGCCGGTGGTGGGGTTTAGGAGAGAGGAGAAAGGGAGGAGAAGGCTGCTGAAGAGACTTGGGGATGGAGCTGATAGCTCTGTGGGTTTGTATATACAGTATGATGTACGGTGGACAAAGGAGGTCTTATATTGGTAGTGAGTCTGAAAGGCCCTTGGTGAAAAACAGCCTGTCCCTGATAGCTTCACCCAGGTTTCATATGCCTGACATTCTACCAGTGGTGTTTCATTCCTGTGAGTTAAACACTGCTTCTATCCAGGGGAGGTCATGCCTTAGATTGTACTTTCGAGTGGCTTTACCTGGCACCTTTCTTCCTCAGGGTTTTCCAGAGCAATGGGGAAAGATGGGAGAAAGGGTTGGCCATCAAATAAGGACTTGGCCTACTTTCCAAACTCAGATAGGGCTGCCATTGCTAGTCCCCTCTTTGCAAATTTCCTCTGTGCTCTCCCCTCTTTCAAAACAGTTATGAAGCTAAATGGGATTGAATATGAAAGTCCAGGATGTCTTGTCCAAGCAGCTAGCTATGTGCTTTTCTGGAAGATACACTTGACTCCTTCTTGTTCATCAGCAAGAATTTATCTATCACCCATTATATACTAGGCACTGGGTCAGGTGCTGATGGGGGATGCATGGAAACAGTTGGGCATTAGAGTATGCTTCACATTTAAGAAAGAATATAGTTACAGAGACTAGACATTTATACAAGTAAGGCTGACCAGTAGTACGTATTAGTGTGTGATTGGTGTCAAGTGAAGGGTAGAGCCAATGGCTACATAATCTCAGAGGTGGACAAGATCATGGAGCAGAGTAGCTGGGTAAGCCTTAGTTCAGATTAGCACATTAAATCACTCAGACACTTATCAGGGCTCTAGGGAAAAGGGGCCCAGAACAAATCAGTTGTGATGGGGATGGGGATGTGGACTGGGTAGGGAACATGCTTACACCTCTCTGCTTAGCTATATATCCAAATCCTATAGGCCTGTCCTTTCCAGAGAGGTCATCCATCCTCCACTCATCTATCCTGTCTCAGAACTCCTGTGCTGGGAGTTCTCAGATTTAACTCAGACTTCCAGGAGAGCAGGATAGCCTAGTGGTTAAGCAGGTGGGGTTAGGAAATAGGCTGCCTGGGTTTGAATTCTGGCTCTGACATTTATTGTGACCTTGAATAACTGACATAACCATCCAGTGGCTCAATTTGTCTCATCAGTATCATGGGGACAGTAATAATAGTGCCTGCCTAACAGAGTAGCTGAGAGGATTAAATCATGTAAAATGCTTAGCACAGTGTGGATGCATACTATTCATTCATAAAATAAATATTTACGGAGTGCCTTTGATATTGCAGGCACTTTCCCAGTGCTGGGATACAGCAGTGAAGAGAGATAAGGTCTCTTTCTTGGCACTGTGTTGAATGTTGATTCAGGCCCTTTACCCAAGGAACTTTTAATCTAGTACCTTGCTTTCTGCTCTATCAATTCCAATTCCTAGTCTGCGAGTTATCAGTTAGCTTATTTTCATTCCTTTTTGTTTAACTAGGCAAGTATTAAAGCTATGAATTCCCTTTAAACCCAGCTTTGGTCATGTCCCATAAGATTTGATGTTGAGTGTTTTCATTATCAGTATTTTTTAAGCACTTTGCAATTTTGGTTTTGGTTTGTACTATTTCTACTTTTTAATGTATTGTGGTATTCCATGTTTGATGACTGTATTTTCTTTGTTCCTACTACATGCGCCTACTATGCTCCAAAGGAAGAGAGACAGTGGAGACCTGTCTAACTTGAGGGGTTTAGAAGGGACTAAGGGGGAGACAGGACTAGAAAAGACCATTAATGAAGCGTATTGAGTGCTAGGCTTCATGGGCTGGTTTCTCTTCTAATGAAGAGACATTGGAGTCACTGAAGGGATGGACAGGAATGACAGGATTGTTATGCAATCTGGGAAAGAATAAGTCAGTATCATTGTTCAGGATGGCTTGAGAGAAAGAAAGAGGCTAGAGGCAGGGAGTCCAGATAGAAGTTTTCATGGTAGTATAGGACAGGGATTCTCAAACCCGAGTGGGCATCACAGTCCCCTGGAGGGCTTGCTGAGACACAGCTTGCCGGGCCCCACCCCCAGAGTGCCTGATTCAGTCAGTCTGTGGTGGCGCCAGAGACTTTTGCCTTTTCTAACAAGTTCCCCTGGTGATGCTAATGCTGCTGGTCCAAGAACCACACTTTGAGAATCACTCATGTAGGAGAGAGATGATGAGAAGCAGAGGTGCAGTGGTGGGAACTGGGCTAGAGAGGAAAGAAAGTATGTATCAATACAAGATATTGGGGGCTTCCCTGGTGGCGCAGTGGTTGGGAGTCTGCCTGCTGATGCAGGGGACACCGGTTCGTGCCCCGGTCTGGGAAGATCCCACATGCCGCGGAGCGGCTAGGCCCGTGAGCCATGGCCGCTGGGCCTGCGCGTCCGGAGCCTGTGCTCTGCAACGGGAGAGGCCACAATAGTGAGAGGCCCGCGTACCGCAAAAAAAACAAAAAAAAAACAAAAACAAAAAACAACGATATTGGGAAGGAAGAACTCACAGGGCTTGGGGATGGAGCATGGAGACAAGGCAGAGGAAGGACTCGAAGATGACTCCAGAGTGTCAAACCTAGGTGCCTCAGAGGACAAGAAAATCACAGAGGCAAACCCCTGAACGTCTAGGGGTGGAATGCATTTATATGAGTGGAACTGGAGAGGTGTGTAGGCCCCTGTATCCATTTGCATCTGTGCCATGGCACTCAAGTTGAAAGGCCTCCTGTCCTTCTTCAGGAGAGAGTGGGTGAGAAGGGGAAAGCTCAGGTCTGTGTTTGGTTTCTCCTTGTCCCCCCTTTCAGTGAGAAAGGAAATGAAGATATGGAGCAGGGTGTAGGGTGGGTAGAAGGAGCTTGACTGTTCTGGAAACAGAGAAGATGCTTTTAGGTCAAGTGTTGAAGGTATATGGGCAAGTACTAATAAGGAAAAAGCAAATGAGTAAAACTCAGTGTGGGCCATGTGGGGTGGCTCTAGGATCCTACCTGAGATCACTGATGCTATTCTTGAGAGCAGAGGGCTGCCATGATAGGGCTTCTCAACTGCAGCCCGCCTATAACCTTCCTTAGTTTCAAGGCTTCTGACCCTGCGGTGCTCTGTTGTCCCTGGCTACCTCCCCGGCTGTAGGAGCTTCTTACCTGCTTCTCTCCACTGGGCCGCCTGTAGCTGAGCAGAAGCTCCACAGCACCCACCACTTCCTTGCGGATGGCGTAGAGCAATGCGTCACCGACGTACACGCTGTGGTTCAGCAGTAGCTCCATGATCTCCAGGTTCTCATTCTCAATGGCAATGAGCAGGGCGCTCCGGCCCAGTGGGTCCATGCAGTTGATGTTGACATTGTAGTAGATCTCGGCCTCCTGGAGGGCCTGCTTCACAGTGGCATAGTCCCCCTTCTCCACAGCACTGAGGAAGGCCTTCTCCTCTGCAGAGAGCTCCGTCTCAGCCCTCACAATTTGCAGGGGGATTCGGTCTCTGTAGGGTGAGTAGTTGACCCTTTTGTAGTACAGCTGGGCCATGGTTCATAGCAATTTAGAAACCTGAATGAGGAGAGAGAGGGAGACCAAAGATATTCTTAGATACCTGCAGGTCTCAAGTGGCCAGTTATGGAGGCAGCCTTGCTAATGACTTGGAAAATCCTCACCTGTTTTTTTTTTTTTTTTTTGCGGTACGTGGGCCTCTCACTGTTGTGGCCTCTCCCACTGTGGAGCACAGGCTCCGGACACGCAGGCTCAGCGGCCATGGCTCACGGGCCCAGCCACTCCGCGGCATGTGGGATCTTCCCGGACCGGGGCACGAACCCGTGTCCCCTGCATCGGTAGGCGGACTCTCAACCACTGCGCTACCAGGGAAGACCCTCACCTGTTTTAAGGCCACAATCTTTCTCCTCTTGCAAAGGAGCACAGCAGAAAAAGCCCTGGCTTCTGGGTCAGAAAGACATGGGTTCAAATCCTGGCTTTACCAGGTCTGCGAACTTAGGTAAGTTACTCAAGCTCACGGTGCTTCAGTTTATTATTATTAAGCTTATCGATATTAATAATATTAATTGCACCAGGCTCCACACTAAACACTAATTCCCACCTCATAAAGCTACTGTGGGAGTTAAATGAGACAATGACTGATTAAAGCAACTGGCCCAGAGGAAACCTCCTGAGACATGGCACAAGTTAGTTTCTTCCTTCCCTTCTGCTGTCTGAAAATACTCGTGATAATACTTCTGACTGGTGATGCAAAGCTGGACCTCATGTTTGGCCAATTTCCTTTGGACCCTGGGCCTGTGGGCCTGTGCTAGTTTGTAGGATTACATTTGCAGCTGTCCCAGATGCAGATCCTGGACTGAAACACTGTTGTAGTGCTGACTGAAACATTCTTCTTACTGCTGCTCACTGGGGAAGGGGTATTGACTCCAACAGATTAAGCCACTACCCCCTCTGCCCACTCATGATTTTTCTCCTCCATGCTTCTAAACCAAGCAGCTGACAGATATGGGAATCTGTCTGATTCAATTATGAGAAGTGAACGGCCTGTTTTACATGTACCACATCTAAAGCCAGATTTTAACAGAAGTGATTTCAAAGCAAAACCTATTACTGAGTTCCTACAATATGTTTAACTTTCTCTGGGAGACCGAGAATAAAAGACAGACTTTGCCATTAATTGCATAGGATGAATCACAGTATAGAGCTCTTGCCTTGTAGTTTGCAGATTAAATTCATGCACATTCCTCATTGACTCCTTGTACTAGCCCTATAAGATGGGAATGGTTACCCTCCCCATGGGAGAAGATGAGGCTCAGACCCATTAGGTGATTGACTCTCCTTTCCCTTCCATCCTTGGGACCTCCAGAACCCTCTGGAAGCTGAGTTAGGATGAACCCATTTAAGTGTCTTTCATTACCGAACTGTTTTGCCAGCAAAAAGAAATGGAAATGTGATAAAGGGCCTCTTGTCTCATCTCCTGGATGTAAGAGAAGATGAAGATATGCAGCTTCCACAAACATTTGCCTTACTCTTCCAGGTAATTATATCTCTGCTTTGGCAGAGTGAGAGGCATATATTACACCAAGTGGCATTTGCAATTCATGTGCTTGTGATCTTCTGGGAAGTTGGTATTTGAAGGTTAGTGTTGCCTCTTGCCCTGAACAGGCCCAAATGACACATTTCTCTCTACATCCAACTCTCAGGAGAGCAGAGTGCTGCTTGGCTGTCTTGAGAAGCACTGATATTTTCTTGTGCTACTTTGAAGTAACTCAGCAATGACTAAAGGAAAGTGGCATTCAGAGGAAGCATTTGTCACTGAACAGCAAATTACTTTAATAATATTAATTGTAGAATGCCTCCTTGTCTCCGTTATAAAGAAAAAAGGGAGGAGAAAGAAGGGACAGTGTGACCTCCTGAAAAGAGACTCAACAACCCAATTCAGTTTATATTTATTTAATTAATCAATATGAACACAGTGGAAGCCTTCCATGTGCCTAGCACTGAGCTAGTCACTTTTGGAACAGAAGAAAGAAAGGGTCCCTGCCTTCGTCATCTCTCACCTGGACCATTCCGCCTCCTTATAATTAGTTATTCTGAATCCATTCTCCCCCCCTCCAGATCGTCTTCCACACCACCCCCAAGTTACCCTGTGAACCACAAATCTGATCCCATTTCACTCTCCTTGGTTAGTATCCTGCTGCTCTTGTGATGAAATCAACACTCCTTTCTGAGATCTACTAGGCCTTGGCTTGTGCTTACCTCTCCAATGTCATCTTAAGCCACTCTTTAACTCTTATCCACTATTCTTTAGCCCTGTGGAGCTTCTTTTGATTCTTCCAACATGCCAAGCTTTCTCCCACCTCAAGACCTTGGATCACCTCCTGGAATACTCTTCTCCGGCTCTTTTCATCTTTCAAGCCTCAACAAAATACCACCTCTTCAGAGAAGTCCCAATTAACTACCCTGTATTATAAAGTAGTTCCTTCATATTTTTCTCTCCATTGTAGCCTTTTCTCTTCCTTCTTGATGCTAATCAGAATTTCTAGTTACATAGACATATTTCTTTGTCTTCCTGGGTAATCGTCTGTTCAGTCCAATTTGCTTTAAAGCTCAAGTGCAGTTGCATCTGTCCTGTTTTTCACACCCTGGATACATATTTGATGAACGAATGAGTAAACCTTCCATGATATTCTCTCATCTCTCTCCATCTCTCCTCAAGTTCTAGCTGTGCTGAATCATGTTCTCTGAGTTGCCCTTTCATGACCGTGCGTTTGCATGTGGCTTCATCCCACCTTCTCCACTTAAATAACTTCTCTCTACTTCAGCATGTTGCTCATAGGTCCCCTTCTCCGTGAAGCCTTCCCCCAAGACCCTCAGAATGTTAGCCCATCTCCCTCTGAGTTCCCCACTGGCACTCAGATCACATTTCTCCAATGTCACTCAACTGCGTGTTTGTCTTCCTGCCATTCGGGTAGGAGTACCTTGATTCCTGCCTTCCTAGCACTTACACAGGCTCCGGAACATGATGGGTGCTCAACAGATGGATGTTTAATGAGCAAATACAATCTAGATGAGGAGGTTGGTGCAGCTACAGAATGAAGGGCTAAATTGTGTGCTACTGATTTGATGCTTTGGGATTTGAGAAAGGGCTCTGTGAGGCTGGAAGTCTCAGAGAAGGTTTTTTGGAGAAGGTAGCTATTACCCAGTCCTTGGAGGATGAATTTAGTGTAAAAATATGAGGGTAGTTCAGGTACCACACGAACAAAGGTGGTGAGATTGATCATAGCCTAGTTGGGAGATAATGGTGGGGGCATATTTTTAAGGCTATAATAGGATACAGGGATGAGAGGTAAACTAAAATTACAAGGCAATAGCTCAAAACCTCACTTTCCCCATATAAAAACAAATGACCATAGACACTTGTTGCCCATTTGCCACTTAAGGGGCTAACATGGAAGAGAAGGCTAGATGTCTTCTCATATGGTGTCACTTGTGGTGCTGGGCTAAGCATTATTGCTACAGGAAGGTCTCTGCCCACTTTAGCAAGGTGCAGCTTGGGGGGAAACCAAAGACAAATGTATCCCAGGGAAAGGTGAGAACAAAGGGAACTAACTCAATCGGTGCCCTATTGTGTGCCAGGCACTATGCCAGGAGCCAGTGCAATAAAATAATTATTACAGTTCTGAATAATTAATATGTCCTGGACACTGTGCCAGGTACTGGGGCAACACTAATCTACTACTGCTTCTAATAGAAATAATAATGAAAGCAACAAAAAGTACCATTCATTGAGCTCTCACTCTATGCCAGATGTGTGGGTTACAGTAGCAAAGAGAGAGGACAGTAAAATCACTGTAAATTTGTGACTTGAAGTGAGTATGATTGGATGATATATAGTCAATTCAGAGTCTAGTGTTACTTTTCACCTCTTGCATTTGAAATTAATCTGGTCTATTGCATTTCCAGTGGGCTGTGTTATGAGAAGCCTCATGGTAGAGAAAGCCTCTGTAGAGAAAAAAAATCTTTCCTCCAGATGTTTGCCTGAGATGTACTATTAGAGAGTCACTCCTTTGCTTTAAGGCACTACATCTCTAAAACTACCCCTGGAAGGAAAAATAAATCATGTGGCCAATAGCTATTAACACCTTAATGTGGATTCCTTGATTAGGAAAGTTGCTGTGGCCTTGGGAGTAAAGGGATACATGTGTAGAAGGACATGAAAGATGTGATGGAGGGGAAAGGAAAGGCCTGGAGATCTCTTTTATGGTTTCATGCCCACCTCTACACTACACGCTGATTGTGATGTAAAAATGGGTTCCCTATATTGTTTGTCTACATGCAGGCTTCTTTAGATGTCAAATGACTTTGCCTAGTTTCCTGCCCTCTGCCAATCCCCAAAGCTGGCGCCATTTGACCTTCACTTACAGCTTTAGCCTCAGCCTTGCTCCAAGATCTGAGGCTAATTCTTTCTCCATATGCTTGCTGTTAGTCCTACTCTGTCATTATTCTGAGAATAAGTAACTAATGATGGAATTTCTGGCATCTCTTGAAGATGGGTTATAGGGAAGTTTCCCTTCCATCACCCATTACCTTTATACTTGGCAAACTGCACTCATCTGCCATTAACCTTAGCCAGGAGGTGAGGCTGGCTTTCCCATCATTATGCACTGGCCTTGAGGTGTATCCTTAACTGAATGAAGTGAAACCAGCCAGCACTTCATGCCATTCTACGAGTGAACCCTACTCCCAGTGTAGTCCCCCAAGCATGAAAGATTAGGAATGGTGAATCAGGCTGCCTCAGGGGGCTTATCATGTTCCTTCTTTTCTGTGCTGCTAGCCAGAGGAGTTTGTCTAATAGGATCTGTGACATTTGTGGTTTTAAATGATGCAATTTAAAGAGCTACATCAATGGGCTGGGCAGGAGGCCAGGATGTAAAGTATTCTCACTAAATCCCAGCCCAGATCGTTGCCCAGCTCAGGACTTTGTCTGTGAGGAGGAAAGCCTGGCTTTCCATGTAACTAAAAAAATGGTGCCTTTGGAAGGACATGGGATCTGTGTGTGGCTTGCCCTCTGTGCCATGAGGATTGAGTTTGAATGGTGAAACCCTTGTGACGTCTTGCCCTTATCCAAGCTTATCTGTCTACCTGTCCATCTCTTCAGAGTCCTTTAAGGAAAGTCAGTTTAATTTGATAAACTTGTACAATCTCAAGTGGATAATAAACATTCAATGAATATGTACCAGGCACTGTGATAGAAGATGATGATAACAGCTAGGTTGCTTAAAGCCATACCTCATCTAGTAAAAAAATTACATTTGAACAAGAACCTTGAATGCCCAATCCAATGAGTGACTAAAGTGGAAACTTCATGCACATAGCCACAGGGGTGGGCTGGTCAGAGGAAGCTTATGTGTAGGTACCTGTGTGTGTGTTTGTGTGTGTGTGTGTGTGTGTGTGTGTGTGTGTGTGTGGATTTTGAGAGCATTTTGACTCCTTTAAGAATACCACTTTTAGAACTTCCTAATTTTAATGTAGTAACACTAATCTTTCCCAGAAAGGTCCAGATCTTGAGCCTCCTACAAGGGACCTCAAAGGTCATCTAGAATAATCCCCCGTCCAGTGAAAAAATCCCCTTGACAATATCCTTGTTATGTGAGTGTTCACTTAATGAGCACCTCCACTGATGAGAAACTCACCACTTTCTCACCTTCATGGTGAGTGCTGACATTCAGCAAATGCTGGTTTATGTCCCGCTGAAATCACCCGCCTACAGCTTCTATTCCATGGCCCCAGTTCTGCTCTCTAGAGGAGTATCGAGCAAAACTCTCTTTTCTTCTATTCAACAATCCTTCATGTGTTTGATTTCAGCTCTCAGGTTTCTCTCTGCCCCCAGGAGTCTCCCCTTCTCTAGAATTATGAGCATCCTAGTGGTCTGATTCTAGTTATACTATACTTTGCTTTTCTTAAAGTATGCTGCTCAGAAATGAACACAGTTCTCTAGAATGGTCAGGCCAAGACAGATTACACTGTGGCTGTTTTTTTCTTCATTTCTCATTCAGCAATATCAAGACACCATAATATCTTGTTTCAAAAGGCACTTTAGACCATCCTGCATAGTGGTGTGTTTGTAGTATTATGCTTTTCATTTGTATAAATCTTATCAATCCAATAATTTCATTAATTTATAAATACTAAATTAACATGAAGCACTTATCATGTGCCAGATACTGTGTGTGCTAAATGCTTCACATACATTATTTAAATTATTCCTCACTTTCAGGCAGTTACCATTATTATCTCCCACCTCACAGATAAGGAACCTGAGGCACAGGCACAGAGAGGTTAAGTAATTTGCTTAAGTTCACATAGCTAGTAAGTGGTGGAAAGGGGATAAGAGCCAAGCTTCTGACTCTAGAGTCTACATTCTGAACTACTTCAATAAAGGTAGATTCTTTTGTATGCTCCATAATGCTTATAATAGTGCCAGGAATAGTAGATATTCGATGTTTCAGTTTAATACTTGTTATGCAACTAGTATTTGTCATGGCCAGAACACTTGGTGGTAGGGAATACAAATATACATATATAAATGACCTAGCCCTTGTCTTCAAACATTTCCAAGTCCAGAGGGAGGGATAAAAATGAAAATAAGTTAAATGTACTATGGTCTGATATGGAGTCTAATATATAGTAGGGACACTATATAGTAGGAGGAAGTGTTTAACTCTACCTGGGGATAAAATTGAAGAGAAATATTTGAGCTATGTCTTAAAGAGTTGGTAAGAGTTTGCTAGACAGCAACGTAAGGATGGTCATTCTAGCGGACGGACACAGCAGATGCTCAGGTGTGGGTATATAAACCACAATGGTATTTTATTTTTATTGAAGTATAATTGCTTTACAATGGTGTGTTAGTTTCTGCTTTATAACAAAGTGAATCAGCTATACATAAACATATATCCCCATATCTCCTCCCTCTTGCATCTCCCTCCCACCCTCCCTATCCCACCCCTCTAGGTGGACACAAAGCACCGAGTTGATCTCCCTGTGCTATGTGGCTGCTTCCCACTAGCTATCTGTTTTACATTTGGTAGTGTATATAAGTCCATGCTACTCTCTCACTTCGTCCCAGCTTACCCTTCCCCCTCCTCGTGTCCTCAAGTCCATTCTCTATGTCTGCATCTTTATTCCTGTCCTACCCCTAGGTTCTTCAGAGCCATTTTTTTTTAGATTCCATATATATGTGTTGGCATACAGTATTTGTTTTTCTCTTTCTGACTTACTTCACTCTGTATGACAGTCTCTAAGTCCATTCACCTCATTTTAAGAGAACATTGGCTATCTTTCTATTCTTCAAAACTCTCAAGCATGTGATCACCTTGGGACCTTAGTGCATGTGGTTCACTGCCTATAATCCTCTTCTACTAGACCTTCAGTTTCCTTCTTATCATGTAGATTTCAGATCAAATGTCATCTTTTCAGTATGCCTCCCAAGAACACATTTCTAATGGAGCAAGTCTCTTCATGTCACCCTCTTCTCATTATACAGACTTGATTTTCTTGAAGAACTTATTACTATTTGAAATACTCACATTTTTGTTTATTGTTTTAACATCTAGTTCCCCCAAACAAAATGTAAACTCCATAGTAGCAAGAACCTTCTCTTTCATGTTTACTACTCTATATACAAAACCTGGCACATAGTAGACTCTCAATAGATATGTATTAAATTACTACATGAAACAGTGCTAAGGATAGAGATGGGGGAATGCTCTGTCAGTAGAGCTCTGCTTTTTCTTTTCTGTTTTTTTTTTTTTTTTTTTGCCACACCGCACGGCATGTGGAATCTTAGTTCCCTGACCAAGGACTGAACCCGTACCCTCTGCATTGGAAGCATGAAATCTTAACCACTGGACCGCCAGAGAAGTCCGAAGCTCTACTTTTTCTTGTATGTTTAACCTCCTCCCCTCCATGCAGCCAAGTGATTAGGCAAGAAGCCACCCTTTCACCTCAAGTAAAGAGCCTTAATTAGTCTAAGACTAAGTCAATATTGGTAATTCCATTTCTTTGGGCAGTGATTTACCTAGATTTGAGCAGTTGGTACAGTTCTACCCAATGAGATGTACTAGAGGGCTTCTGGGAAAAGTTACTTTGTTCTTAAAAAGAGATATAAAAAAAAGAAATATTTCCCCTTTTTGCCTCTGAATGTTGTCATTTGCACGTGACACCAAAGACTTTGGTAGCCATCTGGGGACTATGAAGAGAGCCAACCTAAAAGATGCAGCCTCCACATTGAGAATGGCATAAATTGGGTCCTTTGTGATGTCTTTGAGCCATTGAATTAACCAATCTGGAAGCTGCTCAACCTCTAGACTTCTAGTTCTGTGAGATGAAAACCCCCTTTTTGTTAACCCACTTTTAGGCATGTTTTTCTGTTACAAGAAGCTGAACACAACCTAAGTGATAGCATTTTCTGGAAAATTAACAAAATTAAACCACGAACAAATAGAAAACCTGAGCATATTAATAATCATAGAGGATATTAAAATAGTTTGAAATATCTACCAATTAAAAGTCATTCACCTCAAGAGACACCAAGGAAAGCACAGCAGAAGGAAAGAAATAAACGGGTCCTTGATGACATATTGTGTTGTAGGATCAAGCTTCACCTGAAGCCAGTCAGCCTGTGGACTTCTCATTCATGCATACTTTGGAGATATTGTGGGTTTGGTTCCAGGCTTCCACAGTAAAGCAAATATTGCAATAAAAGATACTGAAGAGATGAGACCTTAAGTTTTGAGAAGAGTGAGCAAATGTAGGACCTGTGGACTAATGACTGGAGATTGGTTGAAGATGGCAAAGTAGAAGGACATGCTATCACTCCCTCTTTTGAGAACACTGGAATCACAACTAACTGCTGAACAATCATCAAGAGGAAGACACTGGAACTCACCAAAAAAGATACCCCACATGCAAAGACAAAGGAGAGGCTTCAATGAGATGGTAGGAGGGGCACAATCACAATAATATCAAATCCCATAACTGCTAGGTGGGTAACTCAGAAACTGGAGAACACTTATACCACAGAAGTCCACCCACTGGAGTGAAGGTTCTGAGCCCCACGTCAGGCTTCCAAGCCTGGGAGTCTGGCAACGGGAGGAGGAATTCCTAGAGAATCAGACTTTGAATGCTAGCGGGATTTTACTGCAGGACTTCGAAAGGACTGGGGGAAACAGAGACTCTACTCTTGGAGGGCACACACAAAGTAGTGTGTGCATTGGGACCCAGGGGAAGGAGCAGTGACCCCATAGGAGACTGAACCAGACCTACCTACTAGTGTTGGAGGGTCTCCTGCAGAGGTGGAGTGGGGGGCTGTGCCTGGCCATGAGGACAGGGACACTGACAGCAGAAGTTCTGGGAAGTACTCCTTGGCATGAGCCTTCCCAGAGTCCGCCATTAGCTCCACCAAAGAGCCCGGCTAGGCTCCAGCATTTGGTTGTCTCAGGCCAAACAACCAACAGGGAGGGAACCCAGCCACACCCATCAGCAGACAAGCGGATAAACTTTTACTGAGCTCGGCCCAGCAGAGCAACAGCTAGCTCTACCCACCACCAGTTCCTCCCATCAGGAAACTTCCACAAGCCTCTTACCCTCATCCACGAGAGGGCAGACAGCAAAAGCAAGAAGAACTACAGTGCTACAGCCTGTGGAACAAAAACCACATTCACAGAAAGATAGACAAGATGTAAAGGCAGAGGGCTATGTACCAGATGAAGGAACAAGATAAAACCCCAGAAAAACAACTAAATGAAATGGAGATAGGCAACCTTCCAGAAAGAGAATTCAGAATAATGAGAGTGAAGATGATCCAGGACCTTGGAAAAAGAATGGAGGCAAAGATCGAGAAGATGCAAGAAATGTTTAAAAAAGACCTAGAAGAATTAAAGAACAAACAAACACAGATGAAAAATACAATAACTGAAATGAAAACTACACTAGAATCAATAGCAGAATAATTGAGGCAGAAGAACGGATAAGTGACCTGGAAGACAGAATGGTGGAATTCACTGCTGTGCAACAGAATACAGAAAAAAGAATGATAAGAAATGAAGACAGCCTAAGAGACCTCTGGGACAACATTAAATGCAACATTCGCATTATAGGGGTCCCAGAAGGAGAAGAGAGAGAGAAAGGACCCGATAAAATATTTGAAGAGATTATAGTAGAAAGCTTCCCTAACATGAGAAAGGAAATAGCCACCCAAGTAGAGGAAACGCAGAGTCCCATACAGGATAAACTCAAGGAGAAACAGGCCAAGACACACAGTAATCAAATTGGCAAAAATTAAAGACAAAGGAAAATTATTGAAAGCAGCAAGGGAAAAACAACAAATAACATACCAGGGAACTCCCATAAAGCTAACAGCTGATTTCTCAGCAGAAATTCTACAAGCCAGAAGGGAGTGGCATGATATACTTAAAGGGTTGAAAGGGAAGAACCTACAACCAAGATTACTCTACCCGGCAAGGTTCTCATTCAGATTTGATGGAGAAACCAAAAGCTTTACAGACAAGCCAAAGCGAAGAGAATTCAGCACCACCAAACCAGCTTTACAACAAATGCTAAAGGAACTTCTCTAAGTGGGAAACACAAGAGAAGAAAAGGACCTACAAAAACAAACCCAAAACAGTTAAGAAAATGGTCATAGGAACATACATATGGATAATTACCTTAAACGTGAATGGATTAAATGCTCCAACCAAAAGACACAGGCTTGTTGAATGGATATAAAAACAAGGCCCATCTATATGCTGACTACAAGAGACCCACTTCAGACCTAGGGA
This sequence comes from Mesoplodon densirostris, assembly GCF_025265405.1. Classification (NCBI taxonomy): domain Eukaryota; kingdom Metazoa; phylum Chordata; class Mammalia; order Artiodactyla; family Ziphiidae; genus Mesoplodon; species Mesoplodon densirostris. Next base: position 39,184,794 of record NC_082681.1, on the reverse strand, counting down.
CACATACAGACTGAAAGTGTGGGGATAGAAAAAGATATTCCATGAAAATGGAAATCAAAAGAAAGCTGGAGTAGCAAGATTCATATCAGATAAAATAGACTTTAAAATAAAGAATGTTACAAGAGACAAGGAAGGACACTACGTAATGATCAAGGGATAAATCCAAGAAGAAGATATAACAATTATAAATATATATGCACCCAACATAGGAGCACTTCAATACATAAGGCAACTGCTAACAGCTATAAAAGAGGAAATCAACAGTAACACAATAATAGTGGGGGACTTTAACACCTCACGAACACCAATGGACAGATCATCCAAACAGAAAATTAATAAGGAAACACAAGCTTTAAATGGCACAAGACCAGATAGATTTAACTGATATTTATAGGGCATTCCATCCAAAAACATCAGATTACACTCTCTTCTCAAGTGCGCATGGAACATTCAGCAGGATACATCATATCCTGGGTCACAAAGCAAGCCTCAGTAAATTTAAGAAAATTGAAATCATATCAAGCATCTTTTCTCACCACAACGCTATGAGATTAGAAATGAATTACGGGGGAAAAAACGTAAAAAACACAAACACATGGAGGTTAAACAGTACATTACTAAATAACCAAGAGATCACAGGAAATCAAAGAGAAAATCAAAAAATACCTAGAGACAAATGACAATGAAAGCACCACGACCCAAAACCGATGGGTTGCAGGAAAGCAGTTCTAAGAGGGAAGTTTATAGCCATACAGGCCTACCTCAAGAAACAAGAAAAATCTCAAGTAAACTATCTAACCTTACACCTAAAGGAACTAGAGAAAGAAGAACAAACAAAACCCAAAGTTAGTAGAAGGAAAGAAATCATAAAAATCAGAGCAGAAATAAATGAAATAGAAAGAAAGAAAACAATAGCAAAGATCAATAAAACGAAAAGCTGGTTCTTTGAGAAGATAAACAAAATTGATAAACCATTAGCCAGACTGATCAAGAAAAAGAGGGAGAGGACTCAAATCAATAAAATTAGAAATGAAAAAGGAGAAGTTACAACAGACGCCACAGAAATACAAAGCATCCTAAGAGACTACTACAAGCAACTCTATGCCAATAAAATGGACAACCTGGAAAAAATGAACAAATTCTTAGAAAGGTATAACCTTCCAAGACTGAACCAGGAAGAAATAGAAAATATGAACAGACAAATCACAGGTAATGAAATTGAAACTGTGATTAAAAATCTTCCAACCAGGCTTCCCTGGTGGCACAGTGATTGAGAGTCCGCCTGCCGATGCAGGGGACACGGGTTCATGCCCCGGTCTGGGAAGATCCCACATGCCACAGAGTGGCTGGGCCTGTGAGCCATGACCACTGAGCCTGCACTTCCGGAGCCTGTGCTCCGCAACGGGAGAGGCCACAACAGTGAGAGGCCTGAATACCACACACACACACACAAAACTTCCAACAAACAAAAGTCCGGGACCAGATGGCTTCACAGGTGAATTCTATCAAAAATTTAGAGAAGAGATAAGAACCATCCTTCTCAAACTCTTCCAAAAAATTGGAGAGGAAGGAAAACTCCCAAACTCATCCTATGAGGACACCATCACCCTGAATACCAAAAAAAAAAAAAAAACTACAGAAAAAGACAATTACAGACCAATATCACTGATGAATATAGATGCAAAAATCCTCAATAAAATACTAGCAAACAGAATCCAACAACACATTAAAAGGATCATACACCATGATCAAGTGGGATTTATCCCAGGGATGCAAGGACTCTTCAATATATGCAAATCAATCAATGTGATACACCATATTAACAAATTGAAGAATCAAAACCACATGATCACCTAAATACATTCAGAAAAAGCTTTTGACAAAATTCAACACCCATTTATTATAAAAACCCTCCAGATAGTGGGCATAGAGGCAACCTACCTCAACATAATAAAGGCTGTATACGACAAACCCACAGCAAACATCATTCTCAATGGGGAAAACTGAAAGCATTTACTCTAAGATCAGGAAAAAGACAATGATGTCCACTCTCACCACTATTATTCAGCATAGTTTTGGAAGTCCTAGCCATGGCAATCAGAGAAGAAAAAGAAGTAAAACGAATACAAATCAGAAAAGAAGAAGTAAAACTGTCACTGTTTGCAGATGACTTCATACTATACATAGAGAATCCTAAAGATGCTATCAGAAAACTACTAGAGCTAATCAATGAATTTGGTAAGGTTGCAGGATACAAAATTAATGCACAGCAATCTCTTGCATTCCTATACACTAATGATGAAAAATCTGAAAGAGAAATTAAGGAAACACTTCCATTTACCATTGCAACAAAAAGAATAAAATACCTAGGAATAAACCTACCTAGGGAGACCAAAGACCTGTATGCAGAAAACTATAAGACACTGATGAAAGAAATTAAAGATGATACCAACAGATGGAGAGATATACCATGTTCTTGGATTGGAAGAATCAATATCGTGAAAATGACTATACTACCCAAAGCAATCTAGAGATTCAATGCAATCCCTATCAAATTACCAATGGCATTTTTTACAGAACTAGAACAAAAAATCTTAAAATTTGTACGGAGACACAAAAGACCCTGAATAGCCAAAGCAGTCGTGAGGGAAAAAAACTGAGCTGGTGGAATCATACTCCCTGACTTCAGACTATACTACGAAGCTACAGTAATCAAGACAATATGGTACTGGCACAAAAACAGAAATATAGATCAATGGAAAAGGATAGAAAGCCCAGAGATAAATCCATGCTCCTAAGGTCAACTAATCTATGACAAAGGAGGCAAGGATATAAAATGGAGAAAAGAGAGTCTCTTCAATAAGTGGTGCTGGGAAAACTGGACAGCTACATGTAAAAGAATGAAATTAGAATACTCCCTAGCACCATACACAAAAATAAAGTCAAAATGGATTAGAGACCTAAATATAAGACCTTGCACTATAAAACTCTTAGAGGAAATCATAGGAAGAACACTCTTGGACATAAATCACAGCAAGATCTTTTTTCATCCATCTCCTAGAGTAATGGAAATAAAAACAAAAATAAACAAATTGGACCTAATGAAACTTCAAAGCTTTTGCACAGCAAAGGAAACCATAAATAAGACCAAAAGACAACCCTCAGAATGGGAGAAAATATTTGCAAATGAATCAACAGACAAAGGATTAATCTGCAAAATATATACACAGCTCATACAGCTCAATATTAGGGAAACAAACAACCCAATCCAAAAATGGGCACAAGACCTAAATAGACATTTCTCCAAAGAAGACATACAGATGGCCATGAAGCACATGAAAAGCTGCTCAACATCACTAATCATTAGAGAAATGCAAATCAAAACTACAGTGAGGTATCACCTTACACCGGTTAGAATGGGTGTCATCAGAAAATCTACAAACAACAAATCCTGGAGAGAGTGTGGAGAAAAGGGAATCCTCTTGCACTGTTGGAGGGAATGTAAATTGATACAGCCACTATGGAGAACAGTATCGAGGTTCCTTAAGAAACTTAAAATAAAATTACCATATCACCCAGCAATCCCACTATTGGGCATATACCCAGAGAAAACCGTAATTCAAAAAGATGCATGAACCCCAATTTTCATTGCAGCACTATTTACAATAGTCAGTTCATGGAAGCAACCTAAATGCCCATCGACAGACGAATAGATAAAGAACATGTGGTACATATATACAATGGAATATTACTCAGCCATATAAAGGAAAGAAATTGAGTTATTTGTAGTGAGGTGGATGGACCTAGAGACTGTCCTACAGAGTGAAGTAAGTCAGAAAGAGAAAAGCAAATATCATATATTAACGCATATATGTGGAACCTAGAAAATGGTACAGATGAACCGGTTTGCAGAGCAGAAAAAGAGACACAGATGTAGAGAAAAAACTTATGGACACCAAGGGGGGAAAGCAGCAGTGGTGGGGGGAGTGGTGTGATGAATTGGGAGATTGGGATTGACATGTATACACTGATGTATATATAATGGATGACTAATAAGAACCTGCTGTATAAAAAAATAAATTAAAAAAAATTACGTAAAAGTCATTCACCTCAAGTGGTTTCACAGTTGTATATAGAGCTTAAAAAATGTAGATGGTTATCTTGATATTAAAACTATTTTCAGATTATAGAAAAAGGAAGAACACTCCTCAATTAATTCTACAGAGCTAGCATAATCTTTTTTTTTACATGTTTATTGGAGTATAATTGCTTTACAATGGCATGTTAGTTTCTGCTTTATAACAAAGTGAATCATTTATACATATACATATGTTCCCATATCTCTTCCCTCTTGCATCTCCCTCCCTCCCACCCTCCCTATCCCACCCCTCTAGGTGGTCATAAAGCCCTGAGCTGATCTCCCTGTGCTATGCGGCTGCTTCCCACTAGCTATCTATTTTATGTTTGGTAGTGTATATATGTCCATGCCACTCTCTCACTTTGTCACAGCTTACCCTTCCCCCTCCCCATATCCTCAAGTCCATTCTCTAGTAGGTCTGTGTTTTTATTCCCATCTTACCCCTACGTTCTTCATAACATTTTTTTCTTAGATTCCATATATGTGTTAGCATACGGTATTTGTCCTTCTCTTTCTGACTTACTTCACTCATAGTATAATCTTAATGCCAAAACCTGATAATGACACTACAAAATTTCAACCATGAAAATAATTCTAAAAATTATAAATAAAATATTAGCAAATGAAAAGCAGAAGTGAATTGAAGAATAATACATTATGACCAAGTGGAACTTATCCTAAGCATGCAAGCAGGGTTCAATATGAGAAAATTTTCAATACAGTTAGTAAATAAGTCAACCACTTAAAGGAAAGAAAACATGATTATATCAGCAGATAAAAAAATTGATATAATTCAGCACCTATTTATTTAAAAAACTAAGTAAAATTGGAACAGAAGTAAACTACCTATACACAAAAGACTATTTACCTCAAATTAATAATAAATATCATAATAAATTGTGAAAGACTGGACCCACTGCCATTAAAATCAAGAATGCCATTATCAGCTCTGTTATTCAGTTTTAAGGTTACGACTAATGTAATAAGAGAAGGATGTGAAAATATTATAAACATTTAATACAGGAGGCAAAATTACCTTTATATGCAGATAATATAATTGTATAATAGAACACCCAAGAAAGTTTACAAAAACCTGTTAAAACTGAGAAGAGACTTTGGTAAGGTCACATAATGCAAGAAAAAAATACAAATATCAATAGCTTTAAAATTTTATAGCAGTAATAATCATCATCACTCAGAAAGTAAAAAGGAAAAATTCAGTGCAAAATAGTGACAACATCTTAAGACATCCAGGAATAAATTTACCTAGAAAGAACAGGATTCATGTAAAAGAAGTTAATGAAGGAGAGAATAGGAAAGTACACTATGTTGCTGAATAGAAAGACTCAACCTAATAAAAGTATAACTTCTTCCCAAATTAAGAGATAAATTACAAAACTATCCCATTTGGGTTTTATATGCACTTGGGAAAAAATTAAAGTTAAATGAAAGGATAAATGTATAAAAATTTCTACAAAAATTTTGATTAAGTAAAAAAGGACATTATGAAAATTGGCAGAGTAGGGAACTTCAAAAACCCATCTCTCCACTAATGCAATGATTAACCTAGCAAAACCCATCAGTTCAAATCAGCCTTTTCTGAACTCTGGAATCTAATAAAAACTTATAATAAGTAGTGCTTAATGAAGAAAGAAGCTACTAAGTTTTGGTAAGAGAGTTTTGTGGCATTTTTACTGAACTGCTTACCATCCCCCACTCCTTAGCTGGGAGATAGCCATGGGGACCGTGGCTCATATTCCTAGTGTGGCTTGCTGGTGCTGGGAAGAGGAAAATATGGATTTTGTTCTCAAATAATTGTGATAGTATGTTTTGACTGGTCAGTACATAGGTATTGAATTTCTTTGTGGAAAAAGAGGAATCAGCTCAGAGGATTGCCTTTTTTTTTTTTACACCTGTTGGAATTTTCCCAGAGTTGGATTAGCTTCCCCAGCAGTGTTAGCCAAATGCAGAACAGCAGATTTGAGAAAGTAGAAGAAAGAATTAATGAAAGTGAAGATATATACATTGAAAATTTCTAGTCTGAGGATCAGAAAATAAAAAAGAATGAAGAGAAATGAATAGGACATCATAAGTATGTGAGACACTATCAAGTATACCAACAGATGCATAATGGGAGTCCTAGAAGGAGAGGAGAAAGAGAAAGTGGCAGAAAGTATATTTGAGGAAATAATGGCCAAATACTTCCAAAATTTGAGGAAATGCATGAATCTACACCTCAAAGAAGGTGAACAAATTCCAAGAAGGTTAAATTCAAAGAAATTCCACACCAAGACACATAATCAAACTGTCAAATGACAAAGATAAAGAGAGAATCAGGAAAGCAGAGAGAGAAGCAACTGGTTACAGACAAGGGATCCTAATAAAAATTAACAGCCAATTTCTCTTCAGAAACCATGGAGGCAGTGGGTTGATACATTTAAAGTGTTGAAAGAAAAAAAGAAAAACCTCTCTACCAAAATTTGATATCCTGCAAAACTACCCGTTAAAAATTAAGGTGAACTTAAGACATTCCCAGATAAACAAAAGCTGAGGAAGTTCATTGCCAGTAAACCTGCCTTATAAGAAACCCTAAATGGAGTCCTTCAGGCTAGATAGTAATTCAAAGTCATATGAAGAAATAAAGAACACGGGTAGAGGTAACTACATAGCTAGGTATAAAAGCCACTATTATTGTACTTTTGGTTTAGAAGTTTTCTTTTTTTTTCTTTATGATTTAGAATACAAATGCATAGAACAAAAATTATAATTCCATGTTAATGGGCACATAATATATAGAGATGTAAGTTGTGACAATAACAACATAGAGGAGGAGGGATGGAGCTGCATAGGAAAATAATTTTTTATATTATTGAAGCTAAGTTATTATTAATTCAAACTAGCTTGCTATAAACTGAAGATGTTAATTGTAATTCCCAAGGTAACCACTAAGAAAATAACTAAAAACATATATAGAATAAGAAATGAGAAGTGAATCAAAATGATATACTACAAAAAATCAGACACAAAAGAAGGCCATAATGAATGGAGGAACAAAAACTATATATAAGACATATGGAAAACAAATAGCAAAATGTCAGAAGTAAGTCCAGTAATTATAATTTGAAGGATTTGGGTGAGGGCAATGGATGTAATGATGTTCTATTTTGACATGTTGGTGTTTGAGGTGTTTTTTAATTTTTCTGGGCATCAGGAAGGAGAGATCCAGTCAGCATGTGGAGCACAGCATTGGGATCTGGTGATATAGAATTGGGAGTCATCAGCATATTGATCAAAGGTTCTCCAAACTGGCTACACATTAGAATCACTTGAGGAGCTTTTAAAAACCACTCATGCTTGGGTCACAATACCCCCCACCTCTCCCCACATACACACTGACATTTAAAACAGATCCCCAGGTGAATGCAACATGCAGCCAAGATTGAGTACCATCATTATAAGTGGTAACTGGAGCTGTTAGGAGTGGATGTGATTATCAGGGAAAGTGCAGAAAGATGAGGGGAACTACTTAGAGTGATAAAGGGTCTAGATCTCCACTGTCCAGTACAGTAGTCACTAGCTACATATGGCTCTTTAAAGTTAGATGAATTAAAATGAAATAAAATAAAAATTCAGTTCTGTAGTTGCATCAGGTACATTTTGAGCACTTAATAACAAGAGGTGACTCATGGCTACCATATTGGACAGTACAGATATAGAACATTTTCATCATTACAGGAAGTTCTATTGCACAGTGCTGGATGACCCAAATGTCTCTTCCACCTCTAAAGTATCTGTAATACAGAGAATTCTTCCAAATTCTGGTAGAAATATACAATATCTATGTTAAAATATGGGTACTTTCATTTGCATAATGTATTTTGATGGCTATGGACACATGGTGTTTTTATTTTTGTAAGGTCTTCAACTCTTTTTCACTTCTCTTCGAAGTCCAGGCAAGTTATGTAGATCTGCTAGCAGCTGGATTAAATCAATGCTTTTCACTTTCTCTAGAGTGAAGACACAAGTGAAAAATATATATTTGTCTCCCTCAAGTCACTCAGCTGCATGGGGGAGTTTAAATCTGTTGCTCAACACTCTATCACATTGTCTGCATGATGTTCTTTGAAGTAGTCAAGGGAAAGGCAGAATGGGGTGACACTGATTACAGCAAATAATATGCAGTGTAATTGGTTAAAAGTCTTGCATCTGATTATTAGTCTTGGGGTTGGCTTTCATCCCAGATCCCATAGGCTATGAGAAATGAGTGTTTGTCCCCTTTCTGTTACCCCTGCACTTTGGAATCTAAAGTGGCAATTTTCACATAGGAGCTTATTGACCAAATCCTCTTAAAATGGGGCAGAGGGACTTCTTTACAATTAGGGAATATAGGTGAAGAGCACACAGGAGTTCATTGTACTGTTCATACAACTTTTCTAAATGTCTGAGATTATTTTAAAATAAAAATTGCAAAAAAATTACTTAAACCAGCAAATCATGAATTCTCATAAAAAATCAAACAATGTGGCTTAAGATAAGGAAAAATTTCCAGTCTTCCCCCTTCATGCATTTTATTTTATTTTATTTTATTTTATTTTTTTTGTGGTATGCGGGCCTCTCACTGTTGTGGCCTCCCCCGTTGCGGAGCACAGGCTCCGGACGTGCAGGCTCCGGACGCGCAGGCTCAGTGGCCATGGCTCACGGGCCCAGCCGCTCCGCGGCATATGGGATCCTCCCAGACCGGGGCACGAACCCGTATCCCCTGCATCGGCAGGCGGACTCTCAACCACTTGCGCCACCAGGGAGGCCCCCCTTCATGCATTTTAAATGAGTTCATCTTTTATGTACATTTTCTATCCAGTTTTCTTCAGTTAAAATTTTGTAAGAATTTCCCACACATCATTATCTGTAACAACACTTTTTAGAACTCCTGCCCTTCCCACCACCAATTTCCCTCATGGGGAAGTGGCTCTGTTAGGTGACACTGACACAATATGTTTCATCCCATCATATGTTAAAATATCATGTTAAATGGCTACATAATATTTCATTGGGTCAGATCAGGTATACCATAGTCTCCAGTTGGGGATACTTAGGCTTTCTTCCATTTATCTCTACTGTTATACACAAAGTGGTGATAGATACTTTGTACATAAAGATTTATATATATATATATATATTCAAGGTTATTTGCTCAACTTCTCAGAAGTCAAATTACTGGGTCAAAAGCCAGGAGCATTTTTAAAGATACATACTGCTGAACTTCTTTCTAAAATTGTTTTAGTAATTTATCATCAGTGGTTTTCTAAAGGGAAAGAAAACATCAGAAAGCACAAGAAATAGAAATGGACCTCAGATTTCTCATGTATTATGTATAATTGATGATCCAAAATCTCTTACCTCTCACATATTCTAAAATTCTCACGTAGTGTAACAAAAGGGTAATGTGTCATGAATGAAGTGCAGTTTGGATGTTCCAATAGATGTTACTTTCATCTTGGGAGGAAAAAAAGTTTGGGGAACCCTTCAACTGATGGTTTGGCATTCTCCATAGTAACAGACATCAAAGGCTATATGAACATTTGTCCATCTCCCTGTTTCAGAGCAGGACTTTATTAAATGGGTCCAAATTTTACCTGTTAGTTTTTTTTTTCATTTCTAAAGAAGCAAGGAGATCAGTGACTTGAGTATAGCTGGTACTAATTAAAATGGTAAAGATCAAGATTAGCTGGAATTATTGTGAGGTGGTTAGGAAAGATATGCAGAAGAGGTAGAACCTGAGCTGAATCTTAAAGGCTGGGTGGGATTTAGACAGGCAGATGTGGGAGTTGGGAGAATACCTCTGTTATATATCGGGTGGGGATAGAAGCCAGGGGTTGGAATTGGCATTGTCTTGGGTATGGCAGTATTTGGGAGGAGAAAGAAGTATGTAGGAGTAGGTAAACTGGACTCGTTTGTTGGCGGATATGAATATATGGTTGAGAAGCTGGGACTTGATCTTATGGGCACTGGGGAGTCAGTCTAGGTTCTTAAACAGAAAGTGATCAAGAAAGCTGTATGTTATAAGGTGACTCCTTATGGCTGTACAAATGGTAAATTATAGTAGGAGAGAATGGGACTATTTCCATAAGATAATGGAGTCCCATGTATCAATAGATTGCTGGGAGTCAAATAGAGAAGAAGAGAAGAATTTTAGAGTTATTTCAAAGGAAGGAAAAAGAGGACTTGGTAATGGATAGACTTTAGAAGGTGAGGTATAGAAAAACCTCAAGATGATATCCAAGTTTAAGCCCCAGTGACTAGAAAAGTGGCAGTGCTGCTATCCATGTGATTGAGGAAGACTCTTCACTAGGCTGGTTACTAGGGCCATGATATTTTCATGGTAAACCGAGTTTCTGTCAAACATATCCTATTTCTTCATGACTTCCATTTTACTTCAAAGATGCTTATTTTGCCTTCTTCTTGGTCTTCATCTGGCACTGGCTCTTATTTTAACTTTGTTTCTCTGTCCCAGAAGGTTTTGCCAAGTAATGATCTTAAGTGTGTAAATGCACTCAAGAAGTTCTGCTGAGTATCCCCTTATAATGCAATCTCCTTCAGTGTGACTGTTTTGGAACTTTCTCCTTTTGCATATTGGGATCTATAAGACCAGGTCACCCTTGTTGTTACTGAGAGGGTTTTACTTTTGTACAAGGATCTATTTCCTGAAAAGTTGATTAGTTCTCCACCTCCCTGCTTGTCCCAGCATACAAGATTAGGACTTGAAATGTTACAAGATTACAATTTCAAAACAAAAGATAAAAATTGTCAGGGGACTTACCTGGAAACAATGGTACATACCTCTATGTGTAAAATGGTGCTGTTTAAAGAGTAGTGTCCTGGGAATTAGGAGACCTGGATTCTAATCTCAGCTCTTCCACTAATTTGAAGTATGAACTTGAACAAGTCACATTTCCTCTTCTTTGTGTCTGTTTCCTTTTCTGTGAAATGAGGAAGACAAAAAAAGTGATTGCTAAGATCAATGCCAGCACTAAAATCAACTATGTATTAAAACAATAAATGTTTACATAGTATTAGCCACATGTATGATACTTAGAGACCACTGGGTTAGATACAGCATCAAGTGAGGGGCACATTTATCAGTTAGCCATGTGTTTACTCCATAAAGATAGGACAAGAGGATGATTCAGGCTAAAAGAAAGGAAGTTTGAGAAAATTACTGGTTTGGGATGTTTTTATAGATGAAATAAACTAGATAATCCAGATTGAATCACCTCTTCCTTTGACATTCGGGTCAGCCCAATACTATATGTCTGTATGCCTAAGGTAGAATAGAATAGGACCCAAAGATGTGGTTCCTCTGATTTTCTGAGGTCTGTGCCCACAGCCTCCTGAGGGCTGATTCCCAGAAATAACAGTTATACTGCTGAGAGCCATCTTAATGAGTCCTCGTGGTTTCCATCATAAGGGGAACTAGCCCAAGACTGTTCTTCTAATAGAGGTTCCAAAGACTGTGTTGTTAGAAGAGGGTTTTCCTCCATTGTGCCCCTTCTAGGAATTAACTATTGCCAGAGTATCTCTATTGCCTATTAATGATCCCCTATGGCTTTGTCATTTACAATTTAACCTTAGTGCTCCTCAGATCTGGATAGCAGATCACCTGGAAATCAGGATGCTCTCTATGAACCCTATAAAATATTGCCATAAATTTAATCTAACTTCTTTAAGAATTTGCATCCATTACCTCAAGATGCTCTGAGCACCATGTAAATAGAGGAACATGCTAACACATTCAAAAGCTCTGCTCAGCAAATCTTTCATCTCCTTACTCAGCTCAAGCCCTGTTCTCTCTGTGCTGTCTGTTCTCCCAGCTACCCATTCTATCCACACCTTGCTCTCTGAATTAAATGCTAATGTGAACTGTGTTCTTTTTGGCTGCCAACTTCTTTTCAGAATTTTCTGCCTCCAAGACTTCCTCAGGTTGCAATTGCCCTGTCTTGCATCTCCAGCCCTTTCCCCCACCTACCTGGCTTTTACAGGTAGGATTGAGACAGTGTGCTTCATACCATCATATGACTATAGGGAATTTTTGCTAGCAGTTTAAAGTGCAGACCTAAGTATATGAGCACATATGGATAAAATCAAGCCATTGATGATACCTTATATGCTTTTGCTAGGTGTTCTTTTGCTACAGGTTAATTTGTTATGCTATCTGCCAGCAGTCACTAAAGGATTAAGAGGAATTTGTGACTGAAAAACCTGAAATGGAGAAAAATTTCCCCATGGATTAAATTGTTTCTGCAAATCAATAAATGACCGCCACAGATTGATTTTTGTAGCATAACACCTTGGTGCAACCTAAAGAACATCAGTGATTTGTGGAACCATAGTGTGATGAATATCAGTGGATCAGAACACTTTTTTAGTGTTATTTGTGTAACTAGTCATCCTATATTACTTCTTATACTAAGCAGTCCTGTAAGTTATATTTTCAATTTACTGTGCAGTGTGGGACTTTTATTTATCCTCAAATTTCCTCTAATACTAGTATCCTGATTAAAAAGGTCCCTCTTGGCATTATCTCTCTGAGATGAAATGTGTCTCTGAGTCAGGAGGCTTTTAAGCTCTCCCTTTAGTTTAATGGTCCCTGACATCTATCTGAGGTTTTATGATTACAAAGTTCTTTTACATACATTATCTCATTCAATTCTTTCACTTACCCTTGCCTATTTCACAGAGCTGTTACCTTTTTAACTAGATGAATATTTTCCAACACCACAGAAATTAATAATTTGCTCTAAACCCCAAGGATTAGTAAATGACAGAGACAGGATTATAACCCAAGTCCTCTGATTCCATGTTCCGTGCTTTTCCCACTTCTTGGTCCATTCAGTGTAAAATGGAGAAATAAAGGAATACTCTATGAAATACATTGATTAAAGCAAGACCCTTCATGTGAATTTTACCTCTGCATCCATCCCAGGGCTGTACTTCACATTGTTTTTGAGAACAGAGACACCATATTTCAGTTGACCTTCAGAGAGTATTCTGCCCTTGGGCCCTTTATCAAGTTGGACCATGTTTATAATCCTTTTTAGTGACAGAAACCTTCCTCTTTGCTATGGACTGAATTATGTTCCCCCGAATTCATATATTGAAGCCCTAACCCCCAAGGTGACTGTATTTGGAGTAAGGAAGTAGTTCAGGTTAAATGAGGTCATGAGGGTGGGACCCTGATAGGATTGGTGCCCTTATAAGAAGAGACATCAGGGAGTTCTCTTGCTGTCTCCACTATCAGGACACAGTGAGAAGGCACCACCTGCAAGCCAAAAAGAAAGCTTTTGCCAGACACCTAACTGGCCAACCCCTTGATCTTGGACTTCTCAACCTCCAAAGCTGTGAGAAATAAATTTCTGTTGTTTCAGTCACCCAGTCTGTGGTATTTTGTTATGGCTGCCTGAGCTGACTAAGATGTCCACTTTGGTTTCTTCTTAACTTGGAAAAAATTTAAAAATCTGAAAAAGATATTCACATTCGAATAGCTGTGCAGATGGGGATAGGTAGATTCTACGTATTTCTTTCTGGAGTCATACATCTAATACTATACTCCACTCATGGTAGGCATTGACAAGTTGCCCTGGGTATGGGGTTAGGAGGAAATGAGGAGGCTTTATTGGGCGACTTGGGGGAGTGATACTTTATTTTTTTTTTATTGTGGGAGGGAGTCAGTACTGTCTGTCCCTTGAAACTCCATGTAGCTGACTGGAATTTGCAAGGCATGCTTGGTGGAATGGGCCTAATAGCTTTGTACAGGAATTGTTGATTTATAGTGAGAGGGGCTTGATCTTGTTTTCGGCACTTTTAAAAAAAATTAAAGTATAGTTGAGTTACAATATTATATTAGTTTCAGGTATATAGCATAGTGATTCAGTATTTTTATAGATTATATTCCATTAAAAGTTATTATAACAAAATAATGGCTATAATTCCCTGTGCTGTACAATATATCCTTGTTGCTTATCTATCTTATACATAATAGTGTATCTCTTAATCCCATAACCCTATCTTGCCCCTTTCCCTTTGCCTCTCCCTGATGGTAACCTCTAGTTTGTTTTCTATACCTGTGAGTCTGTTTCTGTTTCCTATATACATTTGTTTGTTTTATTTTTCAGATTCCACATATAAGTGATATCATACAGTATTTGTCTTTCTCTGTCTGACTTATTTAACTGAGCATAATATTCTCTAAGTCCATCCATGTTGCTGCAAATGGTAGAATGTCATTATTTTTATGGCTGAGTAATATTCCATTATATATATATATATAGCACATCTTCTTTATCCATTCATCTGTTGATGGGCACTTGGGTTACTTCCATGTCTTGGCTATTGTAAATAGTGCTGCTATGAACATTGGGGTACATATATCTTTTCGAATTAATGTTTTTGTTTTCTTTGGATATATATCCAGGAGTGGAATTTCTGGATCATATGGTAGTTCTATTTTTAGTATTTTTAGGAACTCCATACTGTTTTCCACATTGGCTGCACCACTTTACATTCCTACCAACAGTGTACAAGGGTTTTGTTTTTTCCACATCCTCACTGACATTTGTTATTTGTGGTCTTTTTGATGATAGACATTCTGACAGGTATGGGGTGGTATCTCATTATGATTTTAATTTGCATTTCTCTGATTAATAGCAATGTTGAACATCTTTTCATGTACATGTTGGCCATATGTATGCGTTCTTTGGAAAAATGTTCAGGTTTTCTGCCCATTTTTAAATTGGGTTGTTTTGTTTCCTTGATGTTGAATTGTATGAGCTGTTTATGTGTTTTTTTAACATCTTTATTGGAGTATAATTGCTTTACAATGGTGTGTTAGTTTCTGCTTTATAACAAAATGAATCAGCTATACATATATCCCCATATTTCCTCCCTCTTGCATCTCCCTTGTTTATGTATTTTGGATATTAACCCCTTTTTGGTCATATCATTTGCAAATATTTTCTTCCATTCCCTAGGTCATCTTTTCATTTTGTCGATGGTCTTCTTTCCTGTGCAAAAGCTTTTAAGTTTAATTCAGCCCCATTTGTTTATTTTTGCTTTTATTTCTTTTGCCTTAGGAGACAGATTCAAAAAATATTGCTACGATTTATGTCAAAAAGTGTTCTGCCTATGTTCTCCTCTAGGAGTTTCAGGGTTTCAGGTCTGGTTTTGGTATCATATTTTACATCTTCATGTCTATTCCTTCACTCTTTATTGTAGTTATAGATGCTTTACAATTTTTCCTTTAGTCTTCATACTACCATATTTAAGCAGTTGATCCTCAGCCTTTATATTTGTCTTTATGAGTGGGATTTTTCCTTTCCTATAGTCTCTTACTTTTTTAAAATTAATTTATTTAATTTATTTACTTTTGGCTGCATTGGGTCTTCGTTGCTACGCACCGGCTTTCTCTAGTTGTGGTGAGCAAGGACTACTCTTCATTGAGGTTTGTGGGCTTCTCATCGCAGTGGCTTCTCTTGTTGTGGAGCATAGGCTCTAGGTGTGTGGGCTCAGTAATTGTGGCACGTGGGCTTCAGTAGTTGTGGCTCATGGGCTCTAGAGTGCAGACTCAGTCATTGTGGCACATGGGCTTCGTTGCTCTGCGGCATGTGGGATCTTCCCGGACCAGGGTTCGAACCCGTGTCCCCTGCATTGGCAGGCAGATTCTTAACCACTGCACTACCAGGGAAGGCCCTATAGTCTCTTACTTCTTGTTATAGCCTTTTCTTTTCCATGTAGTGAAGACTCTAACATTTCTTTTAGAGTAGGTTAATATTAACTATTAGTTTTTGTATCTCTGAGAAGTTCTTTATCTCTCTTTCAATTCTAAATTATAATCATGCTGGGTAGAGATTCCCAAGTTGCAGGTTTTTCCCTCTCAACACTTTAAATATATCATGCCACTCCCTTCCATCCTGAAAAGCTTCTGCAGAAAAATCAGCTGATAACCTTATGGGAGTTCCCTTGTATATGACTGTGTTTCTCTTGCTGCCTTTAGAATCCTATCTTTATCTTTAACGTTGCCGTTTTAATTATGATATGTCTTGGTGTGGGTCTGTTTGGGTTCATCTTGTTTGGGACTCTCTGTGATTCCTGTACCTGGATATCTGTTTCCTTCTTCAGGTTTGGGGAGTTTTCACACATAATTTCCTCAAATACATTTTTATCCCCTTCTCTCTCTCTTCTCCTTTGGGACCCCTATAAGGAGAATGTTGGTAGGCTCAATTTTTCCCAGAGATTTCTTAAACTGTTTTCATTTTTAAGATTTGTTTTTTTTCTTTTTGCTGTTCTGATTGGGTGATTTCCATCATTCTGTCTTCCAGATCACTTATGCATTCTGATGTATCACTTAGTGTGCTGTTCATTCCTTCTAATGTGTTTTTTTTTTCAGTTATTGAATTCTTCATTTCTGATTGGCTCTTTTTTATATTTTCTAGTTTCTTGTTAAAATTCTCACTGTGTTCATCTATTCTTTTTCCTAATTCAGTTAACATTCATATTACCAATGCTTTGAATTCTTTATCAGGTAAATTGTTTGTTTCTGTTTCATTATTTATATTTTCAGGGAGTTTTTCTCTTGCTCTTTCATTTAAAAGCAGTTCTTCTGTCTTTTCATTTTGCTTAAGTCTCTCTGCCTCTATGAACTTAGGTAAAAGTTACCTATTGTGGTCCTATGTGGGATCATCCCTATACACATTGCATGTGCCCAGTGCCTTTGGTGGGAGAGTTGGATCTGATGTGGACGCAAGTCATATTTTTCCTCAGGGTGTGCTGGAAGTTGTCATCTTGTTAGGTGGTGGGGCTGGAGATGGAGGGGCTAGAGCTCGAGCGGGATGTGAGGCAGGACTTTCCTCCTGTTCAGTGGTTGTTACTGCCCTATTGGGGTGGGGGCAGGAGCTGATACCAAGTTGCTGGAACAGAAGCCCTGAGGGTCAGGCCTGAGCTATCTCTGTTCCCTTTAAGTGTGTGTTTTCCCCTCTCCTAGCACTGGCACCCTTGCCCTAGAAGGGAGGACTGCTGAAGCATGCAGTGCCTGTGTGGGTGCTTGGCTTGTGTTGGCTGCAGACAGAGATCCGAGCTGTCTCTGATGCACTGCCTGAGCAGGGACCCCCCCACTTGTTTCCCTTGTTCTGCTCAGATGCAGCCTCAGGTGCAAGTCCTCTTTGTTCCTCATAGCTGATCAGTGCCCTCAGCCTTTGCTGTCCCTGTCCTGTTGTGGAGCCACACTGAAGGGCAGGTGGGGCCTGCATAGACTCTTGGTGAATATCAGGGTGTGAGCTGTGGTGGAGGGCAGCCATCAGAATTCTGTAACATGGAGTAAGTGGAGCTGTAGTGTTTGCTTGGCTCAGGCTGGGGTGTGTGCTGAGGTGGCTGTGGGAAACCTAGCAGCCACTAGAGCAGTCCCCTCTCCACCCTCTCTGCTTTGCCTCAGGGGCAAGCCAGCACATGCACTCCTCATGAGCAGAATCCAGGCTTCCTACAGCCCACCTATTAGTCCCCACGGTCCTCCAACCAGTCAAGGGGGCTTGTCTCCCCTGTGTAGGACTCCAGGACTGGGGGATCCAATCTGTGGCTTTCACTGCTCTCTTCCCAGGGTGGATCTCTTCCCATGAATTCTCCCTTTTCCTCTGAGTCCTCTCCCAGGGCACAGGTCCTGATCTTATCACTCTTCTTTCCTTCCTACCTGATTACATGTGCATTGTTTCTTACAGCCTTGGTTGTACAGGAGTGTTTTTGCATTTCCAGTTAGTTTTCAGTGAGAATTGTTCCACATGTGGATATATTTTTGATATGTTCAAGGGTGGGAGGTGAGCTCCATATCCTCTTACTCTGCCATCTTGATTGAACCTCTGCTCTTAGTACTCTTCCTCCTCAAAGGTGTTAAAAAGATTGCATATATTCTACATGTTTATTAGTGAGCTATTGTACATCAATAATTTATAATTTTATTTTTTAATCCTGAGCAAAAATATTATTTTGAACTGAAATAAAAAATGATAATTTCATGACAAACCTGGTTTTTGATAGCAAATTCTTCTTCCTCATTTTTCTCTGGCTTCTCATTACAGTATTTTTTTTCTTCACTTACATGAACCAATGGACATTCCTAATTTTGATATATTATGGCATGGTTACTATTGTAAGGGTATTTTATTTTATTTTGTAAAGATATTTTAAACCTTTGAAGTTTATGGATGGTTTTGTTGTCATTTTCTACTTTCATTTGTTTTCCCTAATATAAGAATGTTCTTTAGGGGATGGGCAATACAGACTGGTCAACAGCTCATATAGTGTTCTCTGCTAGTATTGTAGGTAGTCAGTCCAAGATAGGAGAAGCTACTGCCTAGTCTTTTACGCAGTCCCACATGCAGATACACTGGAGCTGACCTTCTGAAAGACTGAAAAAGGAAGTTTGGTGGGGTATTTGTACTTTCCCTTTTTTATTTCTCTCTCAAATCTAACCCCACTACCTGTGCTAAACACAGAGCCTATGGGCCAATGTCACAGAGCCTTTTTCTCACTTAGCTGCCTGACATCCATAAAGGTGTTAGCTGATTAAAAGGCTTAATGGGGCCTCCCTGGTGGCGCAAGTGGTTGAGAGTCTGCCTGCCGATGCAGGGGATACGGGTTCGTGCCCCGGTCTGGGAGGATCCCATATGCCGCGGAGCGGCTGGGCCCGTGAGCCATGGCCGCTGAGCCTGCGCGTCCGGAGCCTGCGCGTCCGGAGCCTGTGCTCCGCAACGGGGGAGGCCACAACAGTGAGAGGCCCGCATACCGCAAAAAAAAAACAAAACAAACAAACAAACAAAAAACAAAAGGCTTAATGTATTCCCACTCACAGGAAATACCTTGCCATTTTAAAAGGGGATTCTTAGAAATTGAAAAGACTTTAAGACCCATACTAATGAAATTTTAATAATGTAATTTTGAGGATAGCTATTTTTGTTCTTGAGAGGAAAAGGTATGCTTTATGTACAATATTTGTTAGGGTGGCCTAACACCCCTGATGAACAGGGAGCTCACATACCTGTTCCTAGGTAGGTGAATTCTGCTCCTTGCACACTGCTTTATAGTGATGCTTTCACAGTGATTCTAATCTGTCTCTTTCATAGTGATAGAGGCAATAGTGTACTGCAGATGCCTCCCACTATCTCACTAGAAATGATTGTTAAATTATCAGGAATTTTTAAAGCTGGCTTTTAAATATAACTTTTATTAAAAGTTAAATTATATCAACTTACAATTAAATAAGTTATTTTTAAAACAAATTATTACTTAAAACTCATCACTTCTTAGTTACTTTACTATATTTTAGTGTAATCTATACTCTTGAGGATATTTATATCTATTTTATCTCAATGGTGGAACTATTACATGTTAGTAGCTTAAAATTGGCCATAGTGAGAGTATTTACACCACCACGCAAATTGGCAAAATGCTATAAATCAGGGCTAGATTTATTGTTTTGTTGATGGTCTAAACTTAAATGATAATGAATTATACTTCAAAAAACTGGAAAAAAAAGAAATGATGGAGAAAATGTTAATAATGCAGATTAAACTTAAAAGTATGTCATGCAGGGACATCTACTTCTGGCCAAAATGTAATAACAGGGGCTGAATTTGACCTTGCACTTGAAGCAACCAAAAGATGAGATGAAACATATGACACAATGGTTTTCAGGTCTCTGGACATCAGCAGTGAAGGACAGTTATCTCTGAAGATAAGAAACAAGTGAGGAGAATTCTATGATTGTCCAAGATTACTGCCTTCAGAGAGTTTCCAGGCCATAGTATAGGGAGAGGAAACTGAGGCAGAGCCTGGTAGACTCCCTGTGATGAGATAGAGATAAGAGTACGGGGAAAGCAAGGCAACTAGAGATCACAGGATAGAGTACTGGTCAAGAGAGAGAGTTTCAGAGAAAGAGAACCCCAAATATATGCATAGGGTTCTCCATAGGTATTAAGGAGAACACTGATCAGTACATGTATATAAGAAGACAATTCAAGGCTGGAGAAAGAACCACCCGAAAGGTTCATGGAACATTACCTGGTGTTCACACAGAAAGGTGAATAGATCCTATTGCTACTAGCCAGCCTGGAAACCTTCATATATTATGGGGCACTGGGGAGAAAGGTCTTACCTTGGTAATGCGAAATAATTAGCCCTAGACTAAACAAGTCTCTGATACCATATAACAAATTTTAAAAGCAGGACTGGAAAGGATCATTCTGTTTTGGTGTATACTACCTGTGTCTCTAACAAAGCTGAAGAATATTTATAGGAGTATGATAATACCTAGCATGGGAGAAGCACTTCTGGCATAAAATCAATGAGAACACTGGCAAAAAAAAAATGTTAAAAGTGACATGCTCTGGAAATTAATCAAAGGCTTGCAACAATTTGAGGAGCATTTATTCCAGAAAAACAGCTAAATCTCGATAGGAACAGAGAGCATTTTACTTGCTCTAGTCCCATTGCCCATTCTCCACATTTACAGTAGCCTTGAAAACCTGCAACCTCACAACTGCAGTAACTGAAAAAGTCAGCAGCATAGTAGTCATTACAGATGACAGAAGGGGTTTGGAGCTCACCAAATGCCCATCCCCAGAGAATTGTCACCATTTGATCTGCCTGGCAAATCTCTGGAAAAACTCCATTCACAGGATTTGTCTTTATCTGACCTTACTTCAGGGCTTTCTCAGTGAGGAAAGCCCTATCCCCAGGCTGTCAAAAAAAAATCAGCTGCAATTGTTTAACACTATATTTCCCTGAGTTAGTTCGGGCAAACAAAAGACTGATCAAAAACTCAAATGTAAAATACGGGGAATGAGATGCCCATCGGGGTCTTTGAAGATCTCTGAAAATTTTCTCAGAATCTAAAAGGTGATACACATTCAGTGCTGTGTGTATGCCCAGAAAAGACCTGAGAAAAGCCTACCCACTCACATAAGACTGACCTTGCGGCCCTGCACAACTAGGAAGTAAAGGTTAAGGCATAATTGTTAACTGCCTCCCATGGCATTGAAGGCTTGCCCCAACACACACAGAGCCCTAAGGCAAAAGCTGGGAGAATTAGTAGTTCAAAGCATTTAAGGAAACCTCTGTCTAATTATTAACTGACCACTAAGCTAACTGAGCATAGACTTCAGTGGACATGTACAACATAGAATATAAACTTTACAGAATTAGTCCAGGAAATTCACTAAATAAACAGCAGCAACAAAAACAAAAACCAAAAAACAACAGCATCAGCCACTGGATAGGGGAGTAATATAATTTTCACTGGTGCTGAAAAATTTTATTTGAAACGTCTTGTTTTCAACAAAAATTTCTAGACATGCACAGGAACAGGACAGTATGGCCCATATATAGGAAAAAAAAAACTAGTCAATAGAAAATGTCCCAAAGGAAGCCCCATAATTGGACTCCTAGACACAGACTTAAGTTGGCTGTTATAAACATGTTAAATAAACTAAAGGAAACCATGTCTAAAAATTAAAGTATGATAGCACTGTCTTACCAAACAATGAATATCAATAACAAGATAGAAATTTAAAAAAAAACAGAAAATTTGAAGTTGAAAAGTATAGTAACTGAAATGAAAAATCCACTAGAGGGGCTTAACAGCAGATTTTGAGCTGATCAAAGAAGAATCAGTGAACTTGAAGGATAGGTCAATTGAAATTATACAGTATGGAGAACAGAAAGAAAATAAAACATGCGGAAAAGTGAACAGAGCCTCAGAGACTTGTGGGACACCATCAAGTGCACCAATTTACACATAATGATAGTCTCAGAAAGAGAAGAGAGAGAAGGGGGCAGAAGAAATATTTTTAAATAATGACCAAAAATTTCAGAAATTTTATGGGAAAACATCACCCACATATCCAAGAAGCTCAATAAAATTCACATAGAATAAACTGAAAGAACCTAGACACACCACAGTCAGAGATCAAAAAACAAAGAGAAAATTGAAAGCTGCAAGAGAGAAGCAATCCATTACATAAAGTTTCCTCAATAGGATTAACAACTGAAGTTTCATCAGAAAGAGTTGAGGGACTTCCCTGGTGGCATAATGGTTAAGAATCCACCTGCCAATGCAGGGAACACGAGTTCAATCCCTGGTCCAGGAAGATCGCACATGCTGTGCAGCAACTAAGCCTGTGTGCCACAACTACTGCGCCTGTGCTCTAGAGCCTGCAAACCACAACTGCTGAGCCTGCATGCTACAACTACTTAAGCCCATGTGCCCTACAGCTCACGTGCTGCAACAAGAGAAGCCACCAAAATGAGAAGCCCACACACTGCAATGAAGAGTAGCCCCCACTCACTGCAACTAGAGAAAGCCTGCACAGAGCAATGAAGACCCAACACAGCCAAAAAAAAAAAAAAAAAAAGAGTTGAGGTGAGAAGGTAGTGGGAGATATATTCAAGGTGCTGAAAGAAAGAGACTGCCAACAAAGAATGCTATATACAGCAAAACTATCCTTCAAAAATGAAGGAGATATGAAGACATTCCCAGATGAACAAAGACTGACTAGACTTGACCTAGAAGAAGTAATAAAGGGATTCCTTCAGGCTGAAATAAAAGGATATGACACAATAACTTGAATGCTTATGAAAAAAATGAAGACCACCAGTAAAGGAACTATATAGGTAAATTAAAAAGATACTACAAATGTAGGTTTGTTGTAACTCTTTTCTTCTACTTTCTGATTTATAACATAAGTACATAAATCAATACTTAAAAAATGTGTCCATGAACATTCTCCAGGATAGATCATATCTTGCGCCACAAATCAAGCCTTGGTAAATTTAAGAAAATTGAAATTGTATCAAGTATCTTTTCTGACCACAATGCTATGAGACTAAATATCAATTACAGGAAAAGATCTGTAAAAAATACAAACACATGGAGGCTAAACAATACACTACTTAATAACGAAGTGATCACTGAAGAAATCAAAGAGGAAATAAAAAAATACCTAGAAACAAATGACAATGGAGACACGACAACCCAAAACCTATGGGATGCAGCAAAAGCAGTTCTAAGAGGGAAGTTTATAGCAATACACTCCCACCTTAAGAAACAGGAAACATCTCGAATAAACAACCTAACCTTGCACCTAAAGCAATTAGAGAAAGAAGAACAAAAACATCACAAAGATAGCAGAAGGAAAGAAATCATAAAAATCAGATCAGAAATAAATGAAAAAGAAATGAAGGAAATGATAGCTAAGATCAATAAAACTAAAAGCTGGTTCTTTGAAAGATAAACAAAATTGATAAACCATTAGCCAGACTCATCAAGAAAAAAAGGGAGAAGACTCAAATCAATAGAATTAGAAATGAAAAAGAAGTAACAACTGACACTGCAGAAAGACAAAAGATCATGAGAGATTATTACAAGCAACTCTATGCCAATAAAATGTATAACATGGAAGAAATGGACAAATTCTTAGAAATGCACAAGCTACCGAGACTGCACCAGGAAGAAATAGAAAATATGAACAGACCAATCACAAGCACTGAAATTGAAACTGTGATAAAAAATCTTCCAACAAACAAAAGCCCAGGACCAGATGGCTTCACAGGCGAATTCTATCAAACATTTAGAGAAGAGCTATCACCTATCTTTCTCAAACTCTTCCAAAATATAGCAGAACGAGGAACACACCCAAACTCATTCTCCGAGGCCACCATCACCCTGATACCAAAACCAGATGAATATGTCACAGAGAAAGAAGACTACAGGCCAATATCACTGATGAACATAGATGCAAAAATCCTCGACAAAATACTAGCAAACAGAATCCAACAGCACATAAAAAGGATCATACACCATGATCAAGTGGGGTTTATTCCACGAATGCAAAGATTCTTCAATATATGCAAGTCAATCAATGTGATACACCATATTAACAAATTGAAGGAGAAAAGCCATATGATCATCTCAATAGATGCAGAGAAAGCTTTCGACAAAATTCAACACCGATTTATGATAAAATCCCTGCAGAAAGTAGGCATAGAGGGAAATTTCCTCAACATAATAAAGGCCATGTATGACAAACCCACAGCCAACATCATCCTCAATGGTGAAAAACTGAAAGCATTTCCACTAAGATCAGGAACAAGACAAGGTTGCCCACTCTCACCACTCTTATTCAACATAGTTTTGGAAGTTTTAGCCACAGCAATCAGAGAAGAAAAAGAAATGAAAGAAACCAAATTGGAAAAGAAGAAGTAATGCTGTCACTGTTTGCAGATGACATGATACTATACATAGAGAATCCTAAAGATGCTACCAGAAAACTACTAGAGCTAATCAATGCATTTGGTAAAGTAGCAGGATACAAAATTAATGCCCAGAAATCTCTGGCTTTCCTATATACTAATGATGAAAAATCTGAAAGTGAAATCAAGAAAACACTCCCATTTACCATTGCAACAAAAAGAATAAAATATCTAGGATAAACCTACCTAAGGATAAAAAAGACCTGTATGCAGAAAATTATGACACTGATGAAAGAAATTAAAGATGATACAAATAGATGGAGAGATACACCATGTTCTTGGATTGGAAGAATCAACATTGTGAAAATGACTCTACTCCCCAAAGCAATCTACAGATTCAATGCAATCCCTATCAAACTACCACTGGCATTTTTCACAGAACTAGAACAAAAAATTTCACAATCTGTATGGAAACACAAAAGACCCCAAATAGCCAAAGCAATATTGAGAATGAAAAATGGAGCCGGAGGAATCAGGCTCCCTGACTTCAGACTATACTCCAAAGCTACAGTAATCAAGACAGTATGGTACTGGTACAAAAACAGAAAGATAGATCAATGGAACAGGATAGAAAGCCCAGACATAAACCCATGCACATATGGTCACCTTATCTTTGATAAAGGAGGCAAGAATATACAGTGGAGAAAGGACAGCCTCTTCAATAAGTGGTGCTGGGAAAACTGGACAGGTACATGTAAAAGTATGAGATTAGATCACTCCCTAACACCATACACAAAAATAAGCTCAAAATGGATTAAAGACCTAAATGTAAGTCCAGAAACTATCAAACTCTTAGAGGAAAACATAGGCAGAACACTCTATGACATAAATCACAGCAAGATCCTTTTTGACCCACCTCCTAGAGAAATGGAAATAAAAACAAAAATAAAGAAATGGGACCTAATGAAACTTCAAAGCTTTTGCACAGCAAAGGAAACCATAAACAAGACCAAAAGACAACCCTCAGAATGGGAGAAAATATTTGCAAATGAAGCAACTGACAAAGGATTAATCTCCAAAATGTATAAGCAGCTCATGCAGCTCAATAACAAAAAAACAAACAACCCAATCCAAAAATGGGCAGAAGAACTAAATAGACATTTCTCCAAAGAAGATATACAGATTGCCAACAAGCAAATGACAGAATGCTCAACCTCATTAATCATTAGAGAATTGAAAATCAAAACTGTAATGAGATATCATCTCACACTGGGCAGAATGGCCATCATCAAAAAATCTAGAAACAATAAATGCTGGAGAGGGTGTGGAGAAAAGGGAACATTCTTGCACTGTTGGTGGTAATGTAAATTGATACAGCCACTATGGAGAACAGTATGGAGGTTCCTTAAAAAACTACAAATAGAACTACCATATGACCCAGCAATCCCACTACCTGGCCTATACCCTAAGAAAACCATAATTCAAAAAGAGTCATGTACCAAAATGTTCATTGCAGCTCTATTTCCAATAGCCTGGAGATGGAAGCAACCTAAGTGTCCATCATTGGATGAATGAATAAAGAAGATGTGGCACATATATACAATAGAATATTACTCAGCCATTAAAAGAAACGAAATTGAGTTATTCGTAGTGAGGTAGATGGACCTAGAGTCTGTCATACAGAGTGGAGTAAGTCAGAAAGAGAAAAACAAATACCGTATGCTAACACATATATATGTAATTTAAGAAAAAAAAAAGGTCATGAAGAACCTAGGGGTAAGACGGGAATAAAGACAGAGACCTACTAGAGAATGGACCTGAGGATATGGGGAGGGGGAAGGGTAAGCTGTGACAAAGTGAGAGAGTGGCATGGACATATATACACTACCAAACATAAAATAGATAGCTAGTGGGAAGCAGCCACGTAGCACAGGGAGATCAGTTCGGTGCTTTGTGACCACCTAGAGGGGTGGGAAAGGGTGGGTGGGAGGGAGGGAGATTCAAGAGGGAAGAGATATAGGAACATATGTATATGTATAACTGATTCACTTTGTTATAAAGCAGAAACAAACACACACACACACACACACACACACACACACACACAAATGTGTCCATGGCCTAATTACATATGCATATGTATTTTTTTTGACAACAATAGTGAAAAGGAGAGTGGAGGGAACAGAAATATGTTGGAAGAAAATTTGTATTACTGTTGAAATTAAGTTGCTTCTAATCCATGTTAGTTTTTTAAAGTTAAGATGTAAATTCCTTATAGCAGCCACCAATAAAATAACTCAAAAATATAGTAAAAGAAACAAAAGAGAATTAAAGTGGTAGACTAGAAAATATCTATTTAACACAGAAAGGGCAATACTGGAGGAACAGAGGAACAAAATGTATGACATATGGAAAACAAATAGAAAAATGACAGACATAAATTCTACTTTATCAGTAAATACATTAAATGTAAATGCATTAAATACTTCAAATAAAAGGCAGTGATTGGGAGAATAGGAAAAATACAGCTATATGCTGTCTATAAGAGACATTTTAGATTCAAAGACACAAATAGATGAAAAATAAAGGGTTAAAAAAGATATACCATTGCAAATAATTATAAAAACAAGCTGGAATGGTTTTACTAATATTAGAGAAAATAGGCTTTAAAACAAAACATGTTACTAGAGAGAAAGAGGGACATTTTATAATGAAAGGGTCATAAAGATAGAGCAATTATAAACATATATGTGCCTAATAACAGAGCACCAAAATATGTGAAACAACTGACAGAAATGAAGAGAGAAATATAAAATTCAACAATCATAGAGTTATTCATACTATACCCCACGTTCAATAATGAATAGGTCAAGGAGGAAGAATATCAACAGAGAAATAAACATTTGAATAAGACTAAAAACAAACTAGACCTAACATAACAACAACAGCAGAATGCACATTTTCTCAAATGCATGTGGAGCATTATCCAGGACAGACGATATACTTGGCCATAAAACAAGACTGAATAGATTTAAAAGGATTGAAATCATAAAAACTATGTTCTCCAAGCACAATGCAATTCAATTAGACATCAATAGAAAAGGAAATTTGGGAAATTCACAAATATGTTGATACTTAACAAAACATTCCTAAGTAACCTATGGGTCAAAGAATAAATCATAAGGAAAATAAAGTATCTTGAAATGAATGAAAATGAAAATACAACATGCTGAGATAAATGTAATACTCAAAGGAAATCTATAGCTATAAGCAACAATATTATAAAAGAAGAAAGATCTCAAATCAATAACCTAAACTTCTACCATAAGGAACTAGAAAAATAAGAGGAAATAAACAGAAAGGAAGCAGAAGGAAGAGAATAATAAATATTAGAGTGGATATAAATAGACAATGGAAAATCCATTGAGAAAACAAACAAAACCAAAAGTTTATTCTGTGAAAACTTTAACAAAGTTGACAAACCAAACATTTTAAGAATAATTAACACCAATTCTTCACAAAAATAGAAGAGGGAACACTTTACAACTCATTTTATGAGGTCAGTATTAACCTGATACCAACACCAGACAAAGACATCACAAGAAAGGACACTACATAATAATATCCCTTAGGAATATAAAATACTAAGAAAGTGAATTCAGCAACATAGAAAAAGGATTATATACCATAACCAAATGGGATTTATCCCAGGAATGTAAGGTTATTTTAACATATAAAAATCAATAAATGTAGTATACCATATTAATAAAATGAAGATCAAAAGCCACATGAACATCTCATTAGTTGTAGAAAAAGCATTTGACAAAATCCAACATACTCTTATGATAACAACACTCAACAAACTAGGAATAGAATAAAATGTACTCAGCTTGGATTGGGTGTCTACAAATACAAACCAACCAACCATGGCTGACACCACATTTAATGATGAAACGCTGAAGGCTTTCTCCCTAAGGTCAGAAAAAAGACAAGATTTTTTTCACTTCTGTTCCACATCATACTGGAGGTTCCAGCCAGGGCAATTAACTAAGCAAGAAAAAGAAAAAATAGATTGTAAAGGAAAATGTGAAACTATCTATATTCATAGATGACATGATCTTGTATAAAAAAACTCATAAGGAAGCCTCACACACATAAAATTATTAGAACTAATAAACAAAACCTGCAAGTCTGCAGGATGTAAGATCAATACACAAAATCAATTGTATTTCTATACATTAGCAATGAACATTCTGAAAAATGAAATTAAGAACACAATTTCATTTATAATAACATCAAAAAGAATAAAATACTTAGGAATGAATTTAACAAAACCTCAAGAAGTGTACACTAAAAAACACCTCTGAAATAAATTAAAGATCTACATGAAAGGAAATATATTCCATGTTCATAGACAAGAAAACTTTATATTAAGATGCCAATGCTTCCCAAAATGATCAACAGATTCAATGCAATGCCTATCCAATCCCAGTTGGCTCTTTGTAGAAAATGATGAACTCATCCTGAAGTTTATGTGGAATTGCAAGGGACCTAGAATACCCAAAAGCATCTTGAAAAAGAAGAACAAAGTTTGAGGACTCACTCTCCTTTATTTCAAACCTTACTACCAGGCAACGATAATTAGAATTATTGTTACCATAATTGTGGTACCAGCAAAAGGATGGACATATAAATCAATGGAATAGAGTTGTAATTCCAGAAATAAACCATGTGTCTCTGGTAAATTAATTTTTGACAGAGATGTCAAGACCATTCAATATGGATAGAACTGTCTCTTTAAAAATGACTCTGGGACAACTGGAAATTAAAAAAACAAACAAACTCAAAATGAACCAAAGACCTAAATGTAAATGCTAAAAGCATAAAATTCACAGAACATAAAATAGGGGTAAATCTACATAGCCTCGAATTTGGCAAAGGATTGCAGAACAAGCAACAGCAGGAAAAATAGATAAGTTAGACTTTGTCAAAGTTGAAAATTTCTATGCTTCAAAGACTGCTACCAAGAAAGTGAAAAGATAACCCACAGAATGGGAGAAAATATTTGCAAATCATATGTCTGATAAGGGATTTGTATTTAAAATATATAGACCACAAACCTCACTAATAAAAAGACAAATAACCCATTTAAAAAATGGGCAAAAGACTTAAATAGATATTTCTCCAAAGAGGATATGCAAATGGCCAATAAGCACATGAATAGACGCTCAATATCATTAGTCATCAGGAAATGCAAATCAAAACAACAATGAGATACCACTTCCCATCCACTATGATGGCTATAATCAAAAAGTAAAATAATAAGAAGTGTTGATGAGGATGTGGAAAATTCAGAATCTTCATACACTGCTGTTGGGAATGTAAAATGGAGCAGCCACTTTGGAAAACAGTCTCACAGTTCCGCAAATGGCTAAAAATAGAGTTACCATATGATCTAGCAATTTTACTCCCAGGTATATACTCAAGAAAAATGAAAACATATGTTCACACAAAAACTTGTACACGAACATTCATAGCCACATTACTCATCATAGCTGAAATGTGGAAACCACCTACATGTCCATCAACTAATGAGTGGATAAACAAAATATGGTTATAGCTGTACTATAAAATATTATTCGGCCATAAAATGAATGAAGTACTGATACATGCAGCAACATGGATGAACCTTGAAACATTATGCCAACCAAAAGAACCCAGTCAGAAATACCACATAATATATGATCCCATTTTTATGAAATGTTCTGAAGAGGCAAATCTATAGAGCCAGAAAGTAGACTAATGGTTGCTTAGGGCTGAGAGAGATGGGGGACTTGGCAGATGATAGCTAAAGTGTATGTGGTTGCTTTTTGAAGTGAAGAAAATATTCTAAAATTTACTGTAGTGATGGTTGTACATATTTGTGAATATATTAAAAAAGTGAATTGAATACTTTAAATGAGTGATTTGTATGCATACCATATATGAATTATATCTCAGTAAAGCTATTTTAAGATATAAGTTAAGTATAGATATTGGAGATATAAAAAAGAAACAAATTGAACTTCTAGCAATGAGAAGGACAGTGTCTCAGGTGAGTACTACACTGTATGAGATAAATGGTGAAGAAGAAGGGATTAGATTATGAAGAAGAAAACATTAGTTAACTTGAATACACAGCAATAAAACTATCCAAACTAAGACTGTCATCAATGAGCCTGGACAGCCAACTGTTGAGAAATTCATTTGCCCCTCACCTAAGACGTGGCTTCTCATTCCAGTTGTGCAAAAACATACATTGGGCCAATCCTGTAACTTCCCTGACCCTCAGTTCTCTCTGTATAAAGAAGACTTGTAAATGTCCATCAAGAGGGAAGTAGATAAAGAACATGAGGTACTTTCACACAATGGAATATTGAACTGCAGTTAAAAGGAATGATGTAGATCTCAAAACAATGCTGAATGAAGAAAGTCAGATGCATACTGTATGATACTTTTTAAACAAGTTAAAACACACAAAAATAATACTACATGTTTTTATGTATATAGAAGTATCAAAAATCGTCTGAAAGGAAAATCCGTAAACTAGTAATAGTTCATTCCTTTGAGCGGAAAGGGAGGGCACAAGGAGGTGTCCCAGATTGGGAGGAGGTCATCAGTTTTTTTTTTTTTTTTTTTTTTTTTGCTGTACGCGGGCCTCTCACTGCTGTGGCCTCTCCCGTTGCGGAGCACAGGCTCCGGACACACAGGCTCCGCGGCCATGGCTCGCGGGCCCAGCCGCTCTGCGGCATGTGGGATCTTCCGGGATCGGGGCACGAACCCGTGTCCCCTGCATCGGCAGGCGGACTCTCAACCACTGCGCCACCAGGGAAGCCCGGTCATCAGTTTTATCTGTAATGTTCTGCTCTAAATTTTTTAAAAAATTAATTATTAATTTTTTATATTTGCTAAACAATTTTCTGAAATAAAAAAATATATTTTTTAAATGGAGAGGGTTAGACTAGGTAGTCCCTAAGGTCCATTTAAGCTCTAAATTCTGTGGCTATAAGATAAAAGGAGGAATTCAGTAGTGGAAGGTCACAACGCTCAAAATTCTCATGGGATGGGGTTTCACACTGTTCTCTGGGATAAATGGTTTATATTTAAATGGCCCTGAGACAGGGAGATAAACAAGATGACCTCTAGGACCTCACTTTAGCTAAAATATCCCCTGGGAGATCAGAGTAGACCACCTTTTAGATTTATTCCAACACTGAGTATCTATGAAAACAAGTGAAGATGGACTCAGCTCTCTTAAATGATTCATCGCTTTCTGGACTCCTGCATAAACTATGTCCTGCCTTTAACGTAGGAGTTGAGGATCAGAAGTGCTTGACTACCAGATGTCCTATTACAGAGAGGTCAAATTGTCTTGGATATTTCCCCACTTCTATCTTTTGAAAGGAAAATCAAGGGAAAATGTTTTCCCTGCACAATTTCCTTCCTTTGCTTACTTTTTCTTTTACACTAACTGTTGCTGCTAATAGAAACTGCTCTAAGCTGAATTTCTTTATCTTTGATGAGTAGACAAGGGCTTGTCTGAAATTAAAAGACCCAGACATCTGATTGCCACTTATTGTGGTAAAAAGACAAAAGAATGAATTGGCAACTATTCTCTCACCACCATCAGTTGTCTGTCTCTTTCCTCTTTCTTGTGTCTCTATCTCTTCTAGGTCAGAAATGCAGGGCCATTAGATACCTTCAACCCTGAACACTGGGGATACTCTCTTTTCCTGTATACCCACTGAATTTGCTACACTCATTCCTGCCTCTAACCCAGTAGTCATCCCAGCGACTAGATGCATTTGGAATACTTCTTCCTTCTCTGGGCCCATGCCAGTTACTCCTTCAAAAAGCCTTTTCTGACCACCTCAGTGCACAGTGACCTCTCTTTCCTGTACTCCTATGGCATATCAGCTGTATTATTTAGATTAATCCTTATGTTACACTGTTTCAAATTATCTCACCACTTAATATTTATCAATCTTCTTTGCTCATCATCCCATTTCATCAATAGGGCTGGGAATTGGATGGATGGGTGATAGTGAACAAGGGCAGTGGTCTATTAGGGCCCAGATGTTCACATAATCCTCCATCACTCCCAGTATTTTCTTCCCATTTAGAGTGAAAATGTTAGGTTAACATATGGGTGGAGGACACACGTGAGCAAATGAACAAAGCTGATAGATAAATCACCCCTTTAGGGCTACTATGCATCATTTTCTAAGAACTTGGTGGCAATCTATCACTTCTAGATTCATTCATCAAATAAATAGGTAGGGTAGGTTTTATTAAAAAAGTGAATTTAGCTGCTGACTGGCTCTGCTACCTTTGTCATAGCCTAGGAATGTCTCTACTGGGTAAATTAGAGATTTTTCAAAAGCTTATAAATGTCAAACTTATTTTTCCTAATACACAGAAGCCCAAAAGGATACCTAGGGTTTCTGTCTATCTGATGAATAATCTGCATCTTTTGGGTCTAAAAAAGAAAAAATCAATCAATACAGCTGATTTCTTAGATTAGCTGTCTAACTCAGAGACTTTATCATCACTTTTCTTAGTTTAGTTAGCCTGGATGTCAGCCTGAAGTTGAAGTTGAGCATTGAGAATCCCAAGTCACAGGTCAGCAAATTGTGACACTAATCAAATGAACCTAGTATATTAGGGACAGAGATAGTATGATCATTGGGCAAGGAGAGCCTTTCCTAAGTTGCTGCCTTGAACATTCAAAAAATAATTTGTGCTTCGGGATGGGGTAGAGGGCAGATAGGAGTTGCGATGAAGGCTTACAAAGGGCATGGAAACTTTAGGGGGTGACGGATATGTTCATTATCTTCATTGTGGTGATGATTTCACATGTGCATGCATATGTCAAAACTAATCAAGTTGTACACTTTAAATATGTGGTATTTACTGTATTTCAATTATACTTCAATAAAGCTGTTAAAGATAATTTGATGATAATAAATTTTTAAAAATTGTACACTCATTGAGATAAATTCTCATAGGGCATAATTTCCACTTTAACCCCTACGGTTAATAACATTGACTTTGGAGTTGGAGAGACCTGTGGCTTTGGCATTTATTAGCTGAGTGACTTTGGGGAGTTTTTCTAAACCTCTCTGAGTCTCAGTTTCCCATCTGAAAAATACAGATTGTAATGAGAGCACTTAATTCATACTTTAAGGATTAAATGAGATAATGCACAGAAAACATTAGTACAGTATTGAGCACTAATTAAGCCTTAAAGAAATGACAATGGTTAGTTTACCTGTAAATGTGATATTAATCTGGTCTTGGGTGAAAGCATACAAAATCACCAACAGATTCCTAAAGCAGTTTATTGATGGCAGTCGATCAGCTACTTTTATTAGATCCTCACTTGTGAGCAGATCTTCATAACTGAAACTGCTGGGAAGTGAAAAGGTAATCAGATCAGACCCCCTGACCTCAGTGAGCTGATACAATGAATGGGAGAGATGGGATACGTACTTGAATGAGATTGTACCAAACATTATATGAAGTAATGCATTTTTACAATATAGTAAGCGTTGAACAAAAATGTGAGCAAGTTCTATCATTATATCTCCAAATCTCAGGGTTCTTTTTTGCTTTTGTTCCTACACATTTCTTTCCACCATATTGATGGGAGATTTCCATAGAAGAATCCTAGGGCAATTTCACTAACCAAAACGCTCCTGATTTGCCTGGCAGTGTGTCAAGTTCTCAGCAGTCCTGATGATTTCTGCCCTTTTGAATTCCGCTTAACCATTCTAGTGGGTAGTTAGAGCTAACACTTACATGGTGCTATAACACAATACTTTGTGTCAAACAATACAGGACATTTTAGAGAGTACTCACTGCCCCAAATCTTGCTGTGTCTGGGTGTATTAGCTTGGGCTGCTATAACAAAATACCTCAGACTGGGTGGCTTAAACAATAGATATTTATTCGCTCAAATTTCTGGAGGCTGGAAGTCCAAGATCAAGATGCTGGCTGATTCAGTTCCTGGTGAGGACCCTCTCCATGATTTTCTAGGCAGCCACCTTCTCGTTGGGTCCTCACATGATGGAGAAAGGAAGCAAGCTCTCTGGTATCTCCTCTCATAAGGACACTAGTCTTGTCATGAGGGTTACCCCTTCATGAACTCATCTAACCTTAATAACCTCCTAAATGCCTCATCTCCAAATATCATCACAGTGGGGGTTATGGCTTCAATATATGAATTTGGGAAGGGCACAGTTCCGTCCATAGCACCAGTCTACCAATTTATGTTCAGTATCAAGTAAATGGAAACAGCAATCTTGCAGGTTTTTTGGGCCAAATCTTTGAGTTATCTAGCAGTTAGGATTCCTGCTTTGCATGCATGTGGTCCAGCTTTGACTCTTGGTGTTGGAATACTGGCCTGGTAGAGAGGCTGTGGAGTGGAGTGGTTTGAATTCAGACTCTTGAGCAGAACTTCCTGAGTTTGAAATACAGCTTTGCTACTTATCAGCTGTGAGACTTCAAAGAACTTAATTATCCTCTCTGTTTCCTCATCTGTGGAATGGAGATAATACCATACAAACATATCTTATTGGGTTGTGGTGAGGATTCAATGAGTTCAGAAAGTGAAGAGCTTAGAACATAGGAAGTACTTCATAAATGTTAGCTATTCTTATCCATTAGAAGGCAACCTCGAAAGCAACAGCCAGCTCTACCCACCACCAGTCATTCGCATCAGGAAACTTGCACAAGCCTCTTAGATAGCCTCATCCACCAGAGGGCAGACAGCAGAAGCAAGAAGCACTACAATCCCACAGCCTGTGGAAAAAAAAAAACCACATTCACAGAGAGATAGACAAGATGAAGGCAGAGGGTTATGACAAGATGAAAGAACAAGGTAAAACCCCAGAAAAACAAATAAATGAAGCAGAGATAGGCAATCTTCCAGAAAAAGAATTCAGAATAATGATAGTGAAGATGATCCAGGATCTTGGAAAAAGAATGGACTCGAAGATCGAGAAGATGCAAGAAATGTTTAAAAAAGACCTAGAAGAATTAAAGAACAAACAATCAAAGATGAACAATACAATAACTGAAATGAAAACTACACTAGAAGTAATCAGTAGCAGAATAACTGAGGAAGAAGAACAGATAAGTGACCAGGAAGACAGATGATGGAATTCACTGCTGTGCAACAAAATAAAGAAAGAAGAATGAAAAGAAATGAAGACAGCCTAAGAGACCTCTGGGACAACATTAAATGCAACAACATTCACATTATAGGGGTCTCAGAAGAAGAAGAAAGAGAGAAAGGACCTGAGAAAATATTTGAAGAGATGATAGATGAAAACTTCCCTAACATGGGAAAGGAAATAGCCACCCAAGTCCAGGAAGCACAGAGAGTCCCAGGCAGGGTAAACCCAAGGAGAAACATGCTGAAACACATAGTAATCAAATTGGTAAAAATTAAAGACAAAGGAAAATTATTGAAAGCAGCAAGGGAAAAGCAACAAATAACATACAAGGGAACTCCAATAAAGTTAACAGCTGATTTTTCAGCAGAAACTCTACAAGCCAGAAGGGAGTGGCATGATGTACTTAAAGTGATGAAAGGGAAGAACCTACAACCAAGATTACTATACCTGGCAAAGAACTCATTCAGGTTCGATGGAGAAGTCAAAAGCTTTACAGACAAGCAAAAGCTAAGAGAATTCAGTACTACCAAACCAGCTCTACAACAAATGCTAAAGGAATTTCTCTAAGTGGGAAGCACAAGAGAATAAAAGGACCTACAAAAAACCCGCAAAACAATTAAGAAAATGGTGATAGGAACATACATATTGATAATTACCTTAAAGGTGAATGGATTAAATGCTCCAACAAAAAGACATAGGTTTGCTGAATGGATACAAAAACAAGACCCATATATATGCTGTCTACAAGAGACCCAATTCAGACCTACGGACACATACAAACTGAAAGTGAAGTGATGGAAAAAGATATTCCATGCAAATGGAAATCAAAAGAAAGCTGGAGTAGCAATATTCATATTAGATAAAATAGACTTTAAAATAAAGAATGTTACAAGATACAAGGAAGGACACTACATAATGATCAAGGGATCAATCCAAGAAGAAGATATAACAATTATAAATATATATGCACCCAACATAGGAGCACCTCAATACATAAGCCAAATGCTAACAGCTCTAAAAGAGGAAATCGACAGTAACACAATAATCGTGGGAGACCATGACACCTCCCTTACGCCAATGGACAGATCATGCAAACAGAAAATTAATAAGGAAACACAAGCTTTAAATGACACAATAGACCAGATAGATTTAATTGATATTTATAGGGCATTCCATCCAAAAACATCAGATTACACTTTCTTCTCAAGTGCGCACGGAACATTCTCCAGGATAGATCACATCTTGGGTCACAGATCAAGCCTCAGTAAATTTAAGACAATTGAAATCATATCAAGCATCTTTTCTGACCACAACACTATGAGATTACAAATGAATTACAGGGAAAAAAACGTAAAAAACACAAGCACATGGAGGCTAAACAATATGTTACTAAATAACCAAGAGATCACAGAGGAAATCAAAAAATACCTAGAGACAAATGACAATGAAAACACGATGATCCAAAACCTATGGGATGCAGCAAAAGCAGTTCTAAGAGGGAAGTTTATAGCCATACAAGCCTACCTCAAGAAACAAGAAAAATCTCAAATAAACAATCTAACCTTACAGCTAAAGGAAGTAGAGAAAGAAGAACAAACAAAACCCAAAGTTAGCAGAAGGAAAGAAATCATGAAGATCAGAGCAGAAATAAATGAAATAGAAACAAAGAGAACAATAACAAAGATCAATAAAACTAAAATCTGGTTCTTTGAGAATATAAACAAAACTGATAAACCATTAGCCAGACTGATCAAGAAAAAGAGGGAGAGGACTCAAATAAAAAATTAGAAATGAAAAAGGAGAAGTTACAACAGACACTGCAGAAATACAAAGCATCCTAAGAGATTACTACAAGCAACTCTATGCCAATAAAATGGACAACCTGGAAGAAATGGACAAACTCTTAGAAAGCTATAACCTTCCAAGACTGAACCAGGAATAAATAGAAAATATGAACAGACAAATCACAAGTAATGAAATTGAAACTGTGATTAAAAATCTTCCAACAAACAAAAGTCCAGCACCAGATGGCTTCACAGGTGAATTCTATCAAACATTTAGAGAAGAGCTAACACCCATCCTTCTCAAACTCTTCCAAAATATAGCAGAGGGAGGAAAACTCCCAAACTCATTCTATGAGGCCACCATCACCCTGATCCTGATACTAAAACCAGACAAAGATACTACAAAAAAAGAAAATTGTAGACCAGTATCACTGATGAATATAGATGCAAAAATCCTCAACAAAATACTAGCAAACAGAATCCAACAACACATTAAAAGGATCATACACCATGATCAAGTGGGATTTATCCCAGGGATGCAAGGATTCTTCAATATATGCAAATCAATCAATGTGATATACCATATTAACAAATTGAAGAGTCAAAACCACATGATCATCTCAATACATGCAGAAAAAGCTTTTGACAAAATTCAACACCCATTTATGATAAAAACTCTCCAGAAACTGGGCATAGAGGGAACCTACCTCAACATAATAAAGGCCATATATGACAAACCCACAGCAAACATCATTCTCAATGGTGAAAAACTGAAAGTATTTCCTCTAAGATCAGGAACAAGACAAGGATATCCACTCTCACCAGTATTATTCAACAGTGTTGGAATATTATTCCAGTGTTGGAAGTCCTGGCCACAGGAATCAGAGAAGAAAAAGAAATAAAAGGAATACAAATCAGAAAAGAAGTAAAACTGTCACTGTTTGCAGATGACATGATACTATACATAGAGAATCCTAAAGATGCCACCAGAAAACTACTAGAGCTAATGAATGAATTTAGTAAAGTTGCAGGATACAAAATTAATGCACTGAAATCTCTTGCATTCCTATATACTAATGATGAAAAATTTGAAAATGAAATTAAGGAAACACTCCCATTTACCACTGCAACAAAAAGAATAAAATATCTAGGAATAAACCTACCTAAGGAGACAAAAGACCTGTATGCAGAAAACTATAAGACACTGATGAAAGAAATTAAAGATGATACCAACAGATGCGGAGATATACAATGTTCTTGGATTGGAAGAATCAATATTGTGAAAATGACTATAATACCCAAACCAATCTACAGATTCAATGCAATCCCTATCAAATTACCAATGGCATTTTTTTTTTACAGAACTAGAACAAACATTCTGAAAATTTGTATGGAGACATAAAAGACCCTGAATAGCGAAAGCAGTCTTGAGGTAAAAAAGCAGAGCTGGAGGAATGAGAATCCCTGACTTCAGACTATACTACAAAGGTATAGTAATCAAGACAATATGGTACTGGCACAAAAACAGAAATATAGATCAATGGAACAAGATAGAAAGCCCAGAGATAAACCTACGCACCTATGGTCAACTAATCTATGACAAAGGAGGCAAGGATATACAATAGAGAAAAGAGAGTCTCTTCAATAAGTGGTGCTGGGGAAACTGGACAGCTACATGTAAAAGAATGAAATTAGAACACTCCCTAACACCATACACAAAAATAAACTCAAAATTGATTAAAGACCTAAATGTAAGACTGGACACCATAAAACTCTTAGAGGAAAACATAGGAAGAACACTCTTTGACATAAATCACAGCAAGATCTTTTTTGATCCACCTTCTAGAGTAATGGAAATAAAAACAAAAATAAACAAATGGGACCTAATGAAACTTCAAAGCTTTTGCACAGCAAAGGAAACCATAAACAAGATGAAAAGACAACCCTCAGAATGGGGGAAAAGAAATTGCAAACAAATCAATGGACAAAGGATTCATCTCCAAAATATATAAACAGCTCATGCAACTCAATAATAAAAAAACAAATAACCCAGTCCAAAAATGGGCAGAAGACCTAAATAGACATTTCTCCAAAGAAGACATACAGATGGCCAAGAAGCACATGGAAAGCTGCTCAACATCACTAATTATTAGAGAAATGCAAATCAAAACTACAATGAGGTATCACCTTATACCAGTCAGAATGGCCATCATCAAAAAATCTACAAACAAGAAATGCTGGAGAGGGTGTGGAGAAAAGGGAACCCTCTTGCACTGTTGGTGGGAATGTAAATTGATACAGCCACTATGGAGAACAGTATTGAGGTTCCTTAAAAACTAAAAATAGACTTACCATATGACCCAGCAATCCCACTACTGGGCATATGCCCAGAGAAAACCATAATTCGAAAAGATACATACACCCCAATGTTCACCACAGCACTATTTACAAAAGCCAGGTCATAGAAGCAACCTAAATGCACCTTGACAGATGAATGGATAAAGAAGATGTGGTACATATATACAATGGAGTATTACTTAGCCATAAAAAAGGAATGAAATTGGGTCATTTGTTGAGACGTGGATGGATCTAGAGACTGTCATACAGGGTGAAGTAAGTAAGAAAGAGAAAAACCAATATCGTATATTAATGCATATACGTGGAACCTCGAAATGGTACAGATGAACAAGTTTGCAGAGCAGAAATTGAGACACAGATGTAGTGAACAAACATATGGACACTAATGGGGGAAAGCTGCAGTGGGGTGGTGGTGGTGGTGGTGTGATGAATTGGGCGATTGGGATTGAGATGTATACACTGATGTGTATAAAATGGATGACTAATAAGAACCTGCTGTATCAAAAAATAAATAAAATAAAATTCAAAAATTCAAAAAAAAATAAGAAGGCAACCTCCATGAAGGTAGGGATTTTTTTTTGCTTTGTTCACTGCTCTGTCTCAAGCACACAGAACAGCACCTGGTACATAGAAGGTGCTCAGTAAATATTTGTTGAATAAATGATTAAATCTTTACTTCCTTTCTTTCTTTCACACCTCATATTCAATCTGTTAGTTCTACTTTCAAAATATAGCTACAATTTGACCAATTTTCACTGACTTCTCTGCTACCATCTGGTTAATATCCTCCATCTCCTTTCACTTGAATGATCACAACAGCATTCTAACTGGAATTCTAACAGCATTCTAATTCACTATTTTTTTCCTTTACCCACCAAAACCTGCCTCCTTGCTCCCTGCCCAGAATCTTGTCTTCAAACAGCACTCAAAGTGATCCTTTTTTTTTTTTTTTGGCGGTATGCGGGCCTCTCACTGTTGTGGCCTCTCCCATTGAGGAGCACAGGCTCCGGACGCACAGGCTCAGCGGCCATGGCTCACGGGCCCAGCTGCTTCGCGGCATGTGGGATCCTCCCAGACTGGGGCACAAACCCGTGTCCCCTGCATTGGCAGGTGGACTCTCAACCACTGCGCCACCAGGGAAGCCCAAAGTGATCCTTTTTAAACATATGTAAGATCATGCTGCTCCTCTCCTCAAAACGCTCCCATGACTCCCAGTGCATTCACAGCAAAGGGCAAAATTTTTACTTGATCTGCTCTTACCTACCTCTCTG
Source organism: Mesoplodon densirostris (assembly GCF_025265405.1). NCBI lineage: Eukaryota > Metazoa > Chordata > Mammalia > Artiodactyla > Ziphiidae > Mesoplodon > Mesoplodon densirostris. Next base: position 39,143,738 of record NC_082681.1, on the reverse strand, counting down.
ATCTCATCTTCTACTACTTTCCCTCTTGCTTGTTGTATTCCAGCCACATTGCAATAGAATAGAATTTCTGTAACACACCAGGCACATGCTCCTGCCTCAACATCCTCGTACTTGCTGTTCCTCCTGCCAGGAATGCTCTTTTCCAAGATATGTGCTTAGTTTAGTTCCTCACTTCCTTCAGCTCTCTGCTTAAATATTGCCACTAGAGAGACCATTTCTGATCATTCTATATAAAACAGCATCCTAATCCCTAGCATGCCCTAACCACCTTACTCTGATTTAGTTTTCTCCATAGCATTTATCATCACCTGACATATTTAGTATGTGTTGATTAGTTATTGTCTGTCTCACCTCATCAGAATGTCATCTGTAATATGGAAGGTACTTGGACAGTTTTGTTCACTGCTACATCACCAGTGCCTGGACAGTGCTTGGAATATTTTGATTCTTCAATAATTATTTGTTGAGTAAATGGATAAATGGTCTTTAAAAAGTAATGCCCCTCGCTGGAGTCTTCTTACTCTAAGGAACAGTTTATATTCTATATAACCTCATTCCAGGGCCAGCTATATTTGGCTTTGATTACTGGAGAGTGGGAAAAATAAATTTTTTCTTGATAAAATCAGTTTGGTAGGCAAAATATAGGAAAACATGGAGATCATGGGGGGGGGGAGGAAATATTAACAAAAAGCCTTGGGGATGAAAATTTGGAGGGGCAATGATCCTATTGTGGCATCACTCTTCCGAACTATAAGCCTAGTTAAAACCTTGCCAGCATGAGGCCAGAAGTACTGAGGGTGAGCTCCCTTTAGCTGTATTTAAAAATCATTCTGAAGAGTGTGTTCCATTATTTTTATAAAATAACATCTTTCAAAAGACTCAAACTGTTAATGGTGTTTTCTGGGCAATTTTTTTTTTTTTTGGCAGAGGAGGATGGGTGCAAGGGAAGGGACAAGCAGGCATTTATATAACTCTGTATTATTAATTACACAGAGCAACAATTAGCTTTTTAAACAAGAATGCCTTCTCTATTCTGACTTTTTTTCCCTTGGGGGTGAAACCTTGGAAAATAACAATTGATGACAACTCTTTCTATTGTATTTTTAAAAAATTGATGGCATTCTAACTTAAAAAAGATTTTTATAGCGGGCAAGTGGCAGGAAAATTTTAAACCTAAAAGCTATTGGCAAGGTTATTGAAGCTTTGGATTATTTAAGTTTGTTGCAGCTTCAAATAAAATGTTTGATTCATAGATCTTTGCTTGGGGCTGTGACTTTATGCTCTGGAGAGGAGGGGACTTAAAAATTAGGAAGTCTCTGGTCTTCCCATCTATGTTAATCATGTAATCAGATGAGTCACAATGAGCTGTGGAGAGAAGGGGGAAGCTCTTTGCTTTTACAAAGCACAAGTCCACCAGAACTCCCTGAGCCTCTTCTTGTGGTTTTGCACACAGTGGCTAACAGTCAGGGAGCAGCGATAAGCTGCCAGACTGAACAATTCAGGGCATAGCCTTCAGCTTCTTTGCTTTTGACCCAAATTGTAACTACTGAGGAGGAGAGGCAAGGTGGCTGGCCAGAACTCAGGCTTGGGGGTGAGGATGGGGAAAGCAAATAGGGCCAACTGTTTTCTAAACCTGACCTCACCTGAATGCTACTTCCTAGATGTCCAGGAAATGTCCTTGAGTAGTAGACATCCCATAACGCAGATATGGCTTCCCCTGCATCTGGCAAGACTGTCAGTGTGCCTTGTGTCACCATTTTCTCCACTGATTGGCACCACTATTCTTTAGGCCCAGTGCCTAGAAAGTGTGTTTCTGCTCTTCTCAGCAGCTCCTTTCCCATTGTACACCCAAATATACCTCCTGCTCTTTCTTTCTGGTTGCCTAGACCATGGAATTAAAAAGACAAACCAACCAACCCAAACCACTTAGATTTGAAGCCGCCTGTTGCTTTGCTTTTCAACACAGAGCTCACTGGAGAGTTGAGGTGTACATGGCTCCACTACTTGTAGTACCATGTTTCAAGACTCTTAGACTCTTGTCAAGGTGTTTTTCAAATCTTCCCCAAATTGGACAGGTACACGGCATGTCTTAAAAACATCAAAAAGTGAGTAGACAACGTGCTTTAAATACTCCTTCATTTGTTTTAACATAATTAGGTTTGGGAGCCAGCAGTCAATCAGAGTGTCTATGTGTAGCATTTTGGAAGCAGGAAGAAATTGGAAATAGAACCATTGTGACTCCATTCTAATCAGCTTGAATGCAAGCAGAATAATTCCTCTACTGCAAAGAGTTCAGTGGGAGTCAGTTGTTCTAAGACCCCTAAAAACAGAGGATGTTGATAGCTGCTCCGTCTCCCTTAGGACATGAGTAAGACTAGGGACTAATTATGTGGGCATTCATTTCAGAGAGAGTGTATGGGTGCCTACTACTAGTCAAGCAAGCACTGGGCAAGGTGCTGGTATATAATGGTGAGCAAAAACAGACGTGAGGCCTGCTTTCTTGGAGCTTCTGATCTCACGGGTGAGATAGACATTAATTACATAATTACATAAATGAGTATATAATTATAAACTGAGATAAATATTCTGAAGGCTAGAAACACAGTTCTAAGGAAATGTACACTCTAGCAGGGAGTTAATGAAGGCCTTCTTGAAGAAATAGCGCTTAAACTGAGATTTGAAGGGTCAGTCGGCACAAATGAGACAGAAAAAAAATTGTATTCCAATAGAAAGAATACCACCAGGCTCAAGGTGCTGTAGAGGACTAGAAACGAGGTCAGGGTGGCTGCAGTCCAGACTGCAAGGGAGAGGTGGGAGGTGAAGCTGGAGAGTTTGATGGGGGTATTTCTCAAAGGAGGTGCCATTGGCTTTGGGGCAAGACAATTCTACATGGCGGTGGGAGGTGCTAGTTTGCATATGCAAGGTTGCAGGAAGTTTAGCCTCCCTGGTCCCTGCCTACTAAATGCCAAACTGTCCCCTTGGTATTTATGACAACCCCAAATTCCCTAAACTTCCAAACACCTCCCAGTTAAGAACTGCTGAATGAAGGGCCTTCTCGATCATTTAAGGATTTAGGGTTTTGTCCTACAAGCAAGGGGAAAACAATGGGAAACGTTTAAGCAGAGGAAGAAATGAAAGTGATTCAATTTATATTCTGAAAAGATCATTCTGTAAATGCATATTACTAAGTGAAAGTAGCCAATCTGAAAAGGCTACCTCCGGTATAATTCCAGCTATATGGCATTCTGGAAAAGACAGAACTCTGGAGATAGTAAAAAGATCAGTGATTGTCAGAGGTTAGTGGGGAGTGTTTCAACAGAACACAAGATTTTTCATATGATAATATAATGGTAGATACACATTATCATACATTTGTCCAAATCTATAGAATGTACAACACCGAGAGTGAACCCTAATGTAAACTATGGACTTGGGTGGTTATAATGTGTCAATGTAGGGTCATCAATTGGGGGATGTTGGTTATAGGGGAGGCTGTACATGAGTCACGGACATATGGGAAATCTTCGTACCTTCCACTCCATTTTGATGTGAACCTAAAACTGCTTTAAAAAATAGTCTATTTTTTTAAAAAAAGCAAAGGAAGCCCAGAGGATCACTGTCATAATACTGAAGGTAGGACATGAAGATTTGATTCAGATATACACTTGGAATTAAAAAGGAGAAAATCAGTCCCTTTAAAAACAGAAGATTATTCTGGCTGAAGTGCAAAAAATGGAGGGTTTCCCCAGAGACTGTCTCTGACAAGGTTGTTGTTAGAATGCAAAGGCTGCCTGGGGTGGGTGGTAGAGGGGATAACTGGGCAAGATCTCACCAGATATTAATAGTAAAGTTTGAATGCATTTGTAATAGCAACTATTTATTGAGCACTTAATACATGCCAGGTTTATGATTTACATACATTATTTTATTTCATTCTTTGTGATAACCCTGCAAAATGTAATGAGATTCATATATTACAGATAAGAAAATGCAGCATCAGAGTTTAGTGACTGAACAGCATGCAAATTATGATGATCTACAACCAGAGGAGGGTAATTGAAGTGTACATAGAGGGAGGAAGAAGAACACGGCAGGTCACTGTGAGATACCTGAAATCCAGTCAGCAATATGGCTGAGTAGACTGGAACAAAGGCATTGTGACTTTTAGAACCCCTCAGCTCCGTAATAGTTACAACAAACAACATTAGTAGCTAGTATTGATTGAGAGCTTTAGGCCAGGCACTGTGCTTAGAGATTTGTTTCTATTATCTCATTTAGTTCTTACACCGACCTTATGAGACATGCACTGTTGGTATTCCCTCTTTACAGACAAGGATACTGAGGTCCAGAGAGGTTAAGACATTTGCTCAGAGTCATACAGCCAGTAAGTATAGAATCAGGACCCTAAGCCAGGTCTGTCTGACTCTAAAATGTGAGCTGTTAACCATTCTGCTACAGTTAGTTCATGGTAAAACCATCCCCAATTCTGGAATGGGTGGAATTTGTATGGGATGTATGGAAGCTTAGACAGAGGCCAGATAACAGAAGGCCAGGCTGAGGAGTTTGAGTCTGATTCTAGAGACACTGGAGAGCCATTAGAAATAATAAGGCATTATTATTGATATTGGTAAAAAATCTCTGGCAATAAATATTCTGTGTAAGATGCATCTAGATGGGGAGAGACAGACAGGACTGGCTACTGAATTGGCAGGCCCACTGCAAAATGAAATCGCACAGGTAGCATGCTCATGAGGCCAGCCCTGGAGACGAGAAGATAGTCAGGAAGGTAGTGCATAGCAGAGGGGGTGGGGTACGGATAAAGTCAGGGACTGGGGTGGTGGTAGAGGGGATAGAAAGAAAAGAATGAGTGCAAGCCTCATTAGGGAGGAGAAGCAACACAATTTCATGAATGGTCTTCTCTCTTTCACCTCCCATATTCAGTGACAACTCTAACATCAAGTCTGGATGACTGAATGGAAGGATCAGGATAGAGGAGCTGATTTGAGACAGAAATTGATAAACTTGCTTTGGAAACCTACACAGCTCCACCTGCATGCTTACTGTTTAGGTGAGTACGAATGTTCTTAATTCACGCCAGATGGTGTCCTGTAAGGGACTTGGTTTCTCCCTGAGTTATGAAGCTATGTTTTGCTTCCCTCCTGAGAGAGATTTATTTAAAGTTTTTTCCTGGGAGCTAGAGGTGGGCAAAGTAAACTCTCCTCCAATCTGCTTCCTTGGGACTAGAAAGGGAGTTCCTACATGGATTAGAGTTAGAGGGTACACAGCAGAGCTTCTCCCTCCTTCCATGCCTAAGAGTCTGTGTGGATCCTGAAGGTCATTCCAGGTACAAGGGGATGAGGCAGTGTAAGATTTGTGACCTTGACGCACAGCATCCCCTATGTTCTCAGCATTTACTTGGCCCTGTTTCCCTTACTCTGCCCCTTAGGACACAGAGGCACTCTAGGTGATCCTTGTCCCAAATGAAAGCCTTTGAATGGTTCCATAGCAGTTAGCCTTGCTCTCCAACCAAGTCACTCTGACCAAGGGACAGTCTGGATCCACAGAAATGAGAGAGGTCTCAGTCTCAGTGTAGCCTGGCAGGTTTACTTGTTGACTAGTGCTCGGGCAGCTCCACATTAAAGAACCAGAATGGAGGAGTCCACTCAACATGGCCTAACCATCTGGGTGACAGTGAGACCTAAGGGGAGAGGAATTTCAACAAATAGCCACTCTATGTCCTACTGTTCATTTCCTGCCTGTGTCCTATTCATGAAGTGTCTGGCAAATGACACCCTACAAAGAAAGTAGGCCCTCCACTCCATCCAAGGTGAAACCCACCAAACACATGCTCATGTATGAGTTTATCCTGGTGAGGAGGGCCTGGGTTGGACATAAGTGAGGAGATGGGTGCCTTGGTGATGATGTGAGTGGCAGTGGCCCACCTCCTCCGTGATCCCCAACCTGCTAGGTCCTTGGCCTGCCAAGTAACTCACAATCCTTTATACCTACTTCCAAATGAGAGATAAAAGATTGATGGGGACATGCAAAAGCCACCTCCTTTTGCATGGACCCCACTCTATTTTAGATACAGAGAAGATAGCTTTGGGGACAAACAGAAAGTTCCCCATTTACCACTTAGTGGTTATGTGACCTTTAAGCAGTTACTTAACTTCTCGGAGTCTCAGTTTTCTTCATAATAATAAATACATAATAAAGTCATGAAGATTAAATGAGTTAATACATCTAAAACACCTATAACGGTGTCTGGTACAAATCAGATGTTTGATAAAGGGGAGATTCATCTTAATGTTAATGATAGAAGCTGAGTGGTTAGGGTGTGTGCGTTGTACAGCCACCACAAGCTGAGAGTCTGGGTTGTAAGCTTTCCCAGGGGACCTGCCTATCACTGCCACAGTCAAAAGTTAAAAGTCAAAAGTTAAAGGGCTTTCTTGTGCCTTCCTATCTGGATGCTTCACTGTCACGTTGTTCTCTCAAGTGATGCCGCAAGGTGGGTGAGCTGAACACAGACTTCACTGACTGGTGTCAGAGCCACGAGGGGGGCAACTTTGAGTCCGGACACCCACTCAACAGGGGCCTCACTCATTAATGGGGGAGCCTCTGCTCTGGCAGAAGAGGACCTTGCTGCTGCCCATCAGCTTTGACTTGGGGTTGAAGAAGTCAGATTGGGGGCTAAACCAGGGAGGAGGTAATGACTATCTTCAATGTAGGCTTGTTTGTTCTTGTGGGGCCTTGCTGCCCCCAGGTAGCCAGTATTTTCACATGAAATCCCTGGCTACTTAGGGATCCTCCTCATGGTCATTCTCAGGCCTGTCTCTCCTGGGCAACTCTGGCAGCCATAGACATTTCCTAAACTCCCTTCTTCATCTTCACAACTTGCCTGTTTAGGGAGCCAAACTCTCAGGACTCTGCTTTGACTATGATAACGAGCTTTGGGCCTGGGTGTTCATGACCAATGGTGACTATATTACCCCTGCCAAGTTTTATTCATAACTCAGGAAGGGCTTTGGATACCTCAGAAGAGGGATCAGAGTATGAACTGTGACTCAGCAGGGCAAGGGGGAGACATTTTAGAGCAGATGTCTTTAGTGCGCCCCAACTCAAGCCTTACTGCAAGTGGCTGTACCTCTAAGTAAGACCTCTGACCTTCCCTCTGCCCCAATTCACCCCTTAGAAAGGTCTTACTTCCAGAGGCATGATATTCTAGTAGTTCAGGGAGTAGGCTGTGGAGCCAGACTTCCTGGTTGAATCTCCCACTTACCAGCTCTGTGACCTTGGGTGGGTTACATCGTCTTTCTGTGCCTCAGGTTCCTCATCTGTAAAATGGGTTTAATAACTCTAAAGATTGCACAGGGTTGTTACGAGAATAATAGGTGAGTTACTATGTGCATAGCGCCTAGAACAGCACCTGCCACATGGTGAGTGTTACATAAATGTTTGTGAAATAAATGTGGAACCAGAGAAGCCTGCCAGTCAAACTTCCTACCTGGGAGAGGGCCAGCCAGCCACCCACTTCCCTCAGGGGAGAGCATGAAGTGTGTCCAGGCTGGAAACAGAGTGGCCTTAGTCCTTGACAGCAGGGATGTGCCACCGTCCCCAATTTGACGAGGGTAAAAGACAGGCTCCGTCTAAGGAGGCAGTGGGGGAACAACGATGAGTCTGATTCTAACATCAGCTGAGATGCGGCTGCTTTTGGGAAACCTCCACCTGGGAAAGTGCCTCCAATTTCTCCTTTGATTCAGCGGCCCTTAATCCGCTTGGCTTCTGGGACCAGGGGGCCTAAACTACCGGTGTCTGAACAAGTCAGAATGTATCTAATCTGGTGGGTGTAAAACCCAGCAGGCACTCAAGGAAGGTGGAAGTGGTAGGGCTCTGTGGGATATGCATATATATATATATATATATATATTTTTCTGCTTTATAACAAAATTAATCAGTAATACATATACATATGTTCCCATATCCCCTCCCTCTTGCGTCTCCCTCCCACCCTCCCTATCCCACCCCTCCAGGCGGTCACAAAGCACCAAGCTGATCTCCCTGTGCTATGCGGCTGCTTCCCACTAGCTATCTACCTTACGTTTGGTAGTGTATATATGTCCATGCCGCTCTTTCACTTTGTCACAGCTTACCCTTCCCCCTCCCCATATCCTCAAGTCCATTCTCTAGTAGGTCTCTGTCTTTATTCCTGTCTTACCCCTAGGTTCTTCATGACATTATTTTTTCTTAAATTCCATATATATGTGTCAGCAGACATTATTTGTCTTTCTCTTTCTGACTTACTCCACTCTGTATGACAGACTCTAGGTCCATCTACCTCACTACAAATAACTCAATTTCATTTCTTTTTATGGCTGAGTAATATTCCATTGTATATATGTGCCACATCTTCTTTACCCATTCATCCGATGATGGACACTTAGGTTGTTTCCATCTCCGGGCTATTGTAAATAGGGCTGCTATGAACATTTTGGTACATGACTCTTTTTGAATTATGGTTTTCTTAGGGTATGTGCCCAGTAGTGGGATTGCGGGGTCATATGGTAGTTCTATTTGTAGTTTTTTAAGGAACCTCCATACTGTTCTCCATAGTGGCTGTACCAATTCACATTCTCACCAGCAGTGAAAGAGTGTTCCCTTTTCTCCACACTCTCTCCAGCATTTATTGTTTCTAGATTTTTTGATGATGGCCATTCTGACTGGAGTGAGATGATATCTCACTGTAGTTTTGATTGGCATTTCTCTAATGATTAAAGATGTTGAGCATCCTTTCATGTGTTTGTCGGCAGTCTGTATATCTTCTTTGGAGAAATGTCTATTTAGGTCTTCTGCCCATTTTTGGATTGGGTTTTTTTTTTTTTTTGTTGTTATTGAGCTGCATGAGCTGCTTATACATTTTGGAGATTAATCCTTTGGCAGTTGCTTCATTTGCAAATATTTTCTCCCATTCTAAGGGTTGTCTTTTGGTCTTGTTTATGGTTTCCTTTGCTGTACAAAAGCTTTGAAGTTTCATTAGGTCCCATGTGTTTATTTTTGTCTTTATTTCCATTTCTCTAGGAGGTGGGTCCAAAAGGATCTTGCTGTGATTTATGTCATAGAGTGTTCTGCCTATGTTTTCCTCTAAGAGTTTGATAGTTTCTGGCCTTACATTTAGGTCTTTAATCCATTTTGAGCTTATTTTTGTGTATGGTGTTAGGGAGTGCTCTAATCTCATACTTTTACGTGTACTTGTCCAGTTTTCCCAGCACCACTTATTGAAGAGGCTGTCCTTTCTCCACTGTACATTCCTGCCTCCTTTATCAAAGATAAGGTGACCATATGTGCATGGGTTTATCTCTGGGCTTTCTATCCTGTTCCATTGATCTATCTTTCTGTTTTTGTGCCAGTACCATACTGTCTTGATAACTGTACCTTTGTAGTATAGTCTGAAGTCAGGGAGCCTGATTCCTCCAGCTCCATTTTTCGTTCTCAAGATTGCTTTGGCTATTCGGGGTCTTTTGTGTTTCCATACAAATTTTGAAACTTTTTGTTCTAGTTCTGTGAAAAATGCCAGTGGTAGTTTGATAGGGATTGCATTGAATCTGTAGATTGGTTTGGGTAGGAGAGTCATTTTCACAATGTTGATTCTTCCAATCCAAGAACATGGAATATCTCTCCAACTATTTGTATCATCTTTAATTTCTTTCATCAGTGTCTTATAATTTTCTGCATACAGGTCTTTTGTCTCCTTAGGTAGGTTTATTCCTAGATATTTTATTCTTTTTGTTGCAATGGTAAATGGGAGTGTTTTCTTGATTTCATTTTCAGATTTTTCATCATTAGTATATAGGAATGCCAGAGATTTCTGTGCATTAATTTTGTATCCTGCAACTTTACCAAATTCATTGATTAGCTCTAGTAGTTTTCTGGTAGCATCTTTGGGATTCTCTATGTATAGGATAATGTCATGTGCAAACAGTGACAGCTTTACTTTTTCTTTTCCAATTTGGATTCCTTTTATTTCCTGTTCTTCTTTGATTGTTGTGGCTAAAATTTCCAAAACTATGTTGAATAAGAGTGGCGAGAGTGGGCAACCTTGTCTTGTTCCCAATCTTAGTGGAAATGGTTTCAGTTTTTCAACATTGAGGACGATGTTGGCTGTGGGTTTGTCATATATGGCCTTTATTATGTTGAGGAAAGTTCCCTCTATGCCTACTTTCTGCATGGTTTTTATCATAAATGGGTGGTGAATTTTGTCGAAAGCTTTCTCTGCATCTATTGAGAGGATCATATGGTTTTTCTCCTTCAATTGGTTAATATGGTGTATCACCTTGATCGATTTGCATATATTGAAGAATCCTTGCATTCGTGGAATAAACCCCACTTGATCATGGTGTATGATCCTTTTAATGTGCTGTTGGATTCTGTTTGCTAGTATTTTGTTGAGGATTTTTGCATCTATGTTCATCAGTGATATTGGCCTGTAGTTTTCTTTCTTTGTGACATCCTTGCCTGGTTTTGGTGTCAAGGTGATGGTGGCCTCGTAGAATGAGTTTGGGAGTGTTCCTTCCTCTGCTATATTTTGGAAGAGTTTGAGAAGGATAGGTGTTAGCTCTTCTCTAAATACTTGATAGAATTCGCCTGTGAAGCCATCTGGTCCTGGGCTTTTGTTTGTTGGAAGAATTTTTATCACTGTTTCCATTTCAGTGCTTGTGATTGGTCTGTTCATATTTTCTATTTCTTCCTGATTCAGTCTTGGCTGGTTCTGTATTTCTAAGAATTTGTCCATTTCTTCCAGGTTATCCATTTTACTGGCATAGGGTTGCTTATAGTAATCTATCATGATCTTTTGTCTTTCCGCAGTGTCAGTTGTTACTTCTCCTTTTTCATTTCTAATTCTATTGATTGAGTCTTCTCCGTTTTTTTCTTGATGAGTCTGGCTAATGGTTTATCAAATTTGTTTATGTTCTCAAAGTAACAGCTTTTAGTTTTATTGATCTTTGCTATCGTTTCCTTCATTTCTTTTTCATTTATTTCTGATCTGATCTTTATGATTTCTTTCCTTCTGCTAACTTTGGGGTGTTTTTGTTCTTCTTTCTCTAATTGCTTTAGGTGCAAGGTTAGGTTGTTTATTCGAGATGTTTCCTGTTTCTTAAGGTGGGATTGTATTGCTATAAACTTCCCTCTTAGAACTGCTTTTGCTGCGTTCCATAGGTTTTGGGTCGTCGTGTCTCCATTGTCATTTGTTTCTAGGTATTTTTTTATTTCCTCTTTGATTTCTTCAGTGATCACTTCGTTATTAAGTAGTGTATTCTTTAGCCTCCATGTGTTTGTATTTTTTACAGCTCTTTTCCTGTAATTGATATCTAGTCTCATAGCGTTGTGGTCGGAAAAGATACTTGATACAATTTTAATTTTCTTAAATTTACCAAGGCTTGATTTGTGACCCAAGATATGATCTATCCTGGAGAATGTTCCATGAGCACTTGAGAAAAATGTGTATTCTGTTGTTTTTGGATGGAATGTCCTATAAATATCGATTAAGTCCATCTTGTTTAATGTATCATTTAAAGCTTGTGTTTCCTTATTTATTTTCATTTTGGATGATCTGTCCATTGGTGAAAGTGGGGTGTTAAAGTCCCCTACTATGAATGTGTTACTGTCGATTTCCCCTTTTATGGCTGTTAGTATTTGCCTTATGTATTGAGATGCTCCTATGTTGGGTGCATAAATATTTACAACTGTTATATCTTCTTCTTGGATCGATCCCTTGATCATTATGTAGTGTCCTTCTTTGTCTCTTCTAGTAGTCTTTATTTTAAAGTCTATTTTGTCTGATATGAGAATTGCTACTCCAGCTTTCTTTTGGTTTCCATTTGCATGGAATATCTTTTTCCATCCCCTTACTTTCAGTCTGTATGTGTCTCTAGGTCTGAAGTGGGTCTCTTGTAGACAGCATATATATGGGTCTTGTTTTTGTATCCATTCAGCCAATGTGTGTCTTTTGGTGGGAGCATTTAGTCCATTTACATTTAAGGTAATTATTGATATGTATGTTCCTATTCCCATTTTCTTAATTGTTTTGGGTTCGTTATTGTAGGTCTTTTCCTTCTGTTGTGTTTCTTGCCTAGAGAAGTTCCTTTAGCATTTGTTGTAAAGCTGGTTTGGTGGTGCTGAACTCTCTCAGCTTTTGCTTGTCTGTAAAGATTTTAATTTCTCCATCAGATCTGAATGAGATCCTTGATGGGTAGAGTAATCTTGTTTGCAGGTTTCTCTCCTTCATCACTTTAAATATGTCCTGCCAGTCCCTTCTGGCTTGCAGAGTTTCTGCTGAAAGATCAGCTGTTAACCTTATGGGGATTCCCTTGTGTGTTATTTGTTGTTTTTCTCTTGCTGCTTTTAATATGTTTTCTTTGTATTTAATTTTTGACAGTTTGATTAATATGTGTCTTGGTGTATTTCTCCTTGGATTTATCCTGTATGGGACTCTCTGTGCCTCCTGGACTTGACTGACTATTTCCTTTCCCATATTAGGGAAGTTTTCAACTATTATCTCTTCAAATATTTTCTCAGTCCCTTTTTTTTTCTCTTCTTCTTCTGGAACCCCTATAATTCGAATGTTGGTGCGTTTAATGTTGTCCCAGAGGTGTCTGAGACTGTCCTCAGTTCTTTTCAGTCTTTTTTTCTTTTTTCTGCTCTGCAGTAGTTATTTCCACTATTTTATCTTCCACGTCACTTATCCGTTCTTCTGCCTCAGTTATTCTGCTATTGATCCAATCTAGAGTATTTTTCATTTCATTTATTGTGTTTTGAATCGTTGCTTGATTCATCTTTAGTTTTTCTAGGTCCTTCTTTACTGTTTCTTGCATTTTGTCTATTCTATTTCCAAGATTTTGGATCATCTTTACTATCATTATTCTGAATTCTTTTTCAGGTAGACTGCCTATTACCTCTTCATTTGTTAGGTCTGGTGGGTTTTTATCTTGCTCCTTCACCTTCTGTGTGCTTTTCTGTCTTCTCATTTTGCTTATCTTACTGTGTTTGGGGTCTCCTTTTTGCAGGCTGCAGGTTAGTAGTTCCCGTTGTTTTGGGTGTCTGTCCCCAGTGGCTAAGTTTGGTTCAGTGGGTTGTGTAGGCTTCCTGGTGGAGGGGACTAGTGCCTGTGTTCTTGTCGATGAGGCTGGATCTTGTCTTTCTGGTGAGCAGGTCCACATCTGGTGGTGTGTTTTGGGGTGTCTGTGGACTTTTTATGATTTTAGGCAGCCTCTCTGCTAATGGGTGGCGTTGTGTTCCTTTCTCGCTAGTTGTTTGGCATAGGGTGTCCAGTACTGTAGCTTGCTGGTCGTTGAGTGAAGCTGGGTGCTGGTGTTGAGATGGAGATCTCTGGAAGATTTTCGCCATTTGATATTATGTGGAGATGGGAGGTCTCTTGTGGACCAGTGTCCTGAAGTTGGCTCTCCCACCTCAGAGGCACAGCACTGACTCCTGGCTCCTCAATTTGGGATGATTCGTTGTCTATTCATGTATTCCACAGATGCAGGGTACATCAAGTTGATTGTGGAGTTTTAATCCGCTGCTTCTGAGGCTGCTGGGAGAGATTTCCCTTTCTCTTCTTTGTTCTCACAGCTCCCAGGTCTCAGCTTTGGATTTGGCCCCGCCTCTCCATGTAGGTCGCCAGAGGGCATCTGTTCTTTGCTCAGACAGGTCAGGGTTAAAGGAGCAGCCGCTTCGGGGACTCTGTCTCACTCAGGCCAGGGGGGAGGGAGGGGCACGGAGGGCGGGGCAAGCCTGCAGCGGCAGAGGCCGGCGTGACATTGCACCAGCCCGAGGCACCCCGTGCATTCTCCCAGGGAAGCCATCCCTGGATCTCGGGACCCCGGCATTGATGGGCTGCACAGGCTCCCTGGAAGGGGGGCGTGGACAGTGATCTGCGCTCGCACAGAGGCCTCGTGGCGGCGGCAGCAGCCCCAGCATCCCATGCCCGTCTCTGGTGTCCGCGCTTTTAGCCGCAGCTCGCGCCCATCTCTGGAGCTCCTTTAAGCAGCGCTCTTAACCCCCTCTCCTCGTGCACCAGGAAACAAAGGGGGAAGAAAAAGTCTCTTGCCTCTTCGGCAGGTCCAGACTTTTTCCCGGACTCCCTCCTGGCTAGCTGTGGCACATTAGCCCCTTCTGGCTGTGTTCACGCCACCAGCCCCAGTCCTCTCCCTGCGCTCCAACTGAAGCCCGAGCCTCAGCTCCCAGTGCCGCCTGCCCCGGCGGACGAGCAGACAAGCCTCTAGGGCTGGTGAATGCCAGTCGGCACCGATCCTCTGTGCGGGAATTTCTCCGCTTTGCCCTCCACACCCCTGTTGCTGTGCTCTCCTCCGCGGCTCCGAAGCTTCCCCCGTCTACCACCTGCAGTCTCCACCCACGAAGGGGCTTCCTAGTGTGTGAAAACCTTTCCTCCTTCACAGCTCCATCCCACTGGTGCAGGTCCCGTCCCTATTCTTTTGTCTCTGTTTTTTCTTTTTTCTTTTGCCCTACCCAGGTACGTGGGGAGTGCCTTGCCTTTTGGGAGGTCTGAGGTCTTCTGCCCGCGTTCAGTGGGTGTTCTGTAGGAGTTGTTCCACGTGTAGCTGTATTTCTGGTGTATCTGTGGGGAGGAAGGTGATCTCCGCATCTTACTCTTCCGCCATCTTTCCCAGAAGTCTCGATATGCATATATTTTTATAATGAAAGGGTTGCAGGTGTCATGATGACTGCGAGGACTTGGAAAGAGTCATGTGCTGCTGCTGCCTGTTCTCGGCAGAGATCAGCTCTATGAAACAGCCTGTTGCTGTCCGTCGGAGGCTCGTGGAATCTCAAGGAGCATTCTGTTCCACACGTCGGCCTCCCTTTGGCTGTGCTGAGCTCCTTCAGCATGCCAGGCTCCTCCAGGGAGGGTTGAACATGCCACTGGCCTCCTATCCATGAGCTGGCTGGAAGGAAGGGAGCAGGGCCAGGTGGGTGGTATTTTGAAAAAAAAGGAAGGTAGTATTTTGAAAAAGCAACTCAGAAAGTATGGGGATCTCAGTAGGTCACTCAGCCAGGAAAAGCTCATTTTACATTATATTCAATTTAGCACTTGCTTAAACATTGGGGGATTGCTACTGTTTTCCTTTGCAAATTAGTCATTTCTTCACAGTATCAGACCTTCCATGAAATGAGGCACAGGCTCGTATATTATGTTGAATCATATAAGTTTGATGGGTTTATTGGTTAAATGGTCAATGTTGCAATTTTGTATGATTCCGCCTGCCATTTCTTGGCTATGCCTCACAGTATCTGGTACAGAGCTCTGTATGTAGCAGGTACTTGTCAAAACCGTGATTTTGTTTGATTAAGTTGCAGGCTGCCAGGATCTCACAACTCCCTTGAATTTCACATGCAAAGGTAAATCAGGACAATAATATCCCCTGTCATTGACTGAGCATTTAAGATTGTGTTGGGTTCGAAACTGGGTGCTTTACATAGTCCATTGTCCTATTTTTAAAAAACTTTTTATTTTATATTGCATTGTCGTATTTAGTGAGGAGAACAACCATATGAAGCCGGTGTTATGGTCTCCCTTTCACACATGAGTCTGTGGCTCAGAGATGTTAAATGGCCTAAGTTCACACAGCTACTGTGGAGCAGGGATTCGCATCCCCAGCCAGCCTCTTCCCACTGCCCTAGCTCTTTTCACTATTTTCCTTCCTTCCTGATGATATTTTCCTTGACCCTTTGTTATATTTTTCACCTTCTAATGTTTAAGGACCACTGAGGGGTTCACCCAGCCCTGCAAGCCTAATGAGCTCAGCGGTTTCCCCAGTCATTTGCGCATGTCTCCCAGCTACTCCAAGCAGCTTCCTGCCACAAAGAGAGACCACTGTGTACTACTCAGACAATGGAAAGCGATAAGTGGGTTGGGGTAATGTTTAATTCGGTGGTTGCTTGCCCCGTATTAATGAGTAAACCACCTCCTATAGTAGCAGTGGGAGTGTTAGTAGAAGTAGTCATTTACTGGGTACCGGAAATTGATCAGCACATAGAGGCTACAGGATTCTGTATTCTGAGACTACAGAAGAGTTTGTGTTTGTATGGCTGTACCTTTACAGAAACTGTCTGGGTCACTAAACTCTCTCAATATCAAAGTGCAGATCTTTAAACAACATATTTTAGATGTCAACAGAGCCCTTGGAGAGCTTGTAATCAGAATCCCTCTCCTCCATTTTATAGCTGAGAAATCCAAGGCTAAAGTGGGAAGTGCTTTGCTCCAGGTCAAGAGGCTAGTTTAAAAGCAGAGCCAGGACCCAAACTCAGATATGTCTGACTTCACAGTACCCTGCCTCCTTCAGCACTATTACCCTTGGTTTACAGGTACCCAGATAAATATTTATTGAGCACCTGCTGTGTGCCAGATTTTGAGTCAGAGATATTAGTTGATTTCCGTGGGGTCACACTGCAAGCACACGTCAGAGTTTAGAGGCCCAATCTCCAGTGTATCCTCCCAGCCACAATGCCAGCTCTCATCGCAGCCCTGCACCTCAGCATTTTCCAGTGCAGTTCTGAGAAGGGGGTGATTGAGGGCTAGATAGGCAGGCTCCTTGGTGAATACTTATTGATGTGAAAAAAAAGGAAAAGTCGACTCTTCCTTTGAGGATCAGTTGAACAAACTCATTAGAGCTGTGCTTCTCAAACTTGAGCATGAATCAGGGTTACCTGGAGAGCTTGTTACAACACAGATTGCAGGGCCCCACCCCTAGAGTTTCTCATTTACCAGGACTAGAATTACATTTCTAAAAAGTTTTAGGGACCACAGATCGAGAACCACTGTTCTAGTCTATAAAATGGGTGTGATAATGCTTGACTTGGTTCCTCTCTAAGGGTCATCTCAAAGTTTTAGTTGAGAATGGTTTTGGACATCAGACCTCAGTTTTCTCCATCATTTTGAACGTGCAGGAACAACTTCAAATCATATCTGCCCTCATCCTTTTTCAGAGCCTTGTGGAAGAAGTTTGGAAAACAATATGAGCTCATTTAGTCTAGCCTTCTGCATCTAAGCTGGACTGTGCCTAACCTAATCCAAATATATGCCTGGAGCCTCCTACTTCTTTTGTTCATTTATTCCTTGAATGATTATGATCAGCACCTCTCTGTCTGGTCCTGTGAACTAATCATCTCTTTATCTTAATTCTTCCCCTTGGATGTTTGCCGGTGGTTGCTCCCAGGAGCCTAATGCCTATTGTAGTGTTTGATGCATAATAGCACTCAATGTGCATTAGCTTCCTTGCCTACAAACTGGTAATACGTCCCCATTACACAGGAGTCATCCTGGCTCCAAACCAGGGCATTGACCAGGAGATAACTGAAAAGGGAAAGTCCTCCAGACGACAGTCTACCATATATTTCTGTAAATGGTGGTTCTCAGCCCTGGTTGCACATTAGAATCATCTGGATAACTTTTAAAACATTATGTTGCCTGGGCCCTACATCAGACCATCTGAGTTCAAACCTCTGCAGCCAGGGCCCAGCCATCAGTACTTTTTTTTTTTTTTTTCTTTCTGTACGCGGGCCTCTCACTGCTGTGGCCTCTCCCGTTGCGGAGCACAGGCTCCGGACGCACAGGCTCCGCGGCCATGGCTCGCGGGCCCAGCCGCTCCGCGGCATGTGGGATCCTCCGGGATCGGGGCACGAACCCGTGTCCCCTGCATCGGCAGGCGGACTCTCAACCACTGCGCCACCAGGGAAGCCCCATCAGTACTTTTAGAGCTCTCCAGATGATTCTAATGTGCATCCAAGGCTGAGAACCTCTCTTAAAACCAAAGCCACTTTTCCCTTTACTCTGCCTTCTTGCCTTTTTAAGCAGAGTTTCAGAAGAGATTCAGTAAAGCAGTTGTTCTGAAACATTAGTGAGTGGGCATCAGAGTTACTGAGTCCCACAGGCTTCTGGACTCACTCCCAGAGATTCTGACTGTGTAGCACTGGGGTGCCCCCCGGGAACCTGGATTTCTAATAAGATCCCCCGTGGTGTGGGTGCTGCAAACCATTGGTGTTCAGGGAAGTGACACAATTCTCTTCAACTAGTACCCCTTACCAGACAGTTGTGATGTGTGATTTTTTCTTTACCCTCAATCTCCATGATAATTTTCCAGCACTGTAAGCGTGTGCACACCCACACAGCTGTGTTGGGGAGAGCGACATCAAAGTTACCAAGTGTCCACTTGCAAAGACAAGTGAAAGACAAATGAGCACATGTACTCTTGGGTAATGCGAGGCAGCCAGCAGCTGAGGAAAGAGTTAAATCATTAGGTTGTTTATCTCGATTCAGTCTCTGTAGGGCTCGGGCATTTGCCTCCATCTCCACCTGCCATGATTAGAACTGTCTTCTACCATTTAAAGAGAAACAGGTTCATTGTTAAAGCACAAGGGTAACTTAGAGATCACAGGCAGCAAGAAAGCAGAACAAAACAAATCATAAACCATTCCTAATCCAGGGCAGCAGAACAGAAAGAAGAATGTTTTGGGTTGTTTTTGAATATCTCAGTCAGCTTTAGCTAACACTGCCCAGTGCTCACAAGCTTAATTATTTGCCACAAAGATGGGGTGGGGGGTGGGTAGCTAGGTAGGGATGATGAGGTTGGGAGGGAATTGGTTAGTCACTCTGTTGGCTCAGAATGACTGGCAACACAGCTTCCGCATTTGCCATCCATTCCCTCTTCTCTCCTGGATCAAAGACAAGAACAGAGGCAACAAATTAGTCCAACAGCCTCGAGACACCAATTAGATTACACCTTGCAGAGAAGCACCTCTGGGAGGTTGGAGTGTGTGTGTGTGTGTGTGTGTGCACGCATGTGTCTCCCCCAACAATAACAACTTTATTAGATATTCAGTCTTTCTTACTATTCTCTTGCGCAGCCCAGAGTAGGGATGAGCTGGCATAACTGCTGGCCTAGCTAGGGGTACTCAGAATTCAGGGTTGGCGGCTCAATCCTGATACCTTTTCTCTTCCTGGCTCCACATCCTCTCAGGTCCCTTCCCTCAGAATGACCACCAGCTCACCATTTTGAGAGCTTGGTCCAACCTAACCATGTATTTCTCAGGGCTAAGCTTTTGCTGTGTGTGCATGTGCATGTGTGTCTGTGTGTATGTGGAGAGGGAGGTGAAGATGTACTACAGCTTGTTGACCGTCTACATTCAGACTCCTTGGATTTAAGTCCCAACTGTACATTCTATTAGCTGTATTACCTTGAACAAATCACTTCAACACTCTAAGCCTCAGTTCTTACCTTTAAACAAGGGATAACAAAAAGAACCTAATATAGAGAGTTGTTGTGAGAGTTAAGAAATAATCCATGTAAAGCACTTAGCTTGGCACATCATAAGGACTTAATACATGTCATCTGTTGTTATCATTATCATTACTTTTATGGAAGAAAAGAGAGACTTCTGGGGCAAGCAGAGAAGCCCACTGTGGTTGGCAACATGACCTAAATGCCTGGAGCACTGTAAAACCAGTATTTTGGCCCCCCAGGATAGAACTTTTCCTTGGGTGATTGCTAGTAACACTATGGCCAAATGAAGCTATTTAACAGGGTCTGACGTGTAAGATACTCTTGGGAAAAGGGGTTTAGAGAGTAACAATTCCAAGCAGAGAAAGGACTGGGCAGGATTTGCTTATGAGTGACCCTAAGTAGGAAGAGGCAGAGCTGACAGAGTGGATCAGTAGACAGTGAGCCTAATTCCATGGGCCTTTCTTCTTCCTTCCCCGTCCACACTCCAGCAGTGCCTGAAATACCTGCAGTTCTCTGGGAATGGTCCACTTTCCTCTCTCTGGCCTTTGAGCAAACTCATTCTTCTCACACTGCCTGTTCTTTGCTTATGCTAGTGTCCCTCATCCTGGAACACCCTTGTACCCACCATTCACCCGGTTAACATGATTAAGTCTCCCTTGTTTTCTCCCTTTCCCAATCTAAGTTCAATGCCTTGCCTTCACGTTTCCACAGCCTAACAAGTTATCACAGTGCATCATAGTATCAAGTAGACTTGCTGTCCAGTACAGTAGCCATGAGCCACATGTGCTTATTGAGGGCTTGAAATATGGCCAGTCTGAAATGAGATATGTTGTAAGTTTAAAATACAAACCATTAATAATTCTGTATTTTGATTACATGTTGAAATCATATTTTGGATACCTTGGGTCAAATAAAATATATTAAAATTAATTTCATCTGTTTTTTATCTGCTTTTCTAAAGGTGGATACTAGAAAATTTAAGATGACAAATGTGGCTCACATAATACTTCTGTTGGACCACCCTGCACTGGACTGTCAGGTCCATGAGGGCAGATGCCTTGTCTGTTTTTCTTATCATGGAATCCCCATTGCCTGCCACAGAGTAGTGCTCCCTAGATATTTCTAAATAACCAAATGAAGGAATTGATCTTGTATCTGGATTTGCATTGAACCCTGGAACTTTAGCTAGATGCATGGAATCATCTTGGATTTAGTTTTCCATTCCTCTGGATGACCATGTATTTAATTCACGTTACTGGATTTCATGTCTTTAATTTCACTGATGACAGGAAGTTGTAGCTGTGGCTAAGTGATGTAATGTTGCTTCACTTACAGATTTATTATCTGTAAATCCTGCTCACGTCTGTTCAAAGAAAGTGATGTGAAGAAGAGGAAATAATTCACAAGCTAAGGGCAATTTAAAGCAAAAAAATAAGTGGAGAGGTCAACAGGAGCCAAGACTATGTGGCTAAAAGAACTTGTATTAGTGTTGTACTGCTGTATTTAAAAAGTACTACGGATTTAATGGCTTAAAACAACATAAGTTTATTAGACAACAGCTTTTGTGGGCCAAAAGCCTGGGCACAGCATGCTTGGATTCTCTGCTCAGGGTCTCACTGCACTGAAATCAAGGTATCCAGTCAGGGCTGCCATTTCTCATCTGGGCTCAGGGCCTCTTCTAATTCCATTCAGGTTGTTGGAAGATTTGGTTTTCTTCTGGGTGTTGCTGGCTGGGGACTGCTCTCAGTTCCTAGAGGCTGCCCACAGTTCTTTGCCATGTAGCCCCCAAAGGCAGTTCACAAGATGAATGTTTGCTTTCTTCCAAGCCAGCTGGAGCATATCTCTCTGACTTCTTTCTCATCAGCCAGAGAAAAGGCTGCTTTTAAAGGGCTCATGCAATTAAGTCAGCACTACCCAGATAATCATCCTATCTTAAGGTCAGCTGATTTGGGACCTTAATTACATCTGCAATACCTTCACAGCAGTACCTACTGATAGATTAGTGTTTTATTGAATAACTGGGGGAAGGTGTGTATGCACCAGCGACTGGGAATCTTGGGAGTCCATCTTCGAATTCTGCCTACCACAAGACCTCAGACAAGATCCTCCACTGTTTCAGTGAGAATAAAATTGTGAGCAGAAACTTTGAGTTTACAGAAGAAGCTAATGACTTTAGAGCTGGAGAAGGCCTATTTAGGAAGTGGCCACAGGACCTGTGGAAGGGACTCTGAAATCAGGAAATGTCGGCACTGGAAGGCGTGCTGAAGATAATGTAAAATAACCCTCCTGTTTTACAGTTGAGGATACAGAGGCCCAGAATGTGGGAGCCTTTTGGGAGCGGCCACTGCAGCCACCTCATGTCCCCTCTGTAGAATCTGTCGACTGTCGGAAAGGCTGGCAGATGGAACGTTTGAAATCCGGTAAGATGAAAACCTCTCATCCAAACTAACTTTCTCCCTTTTCCTGTGATTACCTGTATTCTGAAACAACTGACAGCCTAAAAACACTTGTATTTTTTGGGTTTTAGATAAATAAGTTTACTTTGTATTTAACAATGAAGTCCTCCTCTTATTCGTATCTAACACTGAATGTACTGGTTGTTAACGTTATGAATTGTGCTAAATTTCCTGATTTTCAGATGTATATTTTTCTTTAAACCAATTGTTTAAGAGATGAGGAATTTGGGCAAAATAGTGACTATTTCTCATTCAGGACAAGGTACAGTGATGGAATTATTTGAGAGCAGACTTCTAAGGGGAGGGATTTAGAGGCTCTGGGCCATTGAGGGCAAATAGTCTCGACAGACAGCTTCGGATGGAAATAACCTTTGAGCCTCAAAGTCCTCTGTTCAGCTCCTTCCCCTGCCCCCAGCCAAAGGATCTGATAAGAAACACAGAAGGGAATGTAAAACCCCGGGATCTCAAAGGAACATTACCTGAGTGACATTCTTAGGCCCAAATTTAAAAAATTCACACATACAATTTGTTCCTCCAGTGCTGACAGTACACTATCAATGTGATGAGATGAGCAAGTATTAGTTTTGCAGAGGCAGAAAAAAAATAAAAATGGAGTCTCTTGGGACTTTGTCAAGGACTGAATTTAAAGGTACAGCTGCCTCCTTTATTTCTTACCTTTGGATTTGGGCTGGAGCCCGATTCAGATCCCTGTCAAATCAGCTTAGTTTATTTATTGAAAATGTTTCCTTCTCATTGTTCATGTTTCCAGGGGTTCAGGCACTGAGGATAATTTTTCTACTGCGAAATAATCAGTAACCTGACTGCAGCTGACTTTTCCCACTCGTAACAGCAGTCAATTCTCAACTCTCCTGGGGATGTTTATCTAGTTGCCTGATGCTTTGGGCTACTTGCTTGATGACTTCCATTGGTTTCAGGTCTTCGGGGGTCTTTATCCTCCCTATTACCATCTCCACCACAGGGTCACAAGAGGATAGAAGGAACTGGCAGAAAACCAGTTTACTTTCTTTTTGTTTGAAGCTTTAAGGAAAGGACTAGTAGGAGTTGGGCTAGAAACAAAGTATTGATTTTAATGGTCTGTGGGGAATTATGTCACGTCTCCCTTTCTCTTGTTCTCCTGTCTGTCCCATCCTTACATATATGAGAACTGACTTGGTGAATCCAAGAAACCCTTTGGATCTGCAATATTAAAGGGTGTCCGCTGTGCCAACCCACACAGTAAATGTGATAGGCAGGTAAAAGCAATAAGAAGAAAACAAACAAAAAACAGTACCGGAAAACCTCCAGATGATCAGTATAGGTGCTTCTATCTAATTAACTCCTTGTAGCCAAGTCAAAACTGAAGGTTCTCCACCAACCAATGGTAAAGTAGAATATTCATAAATTTCACCATTCATACAGATATGAATGAATTTTTGCATTAATCTTTTTTGAATTAATGTTTTTGCATTAATCTCTACTGTGAAACTGCCCAGACTTCAGGTTTCCCAATCCCTGAGTAGGGATAGAAGTGCAGACTTTCAGTCATATGCTATTGAATGAATCTTTCACTACCACCACTATCCTCCTGTCCCCTCTTGGTGCCTCCATGCAGATATGGAATCTAAAGGGAATATGAGCTACTGAACAGTCAAGATGATTGAATATATCTGCTCCGAGGACTAAGGCTACTACATATGCTGTGCTTATGACCATGTTTCATGCACATAGGATGATTAATAAAGAAAAAGAGTCCCCCATAAGGACACTAGGGGACAAGGGCCATGGAGTCAAAAGAATGATTTTCATATTTTAAAGAACTACTTACTAGCTTATTGACTTTGTGTAAGTCATTGACACATCTTGCTGGGAAAACTGAAGTCTAGGAAGGTTAGGAATACCTCTTCTGCATCTCCCATAGGGTTGTTGTGAGGAATAAGTGAAATAATTATGTGAGCATGCCTGGAACTTAATGGCCATTCAATAAATATTTGTAGATTCTGAATGATGGCTCTCAGGGGTCTGGCTTCACGAGGCCCAGGAGCTTGATGAATAGAGCTTAGGTATACATTTTGGAGTAGATAGAAGTCCAAGGAATTAGTGAGGGAAGATACTGTATTTATACTGTAAGAATTGGATGTTCTAAGCCACACTCAGATTTCCATTTATCCCAATCTTTGGTCATATTTGATGGAGAATAGAAATAATTTTCTAGGACTCAGACGCTCCATTAAACCATTAAAGTGCAGGCAGAGAAGAAAGAACTTCTGGTTACAGTGAAAAGCTGATTCTTCATGTGTGTATGAGGAAAGATTGAAAGTCCTACTTACCAGGCTCTCTCAAAAGCACGTTAGGAAGCTCACAGAAACACAGGCTTTATGAGAGAGGGGATTTTTCTGTGGTTTTCTCACTGCTGTGTATCTAGTGCATAGAAAAATACTTGGCACATAGTAGGAACTCAATACATGTGTTGAATGAATGAATAAGTACTCTCGTTCATCATTCAAGATAGGAGATTGTAACCAATACCTATATATTACTTTGTATTGTAATTGTCATGGAGGGGACTGTGGAATCTAGAAAAGGCATGGGGATGAGAGAAAGAGAAGTTTATGGTAGTCCCAAAATTATAACCACAAAAAGAAATTAGGTTGGTAAGACTTTCCAACTTGGCTCAAGTTTTCAGGAAAAGAGGAAAAAAGTGTTAATTGTCATGGGATTTACTGGAAGTAATATTTCACTGGAGCAACATTAACGATGAAATTTACCAACAGCAAGACTAGCGTTTTCTACCATTTGTGTAGTCTGATTTCAACACAGTGAAGCCCTCCATGAAACCTATCCTTGGGGGCTGAGGAAGATTTGTTACAAACAGGACTTAGATACTTAAAAATTCTTTACTGTCTTCTTTCTTCTTGGCCTTGTCTTTGCAGTTCTCCTACCTGTCACTGAAATCTGTTCCCAACTTCCAGCCTCTGGTGGGTTTCTCACAGTCTTTGGCAGATGCTTCTGACAAGGATCCTGATTCTGTGACATGTGGCCATATTGGTACTAGAACAACCAGATCCTGGTGAGCAGGTCCTAGGCTCCTGTGAAAAAGTCTAAAAGGTTTCCTGTCAGAGACAGAAGTTGTCTGGTTTCTTCTTGTCTCTGGATCCTTGTGTCAGCCTATACTATTCTGACCCCTTCCTTGGACTTGCCTGGCTATCTAGCTTCTGGACTCTTCTACTTATTACTTTCCTGGCTCTGATCTGTTATTTTATTCTGACATTCAGTTTCCATAAACTCCCTGGAAGTGGACTGTTTTCTTGATGTGTCCCTATATTTTGGTTCTATAATCTACCTTAATCTACAGCTATAGTTGCATGTTTTTCTGTAGGTCATGGCTCCTTTGCCTGATATCCCTTGATGCTCCAAAACCTGCCTAAGCTCTAACAGAGGGGAAAATGCAAGGTAGGACCAGTCCAAATAAAAGATAATTTGCAAAGGGAGCGAGGGCAGTTTCAACTAGTGATTTTACATCTTTCCCCTATTTAAAGAGCTAGGGACATGGTTTCCTCAATCTCTAGAAGTCTCTTCCATAGGAATTCTGGTCTCAGAAACTTCATTCAGTCTAGAAGTTCTTAAAAAAAATGAACCCTACTTTATTGGAGATGCTGGTCCATCTCTGAGCAGAAAGGAACTGATGAATCCCCAAGTCCTATTTCCCCAGATGAGGTAAGAGTTTCCCCCATCCCTGCTGTGATGGTTAATTTTGTGTCAACTTGACTGGACCACGGGTGCCCAGGTATTTGGTCAAATATTATTCTGAGTGTATCCGTAAGGGTATTTTTGAATGAGATTAACATTTGAATCGGTAGACTGAGCAAAGCAGATTGTCCTCCCTAATGTGAGTGGCCCTCATCCAATCCGTTGAAGGCCTGAACAGAATAAAAAGGCTGACCTCCCCTGAGGAGGAGAGAACCCCTCCTGCCCAACTACTTGAGCAGGACGTAGGCCTTTACCTGCTTTTAGACTTAAACTGAAACATTGGCTCTTCTTGTGTCTCAAGACTGCCCAGCTTTTGGACCAGAACTTAAACATTGGCTCTTCTGGTTCTCAGGCCTTTGGACTTGGATTGGAACTATACCATTGGCTTTCCTAGGTTTCCAGCTTGCTGGCCCACCCTGCAGATGTTGGGACTTCTCAGGCTCTATAATTATGTGGCCCAATTTCTCATAATCTCCCTCTCTCTCTGTCTCTCTGTCTCTCCGTCTCTCCCTCCCCCTCTCCCCCCTCCTCCTCTCCCCCTCTCCCCTTCTCCCCCTCTCCCCGTCTCCCCCTCTCTACACACACACACACACACACACACACACACACACCTTAATTATCTTACTGTTTTTCTTTCTCTGGAGAACCCTGACTAATATATCTGCCCTTCCACATTGGCTGCTCCATGAAGAACAAGAGAAAAGATGGAAGAAAGTTTCAAGCAGTCTTATTATACTTGAGAAAATATTTCAAATCAGGGTGATTTTGGAGAAAGGAAGCCTTATTAAGAATTAAGAGACCAGGGCCTCCCTGGTGGTGCAGTGGTTAAGAGTCCGCCTGCCGATGCAGGGGATACGGGTTCGTGCCCCGGTCTGGGAGGATCCCATATGCCGCGGAGTGGCTGGGCCCGTGAGCCATGGCCGCTGGGCCTGCGCATCCGGAGCCTGTGCTCCGCAACGGGAGAGGCCACAACAGTGAGAGGCCCGCATACCGCAAAAAGAAAAAAAAAAAAAAAAAAAAAAAAAAAAAGAATTAAGAGACCAAAGTGAAAGAGCGGCATGGACATATATACACTACCAAACGTAAAATAGATAGCTAGTGGGAAGCAGCCGCATAGCACAGGGAGATCAGCTCGGTGCTTTGTGACCGCCTGGAGGTGTGGGATAGGGAGGGTGGGAGGGAGACGCAAAAGGGAGGGGATATGGGAACATATGTATATGTATATAACTGATTAAATTTGTTATAGAGCAGAAAAAAAAAGAATTAAGAGACCAAAGTTGTAATCCTGATTCAATAATTTATTTGTGGCATGACTTTCAATACGTCATCTCCCTTGTATTACTCCCATTTTATAGTGAGATAAACTGTTGTAATGAACACGCACCCTATACCTATACCATAGGTTGTTCTAATGAATGCTCAGCGCATACCAATGCCATGGTTATGCTATAAAAATCAAGCAACTCAATCATTGTTACTGAGCAATAATATCAACTCCCAATTTTTTTTACTTTTAACCAAGAACAATTTATTATAATCTTTTCTGATGCTAATTATACCAAAGGCAATGTGAATCCCTTGCTTTGTTTTGTGTCCTTTAAATAGAAATAGAGATACAATGTCTCCTAGGAAGAATGGGTTTTGTGACCATGACAATCCAACAGAATTATGTGCAGGAAATGGGTACCCAGATATTATGAAAAAGGTCTAGCCACACATAATCAAAAAGCCCTGTAAATTATGGTATATCAGTATATGGGATAAGATTTGATATTTTATTTCCAAGCTTGCTGTTGGAGATAAAAGCAAGAATTAGCTGATTGTGCCAATTGTCGAAACTGCAGCTTATTAGGGCTCATATCAAAGCTGAATCCTCCAGTACTGATACCAGTATGAAAGGGTCAATAGGAAAAGATTCTGTCAGAATAGGAATAAAAGTTTTCTGAGTAGGAGACATAGGTCCACAAGGAATGGCTGGAAAATCATTCTTGATGCATCTGTGCCCCTGCACCTTTACTCAGACTGTACCTCTGCCAGGACGCCCTCCTCCTTCCAACTCATGAAACCCTCCCCAAAGGCCATAACCCAGTTTAACTCCAACCTCCCCTAGGAAGCAGCCCCATATGTACCACAGGCCCCTGTGATTGTGCCCACCCACATAATTTTTCTCCAGCACTTATTTGGCATTTAGCAGCAGCAGAAATACCACAGGGAAAAATGTATTCTCCTCTCTTCAATACTTCATGACTTGGCTAAACACTTGCAGCAAAACCTTGGACGGATTGCTGGATGCATCTTGACCTCCATTTCTTCATCTTTGAAATGAAAAATTTGGATCCGAGCTGTGGTTTTCAGTCTTTCTTTTACTTATGAAACCCTTTCTACTCTGTAGAACTCCAATATACAAAATTGAGACAAAAAAGGGAGTTTCTTTCAGAAAAATAAGCCTGTGGACCTAGAGCCTTCTGACTGCAAAAAAATCCCCCTATGGCCCTTCTTAATGTCAGTTTGAAGCCCTTCTGTGGAACCCTTGAAAGCTCTATGAAAGAGTGTGAAAACCACTGGACTGTATGATCTCTAAAGAACCTTTCCAGCCTCTATAGTGTATGTTTCTATGTGCACATGTGGAGTCTTGGCTGGATTGCAAGCATCTTGAGGGCAGTGATCACGTATGACATTGGGTCTTTAGACTTCACATTGTCTGTGGAGAGAAGGTGCTACATTAAGATATGTAGGCCAAAGAGGAGCATGAACTCCCCTGGAGGCATTTGGTCTTCTGTTCAATAGTCTGAAGAAGTTTTTGCCTATTTCTTGGACTAGGGAGATGGACTCAATAAGCTACCACATTCTGTCCTTAACCTTGAGACTTTGAATCTGCCCTTTAAATAAGCTTCCCTAAGTTTTGGCCTCCTAGAAGCTCTACCCATGGTAGTATTCATAGATTGCTTGATTTACTAGGTAAAAACAATTTAAGTCTCCTTGAACTCACATCTAACTGATGTAATTTGAGAGATAGATAGGTCTAATTTCCTTGAGGAGAAGAGGAGTGTATGTGTGTATATGTGTATGTGCCACACGCATACATATTTGTGAAGTTTTTTGTTATGTTTCATCTTTCAAAGCAAAGGGATCAAAGCTTAACTAAGTTGCTTTGAAAATAGGAGAAAATGCCCTCAGCCCTGAAAGTAGACTATGTTGATATTTCAGACCAAATAACAAAATTCTCTTTTCTAGGTCCCCTTTTATGATTACTTTAAAAATATTCCATACCAAATAATTCATCATCGTATCTCTGAATATAGGTTGATTCATTATATCAGCATAGTGACTATTATATACTCATGTTATTTGCATAGTCTAATTATTCTATGCATATAAAATCAGAGGCTTACTTTCAGAGAGAATAAACCTTAGAAAATACCAACAAGGGGAACTTCCCTTGATAGTCCAGTGGCTAAGACTCCATGCTCCCAATGCAGGGGGCCCAGGTTCGATCCCTGGTCAGGGAACTATATCCCACGTGCATGCTGTAACTAAAGATCCTGCATGCTGCAACTAAAGAGCCCACATGCAGCAACGAAGATCCTGCACACAGCAACGAAGATCTTGCATGCCACAACTAAGACCCAGCGCAGCCTAAATAAATAAGTAAGTAAGTAAATAAATAAATAAATAAATATTTAAGAAAATGCTAACAAGGAATTATATAGGATCTCCATCCTAGGTGCTGGCCTTAAGTCATCTAACATTAAATAAACTAGTTGACCTCTTGAAGTCTCTCAAATAGCCTAATGTCCATGACTCTTCTTACTAGCAAAGGCTGTGACTTGTCCTTCAGCTTTAGTGATTAGTTTCATGTAAGTTTAAAACTGGAAGGGATAGTCGAGCCCACACTCCTCCATTCACTATATGGGAACAGGCCCAGAAAGATGGTGTGCTAGTTAGCAGAAAAGCTAGGGCTAAACTCAATGTTTCTAACTTTTAATTTGTTGTATTTTCCACTGACAAAAGCCTCTTGTCTTTCAACTTTTAAATTGAGCCATATTGATAGGAGCCTACATAACGTAATGTAGGGGACCCTTAAATGGTAATTTGAATGAAAAGAAATGTAGAATAATGATTCATTTTCATGACAGTCTCATCTTTAAAAGGAGTCCCTTTCTGTAAAATAGGGTAGAATTTTATGTGATAGGAAGAGGGAGGGAATGAACATTTATGAGTTGTTGACTATGTGCTTGGCATTGTGCTAAGCACTTTACATGTATTTATCTTGCATAATACACATAACAGCCCTACAAGGTAAGTATTATTCATTATAAGTGAGAATTCCAATTCTCAGAGAAGGAAAGTGACTTGCCTAAGGTCCATAGCTAGTGAGTAGGAGATCTGGGAATTGAACCAACATCTGTATGGATCTATACCCACATTCTTATTAGTCACTATAGCATTCGGAACCCTATAACCTCCTGAGGAGGATAAGAAAACCATTACTCTTCTTGTTCAAATGATTTCATTGTTATTCATTCCCCAGCTGAGCTTCCTTTTGCTCATGGGATGTGAATACCTTTGGTTTCTTATGGGGCCAATAGAAAAGGCAAGGATTCTGGGATGAAATTGTTCAGCATCCTCTTTCTGTCATTCTGCTGATCGCTCTGTGAGGAATATGCTTTTATCCCTCCTCATGCAGGATGTTTTACCAGGTGAAAAAGCATTGCTTTGAATACTCCTCTTCATCACCTGGTATAATTGTTTTGGTATCTTTTGTAATTGAAGGTTTGGCTTATTATCCTTCTTCATCAACCAACTCTACTTTTTTTGGAAGGGGAGTGAAGTGGGAGGGAGAAGTCATCTGTAATTTGATTGAAGAAAAATAACTAGCATCAAGTATCTACTATGTGCTGGCATGTGTTGGGTACTTTGTATCTACCTCACTTAATCTACAAAATAATCTTTCAGAGTTATATATTCACATTTAAGAGAAAGGAAAACTGTGGTTTGAAATGGCTAAATAAATAACATGAGGTCACATGGCTATTAAGGGTCAGAGTTGGGATTTGAACTCAGGTCTATTTCACTCTAAAATCCAAGGTCTTGGACTTCCCTGGTGGCACAGTGGTTAAGAATCCGCCTGCCTATGCAGGGGACACTGGTTCAAGCCCTGGTCCAGGAAGATCCCACATGCCGTGGAGCAACTAAACCTGTGTGCCACAACTACTGAAGCCCATGAGCCCTAGAGCCTGTGCACCGCAACTACTGAGCCCATGTGCCATAACTACTGAAGCTTGCGTACCTAGAGCCTGTGCTCTGCAACAAGAGAAGCCACGACAAATGAGAAGCCCGCACTCCGCAAAGAAGAGTAGCCCCCGCTCGCTGCAACTAGAGAAAGCCCACATAAAGCAACAAAGACCCAATGCAGCTAAATAAATAAATAAAATAAAAATAAAGTCCAAGGTCTATTCTACTATAATACTCAACCTTCATTTAAAACACAGTTATTGCCTTCTACAAGTATCTAGACAAGATGAGAAATCTCAGTCTTGCTCAATTATCTCTCAGTCCTGGCTCCCTGTCTCTGAAGTTTTCCCTGCAGTAGAATGAACACAATCTACCACCTTTTCCAGAAAGAAAAAATGCAGAAAGCACAGCTCCCTGACATGGACTTGAAGGATTATTTCCTGTTTCTTCCTGTCCCTGCCCTGAATGAAAGGTCTGGATATACCTCTCCTGCCTCTAGTCAAGTCAAGGACAGGCACCTGGGTGTGTCATCTTGGCTACAAAGAGTCGGATGGCGTTTTTATTGTCATTTTTTTTTTTTTTTTGCGGTATGCGGGCCTCTCACTGTTGTGGCCTCCCCCGTTGCGGAGCACAGGCTCCGGACGCGCAGGCTCCGCACGCGCAGGCCCAGCGGCCATGGCTCACGGGCCCAGCCGCTCCGCGGCATATGGGATCCTCCCAGACCGGGGCACGAACCCGTATCCCCTGCATCGGCAGGCGGACTCTCAACCACTTGCGCCACCAGGGAGGCCCTATTGTCATTTTAACTGCAAGCATTTCCTCTAACCTCCTGTTTCCAATTCCTGCATCTGCTAATTGGCTAATTTTGTTTTCAGTTTGCTGAAGCTTGTATATTCTTAATTATGTTAATAGGGGTAAACTATTTAGAAGATTAACATTTAAAACACGTACTAGGCACCAGCAAAGTTTTTAAAAAATAATTTATTGAGGTACAATTCACATAACATAAAATTAACCATTTTAATGTGAGCAAATCAGTGGCATTTAACACATTCTCAATGTTGGGCAACTAACACTTCTACCTAGTTCTGAAACATTTCCATCACTACAGAATAAAACCCCTAATCCATAAAGCAATTTCTCGTCATTTGCACCCTGCCACCTCCACCCCAGCCCCTGGCAAATACCAGTCCGTGTTCTGTCTCAATGGATTTACGTATTCTGGATATTTCATACAAATGGAATCACAAAACATGTGACCTTATTTTTGTCTGGCTTCTTTCATGTAGAATAATGTTTTCAAGGTTCATCCACACTGTAGCATTTATTAGTACTTCATTGCTTTTCTATGGACAAGTGATATTCCATTGTATGTATATACCACAATTTCTTTATCCATAAATTCTGTTGATGGACATTTGGGCTGTTAACACCTTCTAACTGTTGTGACTAGTGCTGTTATGAACATGTGTGTACATATACTTGCTTTGGGACCCATTTTCAATTATTTTAGGTATATACCTAAGGATGGAATGTAGGTTTATATTGCCATTCTGTTCTCTGTTTAACTTTTAGAGGAACCACCAAACAATTTTCCAAAATGGCTGAAACATTTTACATTCTCATCAGCAGTGTACAAGAGTTCCAATTTCTCCACATTTGCCAACACTTCTGATTCTCCTTTTTATATTATGAGGTATCCTAATGGCTGTGAAGTTCCTTATTGTGGTTTTGAATTTCGTTTCCCTAATGACTAATGATGTTAAGCATCTTTTCATGTGCTTGTTGTCCGTTTGTTTATCTTCTTTGGCGAAATGTATATTCAAATCCTTTGCTCTTTTTAAATTGGGTTTTTATCTTTTTGTTGTTGAGTTGCACTAGTTCTCTATATATTCTGGATACAAACCCTGATTTGGTATATGATTTGCAAACACTTTCTCTAATTTTGTAAGTTATCTTGTCCACTTTTTGATAATGGCCTTTGATGACATAAGTCTTTAATTTTGATGAAATCCAATTTATCCATTTTTTCTTTTGTTGCTTATATTTTTTGTATAATATCTAAGAAATCATTGTGAAAGTCAAGGTCATGAAGATCTACCCATATTATTTCTTCTATGAATTTTTATGGTTTTAGCTCTTATTTTAGATTGTTGATCTATGTTGAGTTAATTTTTATATATGGTGTGAAATAAGGATCCAGTTTCATTCTTTTGCATGTGGATATCTAGCTGTCCCAGCACCATTTGTTGAAGAGACTATTCTTTTTCCATTGAATGGTCTTGGCATCATGTCAAAAACCAATTGGCCTTAGATGGTCTGTTTATTTATTTATTCATTTTTGATAGTTAAAACAAACAATTTATTGTGAAGGGTTATAACATATGTATCAAAATGACAGTACTATGTAACATATGATAATATTAGCATAAAACAGGGTCAAGATATAAATGGAATTGTATTTTTTTTTTTTTTTTTTTTTTATTTTTTTTCTTCCATTTTTTTTTTTTATTAGTTTCTGCTTTATAACAAAGTGAATCAGTCATACATATACATCTGTTCCCACATCCCCTCCCTCATGCATCTCCCTCCCTCCCACCCTCCCTATCCCTCCCCTCCAGGCAG
Source organism: Mesoplodon densirostris (assembly GCF_025265405.1). Taxonomy (NCBI): domain Eukaryota; kingdom Metazoa; phylum Chordata; class Mammalia; order Artiodactyla; family Ziphiidae; genus Mesoplodon; species Mesoplodon densirostris. The sequence goes on along the minus strand of NC_082681.1, from coordinate 39,110,386 downwards.
TCACAAAGCACCGAGCTGATCTCCCGGTGCTCTGCGGCTGCTTCCCACTATCTATCTAGCCTACGTTTGGTAGTGTATATATGTCCATGCCTCTCTTTCGCTTTGTCACAGCTTACCCTTCCCCCTCCCCATATCCTCAAGTCCATTCTCAAGTAGGTCTGTGTCTTTATGGAATTGTATTGCTGCAAGATACTTTATCCATGAAGTAGTACAGTATTTTTTTAATTTGCATTCTTTGCAGTTTTTATTGAAGTATGGTTGATTTACAATGTTATATTAGTTTCAGGTATACAACACAGTAGTTCATTATTTTTATAGATTATATTCTATTTAAAGTTATTATAGAATATTGGCTATATTCCCTTTGCTGTATATTATATCCTTGTATCTTATTTATTTTATACCTAGTAGTTTGTACCTCATAATCCCCTTCCCCTATCATGACCCTCCCCTCACCACTCTCCCACTGATAACCACTAGTTTGTTCTCTGTATCTATGAGTCTGTTTCTGTTTTGTTATATTCATTCATTTGTTTTATTTTTTAGATTCCACTTGTAAGTGAAACACAGTATTTGTCTTTCTCTGTCTGACTTACTTCACTAAGCATGATACAGGTACATACATGTTGGAAATGGCAAAATTTCATTCTTTTTTATGGCTGAGTAATATTACATTGTGTGTGTTTGTGTGTGTGTATTTATCATATATCAATCACATCTTCTTTATCTATTGATAGACACTTAGGTTGCTTCCATATCTTAGCTATTATAGATAATTCTGCTATGAACATTGCATTGCATGTATCTTTTTGTATTAGTGTTTTCATTTTCTTCAGATACATATGCAGGAGTGGAATTGCTGGATCATATTGTAGTTTTATTTTTAATTTCTTGAGGAAACTTTATACTGTTTTCCACAGTGGCTGTACCAATTTACATTCCCCCAACAGTGAACTAAGTTTTCCCTTTCTCTACTTTCTCACTAATATTTATTATATTTATTTTCTTTTTGATAATAGCCATTCTGAAAGGTGTGAGGTGATATTTCATTGAGGTTTTGATTTGCCTTTCCCTGATGATTAGTGATGTTGAGCATCTTTCCATGTGCCTGTTAGCTATCTGTATGTCTTCTTTGGAAAAAAATTTCTGTTCAGGTCTTTTGTCCATTTTTTAATCGCATTGTTTGGATTTTTTAATATTGAGTTGTATGTGCTCTTTATATATTTTGGATATTAACTCTTTATCAGATAAATCATTGGGAAATAACTTCTCTTGTTTAGTAGGTTGTCATTTTATTTTGTTGATGGTTTCCTTCACTGTGCAATGCTTTTAAATATAATTAGGTCCCATTTGTTTATTTTTGCTTTTGTTTCCTTTGCCTGAAGCAATAGAGCCAAAAAATATTGATAAGACTTATGTCAAAGAGTGTACTGCCTATGTTTTATTCAAGGAATTTTATGGTTTCCATTCTTACATTTAGGTCTTTAATGCATTTTGAGTTTATTTTTGTATATGGTATGAGAAAATGTTCTAATTTCATTCTATTATATGTAGCTGTCCAGTTTCCTCAACAGTACATATTGAAGAGACTGTCTTTTCCCCAACTGTATATTTTTGCATCCTTTGTCATAGATTAATTGATAATATGTGAGGGGGGTTATTTCTGAGCTCTCTATTTTGTTTCCTTGATCTATGTGTCTGTTTTTGTGTCAGTTCCACACTGTTTTGACTACTGTGGCATTGTAGTATAGTTTGAAGTCAGGGAGCACAATATCTCCAGCTTTGTTCTTTTTTTTCCTCAAGATTGCTTTGGCTATTTTCAGTCTTCTGTGGTTTCCTACAAATTTTAGGATTATTTGTTCTAGTTCTGTGAAAAATGTCATGGGTATTTTGTTAGGGATTGCATTAACTTTGTAGATTGCTTTGGATAGTATTTTTCAATGCATGTTCCTTTATATTTTATTTACCATAAACATTAAGAGAATACAGCAAACACTGGAGAAAGTCTTTTTAATAATTTTTGATATAAAGTTTAAGACTTAAAATTATGATTGCTACATCCACCCACCCCAATTCAACATGCAGGTATCATTTATTTTCAGATACAGTGATTCTAGAGTATTGCACTCTCTTAATAGTTTTATAACAGTATCCTTGCCCTGTAACTTAAAACAATTTCACAAACTGTGTACAATCATGGTATACTACCATCATTCAGAGAGTTCCCCCAAATGAATACATTCACACAATATTACATTAAAATGTAAGTTTTTAGAACATCATCTTCATAAGCCAAACCACAAAAACCCAGGTTCTAGTTTTAAATGTATTTACGAAGACTGTTGCTGAGCTCAAAGCATGCAGATATTCATGACCACCTAGATGACGCTGGATATTGAAACTTCTTCAGTAGGTCCAATGATGCAATTTTTCACTCATCCCAAGTATCTCCATATTTGTTTACTTTGACTTGGGCAATATGATCAGTAATACCAGTGGGAGTAGATTCATTCATAGAAGCACTGAATGGAGTTGGCTCATAATGAGGAAGCATCTCTTTTTCTATGTTGTCTGCTGCTGGGGTTGTCACAAAAGATAAATGACCACTCATGTTTGAGTCATATTTTGACTTCTGAGAATAGTGCCCAGTTGGTGAAGATCGTCATGCCTGTCCTGATCATAAAGCTTCTCCAAGAGGGGAATTCTCAAGATTCTTTAACTTCTCTTGGCAAGTTTTCACATAGGAAAGCTTTCCAGCAAAGTATCCCATGATGCAAGCAAATATGTTTAGAGATGGAACCAAATTTGGGATGACCTGAAAGGATTCATCTGAACCAGAAGCTTTCATCATTGCCTTCTGCAAAGACTCTTCTTTCTTCCTCTGTTGGAATGTAATCAGCCCTTATGTGGGGGATTGGTCTTGGAACTTCTGCATTTGGCTCTTGAAAATCAGCCCTCCCATTCATCTTTCCTCCAAATGACATCAGTGGGTGAGAGCATGGCAAGCCTTGGTGACCAGGGGCAGAAGGCCTGGAGGGGACCCAAGAGGGGTCAGTGGGGAGGGGAGGGCAGGAGACATGCAGGACCACAGTGGAGTTGGGGGCTGGGGAGCAGTCAATGACACGACCACCTAGAAGTCACCCAGATACAGGCTCAAAATGACCATGACCTGGAAGCACTGGCGACCTACAGGAGGAAATTGCTTTGGATAGTATTAACAATATTAATTCTTCCAATCCATGAGCATGGGATATCCTTCCATGTATATGTATCATCTTCCATTTCCTTCATCAATGTCTTATAGTTTTTGAAGTATAGGTCTTTTACCTCCTTGGCTAAGTTTATTGCTAGGTATTTTATTCTTTTTGATGGGATTGTAAATGGGATTGTTTTCTTGCATTTTCTTTCTGATAGTTTATTATTAGTTTATAGAGTACCTTGCAACTTTACTGAATTCATTTATTAATTCTAATAGTTTTTTGGTGGAGACTTTATAGCTTTATATATATCACATTACTTTTAGGGTAGGTTTAGTATCTTTATCTTTCCTTCAATTCTGAATGATAACCTTGCTGTGTAGAGTAACTTAGGTGGTAGGCTTTTTCTTTTCAGTGCTTTAAATATATATGACACTACATTCTGGCCTGCAAAGTTTCTACTGAACAATCATCTGATAACCTTATCGGGGGGTGTTCCCTTATATGTGAGTCTTTGTTTTTCTCTTGCTGCCTTTAAAATTCTCTCTTTATCTTTAACTTTTGCCATTTTAATGATGATATATCTTGGTGTGGGTCTCTTTTGGTTCATCTTGTTTGAGACTCAGTTTGTCTCCTGTACCTAGATATCTGGTTCAAGAAGTTTTCAGCCATAATTTCATCAAATACATTTTCTACCCCTTTCACTCTTCTCCTTCTGGGACCCCTATAATGCAAATGTTAGTGCACCTGATGTTGTCTCAGAGGTCCCTTAAACTATTCTCATTTTTTCAAAATTTGTTTTTCTTTTTGCCCTACTGATTGGGTGATTTCCACTATTCTATCCTTCAGATCACACATGTTTTATTCTGTATCATCTAATCTTCTGTTAATTCCCTCTTGTGTATTTTTCTTTTCAGTTATTGTATTCTTCAGCTCTGTTTCTTTTTTATATTTTCTAGTTCTTTGTTAAAATTCTCACTGTGCGCATCTATTTAGCATTCTTCTTTTTTTAAATTTTTGGCTATGTTGGGTCTTCGTTGCTGCATGCAGGCTTTCTCTAGTTGCCACGAATGGGGACTGTTCTTTGTTGTGGTGCACGGGCTTCTTATTGTGGTGGCTTCTCTTGTTGCAGAGCACGGGCTGTAGGCGCATGGGCTTCAGTAGTTGTGGCACACAGGCTCAGTAGTTGTGGCACATGGGCTTAGTTGCTCCGTGGCATGTAGGATGTTCCTGGACCAGAGCTTGAACCCATGTCCCCTGCATTGGCAGGCAGATTCTTAACCACTGTGCTACCAGGGAAGTCCCTATTTAGCATTCTTATTACTATTGTTTTGAACTCTTTATCTGGTTAATCTGGGGTGCCCAATATATGGCTTGAATCTTTCCCTCTGCAGGGAGGAGCCTTGAGTCTGTGATATCCCCTTCCTCTTCTGGGTCCCCCACTAGGCATGTGGCCCCCGACCAGATCACTTCTCCCTTCCTACCAGACTCCATGTGGATCTTTCTTCACAGCCTTGGTTTAGAAAAGCCAGCCTGCTAGCCAGGTATATTTCAGAGAGAGTCACTCTACACATAATTGTAATCTTCATGTGTTCGTGAGGGGAGGTGAGCCCAGCATCCTCCTATTCTTCCATCTTGATCTTGAAGTCTACATGGTCTATTCTGGACTCTTAATTGGATTCCATTGATTTGTATGTTCATTCTTATGCCAGTGACATGCTGTATTGATTACTGTAGATTTGTAGGGAATTTTGAAATCAGAAGTGTGAGTCTTCTAACTTTGTTCTTCCTTTTCAAGATTGTTCTGGCTATTTAGGACCCCTTGCAAATCCACATGAACTTGAGAATTGGCTTTTCCATTTCTGCAAAAAAAAAAAAAGGCTACTGGAATTTTGATAGAGATTGCATTGAATCTGTATATCCCTTTAAGGCAGAATTGACATATTAACAATATTAAATCTTATAAACCATGAACACAGAATGTATAGAATGTCTTCTCATTTACTGAGGTTTCTTTTAATTTCTTTCAGCATTTATTAAAAAAGTTTTCAGTATATGTCTTTCACCTCCTTGGGTAAATTTATTCCTGGATATTTTATTCTCTTGACCAATATGGTAAATGGAGTTATTTAAATAATTTCCTTTTTGGATTCTTCATTGTTGGTGTATGTTAATTTTGCATCCTGGCATTTTGCTTAATTTCTTTATTAGCTTTTCTGCATCAGTTGAGATGATGATGTGGTTTTTCTCCTTCTTTCTTTTAAGTTATGTTTTACATTGATGGATTTTATTATGTTGAACCATTCTTGCATTTCTGGGATAAATCCCACCTGGTCATGGTATATAATCCTTTTAATATGCTGTGTATTCAATTGGCTAGTATTTTGTTGAGGATATTTGAATGTATATTCATAAGATATATTGTTCTGTAGTTTTCTTGTGATGTCTTTATCAGAGTAATGCTAGCCTCATACAATGAGTTAGGGAGCTTTCTATTTTTTTTTTGAGAAGTTTGAATTAGTGTTAATTACTCTCTAAATGTTTGGCAGAGTTCACCAGTGAAGCCATCAGGTCCAGAATTTTTCTTTGCTGAGATGTTTTGCTTTGTTTTGCTTTATTACAAATTCAATATATTTACTGTTCAGAATTTCTATTTCTTCTTCAGTCAGTTTTGGTAATTTGTAAGTTTCTAGGAATTTGTCCATTTCATCCAGGTCATTTTATTTGCTGTGATATGGTTGTTCACGGCATTCTCTAATAATCCTTGTTATTTCCATAAGGTTGGTAGTAATGCCCCCATTTTCATTTCTGATTTTAGTTCTTTGTATTATTTCATTTGTTTCTTTGTCAGTCTACCTAAAGGTTTGTCAATATTGTTCTTCTTTTCAAAGAACCAACTTTTGGGCTCTTTGATTCTGTTATTTTTCTGTTCTCTATTTTGTTTAACTCTACTCTAATCATTATTATTTCCTTTTCTCTGCCAGATAGGCATTTACTTTGCTCTTATTTCTCTAGTTCTTTGAGGCATAAGTTTATGTTATTGATTTGAGTTTATTTTTTTTTAATGTAGGAGCTTAGAACTATGATATTATCTCTTAACAATAGATTCCCTCAGAGGTGGTTTCTGTCAACTTCTTTTCTCCTGTGAATGGGCCATACTTTCCTGTTTCTTTGTGTATGCTGTAACTTTTTGTTGAAAATTGGACATTGAATATTATAATGTTATGCATCTCTGGAAACCAAATTATTCCCCTTGTCTAGGATTTGCTCTTTTTTGCTGTGGAAGGCTGTAGTTGTCCATTTGTTTAATTACTTTTCCAAACTATTTTTGCAAAGACTATTCCTTGTCATGTGTGTTCAGTGAAGTCTCTGTTCCTTCAGTTAGTGTTCAACTAATGTTTTGACAGAGATTTCCTTTAACTCCAGAATACACACACACAGGCACACACCCCAATAGTTAAAAAAGCCAAAAATCCACCTTTCCCAGTCTTTGCAGATTGGTTCTATGCTGGGACACTCTTTCAAAACTTAGCTAGACTGTTTATAACTCTGGCTTAGCCTTCACTTCCTGCTTACACTGAGCTCAGAGATCAGCCAGAGGTGAAAACTTAGGGTCTTCTTAGGTCTTTTCTGAACATGTTTCCCACTCTGGGAATGTGTAAGGCTTTCTGGATTCCCCAGTATACATGGGTGCTTTTGAATGTCCTACTTTCCAAAAAAATCTCTCTCCTCAAATATCCTTTCAGGCTTTAGGCAGTCTATTGTTTGTCAAACCACAATCTTTTGCCCCAGGTGTGTGCAGGGTTTTCATTTGCCTTACAGTGTTTTGGGGGCAAAGTCCACCATTTTACTGTCCTGAGTGATTTCTGAGTTAGGTGAAACAGAGATGAGTGCCTTGCATCAGTCCTTTCAGGAAGCCCATAGACAGTTTAGAACAGATAAACATAATAAGTCTCAGATAAGGTCTGCTCTGCTCCCTCTAGAACCAGGGATTAGGGTCTCACACAAGAAATGGGAGTTGCTGTCTTCAAAACCACTGCTGAGCTAGGGAGGGGGTGGAACAAGGGCAGTAAAAATGCCACATAGCTTTCTTACCATATGAAGTTGATTTTTTTTCTTGATTCAGTGCTTTCTTGGTTTCTGTAAATCTTTGACTGTTTTCCAGATTTCTGACAAAGTTGATTATGCCTTTCTGCTGGTTTTCAATGTTTCTGAGAAGGGACAGGAGTTTGGAGCTTCCTACCCTGACAATTTGCTGATGTCACTCTCACCAACAAAGTTTTAACTGGGTCACTGAATCCAGGGCTTGTCCTGGAAGCTTGGCTTAAGACACTTCTCTCCAGAGAGCCTTAAAAAGAACCCTGACCTCTGTATGTCTTCCCCACATAGGACTTCTTGCTTAGACTTAGGCCTAGTGGATACCCATGGGCATTTGAATGTTGATGGGTGGTGGGAAAAGATTCCCACCATGCTACGTAATGCCTCTGGTATCTAGGTTTACTTTAGTGGTCCTCTTCTCTCAGTCCATACTTACCACTTTCTGCAGTTCACCTACCTTTCCTAGTCTGGACTCCTTAATACTTAAGGCTGAGATCCCTCCAAGGCTACTCCTGTTGCTTCTCTAATTCCCCTCCCCACCCCTGCCACCAAAGTCTAAGTAAAAAAAAAAAAAAAAAAAAAAAGAATCAGATTTGCTTTATCTAGCTTGCACTGGCTACTTCCTCTGGAATCTGACCTTTTTACTTACTGGGAAATTCATGCCAACTTTCTTTTGCCATCTTGACTTTATAATTTTCCCCCCTAAATCTTTCCCGCAGTATTGCCCTCCTTTAGAGGTACTTTTTTAGTCATGATAGTAGCTCTTAGAATTCAGCCATACAATTTCCTCTCCATCTCAATTCTCTCTCCCTCTGCTCTGGGCCCATTATTCTCACCCTTTTCCAAAATCTCTGAACTATACCTTACAAATACAGGTAGCTTCCGTTTCTTTGGCATTTTCAGAAATGTAGGTTGTGGACCTGTCAGATAAATTGTCAAAACTGCAGTTGCTGCAGGCAAAATGGAAACTAAGTACTGTGTATACAGATGAGTAATCATACTAATTGCCTTGCAATCTAATTGGATGAACATTCTACTGCAAAGATGCATTGTGGGTAATTTGCTTTTACTTTGGAGGGGGGTATCTATATTTGCACCAAAATTTTTACTGGAAATTCACTGCTAATATAAGAATGAGGGCACTTTATGACCCCTTAGAAGCATACAAAATATGCAATTAAAAATAAAGATCCCCCTTTCTTTCCAAGAGTTGTAAAACTTGGCAAAAATAGGAACGTATTTTTCCACTGCAAAAAGGAGCGTAAGATGCAAAATCATCATCTCTCACCAAGAGGTGACCAAGGCTGTAAAAGATGAGGTCAGAATGATATAGAGTGAAACCACAACACATGGAGCTCTCTAAAAAGCATCTTTCTGGATGGTAGAGTTTTCTGGAGTTCAAAGTTACTCTTTGTATTGCAATGATTTTAATTTAATCATTTTGGATAAAACATTTTCTAATGTGTATTGCACACTTCCTTGCCTCCTTAAGCAGATTATATTGAATATAATTTCATCTTTTCTCTATGACTCAGGGTGCATGCTATGATTTTCATCTTCTCACTGTGCTGTATCCAGTGATACCCTTAGGGCCTATTACAAGCTATAAGAATATTTGCTCCAACACTAAATGTTCGCAGACTGCAGAAAATTATTTTGTCAGCTTTTTCCTAGTTTTTTTTCCCCTCTCTGTCCCCTTGCTCTAAGTATTCTCTTGTCTTTGTTTTAACATCCACTGTCTAGCATTTGACATGATGTTCCTAATCTTTGGTAGGATCAGAGATATCCAAACTTGGTTAGAATTATACGAAAAATACAGGTGTATAGATTCTGAATAAAATTCTATCTAGGTTCGCCTTGAGGGAAGCACACACATTAAAATGCATGGATATGATGCTCAGATATCCTCTTTGTTTTGTTCCTGGTTCTTAGCTGCGTTATAGGTAAGTGATGTTGCTGAGGTTGTAAGGTGAAGTTGTGAAATGTGAAGGGTCATTTTTTACAGTAACATTCAAATTACTACAAAGCCAGGGGGTAGTTGACAGTGTGCTTCCTGTTGCACTCCACTGTTCTAAAATGATACCCCTATTATTGCACCTTTCAGAGAAATATATTCAAGCCATAGCTGAGGTCCATAATTTAAGCATATCATTGGGTTGTACCTCATTCCCATAACCTCAGTTTCTGATCTCATGAACACCTTATACCTAATGCCCAGGACTCTGAAGGCTTTAACCCATGGGTCCTGCAGATGTAGGAGTTAAGGTAGACAGCAAGGGTCAGGGTAGAGCCCCTTTTATTGTTTACTTTTGCATGAAAAGACAAAATTCTGGTTTGATCACATCCATAGATTTGAACATTGCAACAGAGATGACTTCTAACTTGGCAACTCCTCTTTGGGAGATTGGATGAAGAATACTCCTTTTGTTATACTCCTAAGGAATAACTGTGATAGGAGTTTTCACTTATGTTTGTAGTGAAAAAGACATGTGCAGATCCTTTTGACAAAGCTAAGGGGCTTGTTCAGGTTTTTATCTATCCCAAAGCTGCAGGGAGCCTCTGTTACTGTCATGCAGAGCTTAAAATCAACTGGAAAAAACAGGGACAATGAAAACAGCAGATCTGTGCTGAATCACATTCGGTAAGGAGCATTCAGATGTTAGTAAGTCCTGTGTCTGACACTTAATTGGATCAGTGATTTATTTTATCCCAACCTCTAGACCCAAATCATTTTTTATGAAAAATAAAAATAGCCCAATATGACCTTGCCATTCACCTGAGTACTGAGTATCTTGGAGGGAAGGCAAGCACAGGCAAGGTTTTCACTGATGTATCTGCTCATACACTGCTTCCTTAATTACAATCCTTTATGGGGGACCAGATGGCCTTTAATTAAAGAGGCTCTCCAAATAAGAGACCCCAATGTACAGAACCTTCTTGTGCTCTACATCTAGCAGATGCTCAGTCTAACTAGCCTCAGTTATAGAATCCAGGGTTATAGGGTACTTCCCTTTTGGGTAGGAGATACAGAACATAGAGATGGCCCAGAAAGGAGGACACATCACATAAATAAATCCTTATTACCCAGTGGTGCATCCACTGAGGAACCATCAGCACCCAGCTCTTTTGTATGTCTTCCAATGTAATGAGAATTCATATGTATTGATATATACACACATGATCCTGAGGCAAACTTGGTCCCCCAATTTCCTTCTAAATCATCAAAGGAAGCTTAATTTGCATTCAATGTGACAACTGTGCTAAATGTTACTTTAAAAAATCAGTTTCAGCTAATTCACAACTTCTTTATTAGCTAGACTCTTTGGTGAACTAGAACAATCCATTTCCAGACTCTGACAGATAATTCTATTTTCATTAGGTAGATGGGCAGTTAAGATCAGACACTTAAAGAACAAACTGATAAATGTTCCTTTCACACATGGAAAAGTTCAATGATATCAGTCGGTTGGAATGTGACCCTTTCTTGCCTTGTCCAGACATACTTTTGGGAGATCAACTGATATGCAATGAGGAGAAGGATAATGGGGGATTACTGACATTATTAGTCTGTTTGTGCACAGCTGGAAAAAGCTATGATATATACTCTGGTAACAGAAAAAGAATATATATGGTAACAAGAGACTTGGTTCCAGGCCCAACTTTTCCATTAAATACCCACATGACCCACAACTCAGTTTACCTACTGCAAAATTATGGTGTCTACCCTTACATATCTCACAGGTTTCTGAGAAGATCTTAGTTTGGGCTTCCCAAGCTAAACAAGGATTCAAGTATAAGTAGTTTGTTTGAGAATAGAAGAATGGGGCGGTGAAACAAGGAAGGGAAGAAAGCAGGGATTAAAGGTAGCATTATCAAACTAGCTACCACAGAGAGTGACTAGGGCTCAGCCTTGAGGGGAAAGTCTGGGAGGCAGTGTAAGACATCTGCTTCAGAGTGATCCCACCTGAGGGGTGAGGTGACACCAACTCCTGTCAGTCTTTGGTTGAGGGCTGTTAACAACTCGGTATGTCCTACCTGACACACAGGTTGGTAAAGTGGGCTTCACTATCCAGAGAAAATCCTCAGTGAAAGAAATGCAGGTGCTGGCAGTAGGGAGTTGGGGTAGGGTAGCATACTCTGAAGTGGTAAGAGTAAAGAAGTATAGGCATGATAGCATCTGCTACATTTGGTACAAGGGTATAAGTGAATGTATTTTTTTTAACATCTTTATTAGAGTAGAATTGCTTTACAATGGTGTGTTAGTTTCTGCTTTATAACAAAGTGAATCAGCTATACATATACATATATCCCCATATCTCTTCCCTCTTGCGTCTCCCTCCCTCCCACCCTCCCTATCCCACCTCTCTAGGTCGTCACAAAGTATCGAGCTGATCTCCCTGTGCTATGCGGCTGCTTCCCACTAGCTATCTGTTTTACATTTGGTAGTGTATATATGTCCATGCCACTCTCTCACTTCGTCCCAGCTTACCCTTCCCCCTCCCTGTGTCCTCAAGTCTATTCTCTAGTAGGTCTGTGTCTTTATTCCTGTCTTACCCCTATGTTCTTCATGACATTTTTTTCCTTAAATTCCATATATATGTGATCTTTTTTTTAACATCTTTATTGGAGTGTAATTGCTTTACAATGGTGTGTTAGTTTCTGCTTTATAACAAAGTGAATCAGTTATACATATACATATGTTCCCATATCCCTTCCCTCTTGCGTCTCCCTCCCTCCCACCCTCCGAATCCCACCCCTCTAGGTGGTCACAGAGCACCGAGCTGATCTCCCTGTGCTATGCAGTTGCTTCCCACTAGCTATCTATTTTACATTTGGTAGTGTATATATGTCCATGCCACTCTCTCACTTCGTCCCAATTTACCCTTCCCCCTCACCGTGTACTCAAGTCCATTCTCTACATCTGCGTCTTTAAGTGAATGTATTTTGTATTAATAAAAGTTCTTAGTAATTATAAGCGCTAGAATTCTAGGTACCTGCTAATACCCATGAAAGTGATGACAAAAAGCCATATGGCTGGAGAAAATGGAAATGATTGTAATCATAACATCTATCGAACACTTACTATATGTCAGATATCAGACATGTTTTAAATACGTTGATTCATTTAATCCTCTTTATGAGCTAAATATTGTTATTATCTCCATCTTATAAGACTGAAGTTCAGACAGCTGACATAACTCGCTCAGGGTCACAGAGCTATTCAACTGCAGGTCTGGGATTTGAACGCTGGCAGTCAAACTATGAAGTCCATACTCTTTTTTCTTTTTAATAAATTTATTTTCATTTTTGGTTGTGTTGTGTCTTCGTTGCTGTGCATGGGCTTTCTCTAGTTGTGGCGAGCGGGGGCTACTCTTTGCTGTGGTGCGCGGGCTTCTCATTGCGGTGGCTTCTCTTGTTGTGGAGCATGGGCTCTAGGCATGCAGGCTTCAGTAGTTGTGGCATGCCAGCTCAGTAGTTGTGGCTCACGGGCTCTAGAGCACAGGCTCAGTAGTTGTGATGCAGGGGCTTAGTTGCTCTGAGGCATGTGGGGTCTTCTCCGACCAGGGCTCGAACCCCTGTCCCCTGAATTGGCAGGCAGATCCTTAACCACTGCGCCACCAAGGGAAGCCCCTGAAGTCCGTACTATTAAAAGACTATATCCTACCTACAACCCTTGGGATAAGGGGCAGAGCAGCCTCTTTGGTGACCTTGAAGATACCGTTTCCTTTAATTTTTCATTTATAACCAACTGCCTCAGCTGGTAAAGAGGATTTAAGATATCTTGCTGAGGTTTTGTTTGCTGGTTTCTGGACCAGTGCCTTGAATATGACAGGAACCTCTGACCTATTTTTTACGGGTTACATTGCATATAGTTCTGTAAAGGGAAAGAAATCAACATGTTTTATGAACATGGCTCTCCTTACTGCAAGAAGATATTTTATAGCTTGACTCTTTCTCTAGTTCTCAATGGTCTTAGGCAAGCTGACCAATTTGGAAAATACTTTTTGTTTCACCTGTCACTTTATGGACAGTGGGGTGATTACATAAATACATTCAAATAAACTAAGCTTAATTTGCATGTCTCAATCCACTCAGGAGAAGCAGCATGGGGAAACCAGAGTGTTAAGAATTAGAAAATAATTCGCTATGTGCAGCCTATGGTGAAGCCGACAGATGCTCACTGAAGGTATGACAAGTGCATATCTTATCTTAAAATTGTCTTCTGCAAGGACTTTGGTATAAGCCTTCTTACTGCTGCCCATGAAATGACAGTGTTGCAGTCAAGTTTCCCAAACGATGTGACAGCCATTAAATGCATGATCCGTGGGAGGGGAAGATAAATGGCATTGAACATTTGGAGGAACAATAGAAGGTGCCGCATTGGACCTGGGTACTCTGATGTTATTGATGGGCTGTGCTCAATTGCTCCAAGAGATAAGAATACTTTTCCTTTAACTCTCTTCCCCACCTGAAACAGCATCTTCAGTTGTCTCTTCTGTGCATGTATCTATCATCCTCTGAGACTAACCCTATCAAACAGAACTCACCATCCTTCTCCAACTCTTTTTGGGCTGCTATTAGTGCTGATGGCTTTCTTCTCCTTGGCTCAATCAAGGTCATGGTCCCTCCTTTTTCTCCTCTTCTCATGGATTGACTCTCTTCAGTTCCCCACACCTGGCTTCTTCTCTGTAACTAATCCTAATTGCAGACCTTCTCTGACCTAAGCCTTCATCCTTACTTTGAGAGCCCAGTCTGTATACTGGGACAGCGAAAAGTATTATAAGCCAAACATCTTTTCTAAACTCTCTGCCTTTAAGACTACACATGATATAACTTGGCTATATTTCTCCATCCTGATCTCTGCTTTATCCAGGCAAGTCCCTATTCTGACCTACAATCCTACCAGGTTCTCACCTCTCTGCCTTTGTGAGCCTCATTCATTCCATCTGAACGATTCTTGCCTCTTGTATCAATACACGCTCATGTAAAACCTATCCAACTTTTAAGTTCTTCTCCATGAGACCTGCCTATCATAATCCACTATGCTTCATACTATCTGCAATCACTCTTTTGAATAGGTACTTATGTATACATTATATTTATATTATAGATATGCTTCATTTAGGAATCTCATCTCAAATGAATTGTAAACCTCCTGAAACAGGAACTGTAGCTTACATTTCTCCTGAGTTCTCACAATTCCTAGCAGAGTGGCAAGTCTAGACAGCCTCAACATTAAGATTGGTGACAACCTGAACATTGTTTACTATGATGTGCTAGTATATCTGTGATGCAGCTATTGAATATTTCTTTATAAAAAACACTTAAATGTGTGGGGTTTTTGATTTGTTGTTTTGGTGTGACCTTAAGTTTGTATCACTTAGCTTGGAAAAAAAAAAGACTCCATCTGTGGCAGAAGGTAATAAGTGGATGTTGCAGGTAGTTAGAAATTTGCTAAGGAAACTCATCACATGTAAATTTTAAGTTACACTAAGCCAGAGGTTAGTTACCATTGGAAATATCTGCTAGGAGGATGGATGTTGCTGTCTTCCATAGACTGAATATTTGTGTCCCTCCAAATATTGAAACCTAATGCCCAATGTGACAATATTAGGAGGCGGGGAGTTTGGAAAATCATTAGGTCATGACAGTGAAACCCTCATGAGTGGGATTAGTGTTCTTATAAAGGAGACCCCATAGAGCTCTCTAGTGCCTTCTGCCATGTGAGGACACAGTCTAATGTCTGTGGATGTTTTGTTGGATGCCTATGAGCCAGGAAGTAGGTCTTCACTAGACTCAGAATCTGCTGATGCCTTGATCTTGGACTTCCCGGCCTATAGAACTGTGAAAAATAAATGTCTGTTGTTTATAAGCTACTTATCTATGGTATTTTGTTATAGCAGCCCTAACAGACTAAAACAGTATATTTTTAGGACTAGATTGAAAATTTACCTCATTCTTATAGTAAGAAAAGCTATGGGGCTCTATGCTTTCAGTAATAACACATTGTTGTTTGATTTTCTGCTGAGAAGCAGAAAAGATAGAGATAGGAAACTCAAAAGGAGAAACTGTCTTGCCTACTCTTTTCTCATTAGAGAAGTTCTTTCCCTGAAATCGTAGAAAGTACAAAAGAATAAAAGCTGTTTCCACCTGAGAAAAAGAGCCCGTAACTCTTTTGTTGGTAAGGCAAAGAGAAATCCTGAAGCCCTGTACTAGTCAGAAAGGAAATTTGATTTAAAAATAAAGATTTAGAGTGAAGTAAAATGGAAAATTCTAATTATGTCTGAGAATAAGACCAAGCTTTAGTTAAACTGTAGTTGATACAGAGATTATTTCAAAAGATAAGAAATTATATATATATATATATTTCATTTTCTTTAAATGATTTTGTGTGCCTGATCTTTAAGCGTATCTGAACATACTACTTAAAATAGACCAGCAAAGTGTAACATTTTTTCTAAAATGTAAAGTCCTAGAAATCCACAATTTTTGTTGTAGTCTAAGGTAAGCATACCTAACAGTTTAAATTTGATCATTCAAACCACTTACCCAAGGGTCTTACTGCCACCTGTTGTTCATGAATCTGAATTACATGAAAAGTGCCTGAAGGGTATTTGAGTCTCTTGAGGGTTGAACTACATGTAAAGTGACACTGGCCAGAACTACATGTAAAGTGACACTGGCCATCTATATTGACATCTCAGTAGCTATGGGTCATAACTTAATAAGAGATCTAGATATGTAATTCTCAAATGATATGATACTTAGAGGAGACAATTGTGATAAGAAGATGAAGGCTTAGATTTTATCCAGCTTGGGAAAATCACTTCTCAAACCTCAGTTTCCTCATCTATAAAATGAAATGACGATAATGCCATTCCATACAGAGGTGTTGTGAGAATTCAACTGGAGACTATTTTGTGAGAAAGTTTTATAACACTGTATATAGCATATGCCTACTCAGTGCTGCCTATGTGTAATGCTGAATATCAGGTGAAACAGAATGTTGTCATGGGCTCAATGAATATTAAAAGGCTACAGTTTGCCTTCTCATGCTGGGTTAAGTCTCCTTTTGTTTCCCTTGTGCTGTTCCAATATCTTGGGAGAGTCTATGTGTTTGCCTACCCCTAAATCTCTCAGCATGATATGAGATTTTTTCCATAATCCTCCCTAACCTAGAAACTCCACCTAATCCCTCATGATTATACAGACTCCACAGGGCCTTTCACTATGTTTTCTGGAGGAAGGGGAAATAGGTCTCTATCCTTCCGGGCCATAGTTAATTAAAAAGAGGAGTTAGAAGCCCTGGATTCTTGCCCCACCTCTACCAGTCTCTCACCATGCAACCTCTTATAAGTGATTTAACTTCTTTATGCCAGTATTTCCTCATCTATAAAATGGAAATAATAATTTTTACCTGCTTCACAAGGGTGGTAGGCTGATAATAGCTCTCCACCCTCCAAAAAATATTCATACCCCAAACTCTGGAACTTGTGAATGATACCTTATATGGCAAAAAACCAGGGGGAAAAAAACCAGCAAAACACCACCACCAACAACAAAAAGAGTCAGATGTGATCAAATTAAGGATTCAAAGAAATTATCCTGGATTATTTGGTTGGCCCTAAATGTAATCATACATATCCCTTTTTTTTTTTTTTGTGGTATGAGGGCCTCTCACTGTTGTGGCCTCTCTCATTGTGGAGCACAGGCTCCGGACACGCAGGCGCAGCAGCCATGGCTCACAGGCCTAGCCGCTCCATGGCATGTGGGATCTTCCCGGACTGGGGCACGAGCCCGTGTCCCCTGCACTGGCAGGCGGACTCTCAACCACTGGGCCACCAGGGAAGCCCCATACATATCCTTATAAGAGGGAAAAAGAGGGAGATTTAATAATACACAGAAAAGGAAGAGGTAATGTGACCACAGAGGTAGAGATTAAAGTGATGTGGTTAAAAGTCAAGGGATTCTGGCAGCTTCCAGAAGCTGGGAGAGTCAAGGAATAGAAGATTCTCCCCTAGACCCTCTAGAGGAAGTGTAACCCTGTCAACACCTTGATTTCAGCCCAGTGATTTTGATTTCAGACTTCTGGTCTCCAGAGCTGAGAGAGAATAAATTTATATTGTTTTAAACCACCAAGTATGTGGTAATTTGTTATAGCAGCCACAGTAAACTAATATAGGGGGTATGAAGATTAAAAGCTCCTGGTGCATAGAAAACAACCAATGAATGTTGAACTGAATTCAAATAAAGTGACAGATGTGGAAAACATGAAGTGCCATACATTTGTAAAGGGTAGTCATCATAATTTGATTTTGGGTCCCCTAAATGTTGGCCCTCAGGAATTCATCTTTAGTGAGTGAAGACATTTATCCAATGATGTTGGGTTGTTTAAAATCAATGGAGGCAGTTGAGAAAATACAGGTAGAAGGCAGTTAACTATCCAAATTATTGATGTGAACCCTGGAGTGGTGTCCTGTGTATTTAGACTCATCTGATCCATTAGGTTTGCAAAATGTAGTCTGCGTGGTCTCCCAAGAGTTAATGTCCAGGATCTCTAACTGCTCTAATTTCTAGGGCAGTGGTTCTCAATTGGAGGTGATTTTTGCACCCCGCCCCCCGGCCCCACTCAGAGAACATTGGTAATATCGCAATATATTTTTGGTTGTCACAATTTGGGTGGGGGAAGCTACTGGCATCTAGTGGCTGGGGGCCAAGGATGGCCAAACATCTTACAATGTACAGGACAGTCCTCTACAAAAAATACTTATCTGGCCTAAAACATTAAGAGTGCCAAGGTTGAGAAATCCTGCTCTGGGGGGAGAGAAAACTAGTAGCAGCCTAACTCATTCCCTCTGTTTTTCGATTTATTTCTTCTGGGTTAGAAAAGAGGAATTTTAAAACAGTTTGTTCAGGACTTCCCTGGTGGTGCAGTGGTTGGGAGTCTGCCTGCCAATGCAGGGGACACGGGTTCGAGCCCTGGTCCGGGAAGATCCCACATCCCGCGGAGCAACTAAGCCCGTGTGCCACAACTACTGAGCCTGCGCTCTAGAGCCCACGAGCCACAACTACTGAGCCTGCATGCCACAGCTGCTAAAGCCCGTGCGCCTGGAGCCCGTGCTCCACAACAAGAGAAGCCACCACAAGGAGAGGCCTGCACACCACAATGAAGAGTGGCCCCTGCTTGCCACAACTAGAGGAGGCCCGTGTGTAGCAATGAAGACCCAACGCAGCCAAAAATAAGTAAATAAATTTATTTAAAAAAAATACAGTTCAAGGCTGTGGGATTTGGTGGGATAGTGAGCCCATCAGACCCCTTCTCTGGATGGCTTTGCCTCTCTGGATGGTTTACAGTCAGAAGAAGGAGAAGTTTTGGAGCTCTTTGCAAAGCTCTTAGTGCAAGGAGCAGTTCTCCTGGGAAGAGGAGCTGAGCCAGAGCTTGGTATTTCCCTCCATACCAGGGCTTGGATCAGTAGCTTAATTCCTGATGCCCTGAAGGTGATCATGCTCTCACAGTCACCAGGGCCCCCATATATTATTTAGAATCAGAATGTTTGTTTATGTTCCTAGACAAAATGGATCTGGCAGTTCTGTTGCACTGCAGTAAAAGGTTAGAGCTTATATAAGCTAGATAAAGGCAAAGTCAAGGTGACTCTATTTTATGTATCACATTAACATAGAACTGTAAATCCTCGGGGCACACTTCAGGAATCCAAGGAAGTCGTGGCTATCTGCCTAGAAAAGGGAAAAGATGCATGCAATTTAGAGAAATAACGTAGATAATGAGAACTGTGTAGAGCCTTGGCATCTCTCCCATCTGGAGTTTACCTCTGTTGTGGAGCAGTCTGTAAAGGAATTGCGGCAGGACCAAGTTGGATGGACCAACTGTGTCCACTTCTCTCTTTCTGTTTTTGGTTCCCCTGTACTAGCCAGAAGGTACTTATATTATCATTGCTCCATTTTTCCTGATCTTCAAGAGTTCAAAAAAAGTGAAAGCTAGGTCTTTCCTTGGCTATCCAACCCACTTTGACAAGGAATTGCTCCACTAGACAATTAGCTTTGTGAGGGCAGGGACCCTTGTCTTACTTCTTTATTGAATCTTCAGTACCTAGCATGGTGTCTTGTGCATAGTAGGTAATACAAAAAATATTTGTTGGATAAATGGATGAATGAACTCTCAAGTTTTTTTTTTTTTTTTTTTTCCTTTCTGCAACTGAGGCCCATATTCTCTGATTTGCATCTTTGGTGGAGTGATTGGCCAGATGACCTATATCCATTCACAAATATCTGTTGAGTGTCTCCTTGAAAGTGTGTTTTAAACTTAATCATACATCAGAATCTTGTGGCAGGCTTGTTAAAACACAGATTGCTGGGCCCCAGCCCCAGGGTTTCTGATTTACTTGGTCTTGGCTTGAGAATTTATATTTCTAAC
The DNA here is from genome assembly GCF_025265405.1 of Mesoplodon densirostris. Lineage (NCBI taxonomy): Eukaryota > Metazoa > Chordata > Mammalia > Artiodactyla > Ziphiidae > Mesoplodon > Mesoplodon densirostris. The sequence continues at coordinate 39,090,658 of NC_082681.1, read as the reverse complement.
AAGTTCCCAGGTGATGCCAGTGTACTCTAAAGTTTCCAGAGGTGGGGGGACACTTTGAGAACCACTGCCCCTAGGTTTATGGTATGGTTATGTGTAGCCGACCCGATCTGGTCACAGCTGAGAACACAATGCTATTGATTAGCTCTTCTGGTGGAGAGGAAACAGCATGAAGTAAAAATAAATGTTCAACCTTACAAATAATGTTTTAAATGCTAACTAAAAAATAATGAGCCCCCCGGCCCAAGCAGATTGGTAAAGAAAAAGGAGACTATTCGATATAAGCAAGAGAGTGGGTACTTCATACTTTACTTGGGGGAATCTACTTTGGTGCAGCCTTCTCCTCATTGGCTATTTTCTTTCTTATCCTTCAGATCTGAGCTTAATTGCCCCTCCTTAGAGAAGCCTTCCATGCTTGCCTAATCCCAAGAAAGATTTTTCTTTTCCTTCATAGTGTTTGATGTTATAAGTCCCTATAAATATTTATTAATGTTTTTACTGGTTTAATGCCTCCTGTCCCTACTACACTATCAATCCCTGGAAGATTGGGTCCATATCTATTTTGTTCATTGCTCTACCTTTAGCACCTAGCACTATGTCTGGCACCTAGTAGGACCTCACTTCCTCAATTAATATCTGTTGCTCAGTGCCGTTTGTAGTTGAGAAAAGTTGTAAACAATTTAAATGGCCAGCAATAGGTATGTGGTTAAAAACATAAGGTACATCCAGTCAGTGGAGTGTTTAGCATCCACTAAATATATTGTAGAAATTTATCTGTTGACATATAATGATGCCAAGAAATATGGGGGATGATAAAAGCAGGTTTCAAAACAGCAAGCTGGCATAATTTGGGGAAAAGAAAGATTTCTCTTTGACTCTAAGATGCCATGACTGTAAGACACATCATCTATATGATAACCCTAACCATGTTTATGAGGGAAGCACTACCACATCAACTGTGAACATCCATTGGGAGACAGGGCCAAAGTCTGGAAACACTAGCATGTGATGTGAAATGTCTCGACCTGCTTTTGAGTCCTGGCTCTGCTGAGTAACCATGGAAGATATACATAATCTTGCTCTTTTTCATTTATAAAATGGAGATGGTCATACTTACCTCAATTGTTCAGAAATGGCATGGTGCACGTGAAAGCTCTTTGCAACTGTGAACTGCTCTTCAAATGTGAATTGTTATTATTAGTGCACATACAGCAGCCACATTTCATCTTGCTTAAATAGTGCCAGGTACCAAGGGACTGCCTTGTATTAATGTCATTCTGGAGTGCTTTTTCTGATTTGAGTTAGAAATTATGCCTTTTTTTTGGTATGGTATGTAATCTATAAAAATATTGAATCACTATGTTGTATACTAGCAAATAATATAATATTATTCATATTATAAAGAAGAAGAAAAAAGAATAAATACCATAAAAAGGAAAAAAAGAATAAATAAATTTAAAAAAGAAAAATAAATAAAAAAAGAATAAATACCATACAAGGAATCTTGAAAAAACAAAACAAAAAGAAATTATGCCTTTTGATGCCCCCTAATCCCTGTAAAAATCTATCTGGAAGCACCATCAACTGAAGGGGTCACTAGAGCAGGAACTGAGAGAGAGAGAGCATATGTTATGGGCTAAAATATATTTTTAATTGTGAGTATAGCATTATTGGGGACTGAAGTATAAATGTACAAAGAGGTTGTCTGGATATATGACTTGGTTTAGCAATTCAGATCATTCCAAAAGAACTTGAGATGCTGTGGGCACAACGGTCAAATAAATTGAACAAAAGAAAAAGGAAATGCCATATATTTTACTACTAGAGTACTCAGAAATTCACAACATGTATTCGAACATCAAAGGCTATAAGAAGTCCTGCAGTAAAGGTGCCTGTTTATCTTTGTTTATTCCAGCATTTTGCAGACAAATTTGACTTTTTCCCCCTTGTAACACTTGTTAACATTCTAGATGAATACATGCTGGGCAATATTGCCTTAGGTGATTATCCCAGGAATAACTGGTCTCCTGTTAATGATACAATGTAAAAGAAACAAAGTAACAATTAATGCCCTGGCTCCCACTCTCATGAATGGCAATATTGGTTTTATGAAAGCAAAAACAAATTACTGGGTCTGAGCAAATGTATGTGTGTGGATTGAGGCAGAGGGAGAACAAGGACCGTGTGTGGGTTTGTACATATTTCTGAAAAATCTCTGGAATTAGCAGGGGCATTGATAAGAACATATATTGATACATGCAAAAACTGAGACCAGAGAGGAAAAGTCACTTGCTTGAGACCAACATATATCCCACCTACCACCTACCACTTTGGTTTTTCCTACTATGCCATATTGCTTTCTGATGTTCCCAGGTAGAGAAGAAAAGGGTTACAAAAGAGTGGAAGAAACATTATTTTTCTGTGTTTAACAGTACTTTGTAGGGTAAAAAAGAGTTTGTCGTTTGCTATTTGAGTTTCATAGAGCCCCCATTAGGGAGCAAGACAGGGGTTACTCTGTACAAATTCCTAAGTAGGTCAAAAATCTGAATAGGTGAACTGACTTGCCTAAGAGCCCATGGTTAGTAACAGGCCTAGGACTAGGGTCCAAGTGGGCTGCTTATTCTGTTTGCCACCTCAGCACATATACCCCATATCCATTCTCTGCCCTGCTCTGTGCATTTAGAGACTAACTCCAGCAGAATATATAGCCTAGGTCCTTTGCTGGCTGGTTTCCAGTTGGGATCAGCCAATGGGAGGTTGCTGCAGAATACTTAAAGGTGGGAAGAGATAGAGCTCAGGATATTCCTTCTCTGCTTCTTCTCTGTTTGGTGCCATTTCCTTGGTGCCATGACTCCAGCTTCTGGCAGGCAGCTCCCCCTTCAAGTTTCTAGTACTATTTCCTCCTCTTATTTCTTCACCTTTAGGGGTGACAGTGGAGTTCTGGTGTTGCTAGTCTCTGGGTACCTCATCATCCCTTTATCCACTCTCTTTATTAGAATTTCTCTGAATATCTGGGGTGAATTCTGTTTCCTGCTGAGACCCTGGTCTGACACAGTGTGTCTTGTCAACTCAACATCCACTGCTTTTCCCCTCCACCTTCTGCCTCAGTAACATGGGAGCAGGGACTAGAGATATTTTCCAAAGCAATATTCATCTGCTCCAAAGATGATAGAAATAGACACAGAAACTGAACACTCATGAGAAAGTATGCTTTTGCATTGCCCCACCTGATCGTGGAGCCAGTTTTGCGAGGGAAGCATTTTTTTAAAAATTGTGGCTAAATACATGTAACATAAAATTTACCATATTAACCTTTTTAGATGTACAGTTCAGTAGTGTTAAGTACATTAACCTTGTTATGCAACCAATCTCCAGAACTCTTTTCATCTTGTAAAACCAAAACTCTATACCCATTAAACAACAACTCCCCATTTTCCCCTCCCCCAGCCCCTGGCAACCACCACCATTTTAGTGTCCCCATGAATTTGACCACTCTAGGTACCTCTTATAACTGGAATCATACCATATTTGTCCTTTTGTATCTGGCTCATTTCATTTAGCATAATGCCCTCAAGGTTCTTCAATGTTGTAGTATGTGTCAGTTTCCTTTTTTTAAGGCTGAATAATATTCCATTGTATGTATATATCACATTTTGTTTACACATTTATCTGTTGATGGACACGGGTTGTTTCTACCTTTTGGTTGTTATGAGTAATGTTGCTATGAACATGGATGAACAAATACCTTTTCAATACCCTGCTTTCAGTTCTTTTGGGAATATACCCAGAAGTAGACTTGCTGGGTCATATGGTAATTCTATTTTTAATTTTTTGAGGAACCTACATATTGTTTTCCATAGTGGCTGCACCATTTTGTATTCCCACCAACATTTCACAAGGATCCCAATTTCTCCATATCCTTTGCAATACTTGTTATGTATGTATTTATTTATTTGATAATAGCCATCCTACTGGGTGTGAGGTGGTAACTCATGGTGGTTTTGATTAACATTTCTCTAATAATTAGTGATGTCGTGAATCTTTGCATGTGCTTGTTGGTCATTTGTTTATCTTTAGAGAAATGTCTATTCAAGTCCTTTGCCCAATTTTTAATAGGATTGTTAATTTTTATCATTGAATTGTAGGAGCTATTTATTCTGTATATTAATCCCTTAACAGGTATATTACTTGCAGATATTCTCTCCCATTCTGTAGGTTGCCTTTTCACTGTTGATTTCATCTTTTAGATGCATAGAAGTTTTAAATTTTGATGTAATCCAGTTTATCTCTTTCTACTTTTGTTGCTTGTGCTCTTGGTGTCATATCCAAGGAATCATTGCCAAATCCAATGTCATGAAGTTTTCTATGTTTTCTTCTAAGAGTTTTATAGTTTTAACTCTTACATGTTTAGGTCTTTGATCCATTTTAAGTTAATTTTTGTATGTAGCATAAGGTAAAGTTTCAATTTCATTTTTTGCATGTTGATATTGAGTTTTCTCAGTGCCACTTGTTGGAAGACTGTCCTTTCCCCATTGAATGGTCTTGACAGCCTTGTCAAAAATCATTTGAGCATATATATGAAGGTTTATCTTTGGGCTTTCTATTCTATTCAGTTGGTTTATATCTTTCTTTATGTGCCAGTGAAACTTTTATGGAGAGCTCTAAATAATTTTTATTTTTTTAGTATGGTGCTGTCTCCCCTCACCCTTTGAGTTATGGGGTGGGGTAGCAGCAACTGAGTCAGGGGAGGAATCAGGTGGTAATACCAGGGAATGTGAAGAAAACCTGTTAGCTAATGGCAACATTAACAGTAGTGTACTCAAGGAGAAAGCAGTCTAACTGGAGAAACAAAATGGGCAACTTTACAAAGGAGCTCACTCATGGGTACAAATCCTTTAATGGTTCAAATTCCAGAAGCTGACATTTAAATCAACTTTGGAAACTTGGTTTGCATTTTCCTGTAGAAAGAAGGCATGTATGGTGCCTTCCTTCTAAAGCCAGATCATAAAAGGCAATTTAATCCAGGATATGTTTGAAATAGTGGCTATTAGTAATGAAAACTAAGATAGGCTGGAATAACATTTTACTCTTTGAAAGACAATGAATGGAGATAATACTTTGTTTGGTGTATTTTGAAGGCTAGTCCTGGAGTAAAAACAAATTGAGTTTGAGGATCAAAGAGGAGATTGGTGAAGACTTGGAGAGTCTGAATGAACCTTGCCAGACTATGGAGCAGAGTGATAAGGGAAGGACTTTGAGGTGAGGTAAGTGTGCTTTCTAGCTTGTATGACTTAGATTCTTTGAGCTTCTACTTCCTCATCTATAAAATGGTTATAGTAGTACCTATGTTTTGGGAGATTAAATGAAATTCTGTATGCTTAGCACATATCAGAGTACTTGGTCCATAGTAGGCACTTAATAAACACTGTTCCCTTACATTTAAAGGGTTTTAGAAGTTAATGGCACGAGTTCTGATGCTGGTGTATCCATAGCACCATCCCTTGACCCCATTATTTAAAGTTATTAGAGGAATGACTAGTTAGAGCTATATGGGTGAGTGGTGGAGAGGTTTTTTTCTGGTATAACAGATCAAGAGCTGGCCTAGAGAGGAGATATAGGAAGGGGGTGGAAGATAGTGTATGTGTGTATGAAAGAATTTCCTGGTGAGACTACGTGGAGGAAAATGGGGAGTACTTTAAGTGCACACTTTCCCTGAGGTTGGAGAAAGGATATGGCAGGTGAGGGGACATAGCACCAGGTATGTGTCTTTCCATGTATGAGAGTGCTTAATGTACTTAATAAAACTGTTTTTAAGTAACCCATTAGCTCACATGTATTGAATTAGCTCACATGTATCTAACTTATAATGTATCTAATTGTTGTACTAGTTACAATTTTACCCAAATCTTAATAAAGCAGACCTGGCCTGGCTGCCATTTGGTAGTACTCTATGAGTAAATAGTTTAGGTGGATACATGCACTTAAAAAGTATTGCAAGTTCCACATTCTTCAAATTAGATTTTTTTTTCATTCACTGGAATGCTGAGCTGATCTAAAATAGGTGAGGTTTGACTGTGGTACAAAGAGATTACAGCTGGAGGTGATGCAGGACTATAAGGTAAGCAGGGTGGGGTAGAAGAATATGGGGAATACCTCCTGGAGGCTATGTGTTTTGAGCTGGGCCTTGAAGAGAGTGATGGGGGATGAATCATCAAGGGAGTGGAATGTCATGTTAAAAAATGCTAATGGGAGATGTGTTTGTGTTGGCTCAAGAAAATATCTTAGCACACCAAGATGAGATGGGTGAGGTGAGGGTGCTAGAGGCTGAACTAAGGCGCATGGATTTAACTCAGGAGGCCATAGGGAACCACCATGCGATATTGCAATAGGGAGTGACAGGATGTGGGTAAAAATACCATATAACCATGGTCATGGCCATGGTTTGCTTTGGTGATTCTCAAACCTAGCTTAGGAAATACAGATACCCAGGTGGCATCCCCAAAAATTCTGATTCAAGGGGTAGGTCTGCGAAAGGTGGGCATAGGGAGTCAATGGTGACATGTGAGACAGATGAGGATCGTGGCCAGAACTAGGGATCAAAGTCCAGAAACCTGCTTGTCTCCGAAGTCTATGAACATAACCACCACTTGTGTCGACACTTCTCATATTGTTGCCTCTTCCTGGGCTACATTTTCTCTCCATCTCCTTGAAAATTCTGCCCATTATTCAGGGCCCAGCTCAGCTGTACCTTTCCCTGAGAAGCCCTCCCTGGTCCATGTCTCCCTCCCAACTGCTGTGACCTCTCCTGTGATTAGTATGAAACAGGATATGAAGACACCATAAGACTAGATTTCAGAAGGCAATTGGAGGAACTCAGCCAATCACAGGACATGATAAGGGAAGGATCTGAAGGGCAGAATGGAAGTGACAGAACAAGAAGAGGTTGATGATATCATCCTCATTCCTTCATTTATTCTTCACATTCTTGAAATATATTGGAGCTTGTGTGTCTGCTTATGTGGAATTACAGATCGTGTTTTCTAGTTTTAATTAACCTAAAACAAAAAGAGCAAATAGTTTAAAATTTTTCCTGCAAATAAACCAGAGATTAAGGAGAAACATACTGTACACACAAGAGAACAATAAGAAAATGGCAGAACTAAAGCCATTCTGCTCCTAGAAGGTTCTATTCCTAGAATAAGCTTGTTGTCAGTCACATCACCAAATCAAAACAGCAACAATCTAATTAATAAACTATAAGAAGTGGGCCAAAAAAATTGCCAAAAGTCTTTGTGAAGTATCTTTTTTGGGGGTTATGACAGCCATTAATACCAAGAATTGAAATTATTGAACTTAGAATTGGAACTTCAGATAGCTAGAGAATGAAGAATCAAACTAAGATTTAACAAAGTTTATTAAATCACTTGCTCTCTATAAAGGCATGATTTTACTACTTTTTTTTAGTGAGAGCAAAAAGATTTTGGAGTGTATTTATACATTATTTTAAAATATGATCAATTTCATCTTTTTTTGGTACACTTTCAGATTTCTATTTTGTGTTGTTTTATAAGATATACAATGTAGTAGTACAGTAGCACATTTAGTTATAAATATAACTTGAAAACCATTGCATTAAGCAACTACATAGTTTCAGTGAGGAGCATGGGGAAAGGTTACTACCCATTGAAAGGGCTTTTTCTGCCCAGAGACACAGAAGAGGCAACCACCAAACTGAGCCTATTTTAGGATTGGGAGAGGGTTCAAGAATATTGGGGTAGAGCAGGCTTAGAGCAGGGAGTGGTAGTAATACCTGAGAGAGGTGGGAGCCATGGAGATGGGGCTGATACTAATCCATATTGTGTCTTTGTATAAATTTTAGAAAAAGGTACACCTTCCTCCAAGCAGATGCAGCCTGTACCAGGGTTCATGGCCCCCACTGGTGGGCACTCTCGTGCAATGCATAACCTGCACAACTGTATACAGTGGCCCTGCATGAGAATACTTAATAAGTGGCAGATTCACGTAAAAAGCCTCCCCAAGTGATTCTTTTACTTTTATTTTATCTTTTACTGACATATAGTTGATTTACAATGTTGTGTTACTTTCTGGTACACAGCAAAGTGATACAGTTTTATATATATATATAAAACTGTGTATATATATATACACACACACACACACACACACACATATATTCTTTTTCATTATAGTTTATTACAGGATATTGAATATAGTTCCTTGTGCTATACAGTAGGACCTTGTTGTTTATTTGTTTTACATTGTAATTTGTATCTGCTAATTCCAAACTCCTACTTTATCCTGCCCCCGCCTTTCTTCTTTGGTAACCAAAAGTTTGTTTTCTGTCTGTGAGTCTGTTTCTGTTCTATAAATAAGTTCATTTGTATCACTTTTTAAAATTCCATATATAAGCGATATCATATGATATTTGTCTTTGTCTGGCTTACTTCACTTAGTATGATAATCTCTAGGTCCGCCCACGTTGCTGCAAATGGCATTATTCTTTTTAATGGCTGAGTAATATTCCATCATGTGTATGTACCACATCGTCTTTATCCATTTATCCGTTGATGGGCATTTAGGCTGCCTCCATGTCTTGGTGATTGTAAATAGTGCTGCTATGAACATTGTGGTGCATGTATCTTTTCAAATTAGGGTTTTCTCTGGCTATATGCTCAGGAGTCTTCCCAAATGATTCTGATGGCCAGCCGAAGTTATGAACTACTAGCTTACATAATACTATGTTTACTTATTTATTGTATAAACTTTGTAGAATTTTTAAGAGAAATGCATTTTAAAAACTGGTCTATAATTCTGACATCTCACTAAATTTGCCTTGCCACAAATGTGTTTGATTTAGGGAATGTTTATAACCAATGATCTGGCTGTGTGACCGTGGTTTAATCACTTTCCTTCTCTGAGCCTCAGTTTCTTCAGTTATAAAATGAAAGAGTTGAAATAGATGATCTAGAAGGTCCTTTCCAGCCATAGCACCGTATGTTCAGTGCGTTTTGCTGCTTATCGATGTATGAAAATTCTCTGACAGGCAGCCTGTGTAGCTACATTTTACTGGCTGGCTTTGGCTCATTTTCCTGAGAGGGTTGAAGGCATATGTTCACTTTAACTCTGTTTTTAGAGAGGGGCCATTTTTACCATTAACTGCACTGTCTTCCTCTTGCAAGTGTCTAGCAGGCATCTCTAAAGTAGGGTTACAGTACAGGCAGCATTTACAGCCAACCAGAGTGGCAAGTACAATTGTTTGATTATCCTTCATATAACTATATGCTTAATTGAATACCATATTTACTCATATATCTTGTAAATTATTCAAAAACTTTTCTTTGCTGCCTGCTCCAGTAGAAAGCTGTGAAGCTAAAGGTCTAGCTTCAATAATTTGGAAGCTTGATCAGAGCAGCTAAAGATCTGTGAAAAGTGGTTTTTGAGCTTTTTCACTTTCAGTCACAAAGTGTCATCAGATCTTCTTTAGATGCTCTGCCCAAACTCTCAGATGAGTTTCTGCTTCAGCTCACAGGCAATAAACCCTAATTGGAAGGCAAAAATATAGTGGGAGAAATGGTGCTTTCTTCTCAAAATTGGGGGAGGGGAGGGAAATGTGGGCAGATAGGCAAACAAGCCAAGGAAGTTTGGTCTTCCCAACAATGACATCTAATACTTATAACCAATTAACTAGTTATGTGATCTTGGACAAATGACTTCCACTCTCTAAGCCCCAGTCTCCTTAGTTGTAAAATAAGTTCATGTGAGTTCAAGGAGCTCAAGAAATGTATAGAGCACAATCAGAGGAATTTTTTCACTTACCCTTTTATTATTATTCCTGGAGACAGAAATATGACCCTCTCTTCAGGTAATTCAGGCTTCATATGGTTCAAGCTTTTCCCTGAACTACCAAACCTAGTCACCTTATTTTAAAAACAGAAATATATGCTAAGGTTTACATAGCTTCTGTTGGTTTCATATTCCTATATGCCTAACCACTTTGCCAGAAATTCAATTCTCTTCAGCTACAATTAACACCTATTTCCAGTCAATAACTAACTTGTCCATAATTGAGATGACCCCCCACAAATAGCTAATCTGTCTTTCAAGGTGTATTCAGGGAGCTAGTGATTGGTTAGACCAGAGGCTTTAAAGCAAGTTTAGTGGACAACTGAATCACTTGGGGAGCTTATTAAAATTGAAATTCCCGGGCCCCACTACCACAGATTCAACTCCAGTGGGTTTGGGTAGCACTTAGGAATCTAATATTTTAACATGCACTCCAGATGACTTCACTACAAGTGATCAGTGGTCCAAAATTGGAGAAACACTTCACTTGAAAGACGGTAATGGAGAGAGGCTATCACCTAATGGTAGTCCCTGCTTTCCATTTCTCTGGCCCCTGGACTATCTTGTTTCTGCTCCTCATGAAGTGTCTTTGTGAGAGAAGCAGGGACAGTGATAGCAAATTCTGTTTTCTTCAGGTTCAAAGAGGTGATGTGACTTCTCCAGAGCCCCCAGCCAGTGGAGAAGGAACAGTATTGGAGTTTCCCCTCCCATCTTGGAGATGATCTCCTAGGCCAGACTTCTTAGAGCAATCTTACCCTAAGGTTGCTTCTTATGTTCTTCAGCATAAGAACAGGCCAGGATGGAAAGCAAGCCAATGAAATAATGTTAGTCATTTTACCTACTAGCTGGCCTGGGTAATTCCATTGACCAATTAGGTTTGATGGGGAACAAAATGGAACCACTGATAAATAACACATTGCCCTCAGATGCTTGCTGCAGCTCTCACTGCTAAAGGATGATCTCTACTGTCCTCTGGCAGCTGGCATGAGCAGATGAACTGGGGGCAGGAGCCTTTGATTCCACAATTTTGATCTCGTGGAGTTAAGGCAGCATGGAAAGGATGACTGTTAGTCTTGGACACTAAGAGAACCTAAGGCATATGTTGGATACCATTCCCCTATACCAAGATTAAGGTAAAAAGAAGCATCAACTGATATTGAATAAAAGTTGTGCTACCAAAAAATGCTTGAAAAATCTATGATATCGTCCCACTGCCTCATTTTACAGATGAGTCAACTAAGATCTAGAGAGCAGACATGACTTGTTTAAGATCTCTTCAAACTTTTAAATATTCAGGATTGATTTCAATTCTTACTTTTAAAATAGCTTTTAAGAGGGAAGCATATTAATAATAACTAATCTATTTGAGTATTCATTGCATATTCTATGTGCTTCATATTTGATCCCGACAGCAAAACTGTAGGGTAGATAGTGTTATTACCATCCTCATTTTATAGATGAAGGAACTAGGCACAGGGAAATTAAGCAAATTGCCCAAGCCCTCACAGATAGCCTTAGAGTTGGGATTAGAATGCTGAGAGTCTGACTCCAGAAACTATGAGCTTAACCAGTACACATCCTGCCTCTCAAACACAAGCGGTAGGATTACCAAAATAATCTTCATCAAACTCTCCCCATCTTGTCAATTCCCTGCTCAAAACCCACATTGGATTCTGCTTGCAACAATACTGAATCCTGACTAGCTTCACTGCTGTTTGAGGAATTCCAACCATGTTGAAATGAGAACCTCAGCTCACCAACCACACCTTGCATTACTGTTCATGGACTCCACCATCTCTCAAACCCATTTTGTTTTTATGGGTGTTTGTTTTTTCAAAAATTTTTATTGGAGTAGAGTTGATTTACAATGTTGTGTTAGTTTCAGGTGTACAGCAAAGTGAATCAGTCATACATATATCAGTACATATATCCACTCTTTTCAGATTCTTTTCCCATATAGGTTATTACAGAGTATTGAGTAGAGTTCCCTATGCTATACAGTAGGTCCCTATTAGTTATCCATTTTATATATAGTAGTGTGTATATGCCAATCCCAGTCTTCCAATTCATCCCTCCCCGCTCCCTGGCTGGTTTTTTAGCATTACTAAAATGTGTTTGGTACTATTCCATGCACAACACCTGGAATGACCTCTGACTTCTAAGAAACTTTACATCTAAAGCATCTCTGCAGCTGCCATGGGCAGCACAACTTCTCATTGCATACTATTATTTTAGTTGCTACGGCCTCTGCCACATGATGCAGTTCCATTTCTAGGACTGTTCAAATTAGTGATGTAAAACCCATTTAAAGACTGTGGTTCAGGGTATACACCCAGTGGACAAGGTAACTATCTGGACTTTCTGAATTATCTCATGCTGTAGTTTAAAGGATGGAAGGTTAAGAAGGTGAGAAAGGAGAGCCCAACAACCATGCCAGTAATTTATTTTGCTAACTCTAAAACTCCATGCCAATCCCTACCATCAGAAACTCAGCCTAAAGTGACTATTTCTTGGAGTTTTCACCTGTGTTGATCTCAGAACAGGGCCAAGCTAGGGCATCAGCTCCATACTGTCCAAAATGCCAGAATAGGTCTCCGGAAAATAGCTAGAGACAATGTTGATGGTGAATGAAAGAAATGTTATGGAGATGTTTCAGTTAAAGGAGAACCATGCAAAACTTTTGCCCTGGAGGATAGAATAAGGGGAGTGGTATTAAGGTGTGAAAAATTAATTTTTACTGAACCTCATTAAGAATCTGATCCTTAGGGACTTCCCTGGTGGTCCAGTGGTAAAGAATCCGCCTTACAATGCAGGGGACATGGGTTCAATCTCTGGTTAGGGAACTAAGATCCCACATGCTGCAGGGCAACTAAGGCTGCATGCCACAACTACTGAGCTCGTGCGCCTCAACTAGAGAGACCGTGTGCTGCAAACTACAGAGCCCACACACTCTGGAACCCGAGTGCCACAACTAGAGAAGAGAAAACCCACACGCCACAACTGGAGAGAAGCCCATGCACCACAATGAAGAACGCTTGTGCCACAACAAAAGATCCCACATGCCTCAAGGAAGATCCCGTGCGCTGAAACTAAGACTTGATGCAGCCAAAAATAAATAAAATAAATAAATAATAAACCTATGCTGGGAAAACTGGACAGCTACATGTAAAAGAATGAAATTAGAACACTCCCTAACACCATACACAAAAATAAACTCAAAATGGATTCGAGACCTAAATGTAACACTGGACACTATAAAACTCTTAGAGGAAAACATAGAAAGGACACTCTATGACATAAATCACAGCAAGATCTTTTTTGATCCACCTTCTAGAGTAATGGAAATAAAAACAAAAATAAACAAATGGGACCTAATGAAACTTCAAAGCTTTTGCACAGCAAAGGAAACCATAAACAAGACGAAAAGACAGCCCTCAGAATGGGAGAAAATATTTGCAAATGAATCAACGGACAAAGGATTCATCTCCAAAATATATAAACAGCTCATGCAGCTCAATATTAAAAAAACAACCCAATCCAAAAATGGGCAGAAGACCTAAATAGATATTTCTCCAAAGAAGACATACAGATGGCCAAGAAGCACATGAAAAGCTGCTTAACATCACTAATTATTAGAGAAATGCAAATCAAAACTACAATGAGGTTTCACCTCACACCAGTTAGAATGGGCATCATCAGAAAATCTACAAACAACAAATGCTGGAGAGGGTGGGAATGTAAGTTGATACAGCCACTATGGAGAACAGTATGGAGGTGCCTTCAAAAACTAAAAATAGAATTACCATATGACCCAGCAATCCCACTACTGGGCATATACCCAGAGAAAACCATAATTCAAAAAGACACATGCACCCCAATGTTCATTGCAGCACTGTTTACAATAGCCAGGTCATGGAAGCAACCTAAATGCCCATCGACAGACGAATGGATAAAGAACATGTGGTACATATATACAATGGAATATTATTCAGCCATAGGAAGGAGCAAAATTGGGTCATTTGTTTAGATGTGGGTGGATCTAGAGACTGTCATACAAAGTGAAGTAAGTCAGAAAGAGAAAAAGAAACATCATATATTAACGCATATATGTGGAACCTAGAAAAATGGTACAGATGAATCGGTTTGCAGGGCAGAAATTGAGACACAGATGTAGAGAACAAATGTATGGACACCAAGGGGGGAAAGCGGTGGAGTTGGGGTGGGGATGGTGGTGTGATGAATTGGGCGATTGGGATTGACATGTATACACTGATGTGTATAAAATTGATGACTAATAAGAACCTACTGTATAAAAAAAACCCTGACATCTATGTTGATAAAATAAAACAAATATCAGATAAAAAAGGGCAACCTGACTTTTCCATGAACCTATTACAAACTGTACCGTGTGAGATGTACAAAACAAATTGCTCCTGATACCATGTTTCTTCTCCTTTTGGCTTCTTAGTGTTGTGACAAAACCAGGGAGATAGAGACTAGTTTGACTTTCGGAATCCTATGCAATTTTACTGGCCTCATGTTATTTATATAGATGTTGCTATCACAGAAATAGGTGATATTTAATTAAACCTTAAAGCAAAGTGGAAAAAAAAGAAAAGAAAAATAATAAATCTAAAAAATAAATAAAAAGTAAGTGACCATAAAATTAAAAAAAAAAAGAATCTGATTCTTAAAGAGTTCTGGTCGATTTGCAACATTAAGTACAGCATGACCAAATACTCTATTTGAAAGCTACTGAGGACTCATCAAGCCCATCCCACTTCCCTTCTAGTCCTAACTAGGGGCAGGAAATGAGGTACCCAAAAGTTGAGTCCCAACCTTAGAAACCTATGTTTAGCCAGCATGTAGTTTTATAAAGTTTTGAATTTAAGTCCTTTGGTTGAACACATCCTTTCCTGATCACCACAATTCTCACCACTTCCAATTGTCCTGTATCCAACCATTCCACACACTTAACGTTATCTGCCTCTGGCCCCTGAAGACATTTAAATTTACAACCCCTGACAAACTACTTCAGAGTGATGAAATTATATACTGTATAGGGAGGGGCATCCACCCAGAGCCATATACAACCATTCAGAATTTGAAGCAAGAGGGAATAAAAGATATTACTTTTACAAATTCAGGCAAGATTGTGAATAATACTCATAATATGTCTTTTGAAGGATCTAAAATCTAACATTTTCCAATGTTGATACACTGAGGGTGTTCCTATCAGTGTAATATATTTAGCAGAATAAATTACTTGGACATTAATACATTTGAAATAAAGAACCTTATCTGAGGCCCTGTGTCAAAGACATTGGTGCTTTCTGATTCCTGTGTTTAGTTGAATTGATCACCCTAGTTTAGCTCAGTGGTTCTCCACTGGGGGTACCCATAAACATATTAGAACTTCCCAGGGGAAGCTCCCACAGTAAAATATGCTGTGCAATGAGGGGTGTTGCTGATTGGAGGATGTTGTTTGTATGAATGGTATAGGGGCAAAAAAAAAATGGTTGTGAATCAGTGACAAAGCCTATTTTGAAAAGCTTCACAAGAAAGAGTTAGTTTGTTAGCTGCAATTTGCTTTCTCTCTAAGTTCATGCCTCTGTAGTTCCCCTGTGAAGTGGAGAAGATGAAAACCTGTCTTTCTTGGTTTTCTTACTTTGTGGACTCAGATGAAGATGCTTGATGACTTAATCTTGGTTTTCCCTGGACTCTCCAACAATGGACCATTTCCCGGACCTTAATGTTCTATTTCCTCTTTAGAAACCTCCTTCCATTAGTGAGGAAAACACTTCTTGGGTTAACTCTATCCTGATTTGTGTCCCATTCAGCTTGTAAGCCATCAAAGCTGCTCTACCACTGTTTATTAATTAAGCACCCACAGGGTTTGTTGGGCTGTACTGAGTAAGGCAGAGCGGTTCAGGAAGCAAGCTCCTGAGTCTCTGGCATTTGGTTTCGGGTTAGGACTGTAGTCCCACACTCACCAATTTAATCTGAGTCTTCCAAGGAGGCCAAGGAGGAGCAACATTTACTAAGGCAGCTAATAAATGGATCTCTCTCTTTCTCTCCCCCCACCCTCTCGCACACATACCCACACTCTAATGTTCAAAACCTGAGTGTATGTGTGTGTATGCACGTGTGTGCATATATGGGCTCTAGTGGTGGTTGGGACCCCAGCAGGGATGAAATAACAGGAGAGGGAGGGAAAGACAGAGTAAAGGAAAAAGTCCAGAAGCAGGTTC
The DNA here is from genome assembly GCF_025265405.1 of Mesoplodon densirostris. Taxonomy (NCBI): domain Eukaryota; kingdom Metazoa; phylum Chordata; class Mammalia; order Artiodactyla; family Ziphiidae; genus Mesoplodon; species Mesoplodon densirostris. Next base: position 39,074,546 of record NC_082681.1, on the reverse strand, counting down.
TTCTTGTGCCAGCCCATCTCCGTGTTTTTTCTTTATACTAATCCACAATCTGCAAGGAAGCCTAAAACTAACTCCTAACTGGAAGTTGCTGAGAGTTTTGAATTAGTTCTTCTGACTAAAACCAGGAACAGTTTATCCCAATGATATAATGGTTTGATTTCCCTTTATAAGTTACAGTCATCTTTCTCTTTCTCCTATATATCTTTCTCCTAAATTATTTTTATAGGCGTTCTTTATATCACCAGGCCATTCCATTTAATCAGCAAGATATATTTGCCTTCTAGACTTGGAATTCAATTGTATCGTGGCTGAGATAACCAACTTATTTTACTTTTGCCCTGCTTCATTTAGACTGCTTCGATGCTGCCTGACAAAATTTCTCTCCAGAGCAATAAGATTTCTGATTGTAAATACACTGTTATAAAAATAATTGAAAGAAATATTTATTGCCTTCCTATCCTATACAAGGCAATGTGTTATTTGCAGGGTGTGGAGTGAGGGTTGGCTAGAAAGAAATACAGAACTGAGTCTCTGCTCTCAAGGAGCTTAATCTACTTGGGAAGAGAAAAAATGTATAGACAGAAAATCATGGCTAATAGTAATGTAAGGGAATTATTTAGACTCAGGGAAGGGAGCAGTCATCAAAAACTACAAAAGCTAGCAAAGGCTTTACAATGTCTGATACATACTAGACACGCAATATATTGGGTTGGCCAACCCAATATATTTGTTGGGTGAGGTAGAATTTGAGCTAGATCTCGAAGGATGGGTAATATTTAGAGAGGTAGTTTAGAGCAGGGACTATATTCTTTTTTTTTGAATTTTATTTTATTTATTTTTTTATACAGCAGGTTCTTATTAGTTATCCATTTTATACATATTAGTGTATATATGTCAATCCCAATCTCCCAATATATTCTTGATTGAATACATGGTACAGGCAAATGTGGGGGAAGCACAGGTTGTACCGGAGGAAACTGCAAGTAGCTGTTTTTCTAGAGTGAAGGGTTTATGGAAGGAGATAACACTGAAAATGTGGTTAGGGCCAACTAAGGAAAGGCCTAGGAGGCCTATGAGAGGAGTTTGAGCTTTATCCTGTACGCAGTGAGGAAGTACTGGAGGTTTTGAGCAAAGGATAATGTCGAGGGAGGATGAATCTGGTGATACTGTGCAGGATGGAGAGACTGGAGGCAGTTGGACCAGCCAGGAGGCTACCCCGTGGTCTGGACAGGAAGTGATAAGGGCTGTAACTAGGCTAATAGCAGTGGGAAAATGCAGTAAGATATGCAGCAACACCACGTAGAAGATAAATAAACTGGGCTTATTGACTCGATTTCATCATGTGGGGCAAAGGAAAGGTGGAAGGTAAGATGACCCAGGCTTTTAGTTCATGAGACTGAAGAACGGTGGCAGCATCACCGGAAATGTTTTCTCTGCTTAGAAGTTGTTTACTGATGTCTTAGGTTAGTTTGAAAAAGGAAAAGTCTCAGGCTGTTTAAGTCCATTTCATTTTGTTGTATTGTGGGACTCTGGGGCTTGAAGAGACCTAGAGATTCTAGATTGGCATGTTTGAACTCTGGACTGTAGGCAGGGCCAACCAACATTTTGACATTAATTTCACTGTGCCCTGATTCACCTTTCTTGCTATTTCACTCAGATTGCAAGTCTGTTGGCTTTATCCAGGCTTACCTTTTATGGGCTGAAGAACTCTTATTCATTGGCATGTCTTCCTCCTTCCTCACCTGTGCAGTACTGTCTCTGCTTGATATTAGCACATCTTCATGCTCATTTTTGGCTTTTGAGAACTATAGACATCTCAGGGATTGATGCTTGCTCCTTTTTTAAAATGCACCTGAAGGCAGCAGCCCTAGAAAATTAATGACGCCTTAATTTTTATTTTATTAATTTAAATAAAGGAGCCCTTCTGCCTGTAGAGCAGGCACAGAGGCACAGGGAGATTGGGTTTTTTTTTTCCCTTTCCTTACAGGGGCTTGGGTTCAGTAGTGTATGCCTGAATGAAGTCTTTGTAGCAAAAGAGATACTGGAGGAAGATATATGAAAGATTAAAAGAATAATGTCAGATAGTATAAAAAATATACTTAGCATTTTAAGTGCTTACTTATGCCAAAGCCATTTATAAAAATTTAGTTTGTCGGCAAGCCAACATACTCCCCACCCTACCCCAAATATACAAACACTTCAAAATAACAAAGTTCCATGGTCACTTCTTTCATATATAGGAAAGTAAATGGAGGCAGAGTAAAAATATCACTTTTGATTGGAACAATGATAGATTGTAAAGTACAGTCCAAGGATCTTGGTGCTTGAAATTATGATCTATTTCACCTACAATACAATATATTTTCAAAGGCATTTTCATACTCTTTAGTTCATTTCATTCTCAAAGCTTTCTGGTGAAATAGATCAGCTAAATATCATTATTTCCCAAGCAACAGAGAGGATAAATTACTCACTCAAAGTCACCAAGCAATTTACCATCAACGCCATTTTTCTTTTTTTAAAAATTTTCCTCAGAAGAGAAAAGGCTGTTGCCAAGCTTTGCTCTGGGCCTCTAGTCAATGAGTCATCAGGGCCAGGGGACAACTGGAAGAAAGATGAAGCCCCTTCTGTAATGTAGAGTCCATGGAGCTGCTTTCCACTATGGCAGTCCATACATCTCAGACAGCTAGCTTTGGAAATGGGAAGGAAGTGCCCAGGGTCTCTGGCTCAATGCCCTCAGAATGGGAGCCAACTCTCTGCCTTGTCCATATAAGTGATTGATTTTCCTTAATCATCTAGAAATGTTGTATTGGAATAATCCCCCTACTGAAAAGTTTAGATAATGGGGTCATAGAAAAGCAAGCCATATCTTTTTGTCTGAAGACCTAGAGAGTTCCCTTTCAACATAGGATGGATCAAGTCATGGTCTGGGTCGTTTTAAAAAAGATCAATCACACTCACACACATAGTTTCTATGACTGAATTGTATAGCCATGAATAGCAAATCTAATCTCTTTCTACCTTCCTCCTGAACTTATGTGTCCAACTGCCTACTGGGCATCACCACTGGTATGTAATCGCTTTACACATACCTCAGACGTAACAGATCTAATACCAAATTCATCACCACTCCCATCTTAATCTACTACACATATTTTATATTAGTCTTTGGCAACACCATCTATGCAGTTTCCCAGGCCAGGAAAGTGGGAGTCATCCTCGAATCCCCCTTTTCCATCACTCTTCCACATCCCATCACCAAATGCTGTCAATACAGCCTCGAAAAAGTTTCTCACCTCCATTCCCTTCTCTCTATTCCCATAGCTGTTGTCTGACTTTGGGACATTGCCATCACTCTGTTGGACTATTGTAACCTCCTATTCTGTGATCTCCCTGACATCATGCTCTTCTCTGTCATTCACTCAGTGATTATGAGGTTTCCAGAACACAAATCTGATCATATCTTTCCCATACTTAAGAGTTTGCTGATTTTCCTCTGGCTACAGGATCAAGTTTGAATTGATCAGTAGGCCCCTACCTAGCTATCCAGAGGTATCTTTCTGCTACTCCCACTCACATATCCTAGACTCCAGCCACACCAGACTACTTGTCCCCAGCACATTGCTAACTTGCCTCATGCTTTTCTCTTTGCCTGGCATGCTGCCACCTGACACCTGTTCTCTGCTCGTGAATACCTACTTCTCCTTCAAGTTGCAGCTCAAATGTTACCTCCCCTCTCAGTAGCTCTCCCTGACTTCGCCAGGCAGAACGAAACAGTCCTGCTTCTGTGCTTCCCTGGTCCCAGAATTGTCTGTAATTCCGTCCATACATTGAAAATAGCTCCTGTCTCAAGGTATTGCAGTTATTTGTTTTTCCACAAATAAAACAAGCTTGGGGTTAAGGAGATGGGTCTTATCTACTTCTCCCCCATCCTAAACATTTGCATAGTATTTGGCATTTAGTTGGTTTTCAGAGAATACTTACTGAATCTGTAATTCATGAATAATTTCATTTAATCATTGAGCCCCTATGTTAGGCCCTAGGAATTTGGCAGTGACCCAGCAACGCCTGGCCTGGCCCTTATGGAGCCCACCATCAATGCTTAGACTGGTAGAGGATGCCCACAAACTATAGAATTCCAGCAAAACATAGCAGGTGTACAGTTTGAATTTCAGCTGTCAGGAAGCATAACACAGAGGTTAAGAGCATGGTCTCTTCTCTGGAATTGGGCTAGCCTGGGTTAAAATCCTGATTTTTTTTTAAACATCTTTATTGGAGTATAATTGCTTTACAATGGTGTGTTAGTTTCTGCTTTATAACAAAGTGAATCAGTTATACATATACATATATCCCTATATCTCTTCCCTCTTGCATCTCCCTCCCTCCTGGAGTATAATTGCTTTACAATGGTGTGTTAGTTTCTGCTTTATAACAAAGTGAATCAGCTATGCATATACATATATCCCTATATCTCCTCCCTCTTGTATCTCCCTCCCACCCTTCCTATCCCACCCTTCTAGGTGGTCAAAAAACACCGAGTTGATCTCCCTGTGCTATGTGGCTGCTTCCCACTAGCTATCTATTTTACGTTTGGTAGTGTATATATGTCCATGCCACTCTCTCACTTCATCCCAGCTTGCCCTTGCCCCTCCCTGTGTCCTCAAGTCCATTCTCTACATCTGCATCTTTATTCCTGTCCTGCCTCTAGGTTCTTCATAACCATTTTTTAAAAGATTCCGTATATATGTGTTAGCATACAGTATTTGTTTTTCTCTTTCTGACTTACTTCACTCTGTATGACAGTCTCTAGGTCCATCCACCTCACTACAAATAACTCAGATTTGTTTCTTTTTATGGCTGAGTACTATTCCATTGTATATATGTGCCACATCTTCTTTATCCATTCATCTGTCGATGGACACTTGGGCTGCTTCCATGTCCTGGCTATTGTAAATAGAGCTGCAGTGAACATTGTGGTACATGACTCTTTTTGAATTATGGTTTTCTCAGGGTATATGCCCAGTAGTGGGATTGCTGGGTCGTATGGTAGTTCTATTTTTAGTTTTTTTTTTTTTTTTGCGGTACGTGGGCCTCTCACTGTTGCGGCCTCTCCCGTTGTGGAGCACAGGCTCCGGACACACAGGCTCAGCGGCCATGGCTCACGGGCCCAGCCGCTCCGTGGCACGTGGGATCCTCCCAGACCGGGGCATGAACCCATGTCCCCTGCATCGGCAGGTGGACCCCCAACCACTGCACCACCAGGGAAGCCCCTATTTTTAGTTTTTTAAGGAACCGCCATACTGTTCTCCATAGTGGCTGTATCAATTTACATTCCCACCAACAGCGCAAGAGGGTTCCCTTTTCTCCACACCCTCTCCAGCATTTGTTGTTTGTAGGTTTTTTGATGATGGCCATTCTGACCAGTGTGAGGTGATATCTCATTGTAGTTTTGTCAAATCCTGATTTTACCATATACTAGCTGTGTTGCTTTAGGCAATTTATCTAATATCCTGCTTTCCTTATCTGTAAAATGGGAATTATCATAGTCTTTACATTACAGGGCTGTTATGAAGATTATATGAGTTAACATTTGTATAACAGTATCTGGCATATAGCAAGTGTTTAATAAAATAAATTAAACAAATCCTAGTGGAGAGTACAAAGAACTTTAAATTGCTTGGTTTGAGGGCTAATGTGGCCGGCCTTGTTCCCTCCTTACCAACTGTGATTTTACTTCTGTATAATGACTGTCCCCATTCCTGTCACTTTAGGTGCAGGGCTTATTTGGGAAAAGAAAAGAGGAAGGTATGGTGGGAATGCCCATGCAGGATGGAATGCACAGCCCAGCATCCTGCCACTCTTTCTACTTCCCTGTCTCACACACTGGGAAGCTCAGCCTTGCTTGGGGCCAGTCACCTCTCTGGGGCTGGGGCTGAATCATGGGGCCCTGACAAGAGGGCCTTAGGTACCTCTCTGTCCTATCACCAGTCTCATCTCTTTTCCATCTCTTACTGGAGGTTGTTCTTAGCTCATCCCTGCCTGCTCTCCTCACAGAGAAGACTGTGGCGCCCCTTGGGGCTTTGCAGGCAGACATTTTTGCAGGGCTCTCAACCTCTGGCCAAATGGAATCCTTGGCCCCAGCTATTCCTTCCGCTGTCACCTCTCTTCCTGTGACTGTCACCCTTGTGGGGCCTTTGATCCCAGTAGTGTCAGGGATGGGGAAGGGAGGGAGAGAAAAAATAGCTAATAGTCTCAGTAATTATTTATATATTGCTTTATTTCCTGAGACAACTGTTTTGCCATATTGCTGCAATGTGTGTCTGTGGTCTCAGATTTAGCAGGCTAATTATGTCACTGCTTTAATGACTCCAGAGCCATGTCCCTGAGAGGTCAACCTAATTGTTTCTGCCTCCCCAGCTTGTGCCAGGGGTGTTATGTCTGTCTGGAGGTTGTGGCCAGAAAGACATGTAGTCTCAAGAACCTTGCCCTCTGCCCATTGCCCACCTCCTCTGCTCTGGGATCAGAGATCTTAAGACCTACTGCTGGCCCCTGGGAGAGCTGGTAAACTCCCCTTTTGCTGGAGATAGACTGAGAGATGAAGCATGGCAGGTACATGACATGCTCTACTTAACAGCAGAGGGGCTGGGAGGGACGCCAGATGCATCTCATCTGGTCATTAGCTGTCAAGGTCAGTGCACCCTTAAGACTCCCTTGGGAGGTTCATCGGGTGCCTTTAGTGCTGGAGTCCTAATAATCCCTTATGTCTGGGTAGGGATTTCTAAGCATATTCATACACATTATTTCTTCTTACTCACAAAATAATCTGGTGAGGTAGATGGTATTATCATCCCATTTTACAGGAGAAAAAAACTGAGGCTTAGAGAGGTTAAGAAGTTTGCTGATAGCATGGGAACCCTGACCTTTGCATTCAAGTCTGTGCTCTTTCTAACCTTCCAGGGATGTCTCTTCAGTCCTTCCTGTCCCTCCATCCCCAGACAGGGTACAGATGAGTTGCTTTATCAGCCTACCCTTTTTGTGTCCCTCTCTCTGTTTATAATGTCTCCTCTGCTGTTCCCAGTGCTCTCTAGCTGTACAGGAGGCCTAAGCAGTGTCCTGTCGTTTAAATCTCCCTCTTCCCCCCTCCCAGAGAGAGAAAGAGCTGGAGAATCTGATTCCTACTACTGAGCTGATGACTGATCCTTGGTAGCAGGCCTTATAGGCAGGTCCTAGGGAGTTCATCTTTTGAATAAGGACTGAGGCTTAAAGGAACAATGCTCACCTGCTGGAGGTTCAGAGGCCAAGGTCGGCTGGTAGTGGGGAGAGGAAAGTATTTCGAGTATGAGGACAGCTGGATCCTGCTATTTCCAAATGCTGTTCAGTTGCTACAGGAGTTAGGAGAAGGCTGTGAAGTTCTCGCTTCTGACATCTGCCTGAAAGGGGCTCAGTCTGTGCTGCTACGTTTCTGGCTGGTGAGCAGCAGGGAAGCACACACATCAGCAGTCTCCACTGCTGGGTCCAGATGGGACCCTCTCTTCTGGGTAGAGGACCAACTGCTCCCAGAGAACATGTGTGGGAAGAGCCCTGGGTTGGGAGTAGAGGGGTCTTGGGTTCTCATCCCTGGTTTGCCATTGCTTCATTGGATAAATGCCTTTACCTCTCAGGTCCCTTTTCCTGTCTGTAAAAATGGGGTGATGCTCTTTCAAACAGAAAATGAGCATCTGGATGGTACTGTATACTTTCCACACACTGTATTTTGATTAATCGGCAAGTTTGCTTTAAACTGAGGATGAGGAAGCAGGCTCAGGGAGGTATGTGACTTGCCCAAGGTCTTATGACCTGTAAGTGGTAAAGCCAAGGTTCAGGCTTAATTTTGTTGGCAGTCACACTTCAAATCTTTAGATGTTACATGGGGATGAGCAGGATGGGGGAGGAGGCTGAGAAAGCTAGTGAATGCTTATCATAAGCCAGGCTCTGTGCTAAGCACCGTTATTATATCCTTACAACAACTCTGTAAGAACAGTACTACTCTTATCTTCATTTTACAAATGCTAAAAGCTGAGGCCCAGAGTGGTTAAGTGTCCTCTTTAAGGTCATAGTACTGGTAAGTGGCAGAGTTAGTGCTTAAATTCCTGGCTCCTAGGGTAGTGCTCTTGACGCTGTACTAGTCTGCTTAAAAGGCTAGATAAGAAAGTGCTTTGGGAATATGCGGTGCTATCTGAAGGCCAACTGGTCCCCTCCATCATGTTATCAGACCCACTGATGTGCCTGGCAGCCTCTAAGGGGAACACATACTTGTCTGGGCCCCAGGCCAGAAGGTCAAGGTAGGATGGGGACATGCCTTCAGGAGACTCACTTTCTCCAGGCTCGAGCTCTCTGAAGGTAGTGTGGCACAGAATCTTCAGAACTACCCTGTTGTAGTGTCAGCTGACTGCACATCTCGAGGGGGCCTAGCAGGCACCTGTTGGGAGCACGCATTGTTCCATTTCTTCCTTGCCACCTTGACTCCTGGCCAAAGCATTTGTTCCCTGTATCTCCAGCCTCCTCCAGCAAGTAGGGACACACGTCCCCTTCCCCGACCCCTGCTCTGTCTTTAGTTTGTCCAGACAGGAGTTGGTCTGTGAGCCCTGTCACTTTACCTCTGGGGTCTTAAGGGAACCAAACCTAACATACTATCTGCTGTAGCATTTTATTTGGATCCATGTCAGGACACCATAAAGCTTGCATCCTGTCTCTTGCAAATTAAAAGGGATTCTATCACTGGGCTCTTGGAGTCCCAATCGGGACTCAAGCTACCCCTGGCACTAGCCCTCACCCTTCAGCAGTACCACTCCCTCTCTGCAAAGTCACAGTTTACGTTCCTCCTCCGAGTTTCCAGCCTACCGTCTGCCTGTTATCACGTTGCAAAGAGATTTCAGGGAAGGAAATCTAGAAATGTCTGGGGAGGCTGTGCCACTGTGCAAATTCGATGCCACACCAGGCAGGATAAAGTTGAGCAAGCTGCAGTGCCTGCTAACAAGATAGTGTTTCCGAGGACAGGCTGGTGCGGAATCAAGTGGTTGCCAGTGGCGGTGTCGCATTTTCCAAGTCTTTCAACCCATCTGCAAATCCTGACCCAACTCAACTCTTCCTTTCCTAGATCTCTTCTCCCAGACTTTGAAATACCTCTAGAGGAAGTTACATGACTGTGCAGATTGGTGCCGCCAAGTTCTGATTTTCCAAGCTAGGCCAAGCCTCCAGTGCCATTCCACACACACCTCCCTTTTGTATCTCCCGAGTCTACTTCCTTTTGAAAGTCCCACATCCAGGGATCCATCCTGTCCCACTGCCCCCTGCCTCACAACAGAAGAGCTTGTCTCCTGCCTCACAGAAGAAAGGGTCTTTGAGATATGAACTTCCACCACTCCACGGCAAATCTTATATTTGTATCTAACTTTATTTTCGTTTTTCAGCTGTTCCCACGCCTTTTCTAAGGCTAATCTCCCCACCCCTGCTTTTGGTCCTCCACCTCCTACCTCCACAGTGTGTTGTTCCATTTCTTTTCTCCCATATGCTCAGTCTTCTTCACCCAATTCTCCCCTTCTCAGCCCTTGAATGTGTTTGCATCTCTCCATCAAAAATAAGAATCCCCACCCCCACCCCAGCTACTTCCTTCCCCATTCTCAACTCTGCTGTGAAAATTCTCAAAATCATAGCTTCCATTTGTTTAGTCTTCATCTCCAGTTTGGCTTCTGTCTCTGTGACTGATTTCTACCACATCACAACATTAACAGCAGCTCACATTAAGTTCTAAATATGAACCAGGCACTGTTAGGTACTTTGTACAAATTGTCTTATTTGATCCTCACAACAATCCTATGAGGTCGGTACTAGTATAATCTCCATTTTACAGACCTTGTTGGTTAGAGCTTCTAAGTGACTTGTTGAAGGTCACATAGCCTAGTGAGTGGTAGAGCTGGGATTTGAATAGAGGTGATTTGACATTAGAGCCCATTCTGGTTTTTTTTTTTTTTTTTTTTTTCCGCGGGTCTCTCACGGTTGTGGCCTCTCCCGTTGCGGAGCACAGGCTCTGGACGCTCAGGCTCAGCAGCCATGGCTCATGGGCCCAGCCGCTCCGTGGCATGTGGGATCTTCCCGGACAGGGGCACGAACCCGTGTCCCCTGCATCGGCAGGTGGACTCTCAACCACTGCGCCACCAGGGAAGCCCAGAGCCCATTCTTTAACTCAGGGGCCCACAAACTTGTTCTGTAAAGGCTTAGATAATAAAGGTTTTAGGGTTTGCATGCCATATAGTCTCCAGTGCTACTGTTCAGCTCTGCCATTGTGGTCTGAAAGCAGCCATAGAGGATATATAAAAGAATGAGAGTGACTACATTCCAATAAAACTTTATTTATATGGACACTGAAGTTGAATTTCCTATAATTTTTACATGTCATGAAATCTTCTTCTTCTTTTGACTTTTTCCCAGGCATTGAAAAATGTGAAGATCATTTTTAGCTTGCAATCCATACACAAACATGTGGTAGGCCAGATTTGTCCCATGGTTGTGGTTCGCTGACCTCAGCTCTAGCCATTACATAATTCAGGGCTCCTCAAATTGTCAAATCCAATGGTTACAGTTCTCAGTGCTGATAATACACACCCCCTTTCTTTCTCCCCCCATGATTTTGAAGGCAACACTTACTTCCAGTTCTCCTTCTACCTTTATGATCTCTTAGTCTCTTCAGAAAGCTTCCTTTCTCCCACCTACTTCTCAAGTGTTGGCATTTCCAAGGATCAGTAGTTAACTTATTTCTTTGTTTACTCTACTCTGCTAGAATAATTGATTCTAGTTCAATGACTAACACCGCTGTTAACATGGTAGCTCAGCGCATGGGGTTTGGAGTTTTACTTGCCTGGCTTTAAATCCTGGCTCCAATAGATACTACTTGTGGTACTTCATAGGGTTGTTGTGAAGGTTAAATGATTTATTATTAGGAAAACTCTCCCAACCATGCCTTTAATGTAGTATATATTTAATAAAATAGTTGTCATCATCATTGTTATCACTATGATGGGATGTTGATTTCCTAATCTATGTCTCCAGCTCAGACTTCTATTTTGAGTCCTAGACCCACATATCTAACATCTGTACTTGGATGTCCACTGGCACCTTGACCTCACCATGTCCCACACCTAACTCATCATCTCTCTCCCACCCCTGTATCTCCTCACCCTAACCTGCTCTTTTCCCTCCATCATTCCTTGTTCTTCTTAATAGCAACACTGTTCACTCAGTCTCTTAATTGAGAAAACTGGAAGTCCAGTTTCATGTTAGAAAAAAATGACATGAAACATCTAGCTTTAAAGTGAAGATGAGACTGAACATTTAAAATCTCTCCTTAGTTGGGACTGGAGATTAACTATGTGGTTGATTTGAAAAAAAATTTCCTCTCTTCCCTTTCCTAATCTTCTCTTCACTCCTGTCAGTTGTATCTCCTCTCTCTCCCTTAAACTTGATGTGCCAATTTCTAACTCCTCACTTGGATCACATGATTCCTCTCATCTGAAATGCATCCCCCCATATATCTCCAAATGTCATCCATCGTTCAAGGGCTAAAACACCCATGAAAATTTCTTCACCTCTCTTGTCAATAAAATAAGGTATATTTTGGAACCAAGAGCTTATATTTTTAAAGTGAATGTCATTATTACATATTCCATACTTTATAATGCTCTCTGTCACAAGTCTCAATATCATATTGTTTCATCCGGATTATAAGCATCTTAAGTTCACAAGGCATAGAATGTTCTTCCTCTGAATTCTCCATGATGCTTGGCACAGTTATCCTTTTGCCTTCCATCGCTCTTTCTCTGGTGCCTCTCCTTCCAGTTAACGTGGACCATCAGGTTCTACTTTATCTGCTTTTCCCCCTCTTCTGACTTTCTTCCTTAGACATTGTAAATCTACTTTTTAGAGATAAAATTTTTATATGTATATCTATGACTTCCCAGATTTTCATCTCATTTCCTAACCTCTCTCTTGAGCTCCATTTCCACATCTAAATTTCTTGGTGGACATTTTTATAAGGATGCTTTGTCTGGCTTCAAACTTCATACTATATCAAAATCTCAGTTCATCATCTTCGCATCTCACCCTACCTTCACGTTTCCTTATGGCATCATCATTCTCTGTTACCTGGACAAAACTTGCAGTCATCTTTGACTACCTTCATCATACATATACAACAGTTCACCATAATATATTTACTTTTCCTTATGGTGTCTTTCACAGCCCCTCCTTTCCAGGCCCACTACTACAGTAACAAAAACAGTAATAAAATCTACAACAGTTAACATGGATCAAGTGCGTGCTATGGCCAGGTACTGGGCTAAGTACTTTATATGTATTAACTCATTTTATCCTCATATCATTCCCATGAGGTAGGTCTTCTTAGTATCCTCTTTTCATAGACGAGAACATGAAGGCTCAGTGTGGCAGAGCTAGAATCACACCCAGAGCTAGTCCACACTGGGTTTGGACTCAGATTCAATACTCAACCACAGTGTCACTTACTCCTCATGCCTGGATTTCTATAATTGCTTCCTAACCAGTATGCCTGCCATTGCTTGCTCCTCCATCAATCCTTCCTGCATAGGATTTCCAGGATAATCATCCCCAAACATTGCTATCCTTATTTCATTTCTTATCTCAAAATCCATTGCTATCTCTGTTTCATACATTAAATTAAATCTAGCCACATCCTAACATATAAAGCTCTCCACAGACTTACCACAACCTAATTTCCCAGTTCTGTCTCTTAGATGTGCCTGCGTAGATTTCCATGAATGGATTAAACCACAGCGTCCTACTCAGCCACACCATGATTTTACTCATCCAACTCACTCCTGATCATGTTGTAAGCTCCTAGAGGGAAAGAGTGGGCATGCACATTTGTATCCCACAGTGCCTTCCACCTAGTCCATACTCAGTGAACATCTGTCAAGTGATTGACAGTAGGGGCTCAGTTAACCCTTGGAGGATTTGACTGTTTAATGACTACTTAACACTCTCCTCTTTCTTTCCTCCCCATTCGCTCTCTCAGTTTTCTCTTCCCTGGTATAATGATCCTATGACAAATGTGAAAATCCTCTTTTCTGCAGTCCTAGGAAAACCTTTACTTATACATCACCACTTCATCAGCTCTTTCCTTGATTTATCCCCAAACATACCTTTCTTTATTGCTTGGTATTTCTTAGACTAAATGGTACCAATCTAGGAAATGTTTCTGGGAATGACCACTTTGTGAAGATGTCAGCACAGTCTATAGCATAAAGTGGCTTTTGAGGTAAAATATTTTATGTAAGCTGCAGACTTTCAGGTGATGTTCAGTACTGGCCAGGGCCCCTGAGCCACCGTATCTAAGAGATGGCAATGGAAGTGACAACTGGGAAGCTCAGTTCCAAATCCAGATGTCATAAATCCCCAGATGTTCTTGCATCACAGAGAGAAAGCATTCCCATTTTTAGTGGATTTTTAAGTTTTTCTTTGAATCCCTGTTGCTTTCTGGGCATTGCCACAGATTTGGTACTACAACACCAAAGGGTAGCATAGAGTTCCCTAATAGTTCAGGAAGACCAAGGTTTTTATGTTTAGGCAGAGATTCATTTATTTATAAGGATTATTTATAATATCTGGCCAGTGGTTCCAATAATGTAAAGCAATATTTATCAAACTTTTTGACAGTAACGCACAGCAAAAAAAAAAAATTACATAGGATCCAACATACACACAAACGTGCACATACTCACACACACATATGTTCACCACACACACTCACAGACTCACATACATACAGTACTGAACAAAAGTTTCATGAAACAATGTTTACTCTTACTGCATGTGATTCACATTTTTCTCTTTTAATCTATTTTATTTAAAAATAGTGGTGATGAACTACTAAACTGATTTCACACTATATTAATGAATCATTGCCCACATTTTGAAAAACACTGGTTTAAACAAAAAAAGGATGATAAGATGTTCTATTTTGTGCTATGAGAAGACAAGTACATACTGCATGCAACTGATATATTGGGAAGAAGCAGTTCTTAAGTTACAATGTCCATAGCAGGGATAACAGAAATAATTAACTGTGGCATATTGATTTTGTTATCAGTTTTACTCAATTCTTTGTTTAAACCAAACTTGTCATCTTTTTCTCTGCCTGTTGATATATTACATTCCACCCAACTATATGGTAGTCTGTTTCAGTGTTTACAACTATGCAAAAGTTCCACGTTCTTTTGCAAGTTAGATGGAAAGCTGTGTCAGTTTTTAAAAGATTATTTATAAATAAGACATTGGGTTTATTTATACTAAAATATGATCCCCTTGTTACTCTGTGGGGTAATGAGAACTATATTTCATGAATTTTTAATGTTTTTTGCCCCAGTGTGCACTGTGAACACTTCTCTCCTTTCTCTATCTTCCTCCCCCACCCCTCCCCTCTTGTGTTTGTGCTTCCTGGGATTCCAGGATTCTGGAATGTTCAGATAAAATTGGTGGGATATATAAAAATATTGAGGCATTAGGGTTATATGATGTACAGAGTATTCAGGTGAGCACCATGGGGTCAGTGGGACTATAAAGCGTTATAGAAAGTGAGCATGGTCACCAATTGCTTGCGTAACTGATTGGCCCAAAGATTTGTCCCTTAACACAGGTGTTAGTTCTTCCAAATTTGTGTTGTATTGAGAATGTAGCAAAAGGACAAAATGGATTTGGGCTGTAGCTTGAGAGGTTTTGTTATGATGTAAAAACCTTTCTGCACATCAATTCATAGTTTCTTACATTTTCATTCAGAAGTTCTAGAGGGGAAAACATAAGATGGTGCAGGGGTGGTGGCAACCAAGTAGATGGGAAACAGTGGAAGCAAGGCTTGTCACTGAATACCCTTTTATATATTTTGATTTTCAAACAATGGACATAAATTACCTATTCAAAAATTTAAATAAAAAAGAAAACAAAATAACAACAAACAGCAACAAGGAAAACAAAAATAACAATTGAAAGAGCTTTCTGATAATGAGCAGGCATTATAATGCAAGCCAAGGGGAAAATGCAAGATTTGGAGGAAGAGACACCTATGTTCCCATTGTGCCTCCACTGTTTGCTAGCTGTACAATATCAGGCATACCACTTAACTTGCCTGATCCTGTTTCCCCATCTGTTAAATGGGAGTAATAATACCTATCATTTAGAGACTGTAGTGAAGATTATTTAAGATAATGTATTTGTAGCACTCAACACATAGAAGATTATGGTAGGCAACGTAATGGCCCTGTTATTTAAGATAATGTATTTGTAGCACTCAACACATAGAAAATTATGGTAGGCAACATAATGGCCCTGCAAATATGTCAGCACATCCCCAGAACCTGTCAATGTGTTAGGTTAAGGTTGCTAATTAGAATACCCTAAAATAAGGAGATTATCCTGGATGATCCAGGTAGGCCCAATATGATCACATGGGCTCTTAAAAGCAGAAGAGGAAAGCAGACAGAGATGCAAAGGAAGAAGAGGCAGGAGAGATTCAAATTGTGATAGGGACTCAACCTGCCCTGGTGGCTTCCTTTCAGTCAACTCTTTTGCCCACACTTAAGGCTTTTACACTGAGTACAGAGAGAAGTGGACCTGGGGAAAGTTCATATTTTTAGTGTTTTAAATGATAAGCTGCATGAATTGTCCCTACATGCCCAGTAGGTAGTTGTTTATTTTCAAATGACTTTCTGATGCTTTTTGGGATAAGCTCTAGCCAGTGCCTCTCAAACTTTAGCATACAAAAAAATCTCTGGGGGATATTCTTAAATGTCAGATTCTAATTTGGTAGGTCTGAGGAAGGGTCTGAGATTCTGTATTTATAAATAGCTGCCAGGGGATGGTGGTGCTACCACTGTGGGGACCACACATGGAGTAGCAAGGCCTTAGCCCACTCATTCTAGCCTCTTTCCTATACTTGTGATATTCTCCCTATAATGTGAAAGTTTTTCACATCATTCTTCTGGGCTGTAATAGACATGTCTTCATTGGCGTCTTTTCTCAGATCCTAAAAGAAACTATGGTGGGATTAATGGAAACCAGGCATCAGGGCTAAAGAATGGAGGCAGGAAACAGCCTCCCTGCAAACCTTCCTTCTTCTCATACTTTACTATGAAAATCATCTGCCTTCTCTTTTCTATCTCCTTTGTTTTAATTTTTCAGGAAGTGTGTGTGTGTGTGTGTGTGTGTGCATACATATTTATGGGTGCCAATTCTGAGTATACAAAGCCTAAACCATAGTTACTAGATTCTACCAGCTTCCATTCCTCAAAGCTGAAAGGGAGCGGCAGAGACTGGGTTTTCTAGATGTACTGCTGTTGGTGGTGTGAGCCATATCAGTCAGATAAGTGTGAGCAGCTAAATCTTTGTCATGTTTAATTCTGCCCTCCACCTGAATATACTGGCTATAGGCATATGCCATGTTTTCTTAGCTAGCAAGATAGGGGTGTGTGTGTGTGTGTGTGTGTGTGTGTGTGCGTGCGTGTGCGTGTGTGTGTGCACGTGCGCGTGCTGGGGGCAAATGGTGGGTGAGAGGCAATGCACAAAGATATGGCAATAAACATATAAGTATTAATATATAAATACGGGATGGAAGTAGAGGTCTGTGATCTTGATAAACTTGGCTTTTGTTACCTCTTAATTTTTTGGAAAGATCTTCAGAGAGCTTTAGGAAATATATTCAGTACCAGCAGGCAGTCCTGGGTTGGTTCTGTCACTAGCTGGTTCTATGTTTTGGGGAAGTCATTTCTACTCTCTGGGCCTCAATCAATTTCTTTCTTTCTTTTTTTTTTTTTTTTTTGTGGTACGCGGGCCTCTCACTGTTGTGGCCTCTCCCGTTGTGGAGCACAGGCTCTAGACGCGCAGGCTCAGCGGCCATGGCTCACGGGCCCAGCCACTCTGCGGCATGTGGAATCTTCCCGGACTGGGGCACGAACCCGTGTCCCCTGCATCGGCAGGTGGACTCCCAACCACTGCGCCACCAGGGAAGCCCTGGGCCTCAATTTCTTTATAGGAGAAATGAGGGGATTGGACCCTGCCAAGATCCCTGCTTATTTCCTACCATCAGCTCTTTTCTTGCCCTTGCTAAGGCTAAAAGCTGGGGCAATTGCGTGGGCTACCAGCATCAACTCCACAGTGAGTGATGGACAACCAAACCTAGGGAAATTGCAGAGTTCCCTGACCCAGCGAACTGCAATTTTTGCTTTGTCCCACCAGCTTTTATTATTATTATTTTTTAAATGATCTCTTCTTGCTCAGTTGAGTATGGTGTACATGTTTGCTTATGAGACCACAGCTGGGTCATTCAGGACTCCTCCCTTGCTATTGGGATGGGTTGGTTGGTCTCACTGGACAAAGGGCTTGAGAGACCCACCAACAGAAGGGAAGCTATGTGAGTTTAGAAGGGATGATACTATGGAAACCTCAGCTACTAAGTTCTGGACTCAGTGGCGAGCCTCAGCTTAGCCCTGGTCTGGGGTTGATTAGCTACAACTTCTGCCTAGAATGAGGCATCATTTCTGTCTGCAGGCTGCAAACTTTGTCGTACCCCTCCCCAGAAATCTGGAAACTAGCCAGGCCAGATCAGGCCGGTGGCACAGGGCACTCTGGGGAGAAAGGTCCTGCCCCTCTTATTCCCCACCAGTTCACAGGAGGCTTCTGAACGACTTTGTGTACTTAGCTGAAAACAAGAAACTTTGGCAGAAGTAAAGCAGGCAGAAATATTTTGGTCCCTCTCTTTCAGTGATGGAGTCATGGCAAAAGACAAAGTAGAATATTTGGAAGCAGGCTGGAGGGCAATAGCATGACATGTTTGAAATTATCCATTTGATAATTAAGCACCTGAATGGCTCATAGATTGGAATTGAATATGCCAAGGAGTGAAATGCGATGGCAAAAATGAAAATGTACTTCAGTGCTCCCCATTCTCAGGTTCTAAGGAATTCTCTCACTGTTTGCAGTGTTTACAAGGCAAGTCATAGGCAATTTTAGGGTGCTTCACTTCTTTTTTTTTTTTTTTTTTTTTTGTGCGGTATGCGGGCCTCTCACTGTTGTGGCCTCTCCCGTTGCGGAGCACAGGCTCCGGACGCGCAGGCTCTGGACGCGCAGGCTCAGCGGCCATGGCTCACGGGCCCAGCCGCTCCGCGGCATATGGGATCCTCCCAGACCGGGGCACGAACCCGTATCCCCTGCATCGGCAGGCGGACTCTCAACCACTTGCGCCACCAGGGAGGCCCGGTGCTTCACTTCTTAATCAATTTCCCGGACTAATTCCATCCCCAGCCAAAGCAAAAGAAAGCAAACACCTGGATGGTTTTCTTTCCATGTTTCAAAACATCTTTGGGTTCTGTCCTATCCTTTTCCTCTTCATCCCCACTGCATCTGTAATTTTCTGGCCTGGCCTTCTCTAAGCACTGTGGTTCTATGTGTCATTCTGGTTTCAGTTGTTAATTCTAGAAAGAATGGACTCATAGTGCTATAGCTCTTATAGCTGGTAGAAATGGCAGATGTTATCTGGTCCAGGTCTCTGCATTAGAGCATACACTAAGGCCAGGTGAATGTGTGTCAACACAGCTGAGGACTACATGGCTCTGTATCCCTGAACTGCCCATCTCCTTGTCCCCTGAGGAACAGTGGACCAGGACCCACTGCAGCAGCCAGATACTCACATCACCAAGAACAGAGCAAAGACCTATACCTTAGGCTTCATGCCTGTTGACACTTTCAGTTCTTCCCCTAGTATGAAGCTGCTGATTCTTTCCTACCTGTCTGCAACCTGGTCTTTGCTATTTATGGGAATGTGTAATTTTAACCTAAGAAGATATTTGCTTATGACTGCCTAAAAAAGTAACAGAACGGGCACCTTTTCAATTCCTACTTGAGTAATCCTTGTTCTATCCTGTCTCTCGGCAGTGAGCATTAGAACAAATTGCCTGATGCAACATAAACAGTTCACTTAATGCAGAATCTGTTTCTCTCATTTGCTGAGTTGGAAAGAGGTAATTCATTGTATTTTGGTAACATAATAATAAATAGAAAGTTTAACAGAAGAGCCTGGATGCTTTGGAAGCACAAATTCAAATACTCCCCACCCAGCTACAGCAGCACAGAGCCCAGATTGTATGGAGTTGATCTGAGTCCTTGAAAAAATACATACACACCACATATATTACAACTTTATGAAAGCAGTGTCACACTCTATCTATCTGCCTCTCTGTCTATCTATCTATCTATCTATGGTAAAACTTATCTTTCTATCTATCTATCTATCTATCTATCTATCTATCTATCTACTTACCTACCTACCTATCTATGGTAAAACTTCATGAAAACAGCATCTTCCAGGGACCAAAACAGATTTCAAGTGGCATTCAGCTTTTCCTTCAACCTGGCAAATAGAGCTTGACCCTTTGGGTTTCCTTTATCCTAGGCTAAACATTTGCTTTGAGACCAACTTGGTACTATGCAAATGTATTTCCATGCCTTCTGGTTTAGAATAAGCAGATGTTAAAGACTGGGTGAAAGATACCATTTGACATAATTTATCTCAGGTTTTTAAGAGTCTGTAGGAAAGGAAACATCATATAACACCAAATACCAACATCTGTAGAACACCAAAAAAATGTCCGAGACCGACAATAGACAATTACAAACGCTACTATATAAACTTGCCATATTTGCTAAATGCCATGAAGATAAAGATATAGCAATAGACAAGTGGATCTGGGTGCCATGTCAATGTAGTAAATATTTTTTTCATTTGAAGCCAAGGCTGACATGCACAGTCTCTAAAGGGAGCATTACTGATTAGCCTGTGTCTCTCCTAGTCATATGATAAACTCAGGTAAAGTTCAGAGATCCTGTCTTCCAGATCACTTTCCTGGCTTCCTGCTTTTTTCCTGGCTTCCTGTGGTAGCCATCACCACATACTTGACTATGGCAAGAAGATCCCAAGCTGGCAAAGGGGGAAAGAGCCCTTTTCCTAGTTTCACTCTTACAGACCATGGAGAAAGATCAGGATCTGGAAATACAGCTCAGTACCTGTGTGTGGGGGGGTACAATCATGATCATGGCTGTTTGTCCAAGTCAGTGTGTGTGTTTGGGGAGCGAGGGGGTGTCCACTTTGGAGCAGAGATCTGACTGATGTCTCCCTATTTGTATTTCCTGGTTCCTTTAAGGATCCAGGGAAATGAATCTGGCCATTTCATAAGTTTGAAGGATACAAAACAGAAAGAAGGTCAATGGGGGCTCTGGTCCCTGAGCCCTCGTGAGCTCACCTCCGGCTCTCGGCATCTTAAAGTGGCTTTTGGCCAAAGGGCCAGTGTCCTTATTCCATGCCCATCTCCCAAGTCAATATTGATCTCAGATCTCAGATCACTGTCCAGGGGTAGGGCAAAGCTCTGGTTTAGGAGAACATCCCAAATGAAAAGGATGTTTTTGGACATTGCCAAGAGCCACCTTGTCCTAACATTCCTAGAGCCCCAGCATATCTCTCTCCCTGTGTCCAAAAAACAATCTGTTGCTTGCTTCGCTCTGCTCCCCACCACCCTAGCCCACAGCCAGCCAGCGCCTCCCAGCCCTCAGCATCCCAGCATCTTCACTCAGCCCGCACCTCGCCGCCTTTTGGCAGCGCTCCGGCAGCAAAGCAGAGGGCTCTGGGCCGCCGGTCGACTTACCCCAGGCCAAGTGATTTGTTCGGATGTGCGTCGTCTGGCGTCCGAGAGCCAAGGAGCTCGGTGCTGCCGCCTTACCGGTTCTCCCGCGGCGCGCCAACAGCAACCGCCTGGGACAGCCCAGCCGGGGCCTCAAGGCTGCCTGGCCGGTGGGCGGATGGGCACCGGGAAAGGGGCGGGGCGTGGCAAGAAGCGCAAGTGCCGGCTCCTACCGCGGTTTCTCCCTTTGCTTCTCAGTCATTCCCAAACTTCCCTGTGGCCGGCCGGCTCTGCTCACCTTTCGCCTTCGTCAGCACCCCGAAACTCTCTGCTCTACCCGCGCCCCTGCCTTGTCCTCGCTCGCTTCTCCCGGCTCTCTGACCCAACGTGGGCCGCTTCAAAGGCACACACTCCTTCCCGCAGCCTGACACACAATAAGAGCAGGGGAAGAAACTGACACGGGGAACTGACAGAGGTAGCTGATGCGGGAGTGTGAGGGGGAGAGAGAGAAGACACGGGGAGAGACAGACCTGCATCCGCACTCTCACATGCACACACACACACTCCAGCTCCAGCTGCTAGGTAGTAGCTGGCGGGAGCCCTGGCCACCCTTCCAAATCTTTCTAGACTAGAGGTTTCTGTCCCTTTCCGCTGTCGCTTCTGGAAAATGCTATACAACGAAGGGGAGAGAAAAGCAAAGAGGGGTGGGGAGGGGAAAATCGAGGAGGCGCGCTCCTTTTCTCCTCCGCACCCCAGCTCCAAAAATGTCCAACCCTGAGCTCTTCCCTTTCCCTTCTATCTGCTCCCGGCTTCCCTCTGCTCCTTTTCTCTTCCTCGTCTCCTTTGGGTGGCTGCGAGCTGGGAGAACCCGTCGCGGTTGTGAGGTGTGTGTATGTGTGTGTGTGTGGGGGGGCGTTGGGGGAGCCCGCTGCCGTTGGCGAAAGCACCTCTCACCTCCCCCAACCTGGACCGGGTGCCTCACACACTCTGAGCTCAAGGCAGGGCGGGCGGGGCAGGGCGGGGGAGGCGGGGAGGGGGGAGGGAAAGAGAGAGAGGGAGGATGGGGCAGCAGCTCCTGCCTTCTCTGCAGCTCGGTAGCCAGGGGTGGAAGGAAGCCGCAGATGAAACCCCAAGTCAGCCCCCGCGCTGCCCTGTCCCACCGTCTCATCTCTCCCCCCTCGGTACGGAATTTTCTGTTTCATTCGTTTGCTCTCCCCGGGCCTCCCCCTCCCCTAGGGGGTGACAGAGACTGGGGGGCTGAGCGCGGTTTCGGGTAGAGGGGACCGGAGAAGCTCGGAGCGCCTGGCCGGCAGACTCTCTTTGCCCCTTGTCCTGAGTGCCCCTCCTTTGGACTGTGACCCCCGTCCCCGCCCCCGTCAGCCCGGGCTCTGAGCCGCTGGTGGCGGGGATGCATGGGCAGCCACGGGTCATCCCGGGGGGAAGGGAGTTGAGCCAGCGAGAGCGCGGGCGAGCGGCCGGTGGACAGCAGGACCTCGGCACCGAGCGCAGGACCCTGAGTCGCCAGGAGCTGACGTGGGGGTCTTGGATCCCTGACCCTTCTAGTGTAACCCAGTGCAGGCAGCCTTGGGGTGCAGCCCAATTCTCCCATCCTTGCCCCTCTCACCCGTAGGGTTAGGGTCGGTCATCCAAGACCCAACCTAGATAGAAGAGGAGTGGGGATGGATAGCAGTATTGTAGGATGAGGGAGTAAGTTGCTTAGCGGTGGCAGTGGCGTCTGTGTGTGTGTGTGGAGGGGTGGGTGTCACCGGCCACTTGGACCCCTCCTTGATCTTTGCACCTTCGGATCACGTGAGGCACCTCCCCACCCGCCACCACTCACGCTGTACTCGGGCACCCTGAACCCTCTTGAAACTTCCTGGGAAGAAATGGCTGAGATTCATACCTGCAACCTGCAGGTGCTTAGGTCCACTAGCTGGCAGCATCTCCTGGCCCGGCCACACAGCCCCAAAGCTCGGCTTTGTCTTTTATCTCCCTCACTGCCTCTCTCCAGAAAGGCGGGTGCGGGGCTCTGCCTTTCTGGCCGCTGGGCTGGTACCTGAAACCCTTTTCCCTGCCCGTTCTCAGAACAACCTAGAGCTTAGAGAGAGAAAGCTCTGCTGTGCTTGCCGCTGTTGCCTGAACCCCCTGAGCACGCACTGCGAGCTTGAGTCGAGCTCCAGAAAGAACCGTCTGCCCTAAATGGCCGAGTGTTCCCATTGCTGTACTGGTGAAGCTGGCTTACTTATGTTCAGTGGGAGCCCTAGCAACTCTCCTAGGCTACCCTGAGAAAGTCCCTCGAGGCACCAAGCAAGACAAGTTTATCTGTTGTCCTCTGTTCCCTAAGCCCCCGGGTGGCCCAGTATTCTGGACAGTATTAAGCTTTTGTGTGGGATCAAGGCGCTGGAGAAAAGTATTGCTTTGGGGAACGAAGAGTTTGTGTTCCTGGCTGAGGGGGTTTGGGGGGCAGGGGTGAGAGTAGAACCTCCATTTCCATACTCTTTTTTTTTTTACAGCTTTATTGGAGTATAATTGCTTTACAATGGTGTGTTAGTTTCTGCTTTATAACAAACTGAATCAGCTATACATATATCCCCATATCCCCTCCCTCTTGCGTCTCCCTCCCTCCCACCTTCACTATCCCACCCCTCTAGGTGGTCACAAAGCACCGAGCTGAACTCCCTGTGCTATGCGGCTGCTTCCCACTAGCTATCTATTTTACATTTGGTAGTGTATATATGTCCATGCCACTCTCTCGCTTTGTCACAGCTTACCCTTCCCCCTCCCCATATCCTCAAGTCCATTCTCTAGTAGGTCTGTGTCTTTATTCCTGTCTTACCCCTAGGTTCTTCATGACATTTTTTTTCTTAAATTCCATATATATGTGTTAGCATATGGTATTTGCCTTTCTCTTTCTGACTTACTTCACTCTGTATGACAGACTCTAGGTCTATCCACCTCATTACAAATAGCTCAATTTCGTTTTTTTATGGCTGAGTAATATTGCATTGTATATATGTGCCACATCTTTATCCGTTCATCGGATGATGGACACTTAGGTTGTTTCCATCTCCGGGCTATTGTAAATAGAGTTGCAATGAACATTGGGGTGCATGTATCAAAGATATTGTTATGTATATTCCTTCAGGAGAATCCGGACCCTGCCCTGAGGCTGTACTATTGTTCCTTGATTGTTCCTCCTTTGTCTCTGCATCCCTCTTACTTCCTTGATTAGCAACTGTGAATCTGCCCTTTGGAACTCACGGAAGTTCTAGGAGGCTGAATGAAGCCTATTTTTCCTACAAACAAGAATGGGGGTGGGGGTTAGTGGAGTGCACAGAAAGGATTTGTACCTGGCAGGGCCCCACAGGGTGCTGCTTGGTTTCATCCCCATCTTGGGACAACCAAACATGTCTCCAGACATTGCTAAATGCCCCCTATGGTGCAAAATCACCCTCTGCATTGAGAACCACTGCCATTTAATGTAGTAGTGTCACATTTCAAAGATGGGGATGTTCACTTAATTTTACCCACCTGGGATTGTCCGGATGTTGTATGGAACAGAATCTCAGAAAATATGAAATATTTTGTGAGGAAACAACATGAAAAGGAGTCCTCACAAATTAATAAATTTTGACAAGTGATTGAATTCATTCTTACAATCATTGCTACCTCCCCATCACCATCTAACTTGTGGTGAGCACTAGCTGTGAGTAGGGTGTTGATTATAGCAAAGATCTACAAGGCATAATACCAGCTTTCAGTACACTAAGAAACTATTGACTTTTTCATCCCCGAAGGGAAAGGTTTACAGATTTTCATGGAAAACCAGTTTCTGGATTGAATCTGGCCCTCTACCTCTTATTTCTCATTTGTCCCCAAACAGTGACTTATTCTTTAAGGTTCTGCCTTAGGGAGATTGCCCTTTGTCTTGCTAATTACCATAGCTCTATGTTGAGATTTTTTGTGACTTCCCTATATAAAGCACTCATGCCATAACAATGTGTCCAGCATCGAAATGACCACAACATCATAAAGGCTTTAACAAATTGAGCAGTTTGAAGGCAGGTTTTTACTTACTGCTGACTAAAAAAAAAAAAATGCACAGCCTAAAAGTTGAGAATTATTTTTTGTTTGGCAGACTGGAGGCAGCCTCTCAGATAGCTCTGAGGGACTGCTCCAAAGAGTTAAAGGAGGGGCCATGATACATAGGGGTTTTTGCAACAAAGACCAGGTAGTTGGAACAGCAAAAGATTACTGTTAATTAAAGAAAACCAGATGTCTCAGGTTGATGAATTTAGTGCTTTTCTACATATGGGAAGATGCAAGAGTCTGGGCTCATTGAAATCATTCCTTTGTTATGCACCTTAGTTATCTAGGGCCAGTATCCTGTTCTTTCCCATCCTGAGTCCCCCTCAGGGTGCACCACTGGGGTTTGACTGAAGGCTTGGCAGTGGGTAGCAGCCCGTTTGTCTCCATCCTGAGTTCCCTCAGGGCTAACTGTTGGGGCTATGGTAGTGGCTGATGGCTTGATGGCCGAAGCATCCTTTTTTTGCTGATATGACGGGCAACGTTTTTCATTCACAGTACAAAGGAAGGGACTTCTAGTTACCTGCATGTTAGAGAAATACTCAACAATGGCAAAGGAAATGGAATGAACTGGAATGGAATGGAACAAGAGATGATTCTTAAAATACTGCGGAGTGTTGAAAAAAATGTCTTGGTGTGATTGTGGGTTTTAACACTCAGCAGTATCTCTGCCCCAGGAAGTCAAACAACACTAATGTGAGTTGTGGGATCCTGATCAGGAATTCAGCAAAGGAAATGCAGAAGGAAGTGTGGAATATCTGTTTGAAAACAGCTGAGTAAACTCCTGCCTTAGAAAATAAGTTACCAGTGAGCCAGACTTACATCAGTGTCACTTACTTTGAATAACTCCTAACCCAACACCATGCATATGTATAGCAACATGCCACTTATAAAGGCCAATGCAGGGACCAACAAATCAGTACATTAAAACTTTGTGTATTCATAGATTATGATTTTCTTGTCAGGGCTGATGATTTATTTAAATAAAAGTTTGTCTGAATTGGGACCATGAGTGGCTGTAACTGAAAACATGTTTCATATTTCAAAAGTAAGTTTAAGTTCTTACATAGCAACAGGATCCCTGTAATCAAGGCATAAGGCCTTAAATGGTGATTAATCTTAATAAAAGAAGTGTAAACAAAGTCACACATCATGGATTAGCTAAGGACTTTGCTGTGCTTACCACTAATAAGAATACAAATGGGGCTGGCCCTGGGCAAATTTATTAAGTGGGATTTCAGAATCATAGAAGATTAGAGAACATTGGGCCAGTGAGAAGGGCCTTGCCTGAGGCTGCATAATGCTTAGTGACAGAGACAAGCGACAGAGACAAGTCTTGCTGCTCTGTGACTGACTCTCTATGTGGCCTAAGGAAGGGAAGGTTTAGTCTTTATTCTGTCTGCTCCCTCCTCAGCTTATTAAAATCTGCCCTCATGAAATGATGTGATCTGCCCTAATCAAACTACCAGTGTGTTTCCTCTCCCAGGAGTAGTTCTGTCTTCAACTTTTTTTCTAATTGTGAACCCAAGACTCTGTCTCCTTAGTAAAGAGCATTAAAGCATGAGGGGGCAGGTATTTCTTTGGGATAAAGACTTCCCGAGCCCCCGAAATCACCCCAGTTACAGGTCAGGCCTTGTAAATCTGTGAAGGCTGTATGTTTCTCCTGCCTTTTCAAGAATGGACATTTTTTTTTTTTTAATTTCAGGGAGGGCTTGGTACAAAAATAAAATTTTAATTTGAATATTTTTCTCTTCAGGGTTTGTTGGTGTGAAGGAATATCCGGTGAGCTGTGCTTTATTCTTGGTCAATAACACAGGTCCTTATGGACAGAGTACTGAGGGGCTAGCTGTGGAAGGTTCTTGGAGAGTGGGCTGTGCTAGAGAGTGTAGGCTTTGGAGTCAGACAGACCTGGGTTTGAATTACAGCTCCATGTATTATTAGTTATGGATATTAACTTACATGAACCTTGGTTTGCTGTTCTGGGAAATGGCAATAATGACTCACAGAGTTGTTTAGTGCACTTAATTGGATAATACATAATCTTAGCACAGAGCCTAATATATGGCATACCTCAATAATTGCTAATTTCCTTTCTTTTCCCTTTCTGCCCTTTTTGTATTGAGGTGACACATATAGCATAAAATTAACGATCTTAAACTGTATAATTCAGTGCCATTTAGTCCATGCCCATGTTGTGCAACCTTCATCTCAATCTAGTTCCAAAACACTGTCATCACCACAAAAGGAGACCCTGTACCCATTAATCAGTCACCCCCATTCCTCCCTCCCCTAGCTACTGACAACAGCTAATCTGCTTTCTGTCTCTATGGATTCAGCTATTCTAGATATTTTGTATAAATGGAATCATGCAATATACAAACTTTTCTGTCTGGCTTGTTCCCTTAGCATAATATTTTCAAGGTTTATCCATATTCTAGCATGTATAGGTACTTCACTCCATTTTATGACCAACTAATATTCCATTATGTGGATATCATTATATGGACTGTCTTAGTTTAGGCTGTTATAACAGAATACCATAGATTGAGTGACTTAAGCAATAAATATTTATTTGGCATAGTGTCAACGTCAGGATTTCCAAGACCAAGATGCCAGCAGATTCTATGTCTAGTGAGGACCCTCTTCCTGGTTTGCAGATGGCTGCCTTCTTGCTGTGTCCTTACATGGCAAGGGGTGGGGGAGGGAGATGAAGAGAGAGAGAGAGAGAAAGAGAGAGAGAGAGAGAGCGAGAGAGAGAGCGCAAGCGTACAAGCATGCTAGCTCTCTGGTTTCTTCTTATAAGGGCATTAATCCCTCCTTGGGGGCTCCACTGTCATGACCTCATCTAAACCTGATTACCTCCCAAAGGCTCTACCTGCAAATACCATCACATTGGGGATGAATCTTGGGGGGATACAAAATTCAGTCCCTAGCAACCACATTTTGTTTTATCCATTCATCAAGTGATGGACATTTAGTTGTTTCTAACTTTTGGCTATTATGAATAATGCTGCTCTGAATTTTTGTGTACAAATATTTGTTTGAATACCTGTCTTCAGTTATTTTGGCTTTGTACCTAGGAGTGGAATTGCTGGGTCATAAGGTAATTCTGTGTTTGTTTGAGGAACCACCAAATTGTTTTCCACAGTGGCTGCACCATTTTACATTCCCACCAATGGGGTACAATGGTTCCAATTTCTCTACATCTTTGCCAACACTTGTTATTTTCCTTTTTTTTTTTTTTTTTTTTTTTTTGCATTACAACCATCCTTGTGGTGTGAACTGGTATCTTATTTGGATTTTGATTTGGATTTCCCTAGTGATTAGTGATGTTGAACATCTTGGCGTGTGCTTGTCGGCCAATGTATATCTTTTTTGGAGAAATGTCTATGTAAGTCCTTTGCCCATTTTTAAATTGAGTCAATTTTCTGTTATTTGTTGAGTTGTAAGATTTCTTTATATATTCTGGATACTAGACCCTTATCAATGTATGATTTGCAAATATTTTATCTCATTCTGTAGATTGTCTTTTTACTTCCTTGGTAAGTATCCTCTGATTCACAAAAGGTTTTAATTTTGATGAAGTCCAATTTATCTATTTTTTTGTTGTTCTTGTTGCTTGTGCTTTTGGTGTCATATTTAAGAAACCATCACATAATTCAAGGTCATGAAGATTGCCCCTATATTTTCTTCCAGACAGCTTATGGTTTTAGCTCTTATGCTTAGATCTTTGATTCATTATGATTTAATTTTTTTATTATGTGAGATAGGGGTCCAACTTCATTCTTTTGCATGTGGATATCTAGTTGTTCCAGCACCGTTTGTTGAAGACACTGTTCTTTCTCCATTGGATGGTCTTGGCACCTGTCAAAAATCAATTTGCCCTAGGTGTATGGGTTTATTTCTGGACCCTCAATTCTATTCCACTGATACAATTTGTCTGTCTATGTGCCAGTACCACACTCCTTTGACTACTGTAGCTTTGTATTACGTTTTGAAATAGGAAAGTATGAGGCCTCCAACATTGTTCTGCTTTCTCAAGATTGACTTGGCTATTCAGGGTCCCCCAATTCCATATAAATTTCCATTTCCATTTTTTCAAAAAGGGCCAGCATTTCCATTTCTTCAAAAAAAGGCCATTAGGATTTTAATAGTGATTATATTGAATCTGTAGATCACTTTGGGGAGTACTTTGATCTTAACAATATTGTCTTCCAGTCTATGACACTTGATGTCTTTCTTTTCATTTAGGTTTTCTTTAATTTCCTTCAGCAGTGTTTTGTAGTTTTTGGTGTATATGACTTATACCTCCTTGGTTAAAGTATCAATATTTTAATATTTTGATACTGTTGAAAATTAAATTGTTTTCTTAATTTTATTTTTGGATTGCCCATTCCTAATGTATAAAAATGTGAATGATTTTTGCACATTGATCTTGTACAACCCGCTACTTGTCAAATTCATCTAATGGCCCTAGTTATTTTGTGTATTCTTTAGGATTTTATCTGTATATAAGATCATGTCATATGTGAATAGAGATAGTTTTACTTCTTCCTTTCCAATTTGGATGCTTTTTATTTCTTTTTCCTGCCTAATTACACTGGCTAGAACTTTTATTCCAATGTGGAATAGAAGTAAAAAAAAAAGTGGCATCCTTATCTTCTTTCTGATCTTAGGAGGATAGCATTCAGTTTTTCATAATTGAGTATAATGTTATCTGTGGGTATTTCATAAATGTCCTTTTTCCAGGTTGATGAAATTCCTTTCTATTGCTAGTTTGTTGAGTGGTTTTATCATGAAAGGTGTTGAGATTTGTCAAATGCTCTTTTTCTTCATTAACAGAGATAATCGTGTAGTTTTTCCTTCATTCTGTTAATTGGTGTATTACATTGATAATTTTCTTGAACCGGTCTTACATTCCTCGGATAAATCCTACTTAGTCATGGTGTATATTCCTTTAATATACTGCTGGATTCAGTTTACTAATATATTGCTGAGGAGTTTTGCATCTATATTCAAAAGAGATACTGGTCTGTAGCTTTGTTTTTATGTCTTGGTCTGGCTTTCGTATCAGAGTAATGCTGGCCTCATAGAACGAGTTAGGAAAGACTTCCAAAAATTTTTTGGAAGAGTTTACCAAGGATTGGTTTTCATTCTTCTTTAAATATTCATAGAATTCAGCAGTGAAGTCATCTGGTGCAGAGCTTGTCCTTGAGACCTTTCTGATTACTGATTCAATCCCTTTGCCTGTTATACGTCTGTTCAAAATTTCTATTTCTTCTTGAGTCCGTTTTGATAGTTTGTGTGTTCTAGGAATTTTTCCATTTCATCTTGGTTTTCTAATGTCTTTTTTTTGTTTTTTTGTTTTTTTTTGCGGTACGCAGGCCTCTCACTGTTGTGGCCTCTCCCGTTGTGGGGCACAGGCTCCGGACGCGCAGGCTCAGCAGCCATGGCTCATGGGCCCAGCCGCTCTGTGGCATGTGGGATCCTCCCAGACCAGGGCACGAACCCGTGTCCCCTGCATCGGCAGGCGGACTCTCAAACACTGCGCCACCAGGGAAGCCCCCAGATGCTTAATTTGTCTTATAATCTTTTAAATTTCTGTAATGTTGGTAGTAACGTACCCACTTTCATTTTTGATTTTAGCAATTTGAGCTTTCATTTTGTTCTTTCCTAGTCAAGCTAAGTAAATGTTGTTAATCTTGTTGGCTGATCTTTTCCAAAAAATAACTTTTTATTTGATTGATTTCCTCTGTTGTTTTTCTATTCTCTGATTTATTTATCTCTTCTCTAATGTTTATTAATTCTTTCCTTCTACTAGATTTGGGTTTAGTTTGTTCTTTTTCTAGTTCTTCAAAGTGTAAAGTTAGGTTACTGATTTGAGTTATGTTTTAACATAGTTGTTTACAGTATGATGTACCTTGGAGCTCTGCTTTTGCTGTATCACATAAGTTTGGGTATGTTGCACTTTCATTTTCATTCTTCTCAAAGTAATTTGAAATTTTCTCTTGTGATTTCTTCTTTAAAACTTTTGTTGTTTAAGGTTTGCTGTTTAGTTTCTGTTTATGAAATTTCCTGTCTTCCTTCTGTTATTGATTTCTATTCTTAGCTCCTCTCCATTTTGGTTGGTGAAGATACTTTGTACGATTTTAATGTTTTAAAATGTGTTGAGGGACTTCCCTGACTGTCCAGTGGTTAAGACTCTGTGCTTTCACTGCAGGGGGCAGAGGTTCAATCTCTGGTTAGGGAACTAAGATCCCACATGCTGTACAGCATGGCCAATAAATAAATAAATAAACAAAATAAAATAAAATTTAATGAGAATTATTTTGTGGTCTAAACTATGCTCTGTTTTGAAGAAGGTTCCTTGTGCACTTGAGAATATGTTTATTCTGCTGTTTTGGGATGGAGTGTTCTGCCTTTACCTGTTACATCTAGTTGGCTTATATTGTTATTCAAGTCCTCTGTTTCATTAACCTTTTCTTTCTCATTGTTCTATTCATTATTGAAAGTTGGGTATTGAAGCCTCCAACTATTATTGTAGAACTATCTATAACTCCCTTCAATTCTTGAATCATATATTTTGAGTCCCTGTTGTTTGGTGTATATATGTCTATATTGTTATACCTTCTTGAATTGGCCCTTTTATCAGTATATACTATTCTTCTTTGTCCCTTATAACAATTTTTGGCTTAAAGTCTGTTTTGTCTGTTATTAGTATCTTCATCCCAGTTCTCTTTTTGTACCTATTTGCATCAAGTCTCTTTTCCATCCTTTTACTTTCAACCTATTTGTATATCTGAGTCTAAAGTGAGTCTGTTGTATACAGCAGATACTTGGATCATGCTTTTTGTTAATTCTATTCTTCCAGTCTCTGTCTTTGAATTAAAAATTTTAATAATTTATACTTAAAGTAATTACTGCTAAGGAAGAATTTACTTCTGCCATGTTGCTATTCTTTTTCTATACATCGTATATTTTTTGTCCCCCTATTTCTCTATTTCTGTCTCCTTTTGTGTTTGACTGATTTCCCCTTCAACTTTGGGATTCTTCCTGGCAAAGGACCAATATGGGAAAGCTATAAACCTATTCTTCATATATTTGTGCAATAACTATGAAATAGAAGACCCTCACCTCCCTCTATACCAACTTATTCATCTTCTCTCATAGGCATACAAATGAACCTCTCTGGTCCCTACCACTCACTCCCATACCTATCCACTTAAATGTTCAGCCATCAGTTCAAACTCAGTGGTTCTGAAGTTGACTACCTCTCCCCATAAAATCCATTTTGTTTTAATAAGTAAAATATAATCAGGCCTCTTATTATCCCAGTCTTCTAGACTTAAGATTATCCTGGCTTCTCCACTCTCCTTTAGTCCCCCTTCCATAAAGTCACTAAGGTTTTTATGCAATTTCTCCTTGCCCCTTGAATGTGGGAGATTTTGAAGGCAAAATTCCAGGCAAAAGTGATAGCATGTGAAGACTCCTGGGCAAAAGCATGATATGTTCTAGGAAGTGAAAGAAAATAAAAACAACTGTCATGTAGATTCCAAGGAGAATGAGTGGCGAGAACAGTCAGGGAATAGATTATGCGATTATGTGAAATCATGTGAGGGCTTGTCATGCTAGGGACTTTGAATTACATCCTATGAAAAATGAGAAGCCATTGAAGAAGGAGAGTTACATGACCAGCAATCCATGTTAGAAGGATCACTCTGTCTATGGAAAATGGGTTAGAGGGGAAAAGACTAGAAGCAGGGAGACGAGCTAAGAGTGTGTTGAAATAATATAGGAAAGAAGAAATGGTGGCCTAGAATTAAGGTAGTTACAGTCAGGATGTAGAAAAGAGGACAGAACCATGAGTTAGTTAAGAAATATTGTTAATGAGTCAGTGATAGATTGAGTGTGGTTGATGAGAAAGAGAGATGTATCTAAGATAACTTCCAAGTTTCTGGCTTGAACAAGTAGGTGAATAATGATACCATTTTACTGAAATGGGGAAAGTGAAGACTATGCATATTTGATGGGAAGAACATGAGTTCAGGTTGGATAGGAAGAGTATAAGATGCCTGTGAGACATCCAAGGGGAGATGTTAGAGTAGGTCATATAAATCTGGAGGTCAAAAGAGAGCTCAATGTTGATGACTGGATTTGGAAGTTGTCAGAATGTAGGTGGTATTTAAAAACACGTGATTGAATGATATCACCCAGGGAGAGAGTATATATAGAAGAGGGCAGAGGGCTGAGCTGTGGAGTCCTCCAAAATTTATAAATACATCAGAAAGTGAAGTAAAGTCCATCAAAGAAGACTGAAAGTACTAGGGAGAGAGGAAAAAAAAATAGGAGTAGTGTGGTATTCCAAACAGCTGAAGATGGTGACCAAGGGATAAATATTTCAAGAGGGAATAATCAACATTATCTGATGCTGCTGTGAAAGGAAAAAAATGACTAGTGAAGTTAATGACATGATAGCCATGGCTTCCTTGATTTTAGTTAGAATGCACTGGATTGATGAGTAAGAGAGAAGTGAGGAAATGGAAACAGTACAGAAAACTTGTTCAAGATATTTGGAAGAAAAGAGGAAATGAAAGGAGTGACTAGTTGGTAGGGCATGTGGCATCAAGTGAGGTTGGGTTTCTTTTTTATTTTCAAGATGGGAGAGGCTTTGAGATGTTTAAATACTGACAAGAAAGGACCAATAGGAAAGGAAAGAAGGAGAAAAGAGATAATCAATATGGTGGGGGTGCCCTAAAAGGGGGCAGGATTATCCTTAGAGAGGAGGGGAACATCTTTTTCATAGTAACATGAATGAAGGGGGAAAAGTATCAGTGTAGATTCACATAAGTTTGTAGATTTCATGGTATAAAGGTGTGATGGTTTCCTTCTGACACTTATATTTTCTTTGGAGTATTAGGAAATGAGACCATTTGCTGAGAGGGAGGGCTCAAGGTGTGAGAGCTTGGAAGTTTGAGGAGACTGGAGAAAATAATTTTGAGAATGGGAGCTCCAGCTAAGTAAGTAAACTAGAACTACCAGGCTGTGTTGAGAGCAGGTTAGTGGTTTTCTAACACTGCTCAGCAGACTGAGTGCAGATGTGGAGAAAGGGGATGGTTCATTTATCCAGGCTTTTACAAGGTGAGTGTGATAGAAGGTCAATGGATCCAGAGAGCTGGAGGTATGATGTGTCACTGAATCCAAGCTTGCCACAGAGAGGAGTGAAGGCAGGTGGAAGCTATGGATAGGGTAAAACAGACGGTTCCATGGATAGGTGGTCCCAGTGAGGTTGAAGGACCTCACTTTCTTGAGGATGATAGCATGCATGCAACAGAAAAACAGCAACTTTTGGTAAGAGAGTGGGGTCAAAATTTGTAATTTTAGAGAATGAGCAATTTCTGGTACTGACAAAGTCAGGGGTGTAGCTGTGAGAGTGGATGGCTGAGCTACAGTGGAGTAGAAGATAATTGGAAATAAACTGAAGGGTCAGGGTGCTGTTTGGATCATCCATACAGCCATGGATGTCACCCGAGGTGATGGCAGGAGTTGGTATGTGGAGGAAGTTGAGGACATAAAGTTTTCAATGAACGGCAGAGGATGGAGATGGTGGTGGAGAGCAGTGGTGAGAAAGTGACTGTAAAGTTGGTACATGAAAATAAGAATGGTTAGAAAGCTATTTAGCTAAATGGTGTGAGCTATAAAGTAGCAGGGATTATATGGAATCCGGAGCCAGATTGCCTGAACTTGAATTCTGATTCCACCGGAGAGATGACTGTCAAGTTACTTGACCTCTGTGCCTCAATTTTTTATCTGTAAAATGGGTATGATAATAATACCTACCTCATAGGCTTGTTAAGAAGATCAAATGAGTTAATAGCTGAAGAATATTTAGAACAGCACCTGGTCCATAGTAATTGCTATTAAGTGTAAATTTTTATGTAGTGTCTTTTTTTTTTTTTTTTTTTTTTTTTTTTGTGGTACACGGGCCTCTCACTATTGTGGCCTCTCCCGTTGTGGAGCACAGGCTCCAGACTCACAGGCTCAGAGGCCATGGCTCACGGGCCCAGCCACTACGCAGCATGTGGGATCCTCCCGGACTGGGACATGAAGCCGTGTCCCCTGCATCAGCAGGCGGACTCTCAACCACTGTGCCACCAGGGAAGCCCTGTAGTGTCCTTTTTTACAGAAGGCTGGGTGCCCATCTATGATTATATTCAGAAGTAAGATCTCAACCAACTATAGATATCTCATTTATCTGCTTGAGGGGTTTTATTCCTATCATCTGTGATCTATTCTTAGTAGTTAGGTTCTTGGACTCAGCTGGGTCATCAGCAGGGAAGCCAGTTTGTTGAGAAAAAGACTAATGGGAAATATATCAGCAGCATACTGAAAGGCTGTAACAGTAATGAGGGACATTAGACTTACTAAAAGCAGAGTGACCTGGCAAGAACTTCATCAGCACCTTTAGAGTCACATTAAAGAATGTGGTATAACCATTCCCAATAGCCGTTTTCCTATTTGGAAACCACAGCCAGCCCCACAGTGTGAGAACCTTGCCTTACATAGCAAGGAAAGGATGTGAGTAGGGAGGTAAGAGGGTGGATTGTTTCTGCATGTTTTCTGTTTTCCTCCATTTCCACAGTAAGTGCCTAGCACTGAAAATGCACTTTTTATACCCCCTCTTTCACAATGTGTTCTCTGGAAAAGATCTGATAAAATGATTATGAGTACTTATGGCCCATCTCAGAGACACATTGTTCAATGGTGAGTGCCTTAAGTCAAAGGTGGAAAGGTGGAATTTTAGGCATTAGTGAGCTGAGAGGGGGTAGATGTTTGGAGGACCAGGAACCTTCTCTTCAATCTGGCCCTGACTATTGGTCCATTTTTTGAGCCATACACTGAGCTAGATCCTAGATCTGAATAAGACAGTTCCTGACTTCAAGAAGCTCAAGATCTATAGGAGGGGAATAGACACTGTAAAACACAATCACAACACGATTAGTACCGTTATCAGTGGTGTGGGCAAAATGACAATCTAGAGGAGAAAGATTGACTACTTCCTAACCCTTTCTGTGGGACTCGGGGAAGACTTCGTGGAAGAGGTGATATTTTAACTGGGGCTTGTAGGATGAATGAATGTCCTGGAGGAAGAATATAGGAAAGGGAAGATATTCTATGCAGGGAGAACAACATGTGCAAAAACATGGATCCATAAAAGGATTTACTAAAAGTGTATTTTCTAGTGGTGTGAGAACTCTACTATAGCTAGAGCATAGAAAGTGTGTGGGGAAGGTGTGGCAGGAGATGAAGTAGAAGAGGGAGTGTCTCAGATTGCTAAGGAAGTTTTACACCATACTAAGGAGTTTGACAGTAGAGAATCAATAGAGATTTTTAATAGCAAAGTGGATATTTGATTATATATGTTTGTTTTTATTTTTCAGAGACTGGGATTGGTAGCTTTATGGAGGATGAGGTAGAGACTAGAGAGGCATAGAGCTAGGAAGCTGTTGGAATAGTCCAAGCAAGAGACAGTGAGCATCTGAACTAAAGCTGTGTCTGTGATAGAACTGAAGAGACATTTCTGAAGTAAGATTGACAGGATTTGGTAACTAATTGGAAATACAGAGTGAGGCAGAAAGAAGCGTGAAGGATCATATTAAGGTTAGCTGTCTAGATATTAACCAAAATGAGGTAGACCGAAGGATGCAGCCTTAAGGGGGAATAAGATTAATTCAGTTTTGAGATGGTTGTAGGGCATTCAGCTAGATAGAAATATGGCTCTGGGCTTCAGGAAGAAAACCAGAAGAAAACAGTATCCTGAAAGACAAAAGTATGACATTTTCCAAAATGATAAATTAGAGTGAAGATGGAAAACCACAGTTTTCAGTGTATAGCTCTTTCACTTCCTTGATTAAATATATTCCTGAGTATTTTAATCTTGTTGATGCTATTGGAATTGTTTTCTTCATGTACTTTTTGGATAGTCTCTTGTTAGTGTATAGAAACACAACTAATTTTGTATATTGATATCGTATCCTACAACTTTACCAAACTCATTTATAAGTTCTAACAGTTTTTGATGGAGTCTTTAGATTTTCTATATATAATATCATGTCACTGTAAATTGAGACAATTTAACTTCTTTCTTTATGTGGTTGCCTTTTATTTCTTTTCCTTGCCTACTTTCTCTAGCTAGGACTTCCAGTACTGTGTTGAATAAGAGCAGTGAGAGTGGGCATCCCTGTTTTCTCTAGATCTTAGAGAAAAAGTTTTCAGCCTTTCACCATTGAATATAATGTTAGCTGTGACCTTATCATATATAGAAACACAGTTGACCTTTGAACAACACGGGGTTAATCCATGCATAATTTATAATCAGCCCTCAGTATCTGTGGTCCCTCTGCATCTGTGGATTCAACCAACCATGGACTGTGTAGTACTGTAGTACTTACTTACTACTGAAAAAATGTCCAAGTATAGGTGTAACTGCACAGTTCAGACACACGTTGTTCAATGGTCAACTGTATATTCTTGATAGAAGCTGGTTGCAGAACACTATTGTATTAATTATCTGTTGCTATATAATAAACTACACTGAAATTTAGCAGTTTCAAAGAGCAAACATTTATTATGTCATACAGGTTTTGAGACTCAGGAATCTGGAGGTAGCTTACCTGGGTGGTTCTGAGTCAGAGTCCCTCATGCATTTTCTGACAAGACATTGGCCAGGGCTGTGGTCTTCTTAAGGCTTGACTGGGACTGAAGAATTCACCTCCAGATTTACTCACAAGGTTTTCTGGCATGCCTCAGTTTCTCCCTGGGAGTTGGCCAGAGGCCTCTTTTTCTTATCCTTTGGGCAAACCGATAGGCTACCTGAGAGTCCTCATGACATGACAGCTGGCTTCTCCTAGAGAAAGTGATTCAAAGGAGAGTAGAGACAAAGACAAGGAAGCCACAGTCTTCTGTAACCTAATCTCAGAAATGTCATACCATCACTTCTGTCATCTGATACTTGTCACACAGACCAACTGTGTTAATGTAGGAAGGAGCTACACAAGATTGTGAATACCAGGAGGTAAGAATCATTGGGGACCATCTTGGAGGCTGGCTCCAAGAACAATTATGCTCAACAAATATGCATATATTTGTGTATAGGGAGATACTGATGAAAAATACAGACATCAAAGTACCAAGAATGTTTATCTCTGGGAGGTGAGATTATGGCTCTTTTTTAAATATATTTTTCTTTTTTATCTGTTTTGCAATTTTTATAGGGAACTCAATTACTGATATTTGATAAAATCAGAAACCAATCAATATATTTTATTAAATGGATGAATGGGAGTTGAGGAAATAGAGAAACTGTATATAGACTATTGCTTCGACAATTTTGGTAGTCAAAGTAAGGTAGAGAGATTAGTTTTAGGAATAGGCGTAATTGAGGAATGTGGGTTTTTTACATCTGAATTGGAGTATAATTGCTTAACAATGGTGTGTTAGTTTCTGCTTTATAACAAAATGAATCAGTTATACATATACATATGTTCCCATATCCCCTCCCTCTTGTGTCTCCCTCCAACCCTCCCTATCCCACCCCTCCAGGCGGTCACAATGCACTGAGCTGATCTCCCTGTGCTATGCAGCTGCTTCCCACTACCTATCTAACTTAAATTTGGTAGTGTATATATGTCCATGCCTCTCTTTCGCTTTGTCACAGCTTACCCTCCCCCCCATATCCTCAAGTACATTCTCTAGTAGGTCTGTGTCTTTATTCCTCTCTTACCCCTATGTTCTTCATGACATTTTTTTTCTTAAATTCCATATATATGTGTCAGCATACAGTATTTGTCTTTCTCTTTCTGACTTACTTGACTCTGTATGACAGACTCTAGGTCCATCCACCTCATTACAAATAGCTCAATTTCGTTTCTTTCTATGGCTGAGTAATATTCCATTGTATATATGTGCCACATCTTCTTTATCCATTTATCCGATGATGGACACTTAGGTTGTTTCCATCTCCAGGCTATTGTAAATAGGGCTGCTATGACCATTTTGGTACCTGACTCTTTTTGAATTATGGTTTTCTCAGGGTATATGCCCAGTAGTGGGATTGCTGGGTCATATGGTAGTTCTATTTGTAGTTTTTTAAGGAACCTCCATACTGTTCTCCATAGTGGCTCTACCAATTCACATTCCCACCAGCAGTGCAAGAGGGATCCCTTTTCTCCACACCCTCTCCAGCATTTATTGTTTGTAGATTTTTTGATGATGGCCATTCTGACTGGTGTGAGATGATATCTCATTGTAGTTTTGATTGGCATTTCTCTAATGAGTAAAGATGTTGAGCATCCTTTCATGTGTTTGTTGGCAGTCGGTATATCTTCTGTGGAGAAATGTCTATTTAGGTCTTCTGCCCATTTTTGGATTGGATTGTTTGTTTTACTGTTATTGAGCTGCATGAGCTGCTTATACATTTTGGAGATTAATCCTTTGTCAGTTGCTTCATTTGCAATTATTTTCTCCTATTCTGAGGGTTGTCTTTTGGTCTTCTTTATGGTTTCCTTTGCTGTGCAAAAGCTTTGAAGTTTCATTAGGTCTCATGTGTTTATTTTTGTCTTTATTTCCATTTCTCTAGGAGGTGGGTCAAAAAGGATCTTGCTGTGATTTATGTCATAGAGTGTTCTGCCTATGTTTTCCTCTAAGAGTTTGATAGTGTCTGGCCTAACATTTAGGTCTTTAATCCATTTTGAGCTTATTTTTGTGTATGGTGTTAGGGAGTGATCTAATCTCCTACTTTTACATGTCCCTGTCCAGTTTTCCCAGCACCACTTATTGAAGAGACTGTCCTTTCTCCACTGTACATTCCTTACTCCTTTAACAAAGATAAGGTGACCATATGTGCTTGAGTTTATCTCTGGGCTTTCTATCCTGTTCAATTGATTTATCTTTCTGTTTTTGTACCAGTACCACTGTCTTGATTACTGTAGCTTTGGAGCACAGTCTGAAGTCAGGGAGCCTGATTCCTCCAGCTCCATTTTTCGTTCTCAAGATTGCTTTGGCTATTCGGGGTCTTTTGTGTTTCCATACAAATTGTGAAATTTTTTGTTCTAGTTCTGTGAAAAATGCCAGTGGCAGTTTGATAGGGATTGCATTGAATCTGTAGATTGCTTTGGGTAGTAGAGTCATTTTCACAATGTTGATTCTTCCAATCCAAGAACATGGTTTATCTCTCCATCTCTTTGTATCATCTTTAATTTCTTTCATCAGTGTCTTATAATTTTCTGCATACAGGTCTTTTGTCTCCTTAGGTAGGTTTATTCCTAGATATTTTATTCTTTTTGTTGCAATGGTAAATGGGAATGTTTTCTTGATTTCACTTTCAGATTTGTCATCATTGGTGTACAGGAATGCCAGAGATTTCTGTGCATTAATTTTGTATCCTGCTACTTTACCAAATTCACTTATTAGCTCTAGTAGTTTTCTGGTAGCATCTTTAGGATTCTCTACGTATAGTATCATGTCATCTGCAAACAGTGACAGCTTTACTTCTTCTTTTCCAATTTGGATTCCTTTTATTTCCTTTTCTTCTCTGATTGCTGTCGCTAAAACTTCCAAAACTAGGTTGAATAAGAGTGGTGAGAGTGGGCAGCATTGTCTTGTTCCTGATCTTACTGGAAATGGTTTGAATTTTTCACCATTGAGGATGATGTTGGCTGTGGGTTTGTCATATATGGCCTTTATTATGTTGAGGAAATTTCCTTCTATGCCTACTTTCTGCAGGGTTTTTATCATAAATGGTGTTGAATTGTGTCAAAAGCTTTCTCTGCATCTATAGAGATGATCATATGGTTTTTCTCCTTCAATTTGTTAATATGGTGTATCACGTTGATTGATTTGCGTATATTGAAGAATCCTTGCATTCCTGGAATAAACCTCACTTGATCATGGTGTATGATCCTTTTAATGTGCTGTTGGATTCTGTTTGCTAGTATTTTGTTGAGGATTTTTGCATCTATGTTCATCAGTGATATTGGCCTGTAGTTTCCTTTCTTTGTGACATCCTTGTCTGGTTTTGGTATCAAGGTGATGGTGGCCTCCTAGAATGAGTTTGGGAGTGTTCCCCCCTCTGCTATATTTTGGAAGAGTTTGAGAAGGATATGTGTTAGCTCTTCTCTAAATGTTTGATAGAATTCGCCTGTGAAACCATCTGGTCCTGGGCTTTTGTTTGTTGGAACATTTTTTATCACAGTTTCAATTTCAGTGCTTGTGATTGGTCTGTTCATATTTTCTATTTCTTCCTGATTCAGTCTTGGCAGGTTGTGCATTTCTAAGAATTTGTCCATTTCTTCCAGGTTGTCCATTTTATTGGCATAGAGTTGCTTGTAGTAATCTCTCATGATCTTTTGTATTTCTGCAGTGTCAGTTGTTACTTCTCCTTTTTC
Organism: Mesoplodon densirostris; assembly: GCF_025265405.1. Taxonomy (NCBI): domain Eukaryota; kingdom Metazoa; phylum Chordata; class Mammalia; order Artiodactyla; family Ziphiidae; genus Mesoplodon; species Mesoplodon densirostris. The sequence goes on along the minus strand of NC_082681.1, from coordinate 39,033,289 downwards.
ATTTCTAATTCTATTGATTTGAGTCTTCTCCCTTTTTTTCTTGATGAGTCTGGCTAATGGTTTATCAATTTTGTTTATCTTCTCAAAGAACCAGCTTTTAGTTTTATTGATCTTTGCTATCGTTTCCTTCATGTCTTTTTCATTTATTTCTGATCTGATTTTTATGATTTCTTTCCTTCTGCTAACTTTGGGGTGTTTTTGTTCTTCTTTCTCTAATTGCTTTAGGTGCAAGGTTAGGTTGTTTATTCGAGATGTTTCCTGTTTCTTAAGGTGGGATTGTATTGTTATAAACTTCCCTCTTAGAACTGCTTTTGCTGCATCCCATAGGTTTTGGGTCGTCATGTCTCCATTGTCATTTGTTCCTAGGTAGTTTTTAATTTCCTCTTTAATTTCTTCAGGGATCACTTCGTTATTAAGTAGTGTATTGTTTAGCCTCCATGTGTTTGTATTTTTTACATATCTTTTCCTGTAATTGATATCTAGTCTCATAGCATTGTGGTCAGAAAAGATACTTGATACAATTTCAATTTTCTTAAATTTACCAAGGTTTGATTTGTGACCCAAGATATGATCTATCCTGGAGAATGTTCCATGAGCTCTTGAGAAAAATGTGTATTCTGTTGTTTTTGTATGGAATGTCCTATAAATATCGATTAAGTCCATCTTGTTTAATGTATCATTTAAAGCTTGTGTTTCCTTATTTATTTTCATTTTGGATGATCTGTCCATTGGTGAAAGTGGGGTGTTAAAGTTCCCTACTATGAGTGTGTTACTGTCGATTTCCCTTTTTATGGCTGTTAGTATTTGCCTTGTGTATTGAGGTGCTCCTATGTTGGGTGCATAAATATTTACAATTGTTATATCTTCTTCTTGGATCGATCCCTTGATCATTATGTAGTGTCTTTCTTTTTCTCTTTTAGTAGTCTTTATTTTAAAGTCTATTTTGTCTGATATGAGAATTGCTACTCCAGCTTTCTTTTGGTTTCCATTTGCATGGAATATCTTGTTCCATCCCCTTACTTTCGGTCTGTATGTGTCTCTAGGTCTGAAGTGGGTCTCTTGTAGACAGCATATTTGTAGTTCTTGTTTTTGTATCCGTTCAGCCAATGTGTGTCTTTTGGTGGGAGCATTTAGTCCATTTGCATTTAAGGTAATTATCGATATGTATGTTCCTATTCCCATCTTCTTAATTGTTTTGGTTTCGTTATTGTAGGTCTTTTCCTTCTGTTGTATTTCTTGCCTAGAGAAGTTCCTTTAGCATTTGTTGTAAAGCTGGTTTGGTGCTGCTGAACTCTCTCAGCTTTTGCTTGTCTGTAAACGTTTTAATTTCTCCATCAAATCTAAATGAGATCCTTTTTGGGTAGAGTAATCTTGGTGGAAGGTTTTTCTCCTTCATTACTTTAAATATGTCCTGCCAGTCCCTTTTGGCTTGCAGAGTTTCTGCCTAAAGATCAGCTGTTAACCTTATGAGAATTTCCTTGTGTGTTATTTTTCCCCCGCTGCTTTTAATATGTTTTCTTTGTATTTAATTTTTGACAGTTTGATTAATATGTGTCTTGGTGTATTTCTCCTTGGATTTATTCTGTATGGGACTGTCTGTGCCTCCTGGACTTGACTGACTATTTCCTTTCCCATATTAGGGTAGTTTTCAACTATAATCGCTTCAAATATTTTCTCAGTCCCTTTCTTTTTCTCTTCTTCTTCTGGAATGCCTATAATTTGAATGTTGTTGTGTTTAATGTTGTCCCAGAGGTGTCTGAGACTGTCCTCAGTTCTTTTCAGTCTTTTTTTCTTTTTTCTGCTCTGCAGTAGTTATTTCCACTATTTTATCTTCCACATCACTTATCCATTCTTCTGCCTCAGATTTTCTGCTATTGATCCCATCTGGAGTATTTTTCATTTCATTTATTGTGTTTTGTATCATTGGTTGATTCATCTTTAGTTCTTCTAGGTCCTTGTTAACTGTTTCTTGCATTTTGTCTATTCTATTTCCAAGATTTTGGATCATCTTTACTATCATTATTCTGAATTCTTTTTCAGGTAGACTGCCTATTTCCTCTTCATTTGTTAGGTCTGGTGTGTTTTTATCTTGCTCCTTCTCCTGCTGTGTGTTTTTCTGTCTTCTCATTTTGCTTATCTTACTGTGTTTGGGGTCTCCTTTTTGCAGGCTGCAGGTTAGTAGTTCCTGTTGTTTTGGGTGTCTGTCCCCAGTGGCTAAGGTTGGTTCAGTGGGTTGTGTAGGCTTCCTGGTGGAGGGTACTAGTGCCTGTGTTCTGGTGGATGAGGCTGGATCTTGTCTTTCTGGTGGGCAGGTTCATGTCTGGTGGTGTGTTTTGGGGTGTCTTTGGACTTTTTATGATTTTAGGCAGCCTCTCTGCTAATGGGTGGCGTTGTGTTCCTGTCTTGCTAGTTGTTTGGCATAGGGTGTCCAGCACTGTAGCTTGCTGGTCGTTGAGTGAGGCTGAGTGCTGGTGTTGAGATGGAGATCTCTGGAAGATTTTCGCCGTTTGATATTATGTGGAGCTGGGAGGTCTCTTGTGGACCAGTGTCCTGAAGTTGGCTCTCCCACCTCAGAGGCACAGCACTGACTCCTGGCTCCTCAGTTTGGGATGATTTGTTGTCTCTTCATGTATTCCACAGATGCAGGGTACATCAAGTTGATTGTGGAGCTTTAATCCGCTGCTTCTGAGGTTGCTGGGAGAGATTTCCCTTTCTCTTCTTTGTTCTCACAGCTCCCGGGTCTCAACTTTGGATTTGGCCCCGCCTCTCCATGTAGGTCGCCAGAGGGCATCTGTTCTTTGCTCAGACAGTACAGAGTTAAAGGAGCAGCCTCTTCGGGGACTCTGTCTCACTCAGGCTGGTGGGGAAGGAGGGGCACAGAGTGCGGGGCGAGCCCACAGTGGCAGAGGCCGGCGTGATGTTGCCCCAGCCCGAGGCGCCCCGTGCATTCTCCCAGGGAAGCCGTCCCTGTATCCCAGGACCCCAGCAGTGACAGGCTGCACAGGCTCCCCGGAAGGGGTGTGTGGACAGTGACTTGCGCTCGCACATAGGCTTCGTGGCGGCGGCAGCAGCCCCAGCGTCCCACGCCCATCTCTGGGGTCCGCGCTTTCAGCCTTGGCTCGCGCCCATCTCTGGAGCTCCTCCAAGTAGCGCTCTTAATCCCCTCTCCTCGCACACCAGGAAGCAAAGAGGGAAGAAAAAGTCTCTTGCCTCTTAGGCAGATCCAGACTTTTTCCCGGACTCCCTCCTGGCTAACTTGGTGCATCAGCCCCTTCAGGCTGTGTTCACTCTGCCAGCCCCTGTCCTCTCCCTGCGCTCCGACTGAAGCCCTAGCCTCAGCTCCCAGTGCCACCCGCCCCGGCGGGCGAGCAGACAAGCCTCTCGGGCTGGTGAGTGCTGGTTGGCACCGATCCTCTGTGCGGGAATCTCTGTGCTTTGCCCTACCCACGTACGTGGGGAATTTCTTGTCTTTTGGGTGGTCCGAGGTCCTCTGCCAGCATTCAGTAGGTGTTCTGTAGGTGTTGTTCCACGTGTAGCTCTATTTCTGGTGTATCTGTAGGGAGGAAGGTGATCTCCACCTCTTACTCTTCCGCCATGTTCTGGGGTTTTGTTTAAATAGGAAAATATGTTTGTAGACTGAGAGGAAGAATCTGGAGGAAAGGTCAAGATCTGAGGCACAGGAGAGAGAAGGGACTATTGATGAAGCTCTAGTGAATGTGTAAGGAAGTGAACTGCAATTTGGAGGTGGAAGTCATTGTCACAGTCACAGTGAATGATAATGGAAGTGTAGATATGTGAAAGAGTTGGCCTTGAGCATGAGAATGTGTAAGCATTGGCCAAAATATATTAGCTTTGGCTAAGAATAGTTAACATTGAGTTGGAGTGGGGAAACATTGACCTCTGAAATATGAGAGGAGGAAAAGATGGGTGCCATTATTAGAAATTAATTAGAGTATTAAGACAAGAAATTTTATGGAGTTCACACTTAATGGTAGGTTTTATTCCCCTGATAAAGGCAGCAAGACATTCTGCTGAGTCTGTCTGTGATAGGGTAAAAGGCCTGGAGAGGGTTATGCAAATTTAAAACATCTGTTGTTTGGAATGAGAAAGGGCCAACCAGGGGAATGGATTGTAGAAAAAGCTTGAGAGTCCAGATGATAGTATCTGTGGTCTCTTGTGTCATCTTTAAACACAAAGAATGACATTACCAGCTCTAATGTGTAATAATGTTTATCTGTTGATCATTAAAATAATTACTGCCTTTCATGTTAAAGGGAAATGTTTCTCTACTCACAACACTTCTTACATCAAATATATGGTTTTTTTCTTTGACATCAACCAATTTTCCAACTCTCTGGACAGTAAGTGGATATCCTATAATTTAACTCATCTCTGAGTTAAATTAATCAATTCTAATTACCCAGATTTAGTGTCAGACTTCATATGCTTAAGAGTTCATTTCCACAAGAATGCTCTCACTTTGGATGCCATTGGCAAGTAATGTAGGTCCCTACAGTACCTGCACTTCTGTTTGACTTGGCTACAAAGTTGGGGGTTCCCACAAAACCCTCCTCAGATCTGATAATTTGTTGGAATTGCTCAAAACTCAGGGAAATATTTATTTACATTTACTGATTGATTATAAAGGATACAGATGGAAAGCCAAATGAAGAGGTACGTTAGGGTAAGGTCTAGAAGGGTCCTGAGTGCAGTAGCTTCTGTCTCCCAGAGAGTTTACCACGCTCTTGGCACATGGATGTCTTCAGCAACCTGGAAGCTCTTCAAACCCCATGGTTTAGGGATTTTTATGGAGGCTTCATCATGTAGGCATGATCAATTATTAACTTAATCTCTACTCCCTCTCCCCTCCCAAGAGGATGAGGATGGAGCTGAATGTTCCATGTTTCTAATCATGGCTTAATCTTTCTGGTGATCCGTTCCCATTCTGAAACTACCTGGGAGCCCATGAAAAGTCTCCTTATTAGAAAAAAAAATGCGCCTATCACCCAGGAAATTCCAAGGGATTTAGGAGCTCTTTGTAAGATACTCCTGTCACCCCCATCAGTCAGGAAATTACAAGTTGCAAGAGCTCTGTGTCAGAAACAGAGGGCAGAGACCAAATATGTATCTGCTTATGTCACACATGTTATTGGCCAGCCTCTTACATAGTTTACATCTCTTTAAAAATGATGAGTTAATGTAAGATGTTTTCACAACATTTCTCCTTACTTCTTGTTAAGTTAGCTTGCTTGAATTATGTTTATAGAAATCCCACGATGTACCTGGCTTCAGTTTTAGGGTGACAGTTATCAGTCCCTATTTATGGGCCAAACCAAAAGCAAAATTTTGGTCTTCTTTTTGAAATGGCTATGGCCATCAAAATGTGATGTTTGCAAGGGTATTTTATGTAGGTAATATGAATGATTTTTAGGTAGAAAAATTATATAGGTCAAGAGTTGGTACATAAAGCTTGGGATTTTTAGAACTTGGAAGCTCATTAACATTTAAGAGAAGCCCTCTATATTAGCAGTTTCCCTTTTTCTGAAGAAAACCTCCAAACCCCAATTTACTGGAGAACACAAAAAAACACTATATACCTGAGCACAGGAGCTGAAAAGTACATTAAAAACACCTTTCAGCAAATTGAAATGAAACTCTTTTCATCCTACATACAGATGGAGAATTTGGTATACACAAAAAATTATATTCACTTTCCAGTCCCTCTGTTGACTGATGCCTAGGGCTCACTGAATGCTTGCAGCTAATAGGCTCCTCTTTCTTAAGTCAGAATACTCTTGCTGACACCAGTTGAGAGGTATAAGAGTCAAGACAGGGTTGTATTTGTTTTCGTACCTGTTTAGGCCAATCGAACTTGCTATTGTAATTCCATAATTTAACTTTTATATTATGATAACCAGTCAGAACATGACTACAAAAATAAAATTATTGTTTCTATAAAAACCAACTTGGCTGAACAATATTAGGAATAAAGCAAGGGACTTAACTAGAGATATAACAGAGATTAAGAAGAATATATTAAAGTATTTTGTGCTAAAACTGTTGAAGAATTAGATGAAATGAATAGATTTCTAGAAAAATATAAATTACCAAAGGTGACTCAATAAAGCAAAAGAAATGCCTTAATTAACTGTGATAATATTCAAGGAACTTACTCCAGTAGTTGAAAATCTCTACTGGAAAACACCAGACCCAGGCAGTTTTACCATCTCACACAAAGTATTTTAGGGGAGAAAAAAAGAGGAAACAATCCCTAAATTATTTTATCAGATAAGTATATAACTATGATACCAGACCAGAGAATAATATGTGGAAGGGGAATTAGAGGTCAAATTCACTCATGAATATAGATACAAAATTTTAGTAAACATATTTAAAAATTTATTCTAGCAATATTTAAAAACATAATTCATTAAGATCCAGATGGATTTATTTCAGACACACAAGGGTTTATTTCAGAAATGCTATGAAAATAAACTTTAGATTCCTCTGTGAGAATTTTTAAGCAATAATAGATTAGAAAATCTATTAATGTAATTCACCACATTAACATATCTCAGTAGATACAGGAAAAGCATTTAATAAAACTTCAACATGTATTCATGATAAAAATAAATACTTATCAAATCAGGTATAGAAGGAAATTAATTTGATAAAGAAGACCTAAAAATGCCCCTAATGCAAACATCATACTTCAGGTTGAAATTTTAAAAGTGTTCCTTTGAAATTAGAGATAGGAATACCTATGAACACCATTTCTATTTATTATTTATAGAATATCTAAGCCAGAAGACTGAGACAAGGTAAAGAAATGGAACTTATAAGGATTTAAAAGGAAGAAACAAACGATAATTTTTTCTAAGATGTTATGACTTTGTGTCACTTTCTCAGATTATATGCCTGTGTATTATTATGTGACACCTTTAAAAAAATTTATTTTATTGAAGTAGGTTGATTTACAGTGTTGTGTTAATTTCTGCTGTACAGCAGAGTGTATATATATATATATATATATATATATAAAATTTGTATTATATATATATATAATTTGTATTATATATATATATATATATATATATACACACACATATATATATACACACACACACATCCTTTTTCATATTCTTTTCCATGATGGTTTATCACAGGATATTGAATACAGTTCCCTGTGCTATAGGAAGGGTTAATTTACTTGAAACAACCCCCCCCCATTCAAAGAACTAACAATTGTGAATAAAACATTGTTTAAAATCTTCTTAAAGGCAACCAAGAGATTACTAGATATTAATAAATTACAAGGCCAAAGTCTAAGATAATAGTGGGAAAAGGGAGATATTAGCTGAGCTCCAAAGCCATTTTTTATCCTTTAGGATTTTGCCAAGATAGGTGACAGTCTCAGGGTAACAGGTGGGGCAGCAGTTATTATCCAGGGCATGCCTAAGGTGAGGAGACTACTAGGTGACTTTTCCTATAAAAGTGAACCTCAAAGAACTATACTCTTGAGTAAGGGTAGATCAGAAGGAAATACCACCGATTCCACCTGCTGAGAAAAAGTGCATGAGAAGTTGCCTTGGCACTGAGCAAAATATGGGGATAAGAGGACTAGTCCCTAAGAAATTGTTAACACAAACTGGACCTCACATACATTTGTAGTCAACATTTATCACCTGGTTGGACAAACATCTTTAAGAAATGAATGTAATTAAGGTTATGCTTAACAGACAGGTCCCTAGGTGCTTGGCAGAAGCAAACACAAATACTCTTTGGAGGAAAGTACTTTCATCTTAACCCCCAAATAATGTCTACAAATGAAAACACAACATAAGAAAACTTACGGGATGCAGCAAAAACACAGCATAACAAAACTTATGGGATGCAGTGGAAAATTTATAGCTGTAAAAACTTACATTAAAAAATATGTCAAATAAATAAACTAACTTCATGCCTCAAGGAATCAGAAAAAAAGAAGAGCACACTAAATCCAAAGATAGCAGAAAGAATGGAATAATAAAAAATAGAGCAGAGATTAAAAAAAAAGAAAACAATGAAATCAATGAAGCCATAAATCACTTGGAAAAGATCAACACAGTTAACAGACGTTTAAGTAGACAGAAAAACAGAGAAGATGGAGATAACTGAAATCAGAAATGCAAGTGGAGGCAATACTACTGACTTTAAAGAACTAAAAAGGATTATAAAGAACACTGTAAACAGTTGTAACACCAACAAATTAGATAACCTAGATGATATGGGAAAATTCCTAGAAACACATCAACTACCAATTCTAACTCAAGAAAAAATATAAATTCTGAACAGACCTATAAAAAGTAGATTGAAAGAGTTATCAAAAATGTCCCCCAGAAGGAAAGTCCAGGAACTGATTGATTCACTGGTGAATATACCAAACATTTAAAGAAGAATTAACACCAATCCTTGTTAAAATCTTTTAAAAATATAAAGGGAGGGGGAAACACTTCAGTTTATTCTATGATACAAGCATTACTCTGCTACCAATGCCAAAGATATCACACACACAAAAAATTACATGCCAATACCCCTTATAAATATAGATGTAAAAATCCTCAGCAAAATAGTAGCAGACCAAATCTAACAGCATACTGAAAGGATTATTCACTGTGGTTAAGTGGAATTTATCCCAGGAATGCAAGGGTAATTCAATCTAAGAAAATCAATGTAATGTACCACATTAATAGAATGAAGGGGGAAAAAACCACATGGTCATTTCAACTTATGCAGGAAAAGCATTTTTCAAAATCCAATACACATTGATGATAAAAAAAAAAAACACTCAACAAAAGTGGAAGGGAATTCCCTCAACATGATAAAAAATATTTATGAAAATCCAAAGTTGAGGGCTTCCCTGGTGGTGCAGTGGTTGAGAGTCTGCCTGCCGATGCAGGGGACATGGGTTCATGCCCCGGTCTGGGAAGATCCCACATGCTGCGGAGTGGCTGGGTCCGCGAGCCATGGCTGCTGAGCCTGCACGTTCTGAGCCTGTGCTCCGCAATGGGAGAGGCCACAACAGTGAGAGGCTTGCGTACCGCAAAAAAAAAAAAAAAAAAAAAAAAAAAAAAAAAAAAAAAAAAAAAAATCCAAAGTTGAAATTATACTCGGTGGTAAATGACTGTAAACTTTCTTCCTATGATCAAGAACAAGATAAGAATGGCTGCTTTCACTGCTTCTATTCTATTGTGATACATGTTCTAGACAGAGCAATTAGGCAAGACAAAAAATAATAGGCATTCAAACTGGAAAGGAAGAAGTAAAACCATCCCTATTCAGATGACTTGATTGTATGTGTAAAAAATTCCAAAGAATCCATAAAAATTGCTAGAGCTAATAAAAAAATCAACAGTGTATATCTGTATACCAGCAATGAGCAATATGAAAGTAATTTAAGAAACCAATTTAAAATACCAACCAAACAATAGAATATGTAGGAATAAAATTTAACCAGGAAAGTGAAACACTTGTACACTAAAAACTATAAAATATTGCTTAGGAAATTTAAAAAGGCTTAAATAAATAGAAAGACATCACATGTTCATGGATTGGGAGACTTAATATTGTTAAAAATGTTAGTACAAACCAAAGCTGTCTACAGATTCAATGCAGTAAATATAAAAATTTTATTGGCCTTTTCTTTTTTCTTTCAGAAATAGAAAAGGTGATCATCAAGTTGTTAAGGAATAGCAAGGGGCCTTGATTAGCCTAAGCACTCTTGCATAGAAGAAAAGTATTGGAGAATTAACATTCCCAATTTCAAACCTTCTACAAATCTATAGTAATAAAAAATATGGCACTGGCCTAAGGACAAATACATAGGTAGGTATAATAGAATTGAGCATCCAGAAATAAATCTTTACATCTATGACAAATTAATTTTTGGCAAGAATGCCTAGGTCATCAGTGGGGAAAGAATACTCTCTTCAGCAAGAAGGGATGGGGTGTCTGGATACCCACATGCAAAGTTCTTAGAATAAAACTTAGGGGTAATTCTTCATGATCTTTCATTTGGCAATGATTTCTTAGAGGTGATACCAAAAGCATGGACAACAGAAAAATAGATAAATTGGACTTCATCAAAATTAAAGACTTTTGTGCACCAGAGAACATTATTAAGAAGAGGAAGAGATAATGTATATAATGGGAAAAATTTCTGTAAATCATGTCTAATAAGGGTCAAGAATTTATAAATAACTCTTAACAACTCAACAACAAAATGACAATCCAATTAAAAAACATCATTAACCATTAGAGAATACATATCAAAACCATGAGATACCACTTCACAACCATTAGGATAATTATTTTTTTAAATGCAAAATAATTATTGGTGAGGATGTGGAGAAACTGGAACTCTTGTACATTGTTTGTGAGAATATAAACTGATTCAGCACTGTGGAAAACAATTTGGTATTTCCTCAAAAATTAAACAACCTCAATATATATATGTATTTGGGATCTCCAGGAGAAAGGAGGAGGGTCAAAAATATTTGAATACATAATGGCTGAAAGTTTCAAATTTGAAGAAAATTATACAAGAAGCTCAACAAAACCCAAGCACAAGAGACATGAAGAAAACTACAAGTATGGTAAGCAGTCTTCTGAAATATATACCACAATGACTTCCACCTCCTGATATAAATGCCCTTGTATAATCTCAACCTCTTGAATGTAAGTTGGGCCAAATGAATAGAATATAAAAAAGTGATGGGGTGTCATTTCTGACATTCAGTTATGAATGACCATGATTTCTAACTTGGTGGTACTCTCTTGTTGACGTTGATGAACCCAGATGCAGTGTTGTAAACTGCCCTATAACGATACCCTCAGTTTCTTGCCATATGGGTATCTTCTGACCAACAACCAGTGAGGAACTGAATGAAGTCCTCAGCCTAACAATCCACAAGGATATGAATCCTGCCAAGAATTACTAAGTGATCTTGGAATCAGAACTTGGCCCACCTGAACCTTGATATGACTGTAGCCCCAGCCAACCACTTGATTGTAGTTTGGTGAGCAGTCTGAGACAGATGCAGACAAGCAACATCCCAATTCCTGGTGCACAGAAATCATGAGATAATAAACCATTTTTTTAGCCCCTGAGTTTGGGAGGTAATTTTTTAATGTAATAATAAGTAATACACAAAATATTACAATTAATTGTTTAAACCAGTGATAGTATAAAGAGAAAATCTTAAAAGTAGCAACAGAGAAAAAGAGACATTACACACAGAGAACAAAGAACGGAAGACAAAGATTTCTTGTCAGAAAAAAATGCAAACAAGATAACAGTAGAACAACATCCTGAAAGTACTGAAAGAAAAAAAATGGATGAACTTGGAATCCTATAATGTACAAATATCGCATTAAATGTAAATTATCTGAACATCACAGTTAAAAGGGAGAGATTATCAGCATGGGTAAAAAAGCAAGACCCAGCTATTTACTGCCTACAGGAAACTATTATAAAGATACACTTACTTTAAAGTAGAAGGCTGGAAAAAGATATGTGTTAGTACTATTCAAAAGAAAGTAGGACTGGCTATATTAATAACATACAAGTAGATTTCAGAGCAAATTATCAGGAAAGTCATTTCATAATGATAATGGTGTCAACTCATCAGGGGAACATAAACCTAAATGTCTATATACCTAATAAGAGAGTGTCATTGATTGAATGTTTGTGTCCCCCACCCCCATTCTTATGTTGAAATCCTAACCTCCAATATGATGGTATAAGGAGATGGGACATTTGGGAGGTGATCATGCCATGAGGGTGGAGCCCTCATGAGTGAAATTAATGCCTTTATAAGAGAGTCCTGGAGAGCTCTCTTGCTCTTTTCTACCATGTGAGGACACAGCAAGAGGTTGGCTATCTGTGACCCAGAAAGTGGACCCTCATCAGACACTAAATCTGCTGAGAACTTGATCTTGAACCTCCCAGCTTCCAGAACTGTGAGAAATAAATGTTCAGTCATGATATTTTTGTTATAGTAGCCCAAATGGAATAAGATATAGAGGTTCAAAATATATGATGCAAAGATTGATAGACTGCAATCATAAATAAATAAATTCATGATTACAGTCAGATTCAACATTCCGCTCTCAATATTTGATAGTGCATGTATATAGAACAATTGTAAGAATGTAGAATACTTGGACACTATCAACAACTTGATCTAATTGACCTGTTTAGACTATTCCATCTAAGAACATCAGTATACACATTCTTTTCAAGTACACATTGAACATTTACTGAGGTAGACCATATTCTGGGCCATAACAGATGTATATGTATGACTGATTCACTTTGTTGTAAAGCAGAGACTAATAAAAAAAAAAGAAAAAGAAAAAAAAATTCTCTATATATTAAAATAAAAGTCAAGTCATACAAAGCCTATAATCTGACCATGATGGAATTGTATTAGACATCAATAACAGAATAACATTGAGAGAATCTCCAATTGTTGAGAAACAAAATACAATTTCAAGTGATCTATGGCCCAAAAGAGAAATTGAAAAAGGAAATTTGAAAGTGTTTTGAATTTAGTGGAAAATAAAACATAAAATATCAAAACTTATAGGATGCAGCTAAAGCAATACTTAGAGGGAATGCCTAAATTAGAAAAGAAAAATGATCTCTAATCAGTGACCTCAGATTCTATCTTAAAAAAAATAGAAAAGAGCTAATTAAATCCAAAGTAAGCAGAAGAAACAAAATAATAAATATCAGAGCAGAAATCAATTAAGAAAATGGAAAACAATGGAGAAAATGAAACCAAAGGCTAGTCCTTTGAGAATATTAAAAGAATGTGATAAAATTCTATCCAGATTGGTGAAGGAAATAGAAAGAAGACAACATCAGTAAGGAGTTTCTACAGATATTAAAATGATAATACTGGAATATTAGTACAATTTATGCAAATAAATTCAACAACACAGATGAAGTGGATAAATTCCTTGAAAGACAAACTACCAAAGCTCGCTAAAAAAGACATAGAATGACTAGCCCTATACCTATTTAAATAGTATTTTTAGTTAAAAATATTCCTAGAAAGAAAATTACAGGGTCAACTGGTTTCACTGGCAAATTATACCAAACATTTAATGAAGAAATGAAACCAATCCTAAGTAAACTCTTCCAGAAACTTCAAGAGGAACTGCTTCCCAGTTCATTCTGAGGCCAGCATTACCCTGATACCAAAACCAGACAGAGAGATCACAAAGAAACTATAGATAGATATTCTTCATGAAAATAGATGAAAAAATTCTGAACAAAATTTTAGTGAATTGTCTCCAAAATTATATAAAAAGAATAATAACCTGTGACAAAACAAATTCAAGACTGGGTACACATTATGTCTATCAATTTAATTCACCATATTGAGAGATTAAAAAAACAACAATATAATGATCATAATAAACACAGATAAAGCATTTGAAAACAATTCACTGCCCATTCCTGATAAAAATTCTCAGGAAACCAGGAACAGAAGGAAATTTTCTCAACCTGATACAGTTTACCAGCAAAAAAAATTAAAGCTAACATCATATGTAAAGGTGAAAGACTCAATGTTTTTGCCTTGAGATCATGAAAAATTCAAGTATGCCATCTTTTAACACTTATATTCTACAGTAGACTGACAGCTCTGTCCACCATTATATGGCAAGAAAAAGGAATCCAGGTAGAAAAAGAAGCACTAAAACTAAAACTACCATTATATTAAGACTATATGATCTTTTATGTAGAAAATCTGATGGGATCTACAAAAAAGCTATTAGAAATAATAATGGGATTTAGCAGATATTCAGGATAGAATATTAACATACAAAAATCAGTTGTATTTTTATATATCAATACTAGAAACAACCAAACTGTAGTGGAGAAGCAATGCCATTAACAGTGGCATCAAATTATGTTAAATACTTAGGGATGAATCTGACAAAAGATGTGCAAGACTTATACAATGAAAGCTAAAAAGCATTGCTGAGAAAATTTAAAGGAGACCTAAATATTTAGAAAGGTATATTGTTCTCATGAATCAGAAAGAAGCCTCAATATTATTAAGATACTAATTATCCACAATTTTTTACTGAAGTATAGTTGATTTACAATATTAGCTTTAGGTGTACAACATAGTGATTCAATGTTTTACAGACAATGCTTCATTTAAAGTTACTATAAAATATTGGCTATGTTCCCTGTGCTGTACAATATATCCTTGTAGCTTATTTATTTTATACATAGTAATTTGTACCTCTTAATTTCCTACCCATACTTGCCCCTCCTTCCTTTCCTCTCCCCACTGGTAGCCACCAATTTATTTGCTATACCTGTCAGTTTGTTTCTGTTTTGTTATATTCATTCATGTGTTTGTTCTTTATATTCCACATGTAAGTAATAACATACAGTATATGTCTTTATCTGACTTATTTCACTAAGCATAATACCCTTCCTGTCCATCCATGTTGTTGCAAAAGGCAGACTTTCTTTCTTATGGCTGAGTAATACTCATTTATATATATACCCAACCTTTTTTATCCATTTATATCTTGCTGGATACTTAGGTTGCTTCCATATCTTGACTATTGTAAATAATGCTGCTATGAACACTGGGGTGCATGCATCTTTTCAAATTATCATTTACATTTTCTTCCAGATATGTACCCAGGAGTGGAATTGCTGGATCATATGGTAGTTCTATTTTTAGTTTTTTAGGAAACTTCCATACTGTTTTTCATAATAGGTGCACCAATATACATTCCCACCAACAGTGTACAAAGGTTCTCATTTCTCCACATCCTCATCAATGTTTATTAGTGGTCTTTGTGATGATAGCCATTCTGACAAGTGTGAGGTGATACTTCACTGAGGTTTTGATTTGCATTTCTCTGATGATTAGTGATGCTGAGCATCTTTTCATGTGCCTGTTGGCCATCTGTATGTATTCTTTGGAAAAATGTCTGTTCAGTTCTTCTGGTAATTTTTTAGTCGAGATGTTTGTTTTTTTGCTATTGAGTTTTATGAGCTCTTTCTATATTTTGGATATTAACCTCTTATTGATCATATCATTTGAAAATATTTTCTCCCATTCAATAGATTGTTTTTTCATTTTGTTGATGATTTTCTTTGCTGTGCAAAGGTGTTTTTTGTTTTGTTTTTTTGGGGGGGTTCTTTTGCTTTTGCTTCCTTTGCGTTAGGAGACAGATTTAAAAATATTTCTAAGAATTATGTCAAAGACTGTTCTGCCTCTTTTCTTCTAGGAGTTTTATAGTTTCTGGTCTTACATTTAGGTATTTAATCATTTTGAGTTTATTTTTATACATGGTTTGAGAAAACGTTTTAATTTCATTCTTTTATGTGTAGCTGTCTTGTATTCCCAGCACCACTTATTGAAGAAACTGTCTTTTCCCAATTTTATATTCTAGTTCTGTGAAAATTGCCATGGTTATTCTGATAGGGATTGCATTAAGTCTGTAGATTGCTTAGGGTACTATGGACATCTTAACAATATTAACTCTTCTAATCCGTGAACATGAGATGTCTTTCTATTTCTTTGTATCATCTTACTTTACTTCATTAATGTCTTATAGTTTTTAGAGTATAGGTCTTTAATCTCCTTGGTTAAGTTTATTCCTAGGTATTTTGTTATTTATTTTAACTGAATTATAGTTGATTTACAACATTGTGTTAATTTCAGGTGTACAGCAAAGTGATTTGGAAATATATATATATATATATATATATATATATATATTTCAAAGAATATATATATTTATATGTTTATTTTTTCTTTTTTTGTTTCTTTTCCATTATACATTATTATAAGATATGGAATATAGTTACCTGTGTTATACAGTAAATCCTTGTTGTTTATCTATTTTATATATAGAAGTGTGTATCTGTTAATCCCATACTCCTAGTTTATCCATTCACCACCCTTCCCCTTTGATAATCATAAGTTTGTTTTCTGTGTCTGTTAGTCTGTTTCTGTTTTGTAAATAAGTTCATTTGTACTATTCTTTGGATTCCACATATAAGTGATATCATATGATATTTGTCTTTCTCTGTCTGACTTCATTTAGTATGATAATCTCTAGGTCCATCCATGTTGCTGCAAATGGAAAAAATTTATTCCTTTTTATGGCTGAGTAACAGTTTGTTGTATATATATATATACACCATCTTTCTCCATTCATCTGTTGATGGATACTTAGGTTGCTTTTATCTCTTGGCTATTGTAAACAGTGCTGCTATGAACATTGGGGTGCGTATATCTGTTTGAATGAAAGTTTTCATCTCTTCCAGATACATGCCCAGGAGTGGGATTGCTGGATCATATTTTAACTCTATTCTAAATTTTTAAGAAAAACCTTCATAGTGTTTTCTATAGTGGCTGCACCAATTTATATTCCCACCAACAGTATAGGAGGGTTCCTTTTACTCCACACCCTCTCCAGCATTTATTATTTAAAGACTTTTTGATGATGGCCATTTTGACTTGTGTGAGGTGATACCTCATTGTAGTTTTGATTTTCATTTCTCTAATAATTAGCAATGTTGAGCATCTTTTCATGTGCCTATTGTCCATCTGTATGTCTTCTTTGGAGAAATAATTATTTAGGTCTGCTGTCTATTTTATTCATGGGGTTGCTTGTTTTTTTGATATTGAGTTGTATTTGTACACTTTGAAAATAAAGCCCTTATTGGTCTCATCATTTGCAAATTTTTTTTCCCAGTCCACAGGTTGTCTTTTCATTTTGTTTACGGTTTCCTTTGCTGCGCAAAAGCTTGTAAGTTTTATTATGTACCATTTGTATATTTTTGCTTTTTTTTTGCCATGGGAGGCTGACCTAAGAAAACATTGCTATGATTTATGTCCGAGAATATTTTGTCTATGTTCTCTTCTAGGAGTTTTATGGTGTCATGTCTTATGCTTAAGTCTTTAAGCTGTTTTGAGTTTATTTTTGTAAATGGTATGAGGGAATGTCCTAACTTCATTGATTTACATGCAGATGCCCAGCTTTCCCAACACTGCTTGTTGAAGAGACTGTCTTTTCTCCATTGTACATTTTTGCCTCCTTTGTCAAAGATTAGTTGACCATAGGTGTGTGAGTTTATTTTTGGCTCTCTATTGTGTTCCATTGATCAATATGTGTGTTCTTATGCCAGTATCATGCTGTTTTGATTACTGTACCTTAGTAGTATTGTCTGAAGTCTGGAAGGGTTAGGCCTCAAGCTTTGTTCTTTTTCCTCAGGATCACTTTTGCAATTCTGCATCTTTTGGGGTTCCATATAAATTTTAGGATTACTTGTTCTAGTTCTGTGAAAAGTGTCATAGGAAATTTGATAGGGATTGCATTAAATGTGTAGATTGCTTTGGTTAGTATTGCCATTTTACCTTTATTAATTCTTCCAATCAAAGAGCATGGGATATCTTTCCATTTCTTTCAGTCATCTTCTATTTACTTTATCAGTGTTTTAGAGTTCTCAGCATATATAGCTTTCATCTCCTTGATGAGGTTTATTCCTAGATAGTTTTTTAAAATTCGATTTAAAACTGGATTATTTACTTTCTCTTTCTGATATTTCATTGTTAGTGTAAAATTTCTGTATATTAATCTTGTATCCTGCTATTTTGCTGAATTCATTTATCAGTTCTAATAGCTTTTATGTGGAGTATTTACTGTTTTCTGTATAGAATATCATGTCATCTGCATATAGTAAAAATTTTACCTTTTCATTTCCAATTTGGAAACCTTTTATTTCTTTTTCTTGTCTGATTGCTGTGGCTAGTACTTCTAACACTAAGTTGAATAGAAGTGGTGAGAGTGGGCATTCTTGTCTTATTCCTGAATTTAGCGGGAAGGCTTTCAGCTTTTCACCTTTGAGTATCATGTTGGCTGTGGGTTTGTCATAAATGGCTTTTATTATGTTGAGATATGTTCCCTCTATACCCACTTTAGTGAGAGTTTTTATCAAGAATGGATGTTTAATATTATCAAATGCTTTTTCTGCATCCATTGAGATGATCATGTAATTTCTGTCTTTTCTGGCATATGACATATGTTCATAGTATTATCTTATGATTTTTTTTGTATTTCTGTAGTATAGATTGTTATTTCTCCTCTTTTATTTTGTTTATTTGAGTCCTATCTCTTCTTCTTGGTGAGCATCGCCAGCCAGAGGTTTGTCAATATTTTTTATCCTTTCAAAAATCTACTTCTGGGCTGTACAGCCTCCCCAGAAGGGTTGCGTGGACGGTGACCTGCGCTCGCACACAGGCCTGTTGGTGGCGGCAGCGGCAGCCCCAGCTTCCCACGCCCTTCTCTGTGGTCCGTGCTTTTGGCTGCGGTTCGCGCCTGTCTCTGGAGCTCCTTTGCGCGGTGCTCTTGATCCCCTCTCCTCGCGCACCAGGAAGCAAAGAGGGAAGAGGGGGTCTCTTGCCTCTTCGGCAGCTCCAGACTTTTCCCGGACTCCCTCCCGGCTAGCCGTGGTGCACTAACCCCTTCAGGCTGTGTTCACGCCGCCGACCCAAGTCCTCTCCCTGTGCTCCGACCGAAACCCGGAACCCGAGCCTCGGCTCCCAGCCCCGCCCGCTTCGGCGGCCAAGCGGACAAGCCTCTCGAGCTGGGAGACTCTGGTTTGGAAAAAATCTCCGTTGTTCTCCTTACTTGCTGCAAGTAGTAAATCCTTCCTTCTCCTGATTTTTGGTTTGGTTGTGTCTTATGGCTCAACAACCACCGAGACGAACCCAGTTTTTCAGGGCTTCTCTGGTGGCACAGTGGTTAAGAATCCACCTGCCGGTGCAGGGGACACAGGTTTGAACCCTGGTCTGGGAGGATCCCACATGCTACGGAGCAACTAAGCCTGTGCACCACAACTACTGTGCCTGTGCTCTAGAGCCTGCGAGCCACAGCTGCTGAACCTGTGTGCTGCAACTACTGAAGCCCACGTGCCTAGACCCCGTGCTCCACAACAAGAGAAGCCACCACAATGAGAAGCCTGCGCACCGCAGTGAAGAGTAGCCCCTGCTCGCCACAGCTAGAGAAAGCCCGCGTGCAGCAATGAACACCCAATGCAGCCCAAAATAAATAAATTTTAAAAAAATCTGCAAACATCGGTGAGAAAAGGAACAGAAAAGAACATCTATTCTACACCTATTCTGTGTCAGATACTTCTCATCTCAATCATCTCAGCTAATCTTCACAGTAGTCCTATGAACCAGTGTTATGGTCTGCATTTTACAGATTCAGACACCCAATGTCAGAGAAGTCTCTTGCCTAGTGCCACACAGTGCAGAAGAAGCAGAACCCGGACTTGAGCCCAGAACTTGCTGAATAGAAGGTTCATGTTTTACATGGACTCCCAGTGCCAATAAAAAATAAAAGTCAACTAAGAATAATTCTAATAATAGGTGATTTAGACACTGCTGGTGGTTGGTTTCCACATTTTGTGTTGGGGTGTCCCTCTAACCATGCTGTACACATTTTCATCTCCCCACATCACATACCATATCACTCTGAGGCAGATATGTGTTCACAGAACTAGAAATGGGGTGTACTCCCTAGATAGAACTATCAACCAACATTTTGTAAAGTCTCAGGACAGATAAAAATTAAAATGACAAAAAAAAAAAAATCTACTTCTTGGTTTTATTGATTTTTTCTATTTTTGAAAAATCTTTCTTTTATCTATTTTCTCTCTGATCTTTATTATTTCCTTTCTTTTGCTCACTTTAAGTTTGGTTTGTTCTTCTTTTTCTACTCCTCTTAGGTGGTAAGTTAGGTTGTTTATTTGGGATTTTTCTTATTTTTTGAGGAAGGCCTGTATCACTATGTACTTCCCTCTTAGAGCTGTTTTTTAGCATTCCATAGATTTTAGAAAATTGTGCTTTTATTTTCATTTGTCTCGACCTATTTTCATTACCTTTTTTTTTAAGGGCTGGGAAGATGCTGAGATAATTTAATTAGAAACATGAAGAACTCAATCCATTTTCTGATTTCCACTTTGATTCATTCATTGACCCAACTGTGTTTTAGTAGGATGTTGTTCAGTCTCCATGTGTTTGCATTTTTCCCATTTATCTGCTTCTGATTGATTTCTAGTCTCATACCATTGTGGTTGAAAAAAATGCCTTATAGAATTTTTGGCCTCTTAAATTTTTTGAGACTTGTTTTGTGGCCTAGCATGTGATCTATCCTGGAGAATGTTCATTTTACACTTAAGCAGGAGGTGCATTCTGCTGTATATGGATGAATTTCCTGTAAACATCTATTAAGTCCAACAGTTCTAATGTATCATTTAAGACCTATGTTTCCTTTTTGATTTTATGTCTGGATGATCTGTCCATATAGCTGATTCACTTTGTTATACAGCAGAAACTAACACAACATTGTAAAGCAATTATACTCCAATAAAGATGTTTAAAAAAAAAGTGGATTGTTGAAGTCCCCTACTATTACTGTATTATTGTCAATTCCTCCCTTTATAACCATTAATAATTGCCTTATATATTTAGGTGCTCATATATTAGGTGCATACATATTAACAATGTTATATTCCCTTCTTGTTTTGATCCCTTTATCAGTATAAAATGCCCTTCTTTGTCTTTGGTTATAGACTTTGTTTTAAAGTCTACTTTGTCTGATATGAGGGTTGCTCTTCCATCTTTCTTTTCATTTCCATTTGCATGAAATACCTCTTTCCATCTCCTCACTTTCAGTCTGTGTGTGTCTTTAGCTCTCAAGTGTGTCTTTTAATCAGCATATTGATTTTTTTTGTGTGTGTGTGTGTGTGTGGTATGCGGGCCTCTCACTATTGTGGCCTCTCCTGTTGCGGAGCACAGGCTCCAGATGTGCAGGCTCAGCAACCATGGCTCACGGGTCCAGCCGCTCCGCGGCATGTGGGATCTTCCTGGTCTGGGGCACGAACCCGTGTCCCCTGCATCGGCAGGTGGACCCTCAACCACTGTGCCACCAGGGAAGCCCTGTTTTTTTTTTAATCCAATCAGCCACCCTTTGTCTTTTATTCAGAGCATTTAGTCCATTGCCATTTACCGTGATTATTTATAGGTATGCAGTTATTGCCATTTTATTATTTGTTTTCTGGTAGTTTTTGTAGTTCTTCTGTGTTCTTTTCTTTTTTTCTCATCATTTGATGATTTTCTTTAGTGTTACAGTTGTGTTCCTTTCTCTCTAGTTTTTGCATATCTGTATTTTAGGTTTTTGATTAGTGGTTATCTGTGGGCTTCATATATGTTGACTTTTAACTATATCTACTTATTTTAAACGGATATTCATTTAAGTCAAAAACATTCTAAAAGATCTACATTTTTACTCCCCTCCCCCTCGTTTTGTGTTTTTGATGTCATATTTTACATCTTCATGTTTATCCCTTTACTATTTATTATAGTTATAGTTGATTCTACAATCTTTATCTTTTAATGTTTGTACTAGCTTATTTAAATGGGTAAACCACAGCCTTCATCATATATTTTTCTTTATGTATGGGATTTTTTCCTTTCCTGTAAGTTGTACATCTCTTTGTAGTCTTTGCTTTTCCAGTTTGAAAAGATCCTTTAACATTTTTTTAAAGATGTGATTTAGTATTGATGAACTCTTTTAGCTTTTGCTTTTCTGAGAAATTTTTTTATGTCTCCTATAATTCTAAATGATAATCTGCCTAGGTAAAATATCCTAGGTTGAAGGTTTTCCACATTCAGCACTTTATATCATGCCACTCCCTTCTTGCTTGCAAATTTTCTGCAGAAAAATCAGTTGATAGCCTTTTGGGGTTCCCTTGTATCTGAGTTTTTGTTGTTTTCTTGCTGCCTTTAGAATTCTCTTTAACTTTTACTATTTCAATGGTGGTATATCTAGGTGTGGATCTCTTTGAGTTTATCTTTTTTGGGACTTTCTGACTCCTATACCTGAATATCTCTTTTCTTCTTTGATATGTTTTCAGCCATGATTTCATCAAGCTTATTACTATCCCTTTATCTCTCTCTCTTTTCATTCTGAGACTTTTATAATGCAAATGTTAGTATGCTTGATGTTGGCTCCAAAGTACCCTAAACTATTCTCAATTTTTAAAAAAAATTCATTGTTCTTTTTGCTCTTCTGATTCATTGATTTCCATTTTTCTATCTTCCAGATCACTTATGCATTCTTCTATATCACCTAGTCTGATGTTAATTCCTACTAGTTTGTTTTTCATTTCAGTTATTGTATTTGTTAGCTCTGACTTGTTCATTTTTCTATTTTTAGTCCTTTGTTAAAATTTTCACTGTGTTCATTTATTATTTTCCCAAGGTTAGCTACCATTCTTATTACTAATGCTTTGAACTTGTTATGTGGTAAATTATTTATCTTTGTTTCATTAGTTGTTTTAACAGGGGTTTTTTTTTCTTGTTCTTTAGCTTGCAACAAATGCCTTTGTTTTCTCATTTTGCTTAACTTTCTCTTTCACTATGACATTAGGTGAAGCAATTACTTATCTCAGTCTTGAAGGGGTATTCTTGTGTGGGAGCATCTCTATTCAGTCTGCATGTGTTTGTTGGCTTTTGTGGGAGAGCTAGATTTGAAGTGAGAGTGGTTCACATCTTCATCGGGATGTGCTGTTGTCTATCACCTTGGTGGGAGGTGGGTCTGGAGATGTAGGAACCAGAGCCAGGTGTGTGCTGGTGTTTCTCCTATGCTCAGTGGCTGTCTTTGACCTATCAGGGACAGGTTCAGGTCCCAAGATGCTGGAGCAGAATCTTTGAGGGTCTGATTTGAGCTCATCCTATTTCCTCTAACTGTACTCTCTCTCCTCTTCTAGCAACAGCATCTTTACCACAGAGGGGAGCAGCACTGGAGCAAAATGGGGCCAGAGTAAGCATTTGGCATAGGCTGGGACATATGCTGGGGTGATCCCAGCACAGCAGTCGAGTTCCAGACTGCACCCCATCTGTTGCCTCCATGAACATTATTAATGGCTGCCTTCACCCCCTTTGGATGCCATACTGGGTTAGAGCTGACTCTGTTACCGCCCTCTCCCCACCAAGTGCACACTCCCCTCAGCAATGGTAGCCTTCCCCCTTTGTGAAGCTGCTCCATAGCTAGAGATGCTGGATTGGGCACTGGGCATGGGTTGGACTATGTGCTGTGATGGTCATGGGAAACTGGCCAGAGTCCCAGGCAGTTCCATATGCTTCTTCCTCCTTGTTCCTGGGAGTTAGCAATATGTGTGTGCTCTTCACAAGTGGAGTCTAGGTTTCTTACAGCCATCCTGTAAGTCCCACTGGTTTTTAAACCAGTTAAGGGGACTCGTCTTCCCAGTGTCAGACCCCAGGGCTGGGGTACCCAATATGTGGTTTGAACTGCTTACTACCTAGGGAGGATCTCTGAGCTTGTGTAATCCCCCTGCTCTTCTGTGTCCCTGCCTATGGGCATAGTTCTTGACCTGATCATTCTCTTCCCATCCTACCTGACTCTGTGTGTATCTTTCTTTACAGCCTTGGTTGTATAAGAGTCTTTCTGCCAGTCTCCAGTTTATTTTCTGTAGAATTGTTCCACATGTAGATGTATTTTTGATGTGTTCATTGGGGGAGTTGAGCTAAATGTCCTCCTACTCTGCCATCTTGATCTCTTCCCTCCACAATTCTATCTACAGATTCTACACAATCCCAAACAAAATGCTGGTATGATTTTTTTTTGGGAAATTTACAACCTGATTCTCACATTTACATGGAAATATAAAGAACCTAGATCAGCCAAAACAACTTCAAAAAAGAACAAGGTTGGCGGACTTGCACTAGCTGATTTTCAAGTCTTATAATGCTACCGTGATCAGAACAGTGTGGTATTGGCATAAAGATAGATAACTAGATTGATTTTTGTCAGCATCCGTGAAACTGGCAGGCCAAGTTGTCAGCTTGCAAGTAAGGTGAAATCTCAGACACTTCACAGTTCTTGACACAAGGGCTTTCAAAGCTATCTGTAATGATGTATTTGTTAAACTGGTTGTAAGTATATGGATGCTCTTTTAATGTTTGTCCTTTACATCTTACATATACATTATATATAATTTTTGTATGATATATTTAATAATAAAATTTAAAAATACTAAAATTATTTGGGAAAATTCAGTAAATCCATGTCACTAGAAATGTTGCTGTCAACCCAAACTGGGTTATTACAAGTATAAATACATGGGAATAAGATAATAAAATCTGCAAGGATTCTTATTTAATATACTTTATAATTGTTTGTTGGTTCTTAAACTCCATGTTAATGGGACTGAAACTAAAAATTACTGATGATTCTTATGGGTAAGTTTTATAAAAGTAAATGATAATGTAAGCCTTGGTACTATATCAAAATATTAGAAAATGAATATACATTTATGTTTTAAGTTAAAATAAGGTATACATGTAATTTTTAAATTGTTTTCTGCTTTGAAGGAGATTTTTAAATTAGTCAGCCATCTACCTGTTATTGCATTGGTTGGAAGGTTTTTTCCATATTTTTATTAATTAATGTAGCAAACAAGACCTTGGGTAAATATTGCTTGTATGTTTGGCTTTTCATTTATGTAGAAGCTCAAGAGCTTGGGGAGAACTTCAAATTTCCATGGCACCCAGGGTCTTGTTTGCAGCTCTGAGTACAACAGGAAATCTGACATTGATTTTGGCTGAGATTGAGCCATTCAAGGGGATAGGATATGTTTAGAGGTAATTGTGTATTTATATATGAAATTTATGGTGAAGATGCAGTAGTTCAGTAATGAGATTTGGTATTCCTTGAAATTTGACTTTAACAAATGCTTTTTATTTTCCATTGACTATTCATGTCTTAGAATCTTTCAAGTTTGTTCATGTTTCCCTGTTTTCTGACAAGTGGATAGCAGGGAAGAGAGGTATAGAGTGAGATAAAGAGTGATTAAAGAGAGAAAGTAGAAAGAAATTGAAAAATAGAGGGGGAAGAAGGAGAGAAGGAAGCGGACAACCAGAAAAAAATAATAGGACAAAAAATATAAAATATAAATATAAAAAACACGAATATATAATATAAAAATATAAATATAAATATTAAAAAATAAATATATAAAATATAAAAAATATAACAGGACAGAGAGAAAAATAAATAGAGGGAATTTTTTAAAAAACAGAAGTAAGAACGCTGTGATTATGATGATAATAGTGAACTCTCATAAGAATTTCTAATATTTATTATGCTCTTTCTATTTACCAGGCACTTCACCTTGTATCATTTAATCCATACAACAATATTATGAAGTAGCTCCTATTATTCCCATTTTATAAATGAGGTAACAGAGGCTTAAAGAAGTTAGGTAACTTGCCCCAGAATGGTAGAGTCTGCATTTGAATCCAGGTCTGTTTGTCCCTAGAACCAATACTTGCCCCCACTGTATCCGGCTACCTCTGTATGAAACAGGTTAAAATGCAAAAGCTTGTATTCAACAGGTTATTTGTCATCATATAAACAGAACACACAGCACAAAATACCTAACATTTTTCTCTTCGTCACCTCTCCTCATGCTCCCTATAAGATTAGCAGGCAGATAAGCAGGCAGGCAGAAAAATAAAGCCCTAGACTCAGTTTTCACTTTTACTGGGGCTTTCAGGTCAAGCAGACAGCTAACCTCCCTCTGATCTCACAAATGGCCTAATGCCCAGTTCAGTCATAAAAACTTGGTCCAAACCAGAGTTTCCTAACCTGATGGGGGTCGTGAGCTCATTTGAGATTCTGAAGAAAGCTAGACTCACTCTCCAGAAATCTGCACATACCTGCAGAATTTTGAACAAAAATGGAAGAGTTTCATAGGGCCCTTTAAAGTTCTGAGGTTTGCATCTGAGATGAAAATATTAGGGTCTGGCACTGCAAAGAAAGTGACAGTGAATTCTGAGACACAGGGTGAGCACCAAGCCTAGCACCCTGGCTCTGGCAGAAATTTGATGAGTCTTTTTCAAATGTGAGGTTGCCTGTGGTTGTCTTCTCTTCAATATTAAGGCATATTCCTATAAAAAGTTTGATGCAAGAAGCTTAAGCTTAAATTCCTACCTGGCCTCCTACCTGATTTGCGCTAAGAAAGATAAGTTCCATCATAGCATTACATATTTTGTACACTCCACTGTCCACTGGTGGTCAAGGAAAAATCTTTTTTCTTGAGTATTTGGATATTGGAGATGGCTATTACTTCCTGGAGGAGGATAGCTCACTCTGAATTTCAGAATAGGGTCTTCTCTCTAGACATTGTTTACTTTCAAGTTTGATTTTTCAAAACTCATGTATTCCACTAAAATTTTGATGAAATATTTTCGGGGTTCATGGTGAAGCAGTGACGTACAGGAAAGAATACTAGACAAAGAGTCAGGACCTGCCATTAACTTGCTGTTATTGTTACTGAAGGTAAAGCACATTCCCTTTGTGTTCTCAGTAATTTCATCTGCAACATGAAGGGATTGTACTGTTATCAGAGCTTTTCAAACCTCTTAAGTTTTTTTATTAGTAGTGAAAACTTTTTGCACTGAAATCTTGTGCAGAATGTGGATATATAAACAAATAAAAGTAGAGACAGACACCAAAAACAACGGGAACTACGAACCTGCAGCCTGCAAAAAGGAGACCCCAAACACAGTAACATAAGCAAAATGAGAAGACAGAAAAACACACAGCAGGAGAAGGAGCAAGATAAAAACCCACCAGACCTAACAAATGAAGAGGTAATAGGCAGTCTACCTGAAAAAGAATTCAGAATAATGATGATAAAGATGATCCAAAATCTTGGAAATAGAATAGACAAAATGCAAGAAACAGTTAATAAGGACCTAGAAGAACTAAAGAGGAATCAAGCATCGATTAAAAACACAATACATGAAATAAAAAATACTCTAGATGGGATCAATAGCAGAATAACTGAGGCAGAAGAACGGATAAGTGAGGTGGAAGATAAAATAGTGGAAATAACTGCTGCACAGCAAAATAAAGAAAAAAGAATGAAAAGAACAGAGGACAGACTCAGAGACCTCTGGGACAACATTAAATGCACCAACATTCGAATTATAGGGGTTCCAGAAGAAGAAGAGAAAAAGAAAGGGACTGAGAAAATATTTGAAGAGATTATAGTTGAAAACTTCCCTAATATGGGAAAGGAAATAGTTAATCAAGTCCAGGAGGCACAGAGAGTCCCATACAGAATAAATCCAAGGAGAAATACACCAAGACACATATTAATCAAACTGTCAAAAATTAAACACAAAGAAATCATATTAAAAGCAGCAAGGCAAAAACAACAAATAACACACAAGGGAATCCCCATCAGGATAACAGCTGATCTCTCAGCAGAAACTCTACAAGCCAGAAGGGAGTGGCAGGACATACTTAAAGTGATGAAGGAGAAAAACCTGCAACCAAGATTACTCTACCCAGCAAGGATCTCATTCAGATTTGATGGAGAAATTAAAACCTTTACAGACAAGCAAAAGCTGAGAGAGTTCAGCACCACCAAACCAGCTTTACAACAAATGCTAAAGGAACTTCTCTAGGCAAGAAACACAACAGAAGGAAAAGAACTACAATAACGAACACAAAACAATTAAGAAAATGGGAATAGGAACATACATATCGATAATTACCTTAAATGTAAATGGACTAAATGCTCCCACCAAAAGACACAGACTGGCTGAATGGATACAAAAACAAGACCCATATATATGCTGTCTACAAGAGACCCACTTCAGACCTAGAGACACATACAGACTGAAAGTAAGGGGATGGAAAAAGATATTCCATGCAAATGGAAACCAAAAGAAAGCTGGAGTAGCAATTCTCATATCAGACAAAATAGACTTTAAAATAAAGACTACTAGAAGAGACAAAGAAGGACACTACATAATGATCAAGGGATCAATCCAAGAAGAAGATATAACAATTGTAAATATTTATGCACCAAACATAGGAGCACCTCAATACATAAGGGAAATATTAACAGCCATAAAAGGAGAAATCGACAGTAACACAATCATAGTAGGGGACTTTAACACCCCACTTTCACCAATGGACAGGTCATCCAAAATGAAAATAAATAAGGAAACACAAGCTTTAAATGATACATTAAACAAGATGGACTTAATTGATATTTATAGGACATTTCATCCAAAAACAACAGAATACACATTTTTCTCAAGTGCTCATGGAACATTCTCCAGGATAGATCATATCTTGGGTCACAAATCAAGCCTTGGTAAATTTAAGAAAATTGAAATTGTATCAAGTATCTTTTCCGACCACAATGCTATGAGACTAGATATCAATTACAGGAAAAGAGCTGTAAAACATACAAAGACATGGAGGCTAAACAATACACTACTTAATAACGAAGTGATCACTGAAGAAATCAAAGAGGAAATTAAAAAATACCTAGAAACAAATGACAATGGAGACACGACGACCCAAAACCTATGGGATGCAGCAAAAGCAGTTCTAAGAGGGAAGTTTATGGCAATACAATCCCACCTTAAGAAACAGGAAACATCTCGAATAAACAACCTAACCTTGCACCTAAAGCAATTAGAGAAAGAAGAACAAAAACATCCCAAAGTTAGCAGAAGGAAAGAAATCATAAAAATCAGATCAGAAATAAATGAAAAAGAAATGAAGGAAACGATAGCAAAGATCAATAAAACTAAAAGCTGGTTCTTTGAGAAGATAAACAAAATTGATAAACCATTAGCCAGACTCATCAAGAAAAAAAGGGAGAAGACTCAAATCAATAGAATTAGAAATGAAAAAGGAGAAGTAACAACTGACACTGCAGAAATACAAAAGATCATGAGAGATTACTATAAGCAACTCTATGCCAATAAAATGGACAATCTGGAAGAAATGGACAAATTCTTAGAAATGCACAACCTGCCAAGACTGAATCAGGAAGAAATAGAAAATATGAACAGACCAATCACAAGCACTGAAATTGAAACTGTGATCAAAAATCTTCCGACAAACAAAAGCCCAGGACCAGATGGCTTCACAGGCGAATTCTATCAAGCATTTAGAGAAGAGCTAACACCTATCCTTCTCAAACTCTTCCAAAATATAGCAGAGGAAGGAACACTCCCAAACTCATTCTACGAGGCCACCATCACCTTGATACCAAAACCAGACAAGGATGTCACAAAGAAAGAAAACTACAGGCCAATATCACTGATGAACATAGATGCAAAAATCCTCAACAAAATACTAGCAAACAGAATCCAACAGCACATTAAAAGGATCATACACCATGATCAAGTGGGGTTTATTCCAGGAATGCAAGGATTCTTCAATATACACAAATCAATCAACGTGATACACCATATTAACAAACTGAAGGAGAAAAACCATATGATCATCTCAATAGATGCAGAGAAAGCTTTTGAAAAAATTCAACACCCATTTATGATAAAAACCCTGCAGAAAGTAGGCATAGAGGGAACTTTCCTCAACATAATAAAGGCCATATATGACAAACCCACAGCCAGCATCGTCCTCAATGGTGAAAAATTGAAATCATTTCCACTAAGATCAGGAACAAGACAAGGTTGCCCACTCTCACCACTCTTATTCAACATAGTTTTGGAAGTTTTAGCCACAGCAATCAGAGAAGAAAAGGAAATAAAAGGAATCCAAATTGGAAAAGAAGAAGTAAAGCTGTCACTGTTTGCAGATGACATGATACTATACATAGAGAATCCTAAAGATGCTACCAGAAAACTACTAGAGCTAATCAATGAATTTGGTAAAGTTGCAGGATACAAAATTAATGCACAGAAATCTCTGGCATTCCTATATACTAATGATGAAAAATCTGAAAGTGAAATCAAGGAAACACTCCCATTTACCATTGCAATAAAAAGAATAAAATATCTAGGAATAAACCTACCTAAGGAGACAAAAGACCTGTATGCAGAAAATTATAAGACACTGATGAAAGAAATTAAAGATGATACAAATAGCTGGAGAGATGTACCATGTTCTTGGATTGGAAGAATCAACATTGTGAAAATGACTCTACTACCCAAAGCAATCTACAGATTCAATGCAATCCCTATCAAACTACCAATGGCATTTTTCACAGAATTAGAACAAAAAATTGCACAATTTGTATGGAAACACAAAAGACCCCGAATAGCCAAAGCAATCTTGAGAACGAAAAATGGAGCTGGAGGAATCAGGCTCCCTGACTTCAGACTATACTACAAAGCTACAGTAATCAAGACAGTATGGTACTGGCACAAAAACAGAAAGATAGATCAATGGAACAGGATAGAAAGCCCAGAGATAAACCCACGGACATATGGTCACCTTATCTTTGATAAAGGAGGCAGGAATGTACAGTGGAGAAAGGACAGTCTCTTCAATAAGTGGTGCTGGGAAAACTGGACAGGGACATGTAAAAGTATGAGATTAGATCACTCCCTAACACCATACACAAAAATAAGCTCAAAATGGATTAAAGACCTAAATGTAAGGCCAGACACTATCAAACTCCTAGAGGAAAACATAGGCAGAACACTCTATGACATAAATCACAGCAAGATCCTTTTTGACCCACCTCCTAGAGAAATGGAAATAAAGACAAAAATAAACACATGGGACCTAATGAAACTTCAAAGCTTTTGCACAGCAAAGGAAACCATAAACAAGACCAAAAGACAACCCTCAGAATGGGAGAAAATATTTGCAAATGAAGCAACTGACAAAGGATTAATCTCCAAAATTTATAAGCAGCTCATGCAGCTCAATAGCAAAAAAACAAACAACCCAATCCAAAAATGGGCAGAAGACCTAAATAGACATTTCTCCACAGAAGATATACAGACTGCCAACAAACACATGAAAGGATGCTCAACATCTTTACTCATTAGAGAAATGCAAATCAAAACTACAATGAGATATCATCTCACAGCAGTCAGAATGGCCATCATCAAAAAATCTAGAAACAATAAATGCTGGAGAGGTTGTGGGAAAAAGGGAACACTCTTGCACTGCTGGTGGGAATGTGAATTGGTACAGCCACTATGGAGAACGGTATGGAGGTTCCTTAAAAAACTACAAATAGAACTACCATATGACCCAGCAATCCCACTACTGGGCATATACCCTGAGAAAACCATAATTCAAAAAGAGACATGTACCAAAATGTTCATAGCAGCCCTATTTACAATAGCCCGGAGATGGAAACAACCTAAGTGTCCATCATCGGATGAATGGGTAAAGAAGATGTGGCACATATATACAATGGAATATTACTCAGCCATAAAAAGAAATGAAATTGAGCTATTTGTAATGAGGTGGATGGACCTAGAGTCTGTCATACAGAGTGAAGTAAGTCAGAAAGAGAAAGACAAATACTGTATGCTGACACATATATATGGAATTTAAGAAAAAAAAAAATGTCATCAAGAACATAGGAGTAAGACAGGAATAAATTCACAGACCTACTAGAGAATGGACTTGAGGATATGGGGAGGGGGAAGGGTAAGCTGTGACAAAGTGAAAGAGCGGCATGGACATATATACACTACCAAACATAAGGTAGATAGTTAGTGGGAAGCAGCCGCATAGCACAGAGAGATCAGCTCGGTTCTTTGTGACTGCCTGGAGGGGTGGGATAGGGACGGTGGGAGGGAGACACAAAAGGGAGGGGATATGGGAACAAATGTATATGTATAACTGATTAAATTTGTAAAATAAAAAAAAAATAAAAAAAATAAAATAAATAAAAAAAAAAAAAGTAGAGCTGCTGTGATCAATAAAGTGAGGATAGTGATGATGAGGGGTCAGACTTCCTCCCACCTTCTCACCCTCCCTCTACACCACCAACACATCCATGAAACATTTCCACAGAGTGTAGTTTGAAAACATTTGATCTAGAGAGCAACAGCATGTGATGGTCAAGAGCATGTGCTTTGGAGTCAAGCATCTATGGGTTCCAGTATAGGCTTCACCACTTAATAGCTCTGTGCCCTTGGACAAACCACTTAACCTCTCTATGCCCCAGTTTCCTTGTCTGACAAGTGAGGATGATAAATAGCTCTTACCCCATAGGGTGATTGTAAAGATTTAATGAGTTAATACATGTAAACTGATTAGTCCAGTGCCTGGCACACAGTAAGTGCTCAATAAATGTTTGCTTTTATTACTATTATTGATTTATATGATTTTAAAGAAAGGTGTGGTTCATGAAAAATTAGGCCATCCAAATTTCCCATTCTGCTCTGTTGCTCAATAACTCCTTTCTTCCTATTCCATGCTAGAGCTGATGTAACGAGATTGGTAAAAAGGACTTCCCAATCTCTCTAATGTTTTAGCTACACTATAATAACTATAATAAATGGATGTAGTGAAAATTAGTCACATAGAAGACTGAGCTATACCTGTAGACTTTCCATTTTTTTAAAGTTGTAAAGTGCTTTTATTTTTGTAAATGAAATATTACTCTGAAATTCAGTATATAGCAAATGAGTGGAGGTACTCTAATTGAAGCAGAATGGAAGAGGGACCATTACCTTCTATGTCTTCTCAACGCTGACAACACCACCCCCCTCATATATACATACACTCTGGAGAACTCAGAGGAACTCCAGTGTCCTGTGGAGTAATGTCTGAAAACCGCTGAACCACTAAGAGCCTTCCAAAACTTAGGTTCTCTGGAACTAATTTATTTTAGACTTGGACATACAATTTGAGGTTTTTCATATGTCCATCATTTCAAGGAAAGTACAGATTCTAGACAATGCAGATCATTTTTACACCTATTGAATGAGAAAGTGAGGGCTCCCTGTCCTACTACTGTGATCTCTCTCGAGTCTATCTACTCTGAACTCCCATAATACTTCAAAAAATAACAGATTTTTGGATGTGTACATGGCATACAATAAACTGTACATATTAAAAGTGTACCGTTTAATATGTTTTCACATATGTCTACACTCGTGAAACCATTACTGCCATAAAGATAGTGAACGTATCCATCATCGCCCAAAGTTTCAACAGGCCCCTTTGGTATACCCTCCCAGTCCTTGGAAACTTATTTTGGTCAATATACATTAGTTTACATTTCCTAAATTTTTATATAAATGGAATCATACAGTATGTACTCTTTATCTCTGTGAGGGGGGGTCTGGATTCTTTAACTCGATTGTCATTATTTTGAGATACATCTAAATGTTGTTTAGTGTGTATCAACAATTTATTACCTTCCTGTAAAATTTTTTTTAAGTTTTATTTTATATTGGGGTACAGTTGATTTACAGTGTTGTGTTTTAAGTGTATATCAAAGTGGTTCAGTTATACATATACATATATCAATTATTTTTCAGATTCTTTTCCCATATAAGTTATTACAAAATATTGAGTAGAGTTCTCTGTGCTATAGAGTCAGTAGGTCCTTGTTTTTTTGTTTCTTGTTTTTGTTTTGAATTTTATTTTTATTCTTTTATACAGCAGGTTCTTATTAGTTATCCATTTTATACACATTAGTGTATATATGTCAATCCCAGGCTCCCAGTTAATCACACCACCACCACCAACTCCCACCACATTCCCCCCTTGGTGTCCATATGTTTGTTGTCTATATCTGTGTCTCTATTTCTGCCCTGCAAACTGGTTCATCTGTACCATTTTTCTAGATTCCACATATATGCGTTAATACACGATATTTGTTTCTCCCTTTCTGACTTACCTCACTCTGTATGACAGTCTCTAGATCCATCCACGTCTCTAAAATGACCCAATTTTGTACCTTTTTATGGCTGAGTAATATTCCATTGTATATATGTACCACATCTTCTTTACCATTCGTCTGTCGATGGGCATTTAGGTTTCTTCCATGGCCTGGCTATTGTAAAGAGTGCTGCAATGAATATTGGGGTGCATGTGTCTTTTTGAATTATGGTTTTCTCAGGGTATATGCCCAGTAGTGGGATTGATGGGTCACATGGTAACTCTATTTTTAGTTTTTTAAGGAACCTCCATACTGTTCTCCATAGTGGCTGTATCAATTTACATTCTCACCAACAGTGCAAGAGGGTTCCCTTTTCTCCACAGCCTCTCCAGCATGTGTTGTTTGTAGATTTTCTGATGATGCCCATTCTAACTGGTGTGAGGTGATACCTCATTGTAGTTTTGATTTGCATTTCTCTAATAATTAGTGATGTTGAGTAGCTTTTCATGTGCTTCTTGGCCATCTCTATGTCTTCTTTGGAAAAATGTCTATTTAGGTCTTCTACTCACTTTTGGATTAGGTTATTTGTTTTTTTAATATTGAGCTGCATGAGCTGTTTATATATTTTGGAGATTAATCCTTTGTTCATTCGTTTGCAAATATTTTCTCCCATTCTGAGGTTGTCTTTTCATCTTGTTTACAGTTTCCTTTGCTTTGCAAAAGCTTTTAAGTTTCATTATGTCCCATTTGTTTATTTTTGGTTTTATTTCCATTACTCTAGGAGGTGGATCAAAGAAGGTCTTGCTGTGATTTATGTCAAAGACTGTTCTGCCAATGTTTTCCTCTAAGAGTTTTATGGTGTCTGGTCTTACATTTAGGTCTCGAATCCATTTTGAGTTTACTTTTGTGTATGGTGTTAGGGAGTGTTCTAATTTCATTCTTTTACATGTAGCTGTCCAGTTTTCCCAGCACCACTTATAGAAAAGACTGTCTTTTCTCCATTGTATATCCTTGCCTCCTTTGTCATAGATTATTTGACCATATGTGCGTGGGTTTATCTCTGAGCTTTCTATGCTGTTCCATTGATCTATATTTCTGCTTTTGTGCCAGTACCATATTGTCTTGATTACTGTAGCTTTGTAGAATAGTCTGAAGTAAGGGAGTCTGATTCCCCCAGCTTGGTTCTTTTCCCTGAAGACTGCTTTTGGCTACTTGGGGTCTTTTCTGTCTCCATACAAATTTTAAGATTTTTTATTCTAGTTCTGTAAGAAATGCCATTGGTAATTTGATAGGGATTGTATTGAATCTGTAGATTGCTTTGGGTAGTATAGTCATTTTCACAGTACTGATTCTTCCAATCCAAGAATAGAGTATATCTCTCTATCTGTTGGTATCATCTTTAATTTCTTTCATCAGTGTCTTACAGTTTTCTACATACAGGTCTTCAGTCTCCCTAGGTAGGTTTATTGCTAGGTATTTTATTCTTTTTGTTGCTTTGGTAAATGGGAGTGTTTCCTTAATTTCTCTTTCATATTTTTCATCATTAGTATATAGGAATGTAAGAGATTTCTGTGCATTGATTTTGTATCCTTCAACTTTCCCAAATTCATTGATTAGCTCTAGTTGCTTTCTGGTGAAATCTTTAGGATTCTCTATGTATACTATCATGTCCTCTGCAAACAGTGACAGTTTTACTTCTTCTTTTTCAATTTGTATTATTTTTATTTCTTTTTCTTCTCTGATGGCCATGGCTAGGACTTCCAAAACTATGTTGAATAATAGTGGCAAGACTGGACCTCCTTGTCTTGTTCCTGTTCATAGAGGAAATGCTTTCAGTTTTTCACCATTGAGAATGATGTTTGTTGTGGGTTTGTCATATATGGCCTTTATTATGTTGAGGTAGGTACCCTCTCTGCCCAGTTTCTGGAGAGTTTTTATCATAAGTGGGTGTTGAATATTGTCAAAAGCTTTTTCTGCATCTATTGAGATGATCATATGGTTTTGTTAATATGGTGTATCACATTGATTGATTTGCATATATTGAAGAATCCTTGCATCCCTGGTATAAATCCCACTTGATCATGGTGTATGATCCTTTAAATGTGTTGTTGGATTTTGTGTGCTAGTATTTTGTTGAGGATTTTTGCATTTATATTCAGCAGTGATATTGGTCTGTAAATTTCTTTTTTGTAATGTCTTTGGTTTTGGTATCAGGGTGATGGTGGCCTCCTAGAGTGAGTTTGGCAGTGTTCCTTCCTCTGCAATTTTTTGGAAGAGTTTGAGAAGGATGGGTGTTAGTGCTTCTCTAAATGTTTGGTAGAATTCACCTGTGAAACCATCTGGTCCTGGACTTTTGTTTGTTGGAAGATTTCTAATTACAGTTTCAATTCCATTACTTGTGATTGGTCTGTTCATATTTTCTATTTCTTCCTGGTTCAGTCTTGGAAAGTTATACCTTTCTAAGAATTTGTCCATTTCTTCCAGGTTGTCCATTTTATTGGCATAGGGATGCTTGTAGTAGTCTCTTAGGTTGCTTTGTATTTCTGCAGTGTCTGTTGCAACTTCTCCTGTTTCATTTCTAATTTTATTGACTTGAGTCCTCTCCCTCTTTTTCTTGATGAGTCTGGCTAATGGTTTATCAATTTTGTTTATCTTCTCAAAGAAACAGCTTTTAGTTTTATTGATCTTTGCTATTGTTTTCTTTGTTTCTATTTCATTTATTTCTGCTCTGATCTTTATGATTTCTTTCCTTCTACTAACCTTGGGTTTTGTTTGTTCTTCTTTCTCTAGTTCTTTTAGGTGTAAGGTTAGATTGTTTATTTGAGATTTTTCTTGTTTCTGGAGGTAAGATTTTTTGCTATAATTTTCACTCTCAGAACTGCTTTTGCTGCATCCCATAGGTTTTGGATCATCGTGTTTTCATTGTCATTTGTCTGTAGGTACTTTTTGATTTCCTCTTTGATTTCTTCAGGCATCTCTTGGTTATTTAGTAACGTATTGTTTAGCCTCCATGTGTTTGTGTTTTTTATGTTTATTCCCTTGTAATTGATTTCTAATCTCATAGTGTTGTGGTCAGAAAAGATGCTTGATATGATTTCAATTTTCTTCAATTTACTGAGGCTTGATTTGTGACCCAGGATGTGATCTGTCCTGGAGAGTGTTCCATGTGCACTTGAGAAGAAAGTGTAATCTGTTGTTTTTGTTGGAATGTCCTATAGACATCAGTTAAATCTATGTGGTCTACTGTGTCATTTAAAGCTTGTGTTTCCTTTTTAATTTTCTGTTTGGATGATGTGTCCATTGGTGTTCGTGAGGTGTTAAAGTAGCCCACTATTATTGTGTTACTGTTGATTTCCTCTTTTAGTGCTGTTAGCAGTTGCCTTATGTATTGAGGTGCTCCTATGTTGGGTGCATATATGTTTATAACTGTTATATATTCTTCTTGGATTGATCCCTTGATCATTATGTAGTGTCCTTCCTTGTCTCTTGTAACATTCCTTATTTTAAATTCTATTTTATCTGATATGAGTCTTGCTACTCCAGCTTTCTTTTGATTTCCATTTTCATGGAATATCTTGTTCCATCCCCTCACTTTCAGTCTGTATGTGTCCCTAGGTCTGAATTGTGTGTCTTGTAGACAGCATATATATGGGCCTTGTTTTTGTATTCATTCTGTGAGTCTGTGTCTTTTGGTTCGAGCATTTAATCCATTCATATTTAAAGTAATTATTGGCATGTTTGTTCCTATTACCATTTTCTTAATTGTTTTGGGTTTGTTTTTGTAGGTCCTTTTCTTCTCTTGTGTTTCCCACTTACAGAAGTTCCTTTAGCATTTGTTGTAGAGCTGGTTTTTTGGTGCTGAATTCTCTTAGCTTTTGCTGATCTGTAAAACTTTTGATTTCTCTGTCACATCTGAAGGAGATCCTTGCTGGGTAGAGTAATCTTGGTTGTAGGTTGTTCCCTTTCATCACTTTAAGTATACCATGCCACTCCCTTCTGGCTTGTAGAGTTTCTGCTGAGAAATCAGCTGTTAACCTTATGGGAGTTGTCTTGTATGTTATTTGTCATTTTTCCCTTGTTGCTTTCAATCATTTTTCTTTGTCTTTAATTTTTGCCCATTTGATTACTATGTGTCTTGGCGTGTTTCTCCTTTGGTTTATCCTGCCTGGGACTCTGCACTTCCTGGAGTTGGGAGGCTAATTCCTTTCCCATGTTAGGGAAGTTTTTGACTATAATCTCTTCAAATATTTTCCCGGGTCCTTCCTCTCTCTTCTCTTTCTGACACCTCTATAATGAGAATGTTGGTGTGTTTAATGTTGTCCCAGAGGTCTCTTAGGCTGTCTTCATTTCTCTTCATTCTTTTCTCTTTATTCTGTTCTAGGCAGTGAATTCCACCATTCTGTCTTCCAGGTCACTTATCCGTTCTTCTGCCTCAGTTATTCTGCTGTTGATTCCTTCTAGTTTGTTTTTCATTTCAGATATTGTATTGTTCATCTCTGTTTGTTTGTTCTTTAATTCTTCTAGGTCTTTGTTAAATGCTTCTTGTATGTTCTCGATCTTTGCCTCCATTCTGTTTCCCTGGTCCTGTTTCATCTTCACTATCATTATTCTGAATTCTTTTTCTGGAAGGTTGCCTATATCCACTTCATTTACTTGTTTTTCTGGGGTCTTATCTTGTTCCTTCATCTGGTACGTAACCCTCTGCCTTTTCATCTTGTCTGTCTTTCTGTGAATGTGGTTTTTGCTCCACAGGCTGAAGGATTGTAGTTCTTCTTGCCTCAGCTGTCTGCCCTCTGGTGGATGAGGCTATCTAAGAGGCTTGTGTACTTTTTGTGATGGGAGAGACTGGTGGTGGGTACAGCTGGGTGTTGCTCTGGTGGGCAGAGCTCAGTAAAATTTTAATCTACTTGTCTGCTGATGGGATGGGTAAGGCTGGGTTCCCTCCCTGTTGGCTCTTTGGCCTGAGGCGACCCAACACTGGAGTCTACCCGACTCTTTGGTGGGGCTAAATGTGGGCTCTGGGAGGGCTCACGCCAAGGAGTACTTTCCAGAACTTCTGCTGTCAGTGTCCTTGTCCTCACCGTGAGACACAGCCACCTCCCACCTCTGTGGAGACCTTCCAACACTAGCAGGTAGGTCTGGTTCAGTCTCCTATGGGGTCACTGCTCTTTCCCCTGGGTCCCGATACACACTACTTTTTGTGTGTCCTCCAAGAGTGGTGTCTCTGTTTCCCCCAGTCCTGTCGAAGTCTTGCAATCAAATCCTGCTAGCCTTCAAAATCTGATTCTCTAGGAATTCCTCCTCCCATTGCCAGACCCCCAGGTTGGGAAGCCTGATGTCGGGCTCAGATCCTTCACTGTAGTGGGTGGACTTCTGTGGTATAAGTGTTCTCCAGTTTGTGAGTCACCCACCCAGCAGTTATGGGATTTGTTTTTATTGTGATTGCACCCCTCCTACCATCTCATTGTGGCTTCTCCTTTGTCTTTGGATGTGGGGTATGTCTTTTGGTGATTTACAGTGTCTTCCTTTCAATGATTGTTCAGCAGTTAGTTGTGATTCCGGTGCCCTCTAAGGTGGGTGTGAGCACACGTTCTTCTACTCTGCCATCTTGAACCAACCTTAGTCAACAATTTATTACTCTTATTTATGAGCAGTATTCCATTGTATGGCTATGCCAGTTTGTTAATCCACTCGCATGTGGATGGACAGTTGAGTCATTTCCACTATTTAACTATTACATATATAGTTGTTATGAGGATTTATATACAAGATTTTATATGGACACATGCTGTCATTTCTCTTGTATAGATACCTGGGAATAAGATGGCTGAATTGTATCATAGTTGTATATTTAAGTTTTAACATTTTAAGAAATTGCCGAAGTATCCTCAAAAGTATTCTTTTTTTTTTTTTTTTTGCGGTACGTGCGCCTCCCACCGCCGTGGCCTCTCCCGCTGTGGAGCACAGGCTCCGGACATGCAGGCTCAGCAGCCATGGCTCACGGGCCCAGCCGCTCCACAGCATGTGGGATCCTCCCAGACCGGGGCACGAACCCACATCCCCTGCATCGGCAGGCGGACCCCCAACCACTGCGCCACCAGGGAAGCCCCTCAAAAGTATTCTTAACACTTTAAATTTCCAGCAACATTGTGTGGGAGTTCCAATTGTTTGAAATCCCCACCGACACTTAGTAAGGTCAACCTTTTTAATTTTAAGCATTCTAATATGTGTGTAATTGTATCTTATGATTTTAATCAGCATTTTCCTAGTGATTAATGTTGTTGAGCATCTTTTCATATGCTTATTGGTCATTTGTATATTTTCTTTGTTGAACTGCTGGTTCAATTTTTTGTCCATTTAAAAAATTGAGTCACTGTTTTCCTCATTATGGAGTTTTGAGGGTTATTTATCATATATGCTTTGCAATGATTTTCTGCCCACTTATAGATTGTCTTTTCATCCCCTTACCGGTATCTTTTTAAGAAGGGGGGTATAATTTTGATGAAATCTAATTTATCAGTTGTTTAGTGTGGACTGTCATTTTGGTATTGTATCCAAATCTTTGCCTAACCCATGGTCAAAAAATATATTCTCCTATGTTTTTTCTAGAAGTTTTAAAGTTTTTTACATTTAAGTCTGATCCATTTTGAGTTAATTTTTGTATACAGTATGGGATAAGGATGGATGTTCCTTTTTTGCATATGGATATTAAATTATATGAGGACTATTTACTGAAAACACTATCTTTCTCCATTGAATTGCTCTTGAACTTTTGTCAAAAATCATTGAACATATATGTGTGGGTCTATTTCTTGGTTTTATATTTTGCTCCATTGACCCATTTATGCATTCTTACATGAATATCACACTGTCTTGATTACTGTATAAAACATCTTACAGTTACACAGTGTTTATTCTCCAACTTAGTTCTTTTTTTCTAAAGTCTTTTTGTTATTCTAAGTTTTCATTTGCAAATTAACTTTAGAATCAGCTCTATCTACAATAAATATTGCAAGAATTTTCCAACTATTAAAAAAATACTTCTAAACTTACTAAAAGAGTTGCAAAAATGGCTCATAATATGCCCATATATGCTTTGCCCAGGTTCTACTAGTGTCTTACATAACCATGATACAATGGTCAAAACTAAGAAATTAACATGAGTACAATACTATTAACTATAGACTTTATTTAGATTTATCCTGTTTTCTACTTATGTCCATTTATTGTTTCAGAATCCAAACCAGGATATCATATTGCATTTTGTTGTCTTTCCAGTCCATGGTAGTTCCTCAGTCTTTCTTGTCTCTTATGGCCTTCACACTTTTGAAGAGTACTTCTCAAATATTTTGCTGAATGTCCCCTCAGTTTGAGTTTGTATGATATTTTCACATTGTTAGACCAAGGTAATAGATTTGGGGAAAGAATACCACAGAGGTAAAGTGCTTTTCTCATCACCCAATATCAAGGGTAACATGATATCAAAATGACTTATCATTGGTAATGCTAACCTTGATCATTTTGGTAAGGTGGTGTCTGATAGATT
This sequence comes from Mesoplodon densirostris, assembly GCF_025265405.1. Lineage (NCBI taxonomy): Eukaryota > Metazoa > Chordata > Mammalia > Artiodactyla > Ziphiidae > Mesoplodon > Mesoplodon densirostris. The sequence goes on along the minus strand of NC_082681.1, from coordinate 38,991,986 downwards.
TCTCCACTGAAAGGTATGTTTTTTTTTCTGTTTCCATACTTTGTTCATTAAAAGAAAAACATTAATTCCAGCCAACACTCAAGGGGATAGGAATTAAGCTCCTTCCATCTCCAGGAGGGAGGAGTATCAAAAAATTATGGGCATATGTTAAAACCAACACAGTAATTAATAAATATTACTTGGAGGCTATGTAAATATCTTGTTTTTCCTTAACGTTTTACCCACTAATTAATCAGTGGATTTTGCCTGCAGAAGTTGTTACTGTTGTGTTATAATTGTTATTTTCTATTTCCCCCATCACTTCTACATTTTTAATTTAAATTATTCAGTAAGGAAGAGCCATTACTTCTCTTCCATTTACTTATTCAGTCATTTATTTATTTTAGTCTGGACTCATAGATATTTATTGTATTCTTTGGGCTATAATCCAACACTATCATTACTTAGCTTGTTGCTCAAATTGTCCAAATTTTGGCTATTGAAAGCTCTTTCGTGTCATCTCCTGTGTCCTTTTGACATGGCCCTATCTTTTGTTTTTCTAAGCACTGTGTTACTTTTTTGGCACAATAAGATGGTCCAGGCACCTTTTATTTTCCCTGTCCCAGCCCTAAAATCAGACACTTCTCCAAGGGGCCCTGGTTCCTTTGACTGGAGAATATTAGAAATGAATATTGGGGTTCTAGGTGTGCTCATTGCTGATTGGGTGTCACTTCTTCTAGTTCCTCTGAGCAAACAGAGTTGGGAAATGTGTTCACTCTTTGTGATCTACAGTTCTGTGAGGTTTGAGAAATGCATAGTTATATATTCACCCCCACAGTATGATACAGAACAGTCATAGCACAGTGTTGTGTCTTTGTAGTAAATTCCTTCTCCACATGTGCAATCTCATACTGGGGTTTTGATTGTGATTGCATGTACTCTATAGATCAATTTAGGGAGAATCAACATCTAAATATTGAATATTCTAACCCATATACAGAGTATATGTTTCTATTTATTTAGGTCTTTGTTTTCTCTCAGCAGTGTTTTGCAGTTTTCGGTGTATAGCTCTTACACATACATTGTCAGATTTATCCCTAAGTATTTAATATGTTTTGATGCTTTTGCAAATTGTATTTCTACTTTTATTTCAATTTTTGAGTGTTAATTGTTAATCTATGAAAAGACAATTTCTATATTGATATTTTATTTACAATCTTACTAAACCCACACGTTGGTTCTAGTTGCTTTTTTGTAGATTCCATCAAAATTTCTACATAGGTAATCAGGTCATTCACAAATAAAAGATGGTTTTGCATCTTTCTTTCCAATCTTGATAACTTTTATTGCATTTTTTCTAATTGTAGTTAATATAACCTCCAGTACACTGTTTAAAAGAAGCAGAGAGTATGAATATGCTTTTCTTATTGCTGATCTCAGGGAAAAAGCATCGGTCTTTCACCATTAAGTATGATGTTAGCTGTAAGTTTTACACTGATGTCCTTATCAGGTTGAGGAGTTGGGTAAGTTTTCCTTTTATTCTGAACTTGTTGAGACTTTTCCTCAGTATAGATGTTGAATTTTTGTAAATTTTTTGCATTGATTAAGATGATCATATGGTTTTACTTTTTTTGGTTTGTCTTATATAATACAGCCACTCCAACTTTGATTATTGTTAACAAGGTGTATCCATCATTGTACTTTTATCTTATTTGTGGGTTTTTTTTAATTTGAAGAGTTTTTCTTGAAGACAGCATACAGTTGGGTCTTGTTGCTATATCCAATCTTATAATTGCAGACTTTTAATTAGGATGTTTAGACAATCTACATTTAATGTGATTATTGATATGGCTAAGTTTAAACCTCTCCTCTTACTCTTTGTTTTTCATTTGTCATATGTATTCTTTGTTCCCTTTCCTGTTTATTTTTTGTTTGTTTTTTGGCTTTCTTTTGGATTACTTGAAATTTTAAAATTCAATTTAATCTACTTTATTGGTTTACTTTAACTCTTTGTAATTTTATTCGTTTCTTTGGGGTTTATAGGATACATCTTTAACTAATCACAGTCCTTTCTTTTCCTTTTTTACAATTGAAGTATAGTTATTTACAATGTTTTGCTAGTTTCTGGTGTAAGGCAAAGTGATTCAGATATATATATGTGTGTATATATATATATATATATATATATATATTCTTTTTCATATTCTTTTCCATTATGCTGTATTATAAGATATTGTATACAGTTCCCTGTGCTATACAGTAGTACCTTGTTGTTTATCTATTTTTAATTAATTAATTAATTAATTTTTGGGGGGCTGCATTGAGTCTTTGTTGCTGTGCATGGGCTTTCTCTAGTTGCGGCGAGTGGGGGTTACTCTTTGTTGCAGTACGCAGGCTTCTCATTGCGGTGGCTTCTCTTGTTGCGGAGCAGGGCTCTAGGCATGTGGGCTTCAGTAGTTGTGGCACGCATGCACAGCAGTTGTGGCACACGGGCTTAGTTGCTCCGTGGCATGTGGGATCATGGACCAGGACAGGGCTCGAACTGGACCAGGGCTCAAACCCGTGTCCCCTGCGTTGGCAGGTGGATTCTTGTTTTTTTTTTTTTTTTTTTTTTTTTTTTTTTTTTTTTTTTTTGCAGTACGTGGTCCCTCACCACTGTGGCCTCTCCCATTGCGGAGCACAGGCTCCGGACGCACAGGCTCAGTGGCCATGGCTCATGGGACCAGCCATTCCGCGGCGTGTGGGATCTTCCCGGACCGGGGCACGTACCCGTGTCCCCTGCATCGGCAGGACTCTCAACCACTGCGCCACCAGGGAAGCCCCAGCAGGTGGATTCTTAACCACTGCGCCACCAGGGAAGTCCCTGTTTATCTATTTTCTATATAGTAGTGTGTATCTGCTAATTCCAAACTTCTAACTTAACCCTCCTCCACTTTCCCCTTTGGTAACTATAAGTTTCTTTTTTATGTCTGTGGGTCTATTTCTGTTTTGTAAATAAGTTCATTTGTATCATTTTTTAGATTCCACATGTAAATGATATCATATGATATTTGTCTTCCTCTGTCTGATTTACTTCACTTAGTATGATAAGCTGTACGTCCATCCATGTTGCTGCAAATAACATTATTTCATTCTTTTTATGGCTGAGTAATATTCCATTGTATTTATATACCACACCTTCTTCTCCATTCATCTGTGGAGGAACATTTATGTTGCTTCCATGTCTTGGCTATTTAAATAGTGCTGCTATGAACGTTGGGGTGCATGTATCTTTTTGAATTGGAGTTTTCTTCAGATATGTGCCCAGGAGTGGGATTGCTGTATCATATGGTAACGCTGTTTTTAGTTTTTTTTTTTATGGAACCTCCATACTGTTCTCCATAGTTGCTGCACCAATTTACATTCCCACCAACAGTGTAGGAGGATTCCCTTTTATTCAAACCCTCTCCAGCATTTCTTACTTGTAGACTTTTTGATGATAGCCATCCTGACCAGTGTGGGGTGTGGTGCTCTTTATTTCTTTGTGTAGATCCAGATATCCATCTAGTATAGTTTTTCTTCTACCTGACAGACTTTCTTTAACATTACTTGTAGTGTGGGTCTTCTGGTGATGAGTTGTGTCAGCTTTTGTGTGCATGAAAACATCTTTGTTTTCCCCTCATTTTAAGATTTTTTATTGTGATAAAACATACATAACATAAAATTTACCATTTTAACCATTTTTAACTGTACAGTTCAGTGGCATTGAGTACATTCACACTGTTGTGCAACCGTCATCCCCATCCATATCCAGAACTTTTTCATCTTTTTCAACTGAAACTCTGCACCCATTAAACACTAAATTTCCACTCCCTCAATCTGCCCCTGGAAGCCACCATTCACCTTTCTGTCTCTATGAATTTGACTACTTTAGGTACTTCATGTAAGTGGTATCATACAATATTTGTCTTTTTGTGAGTGACTTATTTCACTCAGCATAATGTCCTCAATGTTCATCGTGTTGTATAGTATGTATCAGAATTACCTTGTTTTTAAAGCTGAATAATATTCATATATATATATATATATATATATATATATATATATATAAAACATTTTGTTCATCCATTTACCTGTTGATGAACATTTGTGTTGTTTCCATCTTTTGACTATTGTGACTAATGTTGCTATGAACCTGGGTGTACAAAAATCTGTTCAGTTCTCTGCTTTTGTTTCTTTTGGGTACATACCCAGGAGCATATGGATTTGTTCCTTTTATTTTTGGAAGATATTTTCTTTTTTTGTATTTTAAAGATGACATTCCACTGTTTGGCTGTCATTGTTTTTTTTGTTTCTCTACATAAGTTGTCTTTTTTCCCCTGACAGTTTGATTATGATGTATTTTGGTCTGGTTTTTTTTTTTTTTTTTTTGGTTTGAGTTTCCCTGAGGTTCTTAGATATATGGTGTTATGTTTTCAACAATGTGGAAAGTTTTTGGTTGTTACCTTCAAATGTTTTCTCTACACTTCCTCTCTCTCCTCTACTCTTTACTCTTTGTGTTTTATTTTGGATACTTTATATTGCTGTGTATTCAGATTTACTAATCTTTATGTATTCAGTATCTAGTCTGCCATTAATTATATCTAGTAGAATATTCTGTGTAACACATTGTAGTTTTCATCTCTACAAATTTGATTTAGGTCTTTTTTATATCTTCCATATCTTTATTTAACTTTAATATATATAGAATACAGTTATTATAATTTTTTAAATGTCCTTTTCTGCTAATTCTAAGGTCTGTTTCAGTAGTGGGTCAGTTTTGGTGAGTTGATTTATTTTCTCGTTATTGGTCATCTTTCCCTGCTACTTTGCATACCTGGTAATTTTTTATTGGATGCCAGATTGTGAGTTTTACTTTGCGGGTGTTGGATACATACATACATATATATATTTGTGTTCTTATACATATTCTTCAGCTTTGATTTGGAATGTAGTTACATCACTTAGGAAGAAAATGATACTTGCAGGTCTTACTTTTAGGATTTGTTAGTCAGAACTGGAGTTATATTCAGTCTAGGACTAATTGTTTCCCACTACTAAAGATAGACCCTTCTGTCAGTAAAAGATCAGGGTCTGCGCAATTGCCTGGATTGGCCATGCCCAAGGCAGGGTTCTGAGGATACTAAACAATGGCGCTGGTGTAAGGCAATGAGTGAGTTTTCCTTGTTCTAATCAGTTCAACCAGACCATGGAATAGGAGACTAAAAAGCTATTGGGGTTTGAAAGTCCTGTGATTAGTGTGTGTTTCTGTGTATGTGTGTATATAATTGGTGTGTAAGCACTATAACTTGTTTAAGCTGAATAGTAGATGACTTCATCTTCCCTTTATGGCTTATGTTAACATACATGAAGGCATATTCTGGCAGTAGAGGAGAATGCTTTAGATGTGATTACCATTATTGAATATTTAGTGGTTATGATGGGATGTGTGGTATGGGGCTGATGCAGGATAAGTCAGTCAGAGAGCTATGAACTCTCTAAGACTTTACATGCCAAGATTGGTGGTTAAAGACACCCCAAAATTATTCTGAGATAAACTTAGGAAATTTGTTTACAGATTTAAAACAAATCGGTCCCAAACAAGAATTAAGTAGAAAATATAAAATAGGCTGCAGTCAGCTTCCACATGTCTAACTTATAGGTCTTGCTTTTGCCATTATTGTTGTTACTCTGTAATTTTGTATGTGTGGATTCAGCACCCAAAAGGCTATTGTCTCCTGTCATCCTCAGAATGAACTAAAAAGGTAATTAAAAATGTAAACTTGCAGACCTCACTCCATACCTACTAAATTAAAATCTCTGGGTGTGGGGCATAGGAATCTACATTTTTAACAAGCTGCCCAGAGGTTTCCATGGCACACTGATATTTTTTTTAAAGTACTCCTACAGAACTAATATTCTTTAAAGGAAAGAATTTCCTAAGTACAAATCAGCACCTTTAGTGTTAATCCTTAAATGTTCCCAGATATAGAATCTTCTAACCTTGGATTTAATCTTATATTTGTATTTTGGTTCAGTGCTTGTGTTTAACTCACTAACATCTTCTCTTGGGGATGAGAGTCCTACAAAAACAGTATCAGCTTTAGTGCTTCTGTTCAGTTGGGATTCAAAGTATATCTAGTTTGCTTCTTGAACCTCCTAATTAACTCTTTTATAATATGAGGGGGTATATTCACTTTTCTTAATATGTCACCTGGAGGGCTTGTTAAACCACACATCACTGGGCCTCACCCCCAGAGCTTCTGATTCCCTAGATCTGATTTGGAGACCCATAATTTGCATTTCTAACAGGTTCCTGGGTGATACTGTTGCTGCAGGTCTAGTGATCACACTTTGAGAACCAGAGTTTAAAAAAACCGACTTAGGATTTGGATCAGCTAAAAATGGTTCTGAAACCTCACTGCACATTGCAATCACATGGGAAGCTTAAACAACATACTAGTGCCTGGAACTTACTCCAGATTAATTAAGTCAGAATTCTGGGAGTGATGCCTAGGTATATCTTAATATTCACAGTTGATTCTAACGTGAATCATTGTGCTACAAAGTACAGGCCAAATTCCCTTCTGTTCCTCCACTTCTTCTCTCCTGTGTAGCTGAATAATGAGTGGAAATAGTGAAAATCCCTTTCACTTATTACCTCCTCCATTGGACAACTTTTCTCATTGTACAATGTTGCCCGGGGCCAATCCTGCTCTTTAACGCCTCCTTTGACCTATTTTCAGGGTTCCCCATGCTGACGTGGAGCGAGTTTGCACATCAGCATGCTCTTCCCCTTCTTTCCTGTGTCTCTGGTTCTACAAGTCAGTATCTTTCTGTAGCAATAAGCCATTCATCATCAGAACTATTATCCTGAAGGGCTCTGTGCAGGAGTTCTTCTCCTATACAATATTTGCAACAGGTGATGTTTTTAACCTCTTTATTTATAGCATCCTCCTTAACTGGAATGTGCCAATCAAGTGACACTAGTTGGAATATCTTAATTATTGTACATTCATCACAACCATAGTTAGGAACAGTAGTTTTGATCATGATGGATCCTTTCTCATTAAAGTATTGTAGACTGGAGAAACCACAGTTTTGCCCTTAAAATAAGACTTTCAGAGAGCTATATAGATGCTTAATTTACCTGTTAGGGTCAAGGTGGGGTGAAAAGCAGTTTCTTCACAGACTCCCTATGGCATTATCTAGGATGTGGACTTTATTTTGGAAGGAGACTTCACAGAGACAGGCAGGGCATGTTGGGACCCAGTCGAGTCTCTAGTGAGATTTCCATTTTCATTCATGTACTTAACAAATATTTGCTGAGGGCTTACTGTGACAGGTACTCTTTTAAGTGCTAGGGATAGAGCAGTGACTAAGGTAAAGTTACTGCCTCATGGAAATGACATTCTACTGGCTAGTGTGCGTGTGTGTAAGACATTTAAAATTGTAAGCAAGTAAAAATATTATATATACGCACATACAGTTTCAAATAGTGAAAAGTGCTATGAAGGAAAGAAGTGGGATGGCGGGATAGAAAGTGCACTGGCAGGGCTATGCTGCTCTACCCAGGGATGTCCAATGAGAAGTCATTGCAGGAAGTTTTAATCAGAGGAATCACATTATCTGAATGATGATTTTAAAATGCTCACTCCGGCTGCTGCATAAAGAATGGTCTATAAGGCAGCAAGAGTGAATGCAGGGAGATCAGACTGGAGGTTTTTGTGGTAGTTTAGGCCAAAGATAATGGTAGCGTAGCCTAGGCTTTTAGCAATGCAGGGTTGAGAAGTGGGTAAATTTGTGAATATCATAAATGTCATGAATTTTAGAGGCATAGCCAACATGACTTGCTGATGGATTAGATATGGGATTGGAGGCAAAGAAAGGAGGTCCTGGGTTTTTGGTTTGAACAACTGGGAGGATGTTGGGGGCATTCAATGAAATGGAGAATAGTGGGAGTAAGAGCAAACCTGGAAAGAAAATCATGTACTTTGAGAAGTCTATATTGAAATGGAGATGCTGGATTGGTATCATGACTCTGGAGCCCAGGGGAGAGAGGTCTGAGCTGGCTATACGAATTTGTGAGTCATCAACAGACAGAGGGAATTTAAAGCCCTGGGCATGAATGAGATGCCCTAGGGAATGAGTGTAGAAGACAAAAGAGATCTGAAGCCTAAGTGCCATGGAAAGCTAAAGGTCAGGGAAATGAGGCGGCAGCAGAGGAGGCTAAGAAGGAGCAACTAGTGAAGTAAGAGGGCAAACCCAGTGAGGGAGCGCCTGTCCCAGAAACCCAAATGAAAAAAGTGAATCCAGGAGGGAGGAATGGCCAACTGTGTCAAGTCACACTGACCAGTGCCTGTCCTGAGCCAGTGTAATGCAGAGAACAGAATGCTGGTTTGCAAAGCAGGAAACTTGAGTTTTAAGATGTAACTGGAACTGACTGCATCATCATCATCATTATAATAGTAGTAGTCAATATTTTTCCTATATCTAGTATGTTTCAGGTACTGGCCTAAGTATATGAATGCATTAGCTCAATGAATCCTCAAAGCAACCATATAGATATATCCTATTATCATTCCCATTTCACAGATGGAGGAACTGAGGCTCATAGAGGTAAAATCATTTGCTTCACATCTCTTCTTTTCTCTCTTCTAAATTATTTACTCAATGTGACACAGTGTCACCTGGGGTGAATTATTTTCCTTCTTTGTGCTTTAGTTTCCCTCATTTCTAAAATGAGTGAGTGGATCAGTTTAAATTCTTTTCAACAACAGGACCCTCATCTCAAACAAAAGCAGACACAGAAACTCAATATATAAAACAGAAGAGTTGCATTGTTTCAAGCTTGGGTGTAGAGTCTGTAACCCCATACGGTGGGCTTCGGCCCACCCCCTACTCTCTGCCCTGTGGTTTTGCAAACCACTCAACTGGATGGATCCTATATGTCCTTCGGCTTTTAAAACTCCAGAATTCAGATTCTCACTTGTCCCCCTTGTGACAAAGGGTTGGCATTACAGGTTTATTGGTCAGTGTTAGAAATTCTGTGTCTCTGGGCCACACATCACGAAGACATCAGTACACGTGGGATGAAGTCATGACCACTTGCACTTCAGTGAACTGGCCATGAGGAAAGCTCCTCACTTACTTTACAGAAGTAAACATCTGAATGGTTAAGTCCTAACGCCATACCTTGAAAAAATTCGTTGTTCAATATGTGGTTGATTTAAAAAGAATTGAGTGGTTCTTTGTAATGTCGTCAGGAAAACCTTTCTCTACATCCTCTAGTAAAAGTCAGATTTCCCCCTCTTTATGTGTCTCATGAACCCTCTTCCTACGCCCCATTATAGTCTTTGCCACATTGGATGGTCATTTATCATCTGATTACATATCTCTCTCACCTGCTAGATGGAATCACAATCACCTTTCTGTCCTTGGCACCTAGCACAGGGCCTGGTCACTGTGCTCATCTAACGTACATTGAATGCATAACAGACCCTCCTTTTTGGGAAAAGGTGGCTATAAGAAAGGGAAGAAAATTGTTTGGCAGGGAAACCTGGTGCCTTCCACTCATCTGGTGTTCAGTGGAATGTTTTGTCTCTGGGAACTTGCTCTGTACAGTGGCATAGGCTTGGAATTCCTTAGAGCCCATTAGCATGCCATAAACAAGGAGGACTGCATGTGTTCCACTTCTCCCAATGTGATCAGACTGCTATGTGACAATTACAGTGCAAAATTCTGGTTTTGGTCTTCTAGCTCTAGGTCTGCTAATGGAGATGAAATATAGTCAGGGGAATACAGGCAAATACAGTCAACAGCCTGCAAGGGAGAAGATTGATATTTGTTGTGATGTGCTGCAGGGGGCGGGACAGGGCAGCAATTTAATTCCTGTCAGTGCAGGGGCCTTTTGTAGCTGGGAATGGAAAGTACTGCAAATGCCAAGTAATTTCACGTCTGAGGGTTTTGACCTGTTTGTCAGAATGAAAACTTTGGTTGAGGGTACATTCCTTCCCCTCAGCTAGAGTAGTATGGTGGTACAGAAAGAGCAGAGTCTCTGCGTGCTATTGACCTGGTTTTGAAAACCAGTTCTGTGTATTTCTACTCATGTGACTTTTGGCACATTACTCAATTTCTCTAAGTCTTAGTCTCCTCTTCTATAAAATAGGGGTAATGATATGTACTTTGATGTGTTTGTGTGAGGATTTTAGGTGGTTATATAAAGGGCCTGGCACATAGTAAATTCTCAATACACAGTAGCTTAAAAAATTAAACTATTGATAGTTTTACTTGTGCCAGAAATTGTTCTTGCATCTCATCCTATTGATGTGTCTTATCTGCTAAGCACTTCAGGTAGGGAGTGGGGGGTGGGGATGGCACGTCTGAGGGCAGGTAGGGAGGCAGTCTCTCTGCCCTTAAGCATCTCAGTATCTCCTGCATCTGTCCGCAAATGGACGCATATGTATTTTCATGTTTAAGCCATTCAGTCATTTTTTAAAAAATTTTTTTAAAAATTTATTTTTGGCTGCGTTGGGTCTTCATTGCTACATGTGGGCTTTCTCTAGTTGCAGCGAGTGTGGGGCCACTCTTCCTTGTGGTGCACAGGATTCTCATTGTGGTGACTTCTCTTGTTGCAGAGCACAGGCTCTAGGCACGCGGGCTTCAGTAGTTGTGCCACACGGGCTCAGTAGTTGTGGCTCGCAGGCTCTAGAGTGCAGGCTCAGTAGTTGTGGTGCACAGGCTTAGCTGCTTCATGGCAAGTGGGATCTTCCCAGATGAGGGCTCCAACCTGTGTCCCCTGCATTGGCAGGTGGATTCTTAACCACTGCCCAACCAGGGAAGCCCCATTCAGTCATTCTTTTCTCCTGGAAAGAAACAAAACAAAACAGAAAAACCTCAACTGATGATTACTTTAGCACAGTTTACCCTATAAGATTAATCTTTTTCATTCATTCACTCACTTACTAGTTCTTTAACAGATATTTAAATATTTAACAAGTGTATGCTAGGAGTGAGATGCTTCCTGGGCACTAGGGATACAGGACAGACAGAAATCCTCTATTTCATAGAGTTTACAATCTTTCTGAGGGAGACAGACAATAAAAAAAATAAGTAAAATATGTCACTGTATATTAGATAATGCTGAGTACCAGGAAGAAAAATAAAGGAGAAGTTGATAAGAAGTATTAGAGGTATCCTAAGTGAGAGAGTTTCAGTTTGAGACAGAGAAATCAGGGAAAGGATCACTGAGAAGGTGACATTGCAGAAAAGGGCTGAAGAAACACAAATATCTGGGGAAAAGCATTCTAGGCAGAGGGTACAGGACAAGTGCCAAGGCCCTAGAGCAGGGGAATGGCTGATGTGGGCACAGGGTAGAAAAGGGGCCAGGGTGGCAGGAGTTGAGCAACCAAGAAAAACAGTAGTAGGAAATGAGGTGAGAGAGGTACCTGGGGTATTAGAGGGCAGATAGTGAGGACCTTGTGCTTTGCCCAGTATGAGATGGAGAGCTATGGAGAAGTTTGAAGGATCTCTCTGGTTGCTGTGTGAGGATTAGATTTCTGTGAGGGAGCAAAAATCAGGCCAGGATATCAATTTGGGAGGTTATTGCCCATTTTACTCACTGTCATCAACAACGAAGGTGGTAGAAAGAAAAACGTTTTCTTGCTCTTGCAAGAGCACCAGAATCACAACTAACTGCTGAACAATCATCGACAGGAAGACACTGGAACTCACCAAAAAAGATACCCCACATCCAAAGACAAAGGTGAAGCCGCAATGAGATGGTAGGAAGGGCAAAATCACAATAAAATCAAATCCCATGACTGCTGGGTGGGTGACTCACAAACTGGAGAACACTTACACCACAGAAGTCCACCCACTGGAGTGAAGGTTCTGAGCCCCATGTCAGGCTTCTGAACCTGGGGGTCTGGCAACAGGAGGAGGAATTCCTGGAGAATCAGACTTTGAAGGCTAGTGGGATTTGATTGCAGGACTTCAACAGGACTGGGGGAAACAGAGACTCCACTCTTGGAGGGCACACACAAAGTAGTGTGTGTATCAGGACCCAGGGGAAGGAGCAGTGACCCCATAGGAGACTGAACCAGACCTACCTGCTAGTGTTGGAAGGTCTCTGCAGAGGTGGGAGGTGGCTGTGTTTCACCATGAGGACAAGGACACTGTCAGCAGAAGTTCTGGGAAGTACTACTTGGTGTGAGCCTTCCCAGAGTCCGCCATTAGACCCACGAAAGAGCCCAAGTGGGCTCCAGTGTTGGGTTGCCCCAGGCCAAACAACCAACAGGGAGGGAACCCAGGCCCACCCATCAGCAGTCAAGCAGATTAAAGTTTTAATGAGCTCTGCCCACCAGAGCAACACCCAGCTCTACCAACCACCAGTCCCTCCCATCAGGAAAATTGCACAAGCCTCTTAGATAGCCTCATCCACCAGAGGGCAAAAAGTAGAAGCAAGAAGAACTACAATCCTGCAGCCTGTGGAACAAAAACCACATTTACAGAAAGATAGACAAGATGAAAAGGCAGAGGGCTATGTACCAGATGAAGGAACAAGATAAAACCCCTGAAAAACAACTAAATGAACTGGAGATAGGCAACCTTCCAGAAAAAGAATTCAGAATAATGATAGTGAAGATGATCCAGGACCTGGGAAAAAGAACAGAGGCAAAGATCAAGAAGATGCAAGAAATGTTTAACGAACACCTAGAAGAATTAAAGAACAAACAAACAGAAATGAACAATACAATAACTTAAATGAAAACTACACTATAAGGAATCAATAGCAGAATAACTGAGGCAGAAGAACAGATAAGTGACCTGGAAGACAGAATGGTGGAATTCACTGCCACGGAACAGAATAAAGAAAAAAGAATGAAAAGAAATGAAGACAGCCTAAGGGACCTCTGGGACAACATAAAATGCAACAATATTCACATTATAGGGGTCCCAGAAGGAGAAGAGAGAGAGAAAGGACCTGAGAAAATATTTGAAGAGATTATGGTCGAAAACTTCCCTAACGTGGGAAAGGAAATAGCCACCCAACTCCAGGAAGGGCAGAGAGTCCATACAGGATAAACCCAAGGAGAAACATGCTGAGACACATAGTAATCAAGTTGGCAAAAATCAAATACAAAGAAAAATGATTGAAAGCAGCAAGGGAAAAACAACAAATAACATACAAGGGAACTCCCATAAGGTTAACAGCTGATTTCTCAGCAGAAACTCTACAAGCCAGAAGGGAGTGGCATGATATACTTAAAGTGATGAAAGGGAAGAACCTACAACCAAGATTACTCTACCCAGCAAGAATCTCATTCAGATTTGATGGAGAAATCAAAAGCTTTATAGACAAGCAAAAACTAAGAGAAGTCAGCACTACCAAACCAGCTCTACAACAAAATACTAAAGGAACTTCTCTAAGTGGGAAACACAAGAGAAGAAAAGGACCTACAAAAACAAACCCAAAACAATTAAGAAAGTGGTAATAGGAACATACATATCGATAATTACCTTAAATGTGAATGGATTAAATGCTCCAACCAAAAGACACAGGCTTGCTGAATGGATACAAAAATAAGGCCCATATATACATGCTGTCTACAAGAGACCCACTTCAGACCTAGGGACACATACAGGCTGAAAGTGAGGGGATGGAACAAGATATTCCATGCAAATGGAAATCAAAAGAAAGCTGGAGTAGCAATACTCATATCAGATAAAATAGACTTTAAAGAATGTTACAAGAGACAAGGAAGGACACTACGTAATTATCAAGGGATCAATCCAAGAAGAAGATATAACAATTATAAATATATATGCACCCAACATAGGAGCACCTTAGTACATAAGGCAACTGCTAACAGCTCTAAAAGAGGAAATCAACAGTAACACAATAATAGTGGGGGACTTTAACACCTCACTTACACCAATGGACAGATCATCCAAAGTGAAAATAAATAAGGGAATAGAAGCTTTAAATGACACAACAGACCAGATAGATTTAATTGATATTTATAGTATAGTCCATCCAAAAAAAGGAGATTACACTTTCTTCTCAAGTGCGCATGGAACATTCTCCAGGGTAGATCACATCTTGGGTCACAAATCAAGCCTCAGTAGATTTAAGAAAATTGAAATCATATCAAGCATCTTTTCTGACTACAACACTATGAGATTAGAAACAAATTATAGGGAAAAATGTAAAAAACACAAACACATGGAGGCTAAACAATACATTACTAAATAACCAAGAGATCACTGAAGAAATCAAAGAGGAAATCAAAAAATACCTAGAGACAAATGACAATGAAAACACGACGATCCAAAACCTATGGGATGCAGCAGAAGCAGTTCTAAGAGGGAAGTTTATAGCTATACAAGCCTACCTCAAGAAAGAAGAAAAATCTCAAATAAACAATCTAACCTTACACCTAAAGGAACTTACACCTAAAGGAAAGAACAAACAAAACCCAAAGTTAGCAGAAGGAAAGAAATCATGAAGATTAGATCAGAAATAAATGAAATAGAAACAAAGGAAACAATAGCAAAGATTAATAAAACTAAAAGCTGGTTCTTTGAAAAGATAAACAAAATTGATAAACCATTAGCCAGACTCATCAAGAAAAGGAGGGAGAGGACTCAAATCAATAAAATTAGAAATGAAACAGGAGAAGTTACAACAGACACTGCAGAAATACAAAGGATCCTAAGATGCTACTACAAGCAACTTTATGCCAATAAAATGGACAACCTGGAAGAAATGGACAAATTCTTAGAAAGTTATAACCTCCCAAGACTGAACCAGGAAGAAATAGAAAATATGAACAGACCAGTAATAAGTAATGGAGTTGAAACTGTGATTAAAAATCTTCCAACAAACAAAAGTCCAGGACCAGATGGCTTCACAGGTGAATTCTATCAAACATTTAGAGACGAGCTAACACCCATCCTTTTCAAACTCTTCCAAAAAATTGCAGAGGAAGGAACACTCCCAAACTCATTCTATGAGGCCACCATCACCCTGATACCAAAACCAGACAAAGATACTACAAAAAAAAAGAAAATTACAGACCTATATCACTGATGAATATAGATGCAAAAATCCTCAACAAAATACTAGCAAACAGAATCCAATAACACATTAAAAGTATCATACACCATTATCAAGGAGCATTTATCCCAGGGATGCAAGGATTCTTCACTATACACAAATCAATCAATATGATACACCATATTAACAAATTGAAAGATAAAAACTATATGATCATCTCAGTAGATGCAGAAAAAGCTTTTGACAAAATTCAAGACCGATTTATGATAAAACTCTCCAGAAAGTGGGCATAGAGGGAACCTACTTCAACCTAATAAAGGCCATATATGACAAACCCACAGTAAACATCATTCTCAATGGTGAAAATCTGAAAGCATTTCCTCTAAGATCAGAAAGAAGAAAAGGATGTCCACTCTCACCACATTTATTCAATATAGTTTTGCAAGTCCTAGCTACGGCAATCAGAGAAGAAAACGAAATAAAAGGAATACAAAAAAACAAAAAAGGAAAAACATTTTTTTGAGAGGAGGCCCCTGGCTGGTCAGTCAGTCTGAAACAATCACTGCTTGAGGATGTAGCTGAGGAGCATGAAAAAGGAAGGTGGAAATGTATCAAAGCCCCAACTGATTTAACAAGTGTTCTGTTATCTGTTTTTTCCTGGCCATGGTGTGTGGGGAGGTCTCAGCAACCTCAAGGCACTGCCTCAGCTCAGCTGTCATGGTCACTGTGACAACAGGCTCATCTTGGGTCTCACTCTGGCTCTGGAAAAAGGCCAAAACTCACGGTGAAATGCCAAACTGCAATTGCCTCTTCCTTGGTATGTCTCTTTTTCATCATGGTTTCCCTCCCCCCCGCACCCGCCTCAGGTTTAATCTTATGCTTTTGCCAGGCACTCAGCACCAGGTTTCTTAGTATAAGCAACTGGGTGTCTGAGAGATCTGGGAAAGTGGTTACATATGTCATTTCCTCTTTGGATGAGGAAATCATGGGTGACATGCTCTCTAAGGTTCAAGGCTTTAATATTGTCAGTTTTCTTAAATTACATTTACTTTGAATATCTAGAAAAGTGAGCATGGGGCTATTTCTAAGTTTCCTGTCATTCAAGAAGTGGTCTAGGTACTAATGGCAGAATGTCACATCCTGCCTGTTGCTAGTTGAACCCAGAGGCAGAGAACACATTTGGCAAATTTAGCAAATAAGTAAATACGCTCCAAGAAGGATGAAAAAGGGCGATGGTCTTAGCCATTAGGTGGCCATAATAAGGGAAAAGCTAAGGCCGAATGATGTGATTGTGGCAGAGCTAATCTGTTGATTTCCACTGCCTTAATGATGCACTGCCTGCCTCGCAGCGCAGTGTTGAGTACAAAACTGCTGACTTGAATCAGGCTGTTCTACCACACAGTACCATGATGCTAGACTCATCATCTGCCTCCAGCTTTTCTGATACAATGTTACTAATATACTTAGCCCTTTCCAGGTTATTTTCATATATATCTTATTTCATCATTATGGGATGGGCAAGTCAGGGATTATTATACCTATTTTCAGATGAGGAAATTGAGATCCAGAAGAGGGGAAAGCTCTTGCCTGTAACCAAATAGCAGACCCATACCTTGAATCCAGTCTTTATTGCTCCTTCCTAAACATGAATCACAGTGCCTGTCACAGAATTAGTAACCAGACTTTATTAAGTGCCTGTTTACACTGGATGCTGAATTAGGCATGAAACAAAAACAAAAAGTACATAAACTTGTTTTCTCTAAATCTTTGTTCTCATATGACAAATGAGAGCACAGGGATAAAACAAATATCGAATTCGGTGATATCAAATTTGGGATGAAGTATGGATATTGTAGGGTGGAAAGAAGGATGAGTTTATAGATATGGTCTGAGTGACAACGAGGGTGATGAACCATCCTGGTTTACCTGGGACTGAGAGGGTTCCTGAGAGACAGAACTTTCAGTGCTAAAACCAGGAAAGACCTAGGCAAACCAGGACAAGTTTGTCACCCCGGACAGCCAGTCCTTCCTGGGGGCAAAATATGGAAACAGAAGGATGTCATGGAAGGAGCACTGGACTTGAAGTTAAAAATCTAGGTTAAAATCCTGACTCTGTCATGTACCACCAGTGTAACCTGGGAAATGTCATTGCTTCTCTCTAGGTCATAGCTTACTCACATGGAAAATGGTGATATTAATAGTACCTATCTCTCAGTGTAGTAAGCATTAAATGAAATAATCCACATAGGTAAAAATGCTAAATTGTGGCTAGCTCTACAAATGTGAGGTTTCATTTGATGGTGGCTCCAAAGAAAACTCAAGAAAACAATGAGAGCAAGTTTTATGTTTGTTTTTATGCATCTTCTCTATATATGAAAATAAAGTTTCAGTGAGCCTTGAGTGATTTGAAGAGCCAAGTCATTCAGCAAAATTGTCAAATCCAAAACAAATTGGAGATGGTACTGCATGTCTGCTGCTTTCATAGATCTGGAGACTAGAACATAAGCAATTTTAGATGGTACTTATCTTTTCTCCTGTACCAAGTCTAATATGAGAAAGCATCCTTCTCCCACTTCCTTCTGTTCACCAATTTTCTCAAAATCTGTGGTCAGATACCATGTGAATAGTGACCACACAGTGTCAAAAATGGAAAATAGAATATTCATGTTAACTGGGGTTTTACTTTCCTTTATGTCCCTATTTCTACTTCAAATCCTCAAATAGTGGTTTTGAGGGAGTTATTCATTTTTTAAACTGCATCCCTGGTGTTGGTATTGGGATAGTGTAGTTAAGAACAAAGAGGACTTAACTTCTATAAAGGTCTTCTCATTTGTTCATTTACTCATTCAACGCATTTATTGAGTCTATCAGGTCCCCATTAGTGCACTTGGGCACTAGCTACAAGTAGGCAACGAGGCCAGCCTGGTCCCAGACCCCTCATCAGCTTTCATCCTAATGGAAGGAAGCATATGTTAAACATCTTTTAAAAAATAAATGCATGATCATTACACATGTTAAATAGTGCTATGAAAGAAAAGGGCAGGGAGCTTTGATGAAGAAGAATAATGAACATTGTAATTTAGATTGAAGGGCTTGGCCATGAAACTTATACTTCAAAGGTCTCATCTGACTTTGGAATAGAAATGAAATGCATGGTTAATATAGATTGTTTTCTCTTTACCTAAATTGCCAATGAGAAACTCAGTATGGGAGCTTTGATACTGAGCTCTCTGCTCATCATTCTCTGCTCATTGTTCACTCAACAGATATTTACTGAGTACCTACTATGCATTAGACATTGTGCTAGGTGCTGGGATAAGGTGCAGGCAGCAAGGTAGGTGGAGTTCCTGCCTTCATGGAGCTTACAGTCTAGCGGAGGGGAGAAAATAAATATATCTCAGATGGTGAGATATACTAAGAAAAATAAAGCAGAGTAAAGGGGAAAGAGAAAGATGAAGTGGAGGTTAGTCACGCTTTTAAATGAGGTGGTCAGGAAAGCAAGGGAGCCAGCTTTGGTGGTTTCTATTAGGAGATTGTCTCTAGATAGAGGGAACATCCAGTCCACAGGATATGAGGTTAGAGTGTGCTTGTGTGTCTGAGGAACAGTGAGGAGGCCGGTGTGGCTGGAGCAACATCAGGGAGGAGGAGAATGGCAGATGAGGTCAGTAAAGTAGTGAGATTGATGGCAGGGTGGATGGGGCTGGTGGATGCAATCATGTAAACCTTGTAGTCCATTGCTAAGAGTATGGTTTTTATTTATCTGCTTGAGAGAAATGATGGCGATCCTTTAACAAAATACTATATCTAAAACTTGGCAGGACAATTCTACTGTCCCTATGAAGCAAAGGGTATGTGCACTACCCAGGAAGCTAGAATGATGCTAGGCCAGAACTAAGTCATCCATGTTTTAGAAGTTGTCAGAATATAGGTTGGTAGCTTTTCTTAGAAATGGAAATTCCAGTTTGGGACATGAAAAAGAATATAAAGACCATGAAACGAGAAGAATTCCAAGTGTGGACAGTGTCTTGGTAAATGATTTAAAAAATCTTGAGGCCCAGGATGAGGTTCTTAGAAGAGGTTATTTAATCAGGTAGCATTTTTCAAATTGGAGTTTGAGATTTCTTCACTTCCGGAAGGAGCAGTGGCATGGAGAAAGCAGGTATAATCTTGAAGAGATTAAAGGACATGGGAAGAGACCTAGGCAGTGGAGCTCCTTTTAGCTCTTCCAACCAATTTCTCCTGACTGAAATGATTTGTCCCCCACCACCTGCCCAGACATAGCCACTTTTCTTTTACCTCTCTCTTCCCTTTGAATCTGCTGAAATTCAAGAGGGCAGACGTACAGATGTTCAGTGGCAGCAACATCGAAAACAGTGATGTTTAACCTTTTAAGAGTAAAATGTCCGATGAGAGTCTGATAAAAGCTATGAAATATCTTTTTAAAAAGTTCTATGGACACATGAATGTGAAATTTTACATATTTCCATAGGCTCCTGGGCTCCCTGATAACCATCCGTGGATGCTCTAGGGGAACGTGAGTTCAGGTTAAATAGCTCTGTGCTAAGAGATCAACCAGGGCTTTTGTTTTGATAAAGGCAAATGTGGGACGTGGAGGATTATGAGAGGAAAGGGTGGAGAACCATCACTCTGATAGCATTAATTGAGGTTATTTTCCCACCTAGTCATTTTCTCTGGACTCTGAAAAGCACCCTTTGTTTCTGCCCTTCTCAGTGCTAACCATCTGCTTGACACAAGGGATTCAGAGGGACATCAGGCAGGGACTTCTGAGTATCCCTCTGCTTTCTCACCCTCCCATGGGAAAGGGTTCTGGCCACTATGTTTGAAATAAAGTCAGAAAAAAGAGGAGCAGTCAGGGTACATTAAGGGTTCCAAATCTCCTTTCATTTTTAATTCTTCCAAAAGGAAGAATGTTCTTTTCAACCAGGTTTAGGCTGGCTGTGAATGCTGATGTCAGTGCGTGGTCTCACAGAGATTTGTCCCATTGGGGATATTTTTCTTTGTCTGGAAGCTTCCTTTTTTTGTTCATAATTTTTAAGCCTCTCAGCAGATATTCAATGGAAAAAGCTCAGGGCTGAGCCAAAGGCAATTATGAAGCACTTATAGAGTTGGAGACTGACAAGTGGTAATTATTTGGAGATGCTTGCTTTCTTTTCTTCTTCACCACTGTCTCCAACCCCACCCCACAACCTGGTGTGGACTGGCTTTTCAGTTTATCTTGGCTTATTACCAAGGTTTGCCTTTATCACTTCTATATTATGTAGAGAAATATCAGTAATGAAGCCATTTATGCTACTTCTCCAGCACTGAAGTTAGAAGTCTGATGATTTCATGTCAATGCTGAATGTCTTTTCACTATTTCCTTTTATTAGCTGCTGGGAAAAGGAAGAAACAGATTTGATGGTGTATGCCCTATACTGTCCCCTGGAAGCAAATTATTTTAATTCATTTCTACAGTCTCACCTTTTGTCCTCCTCAGCAAGGCAGGTGTTCATGCTGCTTTAATCTATTCAGAGCAATGACTAATCAAACCATTTTGCAGCAATTCTGTTCTAAGCCCTGACCCTATAGCTCCTCTGATCACAAAATCTCCATGTTAACAGCCATGCAGGTTTATAAATGGAATGCTGGAGGGAAACAAAGGAGAAGGAAGTAGACCCTGTGGGTCAACACAGTTTTTAATGTGCTTGTTGAGCATTTGACTAAATCCATAAAACAAAACACCATTTCGGAGGGGGTTGTTCTTCCTGTCAGACTTCTAGGCTTCCAAGGACCAGTTAGAAACAAGGAGATAAGGTTATAATATCAGTATATTTTTAATACTATATAAAAATATAGTATATATATATATATTAAAAAATTTTATTGGGGTAGAGTTGATTTACAATGTTGTGTTAGTTTCAGGTGTACAGCAAAATGAATCTGTTATACCAGGGGTCCCCAGCCCCCAGGCCACGGACCAGACTGGTCCATGGCCTGTTAGGAACCAGGCCGCACAGCAGGAGGTGAGCCGCAGGCAAGTGAGTGAAGCTTCATCTTATTTACAGCTGCTCCCCATCGCTCACATTACCGCCTGAGCTCTGCCTCCTGTCTGATCAGTGGCAGCATTAGATTCTCATAGGAGCGTGAACCTTACTGTGAACTGCACATGCGAGGGATCTAGGTTGCGTGCTCCTTATGAGAATCTAATGCCTGATGATCTGAGGTGCAGCTGAGGTGGTGATGCTAGCGCTGGGGAGTGGCTGCAAATACAGATTATCATTAGCAGAGAGATTTGCACAGAGACCATAATAAATCAATTGCTTGCAGACTCATATCAAAACCCTATCAGTGAGTGGCAAGGGAAAACAAGCTCAGGGCTCCCACTGATTCTACATTATGGTGAGTTGTATAATTATTTCATTGTATATTACAGTGTAATAATAATAGAAATAAAGGGCACAATAAATGTAATGCGCTTGAATCATCCTGAAATCATCCTCCCGCTCCTGTCCCCGGTCCACGGAAAAATTGTCTTCCATGAAACCAGTCCCTGTTGCCAAAAAGGTTGGGGACCACTGTGTTATACATATACATATATCCACTCTTTTTTAGATTCTTTTCCCATATGGGCCATTACAGAGTATTGAGTAGAGTTCCCTGTGCCATACAGTAGGTTCTTATTAGTTATCTATTTTATATATAGTATTTTGTATGTGTCAGTTCCAATCTTCCAATTTATCCCTCTCCCCTTATCCCCCATTAACCATGTTTATTTTCTACATCTGTAACTCTATTTCTGTTTCATAGATAAGTTCATTTGTAGCCATTTTTTACATTACAAATAAAAGCGATATTATACGATATTTATCTTTCTATCTTGCTCAGGGTATTTCCTTTTTTGTTTGGAATGAGAATGCTATCTTCAGACTGGGCCTAAGAAGAACAAACACAACAGGAAAGGCCATAGTTGCCCCTAACAGCTTTGCAGGAGATAGTTCTGTGGCCTTTAGGGCTGAAAATTGGGCCTGGGTAGGGGTAGAGAATTCTAATTTTTGCCCAATGTTCTGAAATTTGGAATATGCTGAAAAAAATTATTCTTTGGAGTGGATTTTGAAAGACACTTAAGAACTCTTATTGGAAGTTTGTATAATTGGGAACTTGGACAAGAAAAATTATTCCTCACCTGACTGTAACCACTGTAAGGGTGGGATCTGTGTCAATTTATGTTCACTATTATATCTCCAGGGCCTATTACAGTGCCTGGTCCATGATCACTTTCTATTATATATTTGGTGAATGAATGAATGACTTACTGCCCTGGTAGCAACTTGACCTTATCTCCTCTCCTGCACAGCCATACAGGCATTTAGGAAAGAAAGCTACTGCTCTGTAGATTAACCCAGCTAGGTAGCAGGCTTGTGAAAGAAGTTTGGAAGAAGTAGCCTCTGACCCCTTCCATGTCCTGTAAACTTTCTGAAGTCTTTTCCCAACAGGTTTATACTACTCGTATCTCCACTAGAGAGTTAGCGTAAATGAAAAAAAGACTTTGGCTCTTTAATGTATTTTTCTTCAGTCAAGTTCATAGTCCTTTCAAACTGTTTGAGGCAGTTTCTTCTGTTACATCAAAGTCTTACTGACTTTAAGAAAGGTACCTTAGAAAGTTGGATTAACTTATTCATGTCCTTAGAGATCCTTAAAGATCCTAGGAAAAAGCCTACTAAACATTGCCCCAGTCTTCCAAAAGAATTCAATAGCTTCCAGAGTACTTAATTTACAGTCAGGTGCAAAAATTGTTTATGTATCTGAAGGCCAGACTATGGAAAAGATCAAATAGACAGATTTCTTTGACATTTTCGGCCCACTATCTGATGAGAAAGAGTAAGAAAACCAACATAAGGAATTGACTTTTTTTTAAAGCAGCATACAAGGACTGGTTAAGACTTGGTGTGTATTCAGCCCAAGTTTTCCAAAACCAGTTATATCTCTAGTACTGGATGATGAGATATCATATTCTCCATGGGGACATTAAAGTTGTAAACAAGGTTCAATCACTGAAGAAAAAATGGTTATTCTCACTAGAGTAGATTTTCTGTTTTTCATGTTATTATGTCCTCATTATTTGAAAAATGACAATTTATGTAAAGTAGAAAGGGCTGACAACTTTTAGTTGCCCAGAGTGATCAGTTAAGAAATATGCCATTTCCCCAATCAAACTGAATAAATGAAAGTTGATTGTTGAGATATTTCTGTAATGGTTTCTATATTTTGATTTATTTAATCAAGGTTTTTTTTTTCCTCTGAGATAATTTGCTTGCAAGTATTTTGATTATGGATCCTAGATCCAAACAATCAGGCTTTCTGTAAGCTAATATAATAACAAAAATAGTACAATTTCCCATACAATATTCTTTTCCATAAAAATGAAGATCTAATTCATGTGTTTGGCTGTTTGAATATAGGGTGACATAGATAGTCCTAAAGCATACATTTTAAAATAAAAAATAGACAACTAAGTACCATACTTTCAAGATTTTCTTTTTTTCATTGACTTTCAAACAGCTTGATTATGATGTGTTGTCACAAATCCAGAAATATCAAAATTAAAATCACCAAATCAATAAGTAGTATTTAGTAAGTATTTATTGTGCCTATAAGAACAGTTCACAAACTAGGAGCTTTTAAATTCAAAGACTGATACGAAGGTCAGAGGCATGATGTTACAGGATGGCTTATAAAGTGAAAATGATGAAGTTGTTTAAACTTTATAATGATTGGTTATTACAGTGGGGGTTTCCAGATGGCAAGGGCTTGACTAAAATTGATAATCTTATACTATTTTTAGGAAGATGACTTAATTTTCTTTCATGATTATCAGAGGCATCTACAACAAGTGGCCCAAGTTAAGTTTCACCTACGTGGCTTAAGTGGTTTTGTCTGCTCAGGGAATTTTCAAGTTCGGTCTCCATTTTTTATTTAATTTTAACAGTGTCTAGTTATGGATCTCTTTAACTTTATCCTACCTAGAATTTATTGAGCTTTTTGTATCTGTAGATTAAGGTTTTTCATAGAATTGGCAAAGTTTTAGCCATTACTTCTTCAAATATTCTTTCTGCCCCTTTTTCTTTCTCCTCCCCTAGAACTCCTGTTAGGTATATTTTAGTATACTTAATAATGTCCACAGGTCTCTGAGGGCTCTGTTCACTTTTCTTTCTTCTCTCTCTGTTCCTCAGACTGGATAATTTCAATTGACCTACCTATCAGGTTGCTGATTCTTTCTGCCTTCTCAGAAATAGTCATTCTAGTGAATGTCTCATTTCAATTATTGTACTTTTATTAAATTCCAGAATTTCTACTTGGTTATTTTTATAATCTCTAATTCTTTATTGATGTTCTTTCTATTGATGGCATCATTCTCATACTTTCCTTTAGTTCTCTGGACATGGTTTTCTTTAGTTATTTTTTAAAAACATATTTAAAATAGCTGATTTAATGTTTTTGTCTAATAAATCCAACACCTGAGCTTCCTCAGGGATACTTTTTACCAACTGCTTCTTATCCTATGAATAGGTGATAATTTCTTGTTTCTTTGCATATACTGCTAAATTTTTGTTGAAAACTGCACATTTAAAATAATATGTCAAATTTGGATATCAGATTCCCACTGGCCCAGGGTTTACTGTTGCCATTTGTTTTTGTTGTGGCCATGTAGTTTTTGTTTGCTTATTTAATGACTTTCCTGGATTAACTCTGTAAAGTCTGTATTCGTTGTCATGTATGGTCGCTGCAGTCTCTGCTTGGTTATCTTAGTGGTCAACTAATTATTGGACAAAGATTTCCTTAAATGAATTGAAGCAAAAAGTCTTTCACCTTTTGCAGAGGGTCTCTGTGTGATCGTTGGGGCATGCCTTCAGCCCTCCAGCAGTTTATAACTCTGCCTTACCCTTTACCTCCTATTTGCAAATGCAGAGCCTCAAGGTCATCTAGAGGTGCGAGATTATAGCCTTAAGTCTTTCCTGGGCAAGCGCACAGTCCTACCCATTGGCATGACTTTTTTTTTAACATCTTTATTGGAGTATAATTGCTTTACAATGGTGTGTTAGTTTCTGCTTTATAACAAAGTGAATCAGTTATACATATACATATGTTCCCATATCTCTTCCCTCTTGCATCTCCCTCCCTCCCACCCCTCTAGGTGGTCACAAAGCACTGAGCTGATCTCCCTATGCTATGCGGCTGCTTCCCACTAGCTATGTATTTTACATTTGGTAGTGTATATATGTCCATGCCACTCTCTCACTTTGTCCCAGCTTACCCTTCCCCCTCCCCATATCCTCAATGCATGACTTTTTAAATCCCTAGAAATGTGTTGGAACTTTTCAACCCCCTCTATGTGCATCTCATTCCCTAGTTTTTCCTTGTAAGTTTTTAGGTTACCTTCTTATTTGCCCCAAGTTTTATTGCTGTCTTAGGCAGATATGATATTAAATGATTGCCACTGATTGTTTTCAAAACTCCAGGAAAAGGCTGTTCACACTGAGAAATGTCTGAGTTAGGTTAAATAAAGACAAGCACTGTGAATTGAGGTTTCAGTGGAACTGCAAGACAGGTCAAATAATGACAGTGTTGCAAATAGTAGTTTTGGGAAGCTTCAAAACCTTTCTGCCCTGACGAATGGCTACTAGACTGCTGGTTTTCACCATGACTGTGAGGCTGTTGGTTGTTAAGGTTACTGTGGGGATGGGATATGGGGGTTATGAACAGGGCAAGTACAGTACCACAAAGTTCACTGTTCTTTCCAAGATTCAACCATTTTTCTTGAGTAAATGTTGGTCAGGTTGTTGCAAACCTGTGATTAATTTAAAGAGTTCTGAAAAAGTTGATTTTGCCTTTTTTTTGCCATTGTTCTCATTGGTTTTATGGAGGAGTAGCTTTTTGTAGGTCCTTACTCCGCATTCTCACTGATGTCATTCCCCTAGGGACCATAATTACTAATCCTGTTATGAATATCTGGTTAACATATCTAGAGTTTTAAGTTCAAACTTCAGAAAAATGCATCTTTTAATTTATTCTGGGTGGCTCTGGGAGTTTTAGGCCAAATTTCCAGCAGTTCAGCATTTCATTTTGCTTATAAGATTTCGTGGCTATTGGTCATTGGGTTGGCTACTATGTTTCAGTCCAAGAAATCTGGATATTGTCCTCATTTAAAGGCTATTCTGAAATAATTTCTCAGTGGTTTAAGCTGCCTTGTTTTCAGATTTTCTTTTTAATCTGTTTAACTTTTCCTGAAAAGAGAGGCAGCAATGTCACCCTCTCTGGAAAAAACTCCAAGCGAATTTTTTTCTTTGAGTTATTTGATATATCACCTGTGACTTGCAAGTCAAAGAGCTAAATTATTTTAAAATCAAGTAACATAAATAAAAAGTAAATGAAAGACACGTGAAGAGTCATTCAATCAAAATGGCATGGGTAGTTCATGCTTAGAGAATCCTTCCTTTCCTAACACACAGCAATGACAGATAAAATATAGATAGAGGAAATGTAGAATACACAGCTATACTCAAAATAATATAAACATATTCACGGATGGGAAAATGGACAGAAACACAAAAAAACGGAAAACAATTTTAGTATCATGTGTCTGTTGCATTCCTGGTTTAGGTGTAGGCAGAGGTGGATGGGTGTTCAACTGTTTTGGAATAGTAAAGACTAAAAGTGCTTCACTGGAGGATGAAGAACTAGAACTGTGTTTGCTACTCAGAATCAGGATCTGGTATTAATCTTTTCTGCATTGAGGGTGTGGTGGTGGTTAGATTTTTCTGCATTTGAAAG